>NC_045621.1:72309624-72913261 GCF_009829155.1 Mustela erminea
GGGCTGCAGTTGGCCTCAGGAACAACTGCAGGAAATCCACTGCCATTAGAATTCCTTTTCACAGTTGGCTTGGCTCTTCTCTGCATGTCAGCTTCATCTGCTCTCACTGCAGGATTTCCCCACAAAGCAGTGTCTTTTGGGGAAAGTGTCTTTTAACAACCATATAAATGACTCTCTTTCTTGACCCCAGCTTGAAAAATTCATAGGAAACTTCTGATTATACTGGCTGAAGCCAGATTCCTACCCACAGACCCAACAAGTCTGACCAGGGGAGTGGGGTCACATAAGCAAGAGAAGTTCTGCTTATAGCCATGTGGATGGTTGTGGGGCAGGGGGATATCTTAGGAAAGAGCTTTTGGGGAAGGCAGTCTCACTGACATCTACGATGGTAATTCTTAAGTAATTTTAGTAGAATTAAAACAGCTGAAAATTGTATGACTAATTATATTTAACATCAATTATAATTACTACTTGATTGCTTATTCTATCTAAGATTTGCTATTTGTTTTAAGGTATCTAGTCATAGCGGTTCCAAATAGTATAATTATATTTCCTAATAGTTACAGCTTGTATTTCTGTTTTGTTGCTTATTTTATTGGTCAGAACTTCCAGAATCACATAAAAGGGTCATCTGTATAATTGTAACATTTTCAGGTATATGCATAAATAAAGCTTAATATGGTAAGGAAGCAGGAAAAGGACATCTCAATTGAGTGATATATATGTTTCTGTTGGAGCTAGAAGGGAACTCAGATACAACATAGCAAAGCTTATAACAAACCAGGATGCAGAGTATGGCATTTCCAGTTTTTAAAGCATTGGATCAATTCTATACGGGTGGTGAACTTCTGTGGCCCTGAGATCTTACCCTTCTTCTACCTCTCTGCAGTCCAACAACTAAAGATTTATATCATGGCATAGGGGGGGGGCTAATTGGTTCTGACTCATTGTTTAATATTTTGAGTGTCAGTGATATTAAAACATAGTGATATTAAACATATTGTATAATTTGACCCCTGGTGGGATATACCCTCAGTTCCAAAAAACCCCACAAAACAACAACAAAAAACCACCACCACCATCACAACAACAACAACAAAAAAAACCTTGCAAAACATTTTCATATTATTTTAAAAAATTTTAATTAATTATTTTGAGAGAGAGTAAATAAGGGGGGAGGCAGAGGAAGATGGAGAGAGAATCTTAAATAGACTCCCCACTGAGCATGAAGCCTAACTTGGGGTTCAATCCTACAATCCTGAGATCACGACCTGAGCTAAAATCAAGAGTCAGATGCTTAACTGACTGAACCAACTAGGTGCCCCTCAAATTATCCTTAATGACTAAATTGTCTGTAAAAATTCTGAAAGTGTTAAAGTATTCTAAAAGTAGGGGACAAGATTTTCAGCAAAAAGAATGGACTACAATTATAAAATCAAATAAGTAAAACTCTGTAATCCTAAATTTGAATAGAAAATATCAGTATGAACTCATAATAGAATTTCTTATTTTTGTTCACAGAAAGGCCTAGAAGCAGTTAACAAACCATAGAAGTAAATACTATTACTGTCCAGATTGTAGTCCCTAGGGATTCTTAGAGAAATGTCTGATTAGAGATCTAGGGCAAGAAATGTATGAGTCTGGACATCTTGTCATACAAAAAGTGAAGAAGCTATCAAAGACTACTATGTGTCAAAAGGACCCTGGAACCAACTCGAAGAGGTTCTTATAATCGCAGTGTCTGTAAGAGTAACCACAACTGATCAAACACATTAGATAGGTTTAAATCCTGAGAACATAATGATATTTTAAAAACAGTTTCCTCAGTCACCTTTAGAGGATGATAACGAACCAAGTCATTCTTCTTTTTTTTTTTTTTTAAAGATTTTATGATTTTATTTATTTATTTTACAGACAGAGATCACAAGTAGACAGAGAGGCAGGCAGAGAAAGAGAGGGAAGCAGGCCCCTGCTGAGCAGAGAGGCTGATGCGGAACTTGATCCCAGGACCCTGAAATCATGACCTGAGCCGAAGGCAGTGGCTTAATCCACTGAGCCACCCAGGCACCCCCAAGTCATTATTCTGAAAACTGGTAAATAAAAGAAAAGAATCAAGCATTTAATCTGCTTTTCTTTTATGAACTGTGTCTCATGGCAATTAACCAGTTGAGGTCAGGAAAACTATAGAAATAGGTATTATAGAAATAGTCTAGGTAATAAATGAAGAAGAAAAGATATAATTAGAATATTACCAATTGCAAACCCCAATGGAAATAATGGAGCTAGGCAATTATCATTGAGGATTGTTAACCTATAAAGAAAGAAGATTAGATATCACTATTTCCTGATGGAAATACTCCTTACCCTTGTGAAGTGTTTTTGTAAAGAAAAAAAAAAAAAAATCAAGCCTGAACCAGATCAAACCACCAGACCTAACTAGAATTTTATAGGTGATAAAGGGAACAGAGAAATATGTTAATTGAGGAATACAGTCAAATCCAGATGTGGGAAACTCTAGGATGAATACCCAGTTTCTTCAATGAATACAAGGGAAACAAAAATGGGGGACATGAGAAAAGCATAGCTTCAGAGAGACCTAAAACACATAGCAGCCACGCACAGTATGAGGACTTGGTTTGGTTTCTGATATAAACAAACCAATCAGAAAAAAAAAGAAATCAGAAAAATTTGAACACTAGATATTTATGATATTAAGAAGTTACTGTTAATATCTTAGATGTGCTAATGGTATTGAGGCTATGTTTTTAAAAAGTCTTTCTCTTTAGTGATAACTACTGAAGTATTTACAGATCAAATAACATATGTAGACTATTTCCCAAGAATCCAGTGGGCACAGGGGCAGGGAGGAAAGTGGGTGGAGAACAGACGAAGAGAGAAGGACTATGAGGTGCTGACTGTTGTGGCTGGGGGACAGGTCATTGGACAAGACTGTCGACTCTCGTGAAAGTTTCAAATCTTCCATAATAAATGTCCACAAATAAGTTAAATTTATTTAATACCATCCATGGACGTCACATAATTAAATTCCCTAATTTTACCGATGGTACAAACTGAAGTCTAGAGAATTAATCAGTGGAAAAAACTTCTCACTTACTCTACTAGCTATGTGACCTGGGCCGAGTTACCTAACTTCTCTGAATCTCAGTTTTGTGAGAATTAAAGGAAACGAAACCTATAAAATGCCTAGCACAGGGAGCACAGAATAGGTGCTCATAGGTAGCAACTGTCACTTTCAGCATCCAAGATCACACAGCTTATTGTGGCATAGGAAGATCTAGAGCACACATTTTCCTTTAAAAAATTTATTTACTTTTGCAAGAGAGAGAGAAAATGCATGCACAAGCAGGAGAGGAGGGACAGAGGAGGAAGCAGACTTCCCCCTGAGTAGGGAGCCTAATGCAGGACTTGATCCCAGGACCCTCTGATCATGACCCCAAAGGAAGGTAGACACTCAACCAACTGAACCACCCAGGCCCTGGAGCACACATTTCCCAATTGGTAGTTCTGTCATAATATGTCATTTCTTTTAATAAACACTTTTAATAAACACTAGTTGAACTGAGGGGGGCGCGGGGGGAGCAACCCCCCAATAGAAATTGGCGATTGACAAGAAGAGGTTTTATCCGAAAAAGATTTATTTTTCCAGATATCATACCATATTATATCTTTGATAATGGCAAAGTTTAGTTTCTCACCTGATAGTCAAGGCCTGACAGGATCCTTCTGCAAGTCCACACATGATTCCATGAGGGATGATTGAAATAAAAGCAAGTTCCTTTAGTAGACTTTCTATTTTGAAATCTGTAACATGAGGCAACTAACTATACATGGTAACAGACTTGCCCAAGTCACTCTGCCACACAGGGACAAATGGGATTAGAACCTAAATTCCCAGATCTATGTGTTTGGCTTCAGTGAATGTATCATTTTTAGGTGTTTATACATTAGGGAGGATGATTTGCACTGCAAAGCATACAATGCACGGTATTATCCTTCTTCTAAGAATCGACAATAAGGCAGTTCAATTTATCAGCACATGGGCTGTTTCTTTGTTTGAGATATTAGTTTCAGTGGATGCTCCTGGCATTTTAAACTTCTTATCATCTGCTATGAGGAAAGCCATGGGGCTTTAAACAAACACCATACCCAGTATTATGTATTTGTTGGCATTACTTGTTTTGTTCTATATCTTTATAAGCCTCTTTCTTCTCTTGCACTTCTTTTAGTAACCTTTCATAAGAAAGGCAAAGAGGACACAATGCCTCTACTCTCTGTGCTTCTCTGTGGAAGTGAGGGAGAACGTACGATGAAATTGACAAATGGAACTGATCAGACTGAAGGACTTAGGCTCACTACAACAACGGAAAAAAAAAATCAAGGTAGTTTAATCAATACTTAACATTGTGTTAGATGCTGAGATACAAAGATGATTCAGACAACGTATCAGTTCAGTGTACCTGCCCTCCAAGCAGTTTAGGAGGTTAGGTGGATGGGTATCAAAACAACTGTGATTAAAAAAAAAAAAACAAAAAAACAAAAAACAAGCAATATAACTGCTAAACAGGGGTAAAAACAAAACACTTGGGCAAGAGGAGAGAAGTTCTGACAAGAACACAGATAGGCTTTCAGAGAGAATGTGGCATGTGGTTGGGACTTTGATGGACCTTGCTTTGCTGACTAGGAATCAGAATTCAAGACTTGCCACACAAAACTCTTGGTGGTTTCAGTATGTAAAGGAAATGCGACACGACAGGGTGTGTCCTGAGAACGCTGGTGTGGCTGCAAGAGCCAGCTGCATTTCCATCTGGGGGTTCTTTCTCGCCGTTTGGAAATAAAATGTAAAAGCATGGAGAATTAAAAATAAGCAAGCCAAATCAAAATAAAAAGAATAAGCACACAGAGGTCACAGTAAAAACAGGGTAATTCCCCTCTGCTTAGAGCCTGTGTGTCAGGAAAGGGGCTGTGTGCACCTGTACGGGATGAGTGTGGCCATTCATTCACAGATACTTAACAAGCCCCTCCACGTGCTGGACACTGTGATCGATGCGGGGGTAGAGCAGTGAACGAGACCCCCGTCATCTCTGACTTCACGAAGTTTATGTTCTGACTCAGCAGTCAGTCTTTAAAAAACAGCAAAGTATAGAATTGCAACTGTAATAAACATTGTGAAGGAGAAGGGCAAGATGCTAGGGGAGCCTCTGACCAGGGCCCTCACATATTAGGGAAGTTGTCCTTGAAGAAGTGACATTTGAGCTGAACCTTGAAGAAAAAGTAGGGAAGTCGGGATGCACAGGCCGGAGTTAGAGTTAAGGGCAGGGGGGAAACCAGGCTGGTGGTAGCACAGTGTGGGTGGTCCACAAACAGTGAGAAGGCTAAGGAGGTGGGTGAAAGGCTCTTGTGCACAGCCTTGGAGGCCCCACTCATGATTTGGGTCATTACCCTTGCATACCAGGAAGCAACACCTTTTTGAAAGGTCAAGCTGAGTGCAGAATGGAGAAAGGATTAAAGGTAGACAAATACAAGTGTAAAAAGGCCAGTCAGCAGGCTTTGGGGCCTGCCTGCCCAGAGTCTAGGCAGACAAATGAAGGTGAGTTGGATTGGGGTGGAGACAGTGAGATGGAGAGAATCCAGAAAAAAGGTTGGGAGGAGGAGGGCACGATCTGAAGCGAGCATGGCTTGACCAAGTCAGACAGTGTGTGTGTGTAGGAGGGGACCAGATTTTATGTCAAGACTGCACTGTTTTTAGTTATACTCTCTTCCTCTTCATGCCAGAATCCCCACACTCTCAAACCTGGCCCCAGGTCAGAAGAGAACTTCAAGAATCAGGCATTCTTTTCCTAATCCCCATCTACAGAAACTGGGCAAGATGTGGCTTGTGGGGTCACACCCTAGGCTTTCTCACTCCTTTTCCAGAATCTTGGGTTCAACCTTAACTAGAGGCAACAGGTAAGGATGAGAGGAAGTTATAAGAGGAAGAGAAAACTTATAATCAACTAGAAAGAGAGAGTAGCTGAGTAAATATGGATTAACTCTACATGCTGAGTTGGAAAAATATATCGTTACGAGTCCCCCAGCCTCCCTCTCTTGGGTGGAGATCACCCTTTCGAGTGAATGCTAGCTGTAACCACGTTTGAACCTCCTGTCTGCTGAAGCAACACCTAGTACTCAACTTGGACCTTGCGGTCACTTAGTCAATATTTGTTGAATGGAAGCATGATTATAGTAAAGTGTAAGGGCTGTCCCAAGATCCCGAGAGCTATATATTCTCAGCACAATTTAGAGTTCCGCAGCTCCTGTCATTTCATTGTAGAAAGGAGAAGGAAATAGGGAACAGATAAGGGCTTCCTTACTGCTGTGGAAACAGGAACTTTGTGGCATATGAAGTAAGTTTTGGGCTGGGAGTTCTAGTAAAAAGTTGACCAAGGCTGTGTCTTTGCTTGGAGATCATATAACAAGGGCTGTAAGTCTAACGTAGTATGAAGAGCAAGGCCCAAAAACTCACATAAATTTGGGAGGGGAAGGGAAAGAAAGCAAGCCAGTTATTGGAGGCAACTAGAGAGCTTCCCCCCACCCCCCACCTACATTTCAAAACTAAACTGAGACAGTGCTCAAGTGTGCATTCCTCTCTCTGGCTCCTGACTAGGAAGTGATTCCTTTATCTGTTTTTATTCATATCAACAGCTATTATTGTCTACAACAAGTATTCTCACTTCACAAAAGTCCTCAGTTTCCCAATAACTTTTCTTACAACACAGGAAACCCAGTGACCTTGCCAAGGACCGGGGTTCATCTCCGTTTCTTCAGCCACAGCCTCTTAGGGTCCTTATCCAGGGTGGCCAAGACTTAAGCCTCCTTTCCAGGCACTCTAGTGTTCAAGGGCCAAGGGAAAAAAATTTTGTTTTAACCTCTAGCAATAAAGATGGTTTTATAATTTCTAATGAATTCTATTCTTCATGGGAATGAGAGCAGGCATGGGGAGGGTGGCCAGGGATCTCTTTGTTTATCTGCTCTTGCAAACCGTGGCCTCTGTAGCGAGGGGAGTGCCCTGGACTTTAGGATACAAGTAACAGGTAATTGAGGCTCTGGCAAACTTAACTCTTCCAAAAGAGTTTTGGGCAATTGTTGGACCCCCTTGACATGTCAGTCGAGGTAGAAATCAAGGGCCAGTGGTAACACATTGAAACCTTCTTATTTGAAACACTGATGGCCAAGCATTTCCCTTATCTTTTCTTTTTATCTGAGGAGTCAGCGAGTATAATTCTCAAAGAGGGATTTTTGACAAAGGGCCTTCAGATAAAAATGTAATTATCAAAACCAAATTTTCAACAAAGGGCCTTTACACACTGTATAATTCTCCTTCCTTATAATAAATATTCAGTCTCTTTCTTTGAAGTGTCCCAAATGTCTTGCTTAAGAACAATAGATAATAGTCATAGTTTCCTTATTCTATTAGTCAGAAAAAAATTGTGAATTCAGAGGATCTTTGGTCATAGGTGAGCCTTTCAAGATATCCTGTAACAAGGGTTGACATAGAAACATGAAAAACTCCCAGCAGACACAAATTTAAGGAAAAAAAAAAAAGCATTAAGTTGGCTTTATTTGGGTCACTTTGAGGGATAGACTGGGGCCTACTGGAGTTTAGTTAAACAGCAATATACTGGTTTGCCCTATGTTCTTTCAACAGGGTTTCCATGGCAATTCTGTAGATTTTCTGGCTTGTCAATAGCAACTGCCTCTGACTTGCCAACAAGTGTAATTACAATAGACCTGAAATTCTAAAGACATATTCATCCTACTTGAATGAAGTTGTTTTGTTAGGGTCAGAATAGGGTATTTGGCACCCAAGCAGCTTCCACAAAGAATCATCTAGAACTGTGCTAATATGGCATCCATTAGCCACATGTGGCTATTGGAATTTAATAAAAATTAGATAAAAATTACAAATTTAGTTTCTGAATTTCAAGTGCCATATTTCAAGTGCTCAGTAACCACAAGGAGCTAAATGGCTAACTCATGGGCAGTGCAGTTACAGAGCATTTCCATCATCACTGAAGTTTTGTTGGATAGTACTGATCTAAAAGAATCATTTATTTGCAAATATATCAATTAGTAATCCAATTTGTAATTCATTTAAATTGGGACAACTCCCTAAATTCTTTCAGCTTCCTAAAAAAACTGAAAAAAAGCAAACAATCTCTTCTCCACCTCTTGAAATGGCTCTTTAATATTCTATTTCTATGTAGCTCCAAGTTGGGGGAGAGAGGGAGAAGTGTCCTTATTAGTGAAGTTGGGGAATGACCAATATTGGACAGAATCCACATTGTTCCTGAATTTGAAAGACTCATGGACAAAGGCTCTCCATATCTTGTATTAATTTAGGGAACTACAGAAGGTTCTTTTGTCTTGCTTTAAATATACCTTTTCTACCTACTCATTGATAAATCCTCTTTCAAGGAGGATATATATATATTTAAGTGGTAATATTTTTCAAAAAAAGATTTTATTTATTTGACAGAGAGAGAGAGAGAGAGAGAGAGATCACAAGTAGGCAGAGAGGCAGGCAGAGGGAGAGGAGAGAATCCCATGCAAGGCTTGATCCCAGGACCTTGAGATCATGACCTGAGCCTGAGGCAGAGGCTTAACCCACTGAGCCACCCAGGTGCCCCCCAAATTTTTAAACATTACCATATAAAAACTTAGTATAAATATCCTTGGGAGAAATATACTAAGCTGTAAATGACTCCTGTTTACTACTTTCCAATAGGTTTTCATTGGCAATGGAAGAGAAACTTCAAAGTTGCTAAATTCCTAGATTGAGGTGGAATTTGTTAAGAAGGATCAGAAGGAGAATGATTTGGAGTGGGGATAGATTTTTTTTGCTCAACTTTTGAAAGGTTGGCCTTTGGTATTTAGGGAATATATAATGGCAACAGAATGGACAGAATATTCAGCTCTGGTTTCCATTTGTTTTGAAAGTGGGGTCCTCCTGTCCCTCCAGCAATTTACTGATTGCTGTCAGCATGAATATGGTCAATATTGGTTGAGGGTGGTATCTTAAAGAGGCATTTGACTCTTGGTGACATTGAATTACAAAATTTCAGAATGAGAAACTTTGGGTGGCATTTTGTCCACTTCACGAAACCAAGAATTTTCAGATTCTCTTCTGTTAAATTTTAGGGGGCATTTTAAATATTAGGGGATATCACAAAATTTTACCTGATTTTCATTTCTAAGTTGCAAAACCTGGTAGATTAGAGTAAATACTTCCTGCCTGTCATCTCTATTTTCCATCACATGGAAAAACACCTACTAATGTTTGTGGAACTGCTGAGCTGCAGTCCCCTGCTTTAAAGACGAAGAAAATGAAGGTTAGAGAAGGAAAAACCTTCTCCTAAGGTCACAGAGTGGGGTAACAGTAAGATAGCAGCAGGAAACAATCTTCTGTGTGTACTTTCCACTCCACTCTGCTGATCGTTCACAACTGCCTTCTTTCTTCAAATACTTGGTTCTGGAGGCTGGTACAGCTTCCCACCCAGTTTAACTGGGTGCAATTATTGTTTCTCTCTTATTTTTGCATTTTTTAATTTATTTCTTGTCCAGCAGTGTTGAAAGCATCAAATGATAGTATTTTTCTTGTACCAAACAAAGGCAGTTTAACATTAAAGAAAAAAAAATACTAGAAAGGAATACAATAAAATACTATCAGCTTATCTTTCTGGGTGGTGGAATGATAAACTATTTTTATTTTCTTCCTTATCTTTTCTGGCACATTCCAATTTTTCTACAATGAACATTAATTTTAAAAGTTTTTATTAAATTTTTTCTCATGAATTACTTTATAATCAGAAGAGAACATTATATATATATATATATAATCTCCTTCTCCTCCTATTCCTACTGTTTGAAAGGCTCTTGCCTTCACTTAAAATTAATTAATTAATTAATTAATTATAATTAATTTAATTTAATTAATTATTAAATACAGTGGGCTTCCATTAAGCCAGGTAAAGGGCACATTAAATATCCAACAGATTTTTGGAGTAGTCAAGGAGGACTCTCACCTGTGCTATTCCACTTTCATATTTTCAGCTGAAAAGGAAGACTGTTGTCTGAAATGATTGCTGCTCTTTCAGTTGAAACCAGCTCAACTCCTTTTCACTTTATAGCACGTGTCTTGGCTTTCTGTAAATGTGCAGTTTTGCTTCATTCTCAGCAATCCATCGATTTTCATATTTCATATGTGTGTGTGTGTGTATGTGTGTGTTTTAAAGGAAAACACCCTTATTTAAAATATTAATCCTAGAGGTAGACTTTTTACTTCACTTGGCAGGTAAAAGGTAATTAGTTTAACTTCCTGAATATTACACCTATATATTTTCTCATGATACATAAAGAAAAGTATATTCTTAGGCTTTTGTATATGAGAAATAAAAATTTAAAAAAATAAACCTCAGAAACTATTAATGATGTGTGACTGTGTGTCCGTGTGAGAGAGAAAGAGACAGAGACAGAAAGAAAGAGACAGAAAGAGACTGAGAGAAAGAGAAGGAAGGAATGGGTCCTGATCCTCTATTGGTTAGCCTGGGTATGTTTAAGATATTTTTCTGCATCTACCACAACACACACACACACACACACACACACACACACAGATCTATAAAATCCCACAGAAGTTAAACTCTGAGTTTCTTCCAAAGTAAGGAAATGTGAAGAATTTGAATTTTTTTTTAAAGATTTTATTTATTTGAGAGAGACCGAGCACCCATGTAGTGTGTGTGAGCAGAGGTTGGCGGGGGGAGGGAAAGAGAAAGGGCGGAGGCACAAGCAGACTCCCAGCTGAATGTGAAGACGGCTGCAGGGCTAGATCCCAAGACCCCAGGGTCATGACCTTTGCCAAAGTCAGATGCTTAGCCAACTGAGCCACCCAGGCACCCTGAAAATTGGAATCTTTTAATAACTATTTAGACATTTGTTTCTTTCCCCTCTTCTTTGCTGAACCCCAAGCACCCTCACCACACCAGTTCCCTTATGCTGCTAATCAAAATAAAAATCTGTCAGTAGCATCTGTTTCGCTACTTTTCAGCTTTGCCCAGATACTAACAATTAGACAATGGTCAAAATGGACAATTAGAAGATGTGCCAATTTGCTCACTGACATTTTTCTATTTAACAGGTATGTAATATATATTAGAAAATTATGTTTTCCCCTAGGGGACTTAATAGAGGAGAGGTATTCATTTAGAGTTTTAAAAAATGTAGCCCAAAACATTTTTTTTCTCCCAAGTTGGGTTTCATGCAAAATAGTGGCTCACCACTGAGCCAAGATCACATACTTGGTCATTTAAAACACGTTTTACTTTCTGCCATTAAAACCACATTCCTCACTATCTCCTTCTCCAAGGGCCAAGCGTGAAGACCAGGAACTACCCCAAACACTATGGATTCATAGTTTATCCAGTTCAGTTAATGGTTTCAATGACCTCTTCGGGAAGAATCCCTTCTGAAAGCCACCTTTTAGTGGCTGAAAAGGGGGGTTTCAGGAGGCCCAAGGCAGGCAGGGAAGGCCTTTTCTTTACATCTCCCACTTCCCTGTGCCCCTGTCTCTCCATCTGTTGTCTCCTTTCCTTCTCTCCTCCTTCTCCTCTCTCTCTCCTTTTATTTTTACCACCTTTTCTCCCCTTCTCTCTCCCTGCCGGCCGTAGAACTTAGCCATGTAGAAGATGGATGGGCCCTTTAGTGCTAAGATCTTGGTGTATAGCCCTTGGGGATTATACTATGAGACTGTGAGAACATAAACTACTCTTATTTACTATTGTTATCAATAATAACAATTATTACTACAACCAATAAAGTTATTAGAACTATAACAACTCTTTATTTTTGTATCATGATACTCATAAAAGAATGTTTCCATCTAATAGCTATCTGATTTGATTCTTAGGGCCTTGTGAAGAAAGGCAAGCATTATTTCTATTTTTCAGATGAAGAAATAAGGGTCCAAGAGGTTGACGTGCCTGTAGTAGCACTGGTAGCTAGCAATGAGTGTGGGACTGGAACCCGAGTTCTGGTGGCTGTATTCTCTTAGATGGAGTTGAAACTGTGAATTTAAGTTATGGGGAGTGGTACCCAATAATAAAGATTTGTGGTTATGAGTAACTGCCCGTGTAGATAAAGGAAGTGTGCCTAACCAGCAATTCCTTATACACTTGCCAGATGTGGTTGAGATGGCTTTTGCCTCATCTTACTACCAGGGGCTCTTCCTGGAATACTCTTTGGTTGCCTCACATTTGAATTTTAAGGTGAAAGCCAGGATTTAAGCAGACACAAACATACACAGGGTTTGGAGCTTACTGTAAAACAATAAAATAATTTTCTTTTTACAAATGTGTTTTTTGGGGTGTCTTTTGGGGGTGTCTCTACAGTAAAAATAGACTTTTAGGGCAAAGAGGAGTAAGTGGGGCGAGGTCAGTGAGTAGAGGACAGCAAGACAGCAGGGGCTAGAAAAAAGAGTGAAAAGACAGCATGGGTGACTCAGGATCTTGCTCAATTGTGGTGGCGTTACTATTGATTGAACCTGGGAGAATTCTGCCATAATCTCCTGCAAGGTTGGCTCCAGGCAAGCTTGTGAAAGAAGCTTTTTTGTAATTCTTCTAGTACCACCTCCCTTTGTATAACTAAGAATCCTTCCTAGAACCCTTATGCAAGCTCTTAATTACACCTATGGGCTCTTTCACTCCATGCCCTGAAAGTATTCTAGGTCTTTTCTACCTTTCCATCTTGGTTTTACTGCAGGAGAACTGTGCTCCCGTGCTCAATGGGATCATTGTGTTACTCTAGTCATACTTCAGGTGGCAGTGTTATCTTTCTGCCTTTATTTGTGGGGAAACTGTGAGATAGCTCTGTGTTACTTTCTACATTTTCTGTGTACAAGAAACTGGTGTGTGAACTCCTAAACTATTACCTTTAGGTGATAACTTTCTTTTTATTTATTTATTTGTTTGTTTGTTTGTTTTAATATATATTTTTTAAAATTTTATTTATTTGACAGAGAGTTAGAGAGAGAGCACAAGTAAGCAGAGCATCAGGGAGAGGGGGAGAGAGAGAAGCAGGCTCCCCGCTGAGCAGGAAGCTGGATGTGGGGCTCGATCCCAGGACCCCGGAATCATGACCCAAGCTGAAGGCAGCTGCCCAGCCAACTGAGCCACCTGGGTGTCCCTAGGTGATAACTTTCAAGTCCAAACTCAAGTCCATGTAGTACAACTGTAGGCATCTCAAAATCAACATGTCTGAAAAGTGGACATACGGTTTCCCCCTAAATTTGATCTTCCTTTTGTGTTCTGGCAATTCATTTCTCAGTTGAGTAGGCTTGAAATTTGCTAAGTTTTATATGGCAAGAGCTGGTTGGAATTTCCCCCATATCCCTAGATTCCTCCAATTCTCTTAGTCAGAGTAAATCCCTCTCCTACCTCGGGTACCTTGGAGCCCTTTGCTTGTATTTATAGGAGAGCAAACCACATTGTATCTACTGGTGGTCACTTCTGAGGATGTGTGTGGTCTCTCCTCTAGAAGCCTACAAGTTGCCACCAATCTCTTCTCTGCCCTGTTATCTAGGCCCTGGTATATAGCAGGTGGGGCTGGTGGAGTGCGCTGGGATGTCACAGGTTATAGGAATTGAAGTCTCTACCAAAGCATGCTCCTCAACTTAGCAATGCTCTCAAATGTGTCCTTAGTGAGAGCTCTTCACTATTCTTCTCTGCAGGTATTCCAGTCGTGAGTACCCTGTTCCTTAGACACCTCCCTGGCTTACACTTGAGAAAGAGCCTTGCCTCCTGTTTCATTCTGAAAATCGAGAACACTAAGGAAGAACTTCCTTCCTAGACAGTACTTTTTAGGTCAGAAATCTTTTTTCTTTTCTTTTTTTTTAAAGATTTCATTTATTTATTTGAGAGAGACAGAGCAAGCATGAGTGGGTGGGGGGGGAAGAGGCTGAGGGAGAGGGAGAAGTAGACTCCCCACTGGGCAGGGAGCCTGACGTGGGGCTCGATCCCAGGACCCTGGGATCATGACCTGAGCCAAAGGAAGATGCTTAACTGACTGACCTGATTTTGCATCCCAATTCTCCTAAATGACAAGATGCCTTCTCTCTCCACCAAATTTATAGACAATTTGTCTGTAAAACTGGGATAATATTAGTGCCTTCTCTAAATGGTTACTGTAAAAATTGAATTAAACAACCTATGTAAAACACTGGCACCATGAATATTAATTAATGTTGTTATTAATAACTTTCCCTCTCACCACCTACAACTTTGTCTTTCTCTCTTATCCCATCTTCTTTTTTCCTCTTTCTACCTGGGCCTAATTCCACCTCCCCTGTGATTTGTCCCCTCTGCTCTGTCTTAGCTATCCAGCCTCATGAAGCACCTCTCACCACAACTGCCCTGTTTCTTAATCTTTCCTCTCTATTGACTTTTTTCACTCCACATACAAAGAGGTTCTGATTTTCTCATTGTAAAATAATCCTCCTTCAGTGTGGTGCATCTCTCTTTCTCCTTTCCTGTATTACTCCTGACCCTTCACAGCCAAATTCTCAAAAGGCCAGTCTACACTTATTGTCTCTACTTCCTTACAGCCTCAATCTCTGCAATCCCATTTCCTTGATAATACTCTTGCAAATGTCCCTAATAACCTCATGATAGCTAAATCTGGGGGACACTCTAATGTCTTCACCTGGGGCTCTGATATTTCTGGAGTTTCTACTTGAAATTCTCTCCTTTCCTTGTGCTTCTGTTTTCCCACTGTTTTGAGTTTGTACGCCCATGGCCAGTTCACTTTAGTCTCCCTTTGGGCCACTCCTTTTCCACTCCACATTTAAGTGTTGGTATTTTCCTAGTTCTGGGCCTCAGACCTCTGTTCTCTATCAGTTCCTCAGTGACCTCACCTACCCAAAGGTTTCAGCCACCACTTTTCTCCTGATGACTGGAACATCTCTATTTCACAACAGGGTTTACCACAGGTTTCTTTACCACAGGACTCCTCTAAGGCATTAGTGTGCTAATGCAACTGGTAGCTCTTTGGGAGAGGAAATGATGGTATACATCATGGGAATGATGGTTTCTCATTTATTTGACCACGAAACCTTCATTTCATTTTGTTTTGTTTTGTTTCGTTTTGTTTTTCATGGAGAATCTTGCAGACTGGTGCTCCGGGAAACATACTTTGGAAAATGATGTTTCATTCCTTACTATTCCCAGTCTGATTTAGTTGTGTTTCCTCTGGGTGCCCGTAAGCATTTGCACACAGTGCACTCTATCTTCACCATGCTGTACTTCTCTGACTCTGCCACCCGCTTCTTGGAGGCAAGGCTTCTATCTCTTTGCATCCATTGCAGAGTGCCTGGCATAGAGAATTTGCTCAAAAATACCTGATGAGTGCATGATGCAGGAATGAATGGTAACCTACTTCTTCCTGGCATAGTAAAGAATATTCTATGGCACATTTAAAGTAGTACTAATTGGGCAGTACTTGACCCTGACAGTTGGTCTTGAACAGGTCTTATGTTAGGGACTACAGTAGCTGAAAAGAAATATGAGACAAATTCTTTTTCCTCAAGGAAGACAAAATAAATTCAAATAAAGCCATGTGGAAATATTTAAGTGTTAAGCTGTATGGGCCTGACTATAAGAGCTAGGGGTATTCTGAATTTGTAGAGATCACTGAGGTCTGGAGAAGTCAGACTTGGTAAAAGGTATTATAAATGATAATTTAGTAGGACTATTCTGGCAGGACTGTAGGGTAAGAATAATTAAAAAGAGGGAACTTGGAGAAAATTAGAATGGCTGGGAGTGAGGAGATATGGCCTGGCATAAACTGTGGTGGTGGGAATAGGTGATAATAGTGAAGAAAAGGCCATTCCTTTTCTGGTATAACTTGGTGATGGTCAGAATGGAAGTGGAAGGACAGGAGACAAGTAAAAGAGAGTTCTCAGGTTTCTTTGGGAGCCTGACAGAACAGGGGCAGCACCAGCAGATTTGAAGAAATTAGTTATTGCAGGTGTAGCCAATCCAAGCACTTCAAAGTTACAATTCTAGAATATAATGAGAAGAATGTAGAGCTAATTACTATGCAAGGTATACACTACACAGAGACTTGGATTATAAATTTAAAGAATATGTCCAACAGCTGAGCTGACATCATTGACTTGATAAGGTCTATAGTTGACTAATAACTTGCATAAATTTCTGACCAGGTTTGCTAAAAATGTTATGCATGACAAACCATGAAAACAGGAATGAGAAGTTCATGATTTACCATAAGCAAGTAGTAATTCATTTTGCCATCTACTAATCCTGCTGTTTGCAGCAAGTTCTCTAATTTCCCCAGCCAGGGGGAGATAATAGAGCAAAACATGTCTTGACCATAAACGTCTTCAAAATATTTGCTGTTTTCACAGTAATTCAGTACAATGAAACATGCTGGTACTGTAAGTCAACATTTAACAGTAAATTATTTTAAGGAAACAAAATCAGTAGGTTTTAAAACCCAGACACAGTTTAAAAGTAACGCAAGTGATGAAGTCCCAAAAGTTCATTTTCACTTTTGTTTCCTTTGCCTTTGGAGACATATCTTGAAAGAATTTGCTGTGGCCAATGTTGAAGAGATTACTCCCTATGTCCTCCTCTAGAATTTTGACAGATTCCTGTCTCACACTGGGGTCTTTTATCCATTTCGAGTTTATCTTTGTGTATGGTGTAAGAGAATGGTTGAGTTTCATTCTTCTACAGGTAGCTGTCCAATTTTCCCAGCACCATTTATTGAAGAGACTGTCTTTTTTCCACTGTATAATTTTTCCCGCTTTGTCGAAGAGTATTTGACCTTAGAATTGAGGGTCCATATCTGGTCTCTCTACTCTGTTCCACTGGTCTATGTGTCTGTTTTTGTGCCAGTACCAGACTGTCTTGATCACAGCTTTGTAGTAAAGCTTGAAATCAGGCAATGTGATGCCCCCAGTTTTGTTTTCCTTTTTCAACATTTCCTTAGCAATGCGGGATCTCTTCTGGCTCCATACAAATTTTAGGATTGTTTGTTTCAGCTCTTAGAAAAATGCCGGTGGAATTTTGATCAGGATGGCATTGAAAGTATGGATTGCTCTAGGCAGTATAGACATTTCAACAATGTTTATTCTTCCGATCCATGAGCATGGAATGGTCTTCCATCTTATTGTGTCTTCTTCAATTTCTTTCATGAGTGTTCTGTAGTTCCTCATGTACAGATCCTTTACCTCTTTAGTTAGGTTTATTCCCAGGTATCTTATGGTTCTTTGTTCTATAGTAAATAGAATCAATTCTCTAATTTCTCTTTCTGTACTTTCATTGTTAGTGTATAAGAAAGCAACTGATTTCTGTACATTGATTTTGTATCCTTCCACATTACTGAATTGCTTTATGAGTTCTAGTAGTTTAGGAGTAGAGTCTTTTGGGTTTTCCATATAAAGTATCATGTCATCTGTGAAGAGAGAGAGTTTGACTTCTTAATTGCCAATTTGTTTTTTTTTTTTTAAAGATTTTATTTATTTATTTGACAGAGATCACAAGTAGGCAGAGAGGCCGGCAGAGAGAGAGGGGGAGGCAAGCTCCCCGCCCAGCAGAGAGCTCAATGCGTGGCTTGATCCCAGGACCCTGGGATCATGACCTGAGCAGAAGGCAGAGGCTTTAACCCACTGAGCCACCCAGGCGCCCCTTCATTGCCAATTTAAATATCTTCTATTTCTTCTACACAGCAAAGGAAACAGTCAACAAAACAAGGAGGCAACCCACAGAATGGAAGAAGATATTTGCAAATGACATTACAGACAAAGGACTGATGTCCAAGATCTATAAAGAACTCCTCAAACTCAATACACACAAAACAGATAATCATTTCAAAAAATGGGCAGAAGATATGAAAAGACACTTCTCCAAAGAAGACATACAAATGGCTAACAGACACATAAAAAAATGTTCATTATCACTAGCCATCAGAGAGATCAAAATCAAAATCACACCGAGATACCACCTTACACCAGTTAGAATGGCCAAAATTAACAAGACAGTAAACAACATGTGTTGGAGAGGATGTGGAGAAAGGGGAACCCTCTTACACTTTTGGTGGGAATGCAAGTAGGTACAACCACTTTGGAAAACAGTGTGGAGATTCCTTAAGAAATTAAAAATAGAGCTTCCCTATCCCCTGCAATTGCACTACTGGGTATTTACTCCAAATATACAGATGTAGTGAAAAGAAGGGCCATCTGTACCCCAAAGTTCATAGCAGCAATAGCTACAGTCATCAAACTGTGGAAAGAACCAAGATGCCTTTCAACAGACGAATGGATAAAGAAGATATGGTCCATATATACAATGGAGTATTATGCCTCCATCAGAAAGGATGAATACCCAACTTTTGTATCAACATGGACAGGACTGGAAGAAATTATGCTGAGTGAAATAAGTCAAGCAGAGAGAGTCAATTATCATATGGTTTCACTTACTTGTGGAGCATAAGGAATAACACAGAGGACATTGGGAGATGAAGTGGAGAAGTGAGTTGGGGGAAACTGGAGGGGAAGACAAACCATGAGACACTGTGGACACTGAAAAACAAACTCAGGGTTTTGGAAGGGGTTGGGGTAGGGGGGGTGGGTGAGCCAGGTCATGGGTATTATGAAGGGCACATATTGCATGGAGCACTGGGTGTGGTGCATAAACAACGAATGCTGGAACACTGACAAGAAATAATATAAAGTAAAATGGAAAAAAAGAAAAAAGAAAAAGAAGAATGCAAGCAAGATCTGGCTTTATTGGAAACTCAGGCATTAAGAATCCTGAATTGGACCTTATTAACTTTCTCACTTGTGCTTTTCATCTAAACTTTTTTTCATCATTTATTGAACACCCCCAGCATGCTTACACCCACTTAGAGCATGCCAAAGATGCAGTCCTAGAAGGTCACTTTCTAAAACAAAAAAATGGATAAATGCACAAAGATTTTTTTTTTTCTGGATTAAAAAACTGAAAGAAGATTAGGAAGATTGCTCATGAAATTCAGGGTGGGAAATTTATACCCAAATTCATGAAATTTAGGTATAAAATCTGTCCATTTTATACAAACATGACATTTTGTCCAATTCTGAACCCCACTCTCTCTATAATGTTGTTGTCAGATCAAGTTAAATATCAAGGACAGAGCTGCTAATATCTCATCCTCCACCATATACAACTTTCCTATCATCTTCTCAAATAAGAAATAAAGGAGTACACTTGGAAGCATCATGATTCTTTGTTTTTAAATTTATTTATCTATCTATTTGACAGACAGAGATCAGAAGTAGGCAGAGAGGCAGGCAGAGAGAGGGGAAGGGAAGCAGGCTCCCTGCTGAGCAGAGAACCCGATGTGGGGCTTGATCCCAGGACCCTGGGATCATGACCTGAGCCAAAGGCAGAGGCTTCAACCCACTGAGCCACCCAGGCGCCCCAAGAAGCATCATGATTCTTGCCATATGCTGAGATATTATGAGCTCCTTCCTTTCCTTTTTGTAATGTTCTTATAAATCTGTAACCCTCCCCTCCCTTCATCCTAATTAAGAAATAGTGGACTCATTGCTTCATCTATTCTACCACTTGCTAAGTGTTTCAGTATCATCTTGAATTCTCGGCTTTCATCCAGGGAATTAGCAGGCTCATGAAATTTGGTCACTCATCTTGATTATGACTTCCATGTACAGAAACACTGAATTTATATGTGTATATGTGAATGTTTGTGTGTGGAATAAGCTTTCTAGGTATGTCTAAAAGGCTCGATTCTGCACAATTGGCTGAACTTACAGCTAATAGAAAAAGGTTTTATTACATAGATTTACCTTTAGTCTCATATTCAAATGTTAAGAATATGCTGCCACGACTCTCATTCAGGACATTAATAATGAAACTCAGATTGAGTATTCTGGGCCACCATTCGCAGAATGATTTCATCAATGATCACTGTTCTTTGGGTGCTGGCCTTCGTTATTCATATCTTGTAGAATATATACTCTGTAGGACCTTAAAATTAAGCCAATGTATTCCAAAGGTGTTAGGAGGAAAATCATTCTGTGGATGAAACCCTATTACACAGGGTTACAAAGAACTTCAGGACCTTTAATGAGTAAATGGGCAATTTGACTTTTCAAGGGGGCAGAGTTACAGTGGGAAGTGTTTCCCAAATTTATGACAGTAGAACCACAGAAACATGCTCAGTCTCTAGAAGAACTAGCATCCTACCGAATTTACTCTGGGAAAGCTCCAACTATATATATTTCCAAAGTGGCAGATCCCTGCAATCCATTCTCTTTCTCAGGGAGGAAAAAACACAGAACATTCCATAGGTCTCTGGAAAATGCCCAATGGCTATTTGGTGTTGGACTGACTTCCAGTCGGGCACCAGAACCAGATGTATAACTACCAAACTAGGCTGATCACCTAACTGGTTCTAGGTTAGAATGCAGAAATCCAGATTCAATGTAGGCAGTTCTTCCCATTATATTATACTTGGTGTGTGTATGTGTGTACATTACACTTGTACAGAATCTCAACTTAAAAAAATATTTTATATTAAATTTTCCATTTATCACTCTAGAAACCGTAACACTCTATCTTAAGGCTAAAGTCAAAACTTTGCCTAAACCAATAAGAAATAATTAGTCATAGACTGAGAAAGGGAATGTGAAATAGAATGTAAAGCTTTATTAGTTTTTCTATAATTATATTGAATATTTGTGAGCATTTGAACTGTGGTTGAAGCAGACTTACCTGTCATTTTCCTCTTATTTGGATAGCCTATTATTATGTTATAAAATGAATTTGTTTGATATCACTTCTCTTTAAGAAGCCATTTTAATTGCTATCTGAGCAAGGAATTGGTACTTTCCTGATGGATTAATATATTATTTTACTGATTTTAGTGGTTTTTTTTTTTTTTAAGATTTTATTTATTTCTTTGACAGAGAGAGACCCAGTGAGAGAGGGAACACAAGTGGGGAGAGTGGAGAGGGAGAACAGGCTTCCCACCAAGCAGGGAGCCTGATGTGGGGCTCAATCCCAGAACTCTGGGATCATGACCTGAGCAGAAGGCAGATGCCTAATGACTGAGCCACCCAAGTGCCCCTGTTTTAGTTTTTTTATGTATATCAAAACTGAACTAAGCTGGGTTGTCCTTTACTTTCTGCCTAGCACTAAATATTTCATTTATCTTTTTGCAAGTTTTAGGAAGTTTTATCTTCCAAGGTCTAAAGCAGAATGACAAAGGACAACATGTTCTTAGGAATACTCGTGTTTTTTTAGGGTTATTAACTTTGAACATACTTTCATTTGTACTACTTCATTTGAACTTAACTATAGCCCATCAGATAAACAAGATTAAGGTCTGATTAAAAGGTAACTGTGAATAAAGGTAAGGAAAAGAAGAGAGAAAATGTGATACAACCAGAACTTCAATCCAGATCTCCTGACTCAGGGTTTCGAGTTATTTCTACAAAAGCGGGTTTCTTTCCCTCACTAATACTGTAAGGTATATACCATCAGACCCTCATGCTAAATATATTCAGTAATTAAAAATAACATCTCTGACCCAACGTTTGATTTCTACTCTACTTCATCAAGACCAACTGTTGTACCTAACTAAATTATTTTAAGATTTGGGGATAAAACCACCACCACCTAGAAACCATTAACAAAGAAAAACAATTATCGTTACATGGTCAATTGTAATCACTTTTGCTTCCCTGTTTAGGGGAGTATGTGTGAGATTTTTCTCACTCTTCCATTAACACACACAATTGAAGAATGCTTTTCTGTTAACCTTTATAACCATTTTATTTTTTTAAAGGATTTTATTTATCTATTTAAGAGAGAGTAAGAGAGAGAGAGCATGAGTGGTGGGTGGGGGGTGATGTGCATAGGGGCAGAAGGAGAGGGAGAAGCAGACTCCCCTCACAGAAGGGAACCTGACATGGGGCTCCATCTCAGGACTCTGGGATCATGACCTGAGCCGAAGGCAGACACTAAACCAACTGAGCCACCCAGGTGCCCTTTTTATATCCATTTTAGATTGTATATCATTTCTTATTTATCTTTCTCTCATCTTTCCTTATAAAATAAAAAACCATTCTTTATATTACTCTTAGGTAATTTGGCCTCAAGGAATCTTATCTAGGATCTGAGAGAAAATTCCCTGAAATATGAGTGACTATAAGATTAGTTTTTTAAATGAAAAAATAATAAAAAGAGTTTTAATGAGTTGACAATAGTTTTGAAGTCACAAGATGAAGGAATATTCATTTTAATTCCTCTGGAAATCTTGGAGGTGCTCTGCCCTTAGGTAGAACCTGGATAGAAGGACAGACTGCTACGATCTTAAATGTAGGTATGTTCTGTCTAACCTCTGAACTCCCTCTTAGCTGCTGTGTCCTTGTAGTATTTCTATTCTTGACCTATCAAAACTTGCTTTTAGGAGAGAATCTGCTATTAATCACTTATTCTTTGGTGAGATATTACCTAACTTTTATGAGGTTTTCTTTCATGTTTGTGTAAAAAAAGGTTTATTTCCAATGCTACCCTCATTGCCTCCTACTTCACACACAAATCATACAGGATAAACTTCTACCTGTGGTTAAGGACAAGTCAGTCTTCAAAAATGAATGTATGAGAAAGGAATTAGACCTACTGCTAGCATCAACACTGTTCTTCCCTGGGGAAAAGTGTCTGCTAAAGTGAACCTGAAAGGAGGAAAACCTAAATAATTTGGCAACATAAACATTATAATGCATGGAGTGTAAATCAGAGAGGAGTGTCTCTTCATCCTGAACTATGTAATTATCTGTTAAAGAATAAAAAATATTTTATTTTATTGGGGGGGGGTGCAGTATAGGTCTTCATTCTTTAGAGCAGTACCAAAAAAAAAAAAAAAAAAAAAAACAACCCACAAAAAAACATAAACCTTTTCCTTTAAATAGATACCAGTGAATTATCTTGACAGGAAGAAAAAACCTGACAACGATATAATTCCACATGTTCTGATAACATCAAGAAAGGACTAAAAAAGGAATCTGCACCTCAGAATTGTAGGATATTGAGAAGACTGTTGGGTTGGGAGGAGATAATGATTAATAGTGACTATTAGACTCAGAATGAAGAGTCACATGCATCAAACTCTTTCCATTAAAAAGAGTTAATTTATATTCAACTGATTGCAAAAATGATTAAGTCTCTCTTACCAATGAGTAAAGTTATCATTAAACCCATTTCTTTCATGATAACTATTATGAAAGTGAAAAGATGTCACTCATCTTTCCCCTTTTCTTCTATGGTAGTTAAATAATCATTCTTTGACTTGCACAATTTATCAATTTTATATTTTAAAAAAGATTCTACTTATTTATTTGAGAGAAAGAGAGAGAGTACAAGTGAGAGGGTGATGCAGAGGAAGAGGGAGAAGCCGGCTCCTTGAGCAGGCTCCCCACTGACATGGGGCTGGATCGCAGGACCCTGGGATCATGATCTGAGCCAAAGGCAGATGCTTAACAGACTGAGCCACCCAGGCGCCCCTGTTTATCAATTTTAGAGCTACTTTTGAGTATGTTATTAGTTTTTATTTTTGATGAGATAATACCTACTTGCCAATACATCACAGCCTTCATTATACTCTCATCGACATCATAATTTTAAAAAATAGGCTTCTCTAGGTGGACTGGAATTTGTCTACATTTCAGTGATATACCCATATCAATTACTATGAAGTTATTGGTTTATTTGCAATGAGGACTTGCATTCTGAAAGTATGGTAGGAAACCCTGAAATGCTTTTCAAAACCACTAGTGCTAGAAATCAACACTGTGTGTTGGATTTAGAGGTGTGTGGATTTAGAGATGAATACAGAGGAAGAGACTGAGGCATAACTTTTAATTAGGTGTGTGTAAACTGAGGCCTAGGAATAGCTAGGGGCTGTCAGTTTGTAAATTTTCCAATGTTTTCTTCAAAGCCTCTAGTTATGGGTATAGAAGATTATTTACTTCCTTTGTTGAAATTTTAAGGTTGTGAACAGCAAAAACCATTTGCTGTATTTTCTTTCTTTTCTACCATGATTCTTTGTGGGGGTTAAGTTTACAAATCAACAAAAAAGCCAGGCTGGAGCATTTGTGCCAAGTCAGACTGAAGTCCACTAGGGATGGGACTAGAAACCAGGAGCCAGTTTTTGGCAGAGGGGCATGCATGATCCCATTTGGGAAGAGCGGGGATAAAAACAGAATTTAGCAGCAATTACCACTACTGTCTATTTAGCTCTGAATGTAGACAAGCTTTGCATCCCTTGGCTTGGGTGCTTGATAAGTGTTCTCTGCTTTTATACACAGAGATTTATAGCAGTAAGTATTTGCACTTTTAAAAAAAGTTTTACATGACTCAAAGTTACAGTTTGGCAACCTCTTTAGTTAACAAAACCATCCTTCACTCAAAGACAACCCTTGCAAATCTACCTTCATATATCCTATCTCTAATATTTGAGAGTTACTGCTCTTCTTCTATCCTACATGTAGTAGCTAGCCTCCAAAACGGTCCCCAATAATCCCTGCCTGCGGCTATTCACATCCCGTGTCTCCCCTTCCATGATGTACGAGGGTTGGTCTGTCTGACCAACAGAATAAGACATAAATGATGGTATGTTATTTCCAAGACAAAATTATAAATGACTGTGGCCTCTATCTGTGGTGCTCTCTCATCTGCTTGGTCTCCCTTTCTCTTTCTCTCACTCTCTGTCTCAAAACTTACTCTGTGGGAAACCAGCTGCCATGTCATGATAGCATCCAGGAAGCCTACTACAAGAGAGGCTTGTAATGGAGGTTGGCTAACAATCTTGTGAAGTGAACTTGGAAAGGGACTCTTTGACTCTAGTTGAGCCTTGAGATGACTGCAACTCTGGCCAACAGCTTGACTGCAACATCCTAAGAGACTGTGGGCTGGAATAACCTGCATGAGCCACTCCTGGGTTCCTGACTCTTAGATACTATATGAGATCATAAGTGTTTATTGTTTTAAGCTGCTAAATTCTAGCAATCGATAACCAGTATACTGAGTGTACTGGATTATGTACTGATGTGTACTGAACTGGGAAATATTGGCTTTATGTTAGGTTGAAGAAATGACCTCTCTTACTGTTTTTGCAGGTGGCAATTAATTTCTCATCAGTGTTTTTTCAGGGTGCTTTGCTAAGCTACTGCAGACAGTAATTGACCTGATGATGTCTTATTCCCTGACAGAGTTCATTCAAATCGTGAAGAACAAAAACATTTCTCTCTGGTATCTATTTAGTCATTTTGGTTCACCATTGGACCTGACCTTGCAAATATGACTTCTGAGTGGATAAGCAGCACAATGTATTTTATAGTTGTTTTTATCATCTCTTAATTTCACAAACATGGGGTAAGAGCAGTTTCATTCAATAACAGAGAAATCATGGCATGAAAGTTAAAAACTACTTGGGGCTACTAGCACCACTGATCAATTTACATTTATGAACTAACACTATTAGCATATTTGATATTTGAGTGTTGGGAAAGGTCATTATGTATACTGAGATTTTTTTTCTCCTTTACACTTTACAACGCTTTCTAGAAACTTTAGAATTTGTACTGATTGTTGTTGAAGTAGTAATAAAAAAGACAGAGCTAACATTTAAAATGTAACTCTTAAGCTTCTTATTACAGAAAAATTTAAACATATATAAAAGGAAAGAGTATGTGAATCCTCATGTAGCCACCACCCAGCTTTAAGATGGCTAATTTTGTTTGGACTATTCTCTAATCTGCTTGCTGCCTTCCTGGATCACCTGCACTAGATTATTTGGGTAAAAATCCAAAACATCACATTTTTCCATAGACAAGGTAATTTTAATAATCCTTCAAAGCTAGGAAGCAGAAACTTACCTGTTGTTCTTATGGATTGGTTCTAAGGAAAATGTGCCTTAGCTGAAATATATTTTTATTCTAAGCAAGTTGTGTAACTGGTTTTTGACCTATATTTTATGAATTCCTGTAAGCTAATATGGAATTTTCATACAACATTATGGTGGTTTTATGTATTCATATGTGGAATTCTGGGTTTCTGAAATTTTTTTCCTGACATTTTAAGATCTGCTGGAAGGTCCACAGATTGGTTATAATAAACAAACACCCTTGATAATGGAGTCGTCTTTAGAAAATCATGATTAGAACTTGGGATGAAGCTGACTACAAATGTACTTGTACCTAAGTAGCAAAAGGGCAGGTTAATGGGTAGCCACTGAAGGCCGATTTCCCTGACCTCTTAAAAGTACCACCCAGAACTAGTATACAAAGTGATTCATTCACTCAAACATCTTCTTGTCTCTTTGATAGAAGCTCTGGCTGCTGTGGGGCCTAGATGTCTTCATGATTATTATTGCACCTGGTGTCATGTTTTTCCAGCTGGTGCACCATCTCCCCGTAGGAGATTTTTTGATGTTCATCCCTCTACCAGCCTCCTGCTTGCTCTCTGGAGGCTCAACCTATGACCTCCTCTACACAGGCAACCTTCTAACCTGAACTGTGGCTAAATAGATGGGCTTAAAAGCTGTTTATGGATCATATGGCTCATCATAAAAATAAATCACTAGAACGGATTATAATTAAAATTTCAGTAATGTGAATTTCAACTCTGCTCCATCCTCAACCACACATGAGCAAATCAGAATATTACTTTTGATCCAGGAGCTTTGGACTTATTCTCTTTTCTTTTCTTTTCTTTCTTCTTTCTTTCTCTCTCTCTCTCTCTCCCCCTTTCCTTTTCTTTCCTTTCTTTTTTTCTAGAAATAAGAAATGAATTGGAGCCCCTGCATAGCTCAGTCAGTTAAATGCCTGACTCTTGATCTCAGCTCAGGTCTTGATCTCAGAGTCATGAGTTCAAGCCCGATGCTGCATTCCACGTTGGGCATGGAGCCTGCTTAAAAAAAAAAAAAGAGAGAGAGAGAGAGAAGAAATAAGAAATGGATCATAGTCTCCTGATATTTAAATCCTTTTAAAACAGAAATGGAAAATTAATCTAACACTTCAAACACACCATTATTTTGCACACAAGCTTAAAACAAGGTGGACCAAGGATACATTTCGAGGACTATATTCAGAGGGTCAGAAAATGTCCTTAAAGAGTGTATATTAAAAGGGTCCCCTTTAGCAGAATTAGTTGGCCTTGAAATGACCATCTTTACTTTCATGCCTTGTAGTCTAGCTATTAGTAGTTCTACTCAGGGCTCCACTTTGAGGTGTGTTTCCTGCCTTGATTTCTCTTAGGAGGATCTCCCAACATTAGTTTTGGTTGTTTTCCCATGACTGTCTCATTTTAGTGACCCTGAACACCTACTTTCCATACATCTTTTCTAGCTCTGATTATATTGACTCAAGTTGAAAATCGAAAGAAAAAAGATGGTTTCAAAAGAAAGAAAAAATACAAAGGGGGTGGTTGTTAAAGAATTAGGAAAAAAAAAATAAGAGCATGAAGAAGCTACCATATAACTGTTTGAAAATACAGTCATTTAATATGTCAACATTTTGTTTTTTATTTTTAAAGATTTTATTTATTTATTTGAGAGAGAGAGCACAAGTGCAGTGAGGGGCAGAGGGAAAAGAACAAGCAGACTCCCCACTGAGTATGAAGAAAAGAACAAGTGGACTCCCCACTGAGCACGAGGCTGGATCCCAGGATCCCAAGATCACGACCTGAGCCAAAGGCAGACCCTTAACTGACTGAACCACACAGGGGCCCCTGATACTGTTCCTTTAAAAGCAGATTTTGGGGTATAGTGGAAACATTGCATGGGTAGTTAGTAGATCATTTTAAACATTTGATTCAAAGTAGCTCTCATACCTCTTTAGGCTTCAAGGAGATATGATTGCTGGTGGTTGGAGGTAGTGCCATGGTTCACCAAGACTAGAGAAAAAACTTCTTTAACTGTAAAAGGATAAGAATGGGATGACCATTAGAGATGTATCTCTAATACACTCATAGTAGCTTTGGGAAGTAAAGATGGCTCCCCTGTTTAGGAAAGATAATAATGGGAAATGGTTGAGTAGAGAGAGAGCTGAGGGACACCTATAAAGGGTTAAGCAGGAAAATTATTTCCACCATAAGTTCTCCTAAGTACGGAGTAGGGATTCCTAAAGACATATATAGTACTGAAGCAGTCAAAAGTAGACTTAGCCAGGGGCGCCTGGGTGGCTCAGTGGGTTAAAGCCTCTGCCTTCAGCTCAGGTCATGATCCCAGGGTCCTGGGATCAAGCCCCGCATCAGGCTCTCTGCTCAGTGGGGAGCCTGCTTCACCCTCTCTCTCTCTGCCTGCCTCTCTGCCTACTTGTGATCTTTGTCTGTCAAAAAAATAAATAAAATCTTAAAAAAAAAAAATAAAAAGTAGACCTAGCCAGAGTTGAGTTACAGGCTCCCGGAAACCACTGACTTTTTGCCACAACAGCTTCAAATTTGGCTCTTTGGAGCTTTGGAGGAGTCTTAGTGCACTCAAAGACTTACTTTGTTTCTTTATCCCCAAAGAATATGTTTGAGCAATGGAAAAAACAATTCCCAGAATACCTGAATTAGGACAGAAAGTTTACCTTTGAGAATATTTCTTCTACTGGGTGCTTGATCGCTATTGTCCACACATACAAATGGTTAATCAGGAAGGCGTAAGAAACCTGGAGGTATGAAAAGGCCAAATGCTAGGATTTGTGAATACACAATTTCCAAGTTATGATCTCCACAGCTTTAAAAAAAAGTCGCGTTGGGAACAATTGGCCCCGAACATCCTTTTAACTATTTATCACTTATCTAAATGCAATGATAAAAATAACTTTCTAAGCCCAAAATGGGAGTGAGCCTGAATTTACAAGGTAAATCAACAATTTAATTAAATTAATGATTAACAAAACAGGCTGTCACAAAAGTCACACTAAATTTATTAACTCCAGTTAAAAGAATTAATTTTCTGTTCATACATGAATTGCATTTCAAAATTTTATTTTATTTTTTCCAAATTTGATTTTAACGTATAGGAATCACTTTCAAAATGTTGTATAAAATTTAAAAATATATATTTCATATAGAATGTATCAAAGTATTAAATTATGCCTTAAATATTTTTGACAATGTTGTCTTTTACCAATAATGGCCACTGCATACTACTTTATGGTAATAGAACTACTTCTAGCATCTAGCTGTTTAGAGTCAAGCCTAGCAAAACATTTTAGCAGACATCCCTAGGAATTCAGAGCAGCAGTTCTCAAGATGTGGTCTGGAAACACTTGTAGGTTCTTGAAATGCTTTCAGGGGATCAGCAAGGTCAAAACCATTTTCATAATAAGAATTAAGATGTTATTTGTCTTTTTCAACTCACTCTCTCATGAGTGTCGAGTTTTCCAGTAGTTAATGGCATGTGATATCTCAAAAGATTGAATTCAGAAGCAGATATGAAAATCCAGCTGTCTTCTTTCAAGCTATGCATTAAAGAAATTTGCAAAAATGTAAAGGAATGCCATTTTTCTCAGGTTTTTTCTGAGAAATAGTTATTTTTAATAAAAGTGTTTTATTTAGATTAATATTGGCTTATCATTATAAAATAATAAAGAAATACTTCAATGTTTTTCAATAGTAATATCTAATATGGTATAAGTAGATAGGGAAATAAGTAGATAGGTAAGTAAATAGATATAAACAAAAGCTCTTTGGGGGAGTCTCATTTTTAAGATTATAAGAAAGTCCTAGAGACTTAAAAAATTTAAAAAAGTTTACCGCTTTAGAGTGTTAATTAATAAATATCAAATCTTGCTTTTATATGTCCCAAAGAAAATAATTATTTTAAAGTGACTTTGACTTTGGTTTCCAAAATCTTGCACACTTATCATTTTACAGTAAATCTGACAGGTAGGCAGGTTAGAAATTACTCTTACTTGTAACATGAAGAAATAAAGAGACAAAGAATTTTAGATTGCACAGTAAGATAATAAGAGAACATAAAGTACTTTCAACTCTATCCCAGTGATTTGGCTGATTAAATCAGTTTCTCCTTAACCTATACAGTGTGATTGTGACATCCTGAAATAGAAATGTATTGCAACAGAACATGGAACCACCTGTAGCACTTTCACTTAAACATCTTCACTACTGAAGCTAAGTCAGTGCCCCTTACTGGAGTAGACAGCTAACATAGTTCAATGTTCCCCTGTCATTCAAAAACATTGTTAATTTCTTTTGTGGTTTTTTAGGTCCTCATCGTTTGCCATTTGCTAATTCGGTTTCTTCTTACAACCGCTAAGAGGTCCTCAGGTATACCCAATAGGCTGACTTCCACTTGAGAATGAATTCCTAAGCAGTAGTCTTTTCAGGCTTATGCAAATCCTCGCTCAAGAACTTTTAATAGCTCTCACCAGGTCAAGTTTTTACTCTTCTACTGTTTTCAGTGCTCTGATGATTTGGTCTCACATTACCCATTCAGCCTTATTTCCTCTCCCTCTAACACCAATTATCTTTTCTAGGAAGGCTGTCACCCTTATACTTGCCTCATTTTCACTTCCATAATAGCAATTGAAATTTACTATATTTTTTGCACATTAAACCTTTAATAGCTCTGGGAAGTAGTCATTACCATTCCAGTTTTATAGATGAGGAGACACACCCAGAGATATTAATGTGACAAGCTCAAGATAACATATCTGGTTAACGATAGAGCCAATATTTGAACCGAAGTCTGTCTGGCACTGAAGCTAGTGCTCTCAGCCATTACACCAAATATATTAGTAAGTCAATTGAACTCAAAAGGGCTAAATGACCCAATATTTATACTTACACTGCTTAAAAGAAAACACCTAGGGGGCACCTGGGTGGCTTAGTCTGTTAAGCGGGCTACTCTTGATTTCTGCTCACATCATGATCTCAGGGTTGTGAGATCAAGCCTCACATCAGACCCCTGCTCAGCAGGGTGTCTGCTTGAGATTCTTTCCCTCTTCCCCTTCTCTCCTTCCTGCCTCTCTAAAATAAAATAAGTGAATATTTAAAAAAAAAAAAAACACACCTAGGCTGTTTACAAGAGACACATTTAAATATATACGAATACAGAAAGATTAAATAAAAGCTAAAGGATAGGATACCCCCCCACACACAGTGGCGTAGCTAGAGTTCAATGCAAAAATTATTATTAGAAATAAAACGGGATATTTGGTCATTGTAAAAGTTTCAATTTATCAGGAAAATATAATTTTGACATGTTTAATATATTGTTTTGAAGTACAGGAAACAAAGATTAGCAATACAAGGAAAATTAGATAAATCCATAACAATAGTGGGAGATTTTAACATACTCCAATAACTGATAAAAATAAGTAGACAAAAATACCAGTCAGGATATTAAGATTTAAACAATATAATGATCAGGCCAAATTTGTATTTGGGGAACACTACTATATCCCAAAACAAGAACAAATACAAATTATTCTTTTCTTTTTAAAAAATTAATTATTTTTTTAAACATAAAATGTATTATTTGTCCCAGGGGTACAGGTCTGTGAATCATCAGGCTTAGACATTTCATAGCACTCACCATATTACACACCCTCCCCAATGTAAATTATTCTTTTCAAATACAAATGAAAACTACTTGGGACTGAATAGTAACAAAAATACTGTTATCAAAAGGGGAATGAAATCAATTACTTAGAGAAAAATGTATAGACCTAAAAACATATATTAGTAAACAAACACCCAAAAAAGGCTGAAAGATCAATGAACTAAGCTTTCATTTCAAGAAAGTACAAAAATAAAAAGGAAAGGAAAGGAAACGATAAAGAATATTAGCAGAAATTAATAAGAGAGAAAATATACATATAATAGGGTCAACAAAGTTAAAAGTTGGTTCTTTAAAAAAAAGTATATAATTGATAAATGCCTGGCAAACTGATAAAAAAAAGAAAGATAGTGAAATAACCAATGTTGGGAATGAAAAGTGGGACATTATGGAAGATCTTATAGCCATTAAAATGATAATAGAGGATACTGTGAAAAACTTTATGTCAATAAATTTGGAAGTATAAATGAAGCAGATAATTTTCGAAAAATACTGTCAAAGACTGAAACAAGTAGAAATAGAAAATCTGAGTAATATTAAACTACTTAATCTATAAATAAAAACCTTTCCATAAAGAAAACTCTAGGTTCAGAACATTTATTTGATGAATTCTAACAAACATTTAAGGAAGAAATAATAAGCAATATTACACAAAATCTTCCTGAGACTTAAAAACCAAAGTAATACTTGCTAACTTGTTTCTTGAGGCCAGCAAAAGCTGACATGTTCCTATTAGAGAACTAACAGACCAACTTTACCATATACAAAATCTTAAACAAATTTTAACTCGGTATTCAGTAATATATAAAAAAGCCAATACCTGGCTATTAAAAAGGCCAATACAATGACCAGGTTGGATTTAACCTAGTATTGCAAGGTTGGTTGACAGTGGAAAACTGGTCCATGTAATTCACTGTACTAACAGGATAAAAGAGAAAAATCACGTGATCATCTCAATAGATGCAGGAAAAAAAACCTGATAAAACTCAATATCCACCTATGATCAAAACTCTCAACAAACTAGGATTAGAAGGTGAGTTTCTTAATCTGCTAAAAGGTTAAAAAAAAAAAGAATAATCAGCAACTCACTTCAAACAACGGCAAAATGTTGAGAGATTTCCCTTTGAAACCAGGGACAAGATAAGGGTGCTACTCTCACAACGTCTATTCAACGTTGTACTTGTGGTCCTAGCCAGCAAGGTAAGGAAAGAAAAAGAAGTACAAGGTATAAATAAGGATTGAGAAGAAATCAGCTGAAAAAAATCAACTGTTATTGTTCACAAATGATATAATTATATATAGAAGATCTAAAAGAATATACAATAAGTTAAGACAGTGTGATACTGGCATAAGATAGACAAATAGACCAATGGATAAAATACAGAGTCCAGAAATACACTAATGCTATATGGACACTTGCCCTATAACAAAGATGGCAATGCAGAACAAGATCTTTTTTTTTTTTTTTTTTTAAGATTTATTTATTTATTTTTTAGAGAGAGAGAGAGAGAGAGAGCATGTCTGCATGCACAAGCTGGGGTGAGGGGGTAGGGAGAGGGACAGAGGCAAGGGAAAGAGAATCCCAAGCAGACTCCCCAGAGTGCAGAGCCTGACACAGGGCTTGATCCCACCACCCTGATATCATGACCTGAGCTGAAACCACGAGCTGGATGCTCGACGACTGAGACACCCAGGCACCCCTGGAACAAGATCTTTTTGACAAGTAGTGCCCAAACAGTTGGGTACTCATATGGGGAAAAAAAAAACCCCAGAGACTTGATCTCTACCCCATAAACAAAAATCAATTTCAGTTAAACTATAAATGAAAGGAAAAACAATAAGGCTTCTAGAAGGCAATACAAGAGATTTATCTTCATTATACATTCACAAATGATGATATCCAAATGGTCAACAAACATACAAAAAAGGCCCTCGATCTCATTAGTAAAATCAGGGAGATATGAATCAGAATCACAATTAAGATAATAGTATATAATAGTTAAAACTAAGTAGACTGACAATAACATATGGTAGAGCAATGTTCATATGCTCCTGGGATACATTTGTACAATCTCCTTGCAGTAGTTTGGCATTTCATTATCTATTGAACATATGCATCCTTGGAGACCTAGTAATGTTATTCTTACATGGGTACTTAACAGAAATCCATCTACATGTCTACCTCGAGACATATGCAAAAATGTTCATAGCAACCTTACCCACGATAGTCCCAAATTGGAAACAACTCAAGTGTCCATTAATTATAGAACATTAGCTATAGAAACTCTGATATGTGTGTGTGTGTGTATATATATATATAGAGAGAGAGATATATTTTAAAGGAATATTATACAGCAAAGAAAATGATTGAACTACAATTACATGCAATAATATGGATGACTATCACAAACATAATGCTGAGTCAAAGAAACCAGACACAAAAGAACATATCATATGATTATTTAAATTTAAAAAGCTGGTAAGGGATGCATGCTTAATTGTTAGAACCATAAAGAAAAACAAGGAAATGTGTACTATGAAACTGAGGATCGTGGTTACCTTTGGCAGATAGGAAGGGCTAAGCCATTCCGAGAGGGCATAAGGGGGATTTCCAGGGTGCTGGCAATGTTCAATTTCTCAATCTAGATGGAAGCTACGTGGGTGTTTGATCTGTGGTAATTTATACTTTGGTTCATTTTTCTCTGTGTTGTATTTTACAATAAAAATGTATAAAATGCAAGAATTCCTTCATCAGGGAATTCCTTAAAATAGGTTATTCTGTTGATATATGCAAAATTTATAAATTTTGCTTCCTGAGAATTGGTGAGACGTGTATTCATACCTCAGTTTGGACAACAGTGAAGAACTCAGTTAACTATTGCCTAGTGTTAGACTAAGCTCTCTTGAGAGACAAGTAAAAATTAATAGACCAGCAGCTCTGTAGAGAAGTAATGGAAATCAGTGCAGTAATGTAGTGCATGTGATTTGGTACTATCCTATTTAGACTTTTCTTGTGCCTCATGTCAGAAGAGGTATCATAAGTGCAAATAAAAGGCATTCCATTTAAAATTCCTTTTGTTCTTAGGCTCACCCTTTGTTTCTGTATATGTGGTCTGCCCTTCACTGGATCCAGGTTATTAAGGGCCAAGTGTTCCAGGACCCAGAAAAAACAGGGTGTTGAGATGGCCCTCCTGAATGTTATATTCACTGAGGTTTTGCTTTTTGCGGTAATCATAAGCATCCCAATGGACCACACTTTGTGTGGAACATTCTCTCTTTGAAATAAATTTCAAGGCACTCTGCTTGGGCTTTGTTCTTGTTAGGAGAGAGGGTAGGAAACCCTTCACCTACATCACACTTATCCCACCCAACAGTATCATACATCTCCCCCCGACATATATCCTAACTCCTAATTAGCCTGATTATATAATGCAGATGAGTCACTGACTTACATACTTTTGTGTCTCCTAGCACATAGTAATGAATTAGGTACATATGTTTTCACTGCCTGTATTTCATTACTATATATATATATATATATATATATATATATATATATATATATTTGAAAAAAATCTCTAATTTTTCCATTGAGAATTCCTCCTCAGAGTTGGTGAGAAGTATATCCATGCCTCAGTTTGGACAATAGTGAAGAAATCAGTTAACTATTGCCTAGTGTTAGACTAAGCTCTCTGAGAGTCAAGCAAAAATTAATAGACCAGTCTCATCCCAGAAAAAAATTCTGAGGAAGTTGTTGCTTATTAATAGCATTTTTGTCAAGAAAAATGCCAATTTTTCATGACTGCAAGCAAATTTTAATGCTCTTCTAGTAGCATGTAGAAAGAGTGTGAGAAGCTTGAGGGTTAGAGTGGCTGAACTCTCAAGCTTGAGGAGACTTTCCCCTTCGAGCACTCAGCGATTTGCTCCTGTTCCTTTTCTTCTCCATTCCAAATAGCCAGTGGAGAAAAGGAGCAGCTACACAGGAGTTGGGTTCAATGATTCCAGAGCTAACCTGGATATTTACTGTTGAACTATCTTTTAAGAGCTGGAGATCTGGTAGTTACATCATCTTTCTCATTGTCTGATTTTTCTCAGAACTATTAAGTAGTTCTTTTATATTAGTCAAATAGCTCCTGGGATATCTTAACTCTTTCACAGAGCCTGTGTTAGAAAGAAGGTGGTTATGTGGAAAGAAGGTGACTTCACTGGGCTTAGAATGCCTATGGCAACCCATTCTCTTACCATTCTCAAGACTTATCTTTGAATTGCTCATTATGCAAAAAGGAACTTTACTTCTGATGGTTAGATCTGCAAGGTGCACTGCCCTGTGAGATCCCCCTAATTTCACCAAGTGTTATTATCCAGAAAGTCAATTTGTAGAAAAGCAAGAAGTCCTAAGAACAGCTGTTGGGCAATTCTATCTGCAGCAATAAAGCCTGGCTCCATTAAAGTAAGGAAGGGCATAGCACTCAGTAAGGAATGGAAAAAGAATCTCGGTTGCAACTCCGCTCTACGTCCTCAGGCAAGTTAGTGTCTCTGAGCTTCAGTTTTTTCATCCGTACAATGGAGATTACTTGAGATCTAGTATTAAGCACAGTGCCAGTCACTAAGTAGACGAGGAGAAAATGACCGCTATTTGCTCTAATGGTTAAAAGCAACAAGGCAGTTTTGAGTTACTTTAGTGACGCAGAGGGGACACGGGGAGTAGCAGGAGCTCATTCAGAAGAATGGCGCTTCTTAAGCTGTCAGGTCCAGCAGCACCCTGGTCCTAGGCGTCTGCCCTGTAAAGCTGCTCGGGAGGCCAAGGCGACACCCGAGGTCACCACTCTGAGTACTAGACCATCGCGGGAAGCTTGTGGTTTGGATTCTGGTCCAGCTCAACCCAGCCGTGTCTGGACCAATCCGGGACCGCTCAAACTCACCTGCTTGGCAGGTGCTCGCCGTCCGAGGCGTGACCGCGGAGGGCGGGCGGGCGCGGTGGGCGGGAGCTGAGATTGCTAGACTCCCGGCGCATGGCACCCGCCGCCCAGTCGCCGCAGTGGCTGCCGGGATGCGCCGCAGCGAATGGTCGCGCCGGGCGCCGCTCTGAGCGACCTTTCACCCGCGCCCAGCGGTCCGAGGCGGCGGCACAAGGCGGAAGCCATGGCGGAGGCGGCGGCTGCAGCGGGTGGAACGGACGTGGGTGCGAGCTCCGGCTCTGCAGCGGACCGGGACCGGGACCCGGACCCAGACCGGGACCGCGCCGGGCGGAGGCTCCGGGTTCTCTCGGGCCATCTGCTGGGCCGGCCCCAGGAGGCTGTGAGTACCAATGAGTGCAAAGCGCGGAGAGCCGCGTCGGCGGCCACGGCGGCGCCCACTGCCACTCCCGCCGTGCAGGAGTCAGGCACCATCCCCAAGAAGCGGTGAGTAGCGGCTCTGTGGAGCAGGCTGGCGGCGAGACCAGGCCCGGCCTGTGCCGCGGGAGGGCAAAGGCAAGGTGGGAAGGGAGGTGACACCAGTGGGAGGAAAGCATCCCGGTCCCTGAAAGTGAAGAACCGTCTCGAGAAAGAGTGGGCGAGACCCTGGACTCTGGCAGGAAGGGGGCGGGATGGAACGGTGCATTTTGGTCACTTTGGGAGTAACAAATCTGAAGGACTGTTATTGGGGAAGACTTCGGGGGACCCGTTTTCTTGGAGTCTTAATGCCAGGAATTCATTATCCTGAATTAATAGTTGGGGATAAGGTCTTCGAATGGATAGAAAGGTTTCTGACATGATCCTCCAAGATTTAAGTTTGCACTAGGTGATGGCTTTCTTCAAATTCGCGCTAGACTGGGAGTGGGGAGAGGTGGTTCTTGGGGGGAAGGTGCTGACTGGTTTCTATGGGGGCAGGTTTCCATTTGCTTAGGGGCATGGTCTTTGACTTTGAAGGGAGAAAAGTGAGGGATGGGTAAGAAGCAAAAAACTTCAGATACTAGTTAAATGATTTAGGTTGTGGTGGTGACTACTGAACTCTGCTGTAACTAGAAGCTGAAAGACCCTTGCCTGTGGCTGAGGATGTTTTTAAGTGACCCTGGCTTACTACTCTTTGGAGAAATCTTAAGCGCTGATGGCAGCTACCAGAGAAAATATTTTCTGAGATGTGGCTTTGTCATGTGGACGAACTTTCAGAGTGGGAAAAAAAGTGTTGCTAATGTTTAATGATACTGTCAGTGTGCCAGAGATTGTGTTAAGTCTGTTATTTCTTTTACTCCTCTTCAAACTCTTGAGTTTTCTACAGATGAAGAAATAGAACAGATTTACAAAGCCTGCTTCAGATGTTGCATGTTAGAATTCCAGACTAGGTCATATTAACTTTAGGGTCAGTTTCTTAACTTGTACTACTTGTGGTGAATTCATTTATTAATTCCACATTCATGAGTCCTTCATCTGCTAGTACTTACTCTACCCGGAATACATAATGCAGTATTTACTTAAGGAACTAATAGCCTAGTAGGGTAAAGTCATAATACAGTGTGGTAAGAAATTTAGCTGATAACCATAGCAGATGGTCACTAACCCTAATTTTAGGTCTGTATGTCAGGGGGAAGTCTTCCCAGAGTAAGGATTGAGTAAATCTTGAAGTTTGGGTTGGAAGTAAAGTGCCAAAGGAGAAAAGTGTTTTTGGCAGAAAAACAGGGTATTCATTCACAGATAAAGCAGCGAAAGACAGATTGGGAAACTTTTGGAAGTTCTATGGGGTAGGAGGGGTTGAGAATGACAGGGGGTGAGGGCTGGAGGCAAGTCTTGTTTGCAGGATTTTATGTGGGGCAAAATATTACATTTACCTTTTAGAAAGGTTGCATTGGGGACCGAATTGAAGAAGGTTAAGCAGAAGGTTAAGGCTGGGAACCAAGACCTGAGTTTGGATTTCCACTACATGATTCTAGTTGCATGACCTTGGGCAAGTCACTTAACCTTTTTCAGAGCTTTGGTCCTTTGTCTGTGAAATTGAGGACAGTAATTCCTGCTCTGTAGTGTTGCTGTGAGAATTCAGCAATACAGAGTTAAGTGATCAAGTGCTTTAAGTGCATTGCTGGTTATATAACCCTTCAGATGAAATTGTAGATGCAATTTTCATTGAGTCCAAGGACAGGGTAGCCAATTAGGAGACTATTACTCTGATGGCAAATACTGCCATTCTGAACTAAGGTACAATATTGGGAGTAGACAAACCTATTTGAAAAAATATTAAGACGTAAATTTTTTATGACTTGTTTACTGAATGATGGGAGAGGGAGGAATCAAAGATCACATCCTGGCCACAGGCTTCACTTGATGTTATTTGAGCCATCATTGGGTTTAAAACTTTTTTCCCCCAAGTGTACATAAGGGGAAATGTACATTTCCCCTTCATGTACATTTATGTCTGTTCATTTGTATGTATCTGTATGATGTACATTTTTATGCATGTTCACAATCTTAGAACTAAGTAGGTAGGTCAGGTATTCCTTATAGTTGGATTTAGGGGGCCTTCATCTGCAACAGTCAGAGAAAAATAATAATGTTTATAAGGCACACTGAGGTAATGAATGAGGCTTCCCATGGCTGAAGGTGACTGGTCTCTGTGGTTACTCCGTAGACAGAAGGCACAACTGTTACCTATCATTGGTGTAGATTATGGTTAGAAAGCTCTGGTCTTTGGTTCAGAGTTAGGTGTGGCTAGTGGTAAAATCTAGCCCTGTACAACTGTTTTGAAGTTTGAATCAAAATATGAGGGAACATAAAAACTTTTATTAAATAGAAGAGTGATCTCTCTTGGAGAGTGATCTACTTGCTATATTGTTGTTGGGGAGCCAAGGTCTCCCTTCAACTTCCTTCTGCCTTGCTGGGCTTCAGTTTGCCAGCAGCCAAGCTGAGTCTAAAGGGAAGACGAATGATGGAGCAAGGAGCCAGCATGTAAATCTAATAAAGTGTGAGTGTGACTATTTGTCTCTTATTTTGGAATCACTTGCTGATGTGTGTTATTTGTATAACTCCTCTCTGATTACCTTGGATGATGTCACTGGTTGTAATTCTTCTATCTCAGGGCTGGTTTTCATCACAGAATCGAAGGGGTGACTTCTTGAAACTTCATGTTTTCGTTTCCCTCACAAGACCTTCACATGTTAATTTATCCAATTTTTATAGAATAGTTGCTTTATGACAAGTATCATCCTAGGCACTGAAGGCAGAGAGATAAATAATTGTCCTCGCCTCAAAGAATGCACAGTGGTAAGGGAGATACACATTCCAGTACAGTTTGAGTAAAGCTGCTATGAATACAGATGTAGATAGATGTAGCACAAAGGAAAGAAAGAGTGATTATCCTTGGGGTCAGGGAAAGCTTTCTGGAGACAGTTTTAAAATATGGATGATGGTGTGGCAGATTGATTGGATGGTGAAGACAGTTCCAGGCAAAGATAATAGCATATGGCAAAGCAAGGGGGGCATGAAAGTGCATATTGTATTTAGGTAATTGAACAGTTCAGTATTGGTAGAGGTGGGAGTGTTGTAAAAAGAGGAGGGCCCTGGCCCGTCGTGGAGGCCTTGGTCTATAGATCATCAGTCCATTAATTCATTCATTTACTCATTCACTCATTCATGTGTGACTATTTCAGTGCTTACTATGCAACATATAGCAGTGGACAAAAACTCTGCCCTTATGGACTTACATTCTAGTTGGGGTGGAGATAGCAAATAAGTAATACAGTATGTCAGATGGTTATAAGTGTAATGAAGAAAAATGAAGCAGCCAAAGAGATTAGGTAACAGCAAACCTTTGAGGCAGTTAAGCTGGGAAGAGACTTGATCATATCAGGTTTGGGTTTGCATCCAGGTACAGTGTTAAGAATAGACTGGAAAAGGATGAGAATGCACATAGGAAGACTGGTTAGGGAGCTGTTATAGTGGAACAGGTGAGAAATAATGAAGGATTAAATCAAGATGATGCCAGTGAGAATAGAGGAAAAGATGGATTTGAGGTTTGGAAATTAGTGCATTAAGTAATACATAAGATTATGTGACTCTATGCCATAGGAGTTTTGGAGCAATGGTAATAGAAGAGGGATGGTAAGAGTCTTGAGCAACATGGATATTTAAGAGGGTGGGCCAGTCATAACCTGTTGCACTTATCACGTTGGTCTCCTATGAGTTGATTCTAATTACTTCTATCCAGGAACATATATTCTCATTATTTGAAATTGCTGAGCAGAGTTTTGAGAGTGATGAGTGATGGTTTACTTTTGGATCCTCTGTTTTTCTTTAAATTGCATGAATAGTTTCTTTTTTTAATCTTGCTACTGGTTGCAGTTTTAGATTCTTGAAAATCATAGTAAATGCCAATTATGTGACATTTTTATACCTTGGTTTTGGATTTTTTCAGTTAAAAAAAAGCTATTGTAATGTTAGAAAAAGTGAAGAAAAAATCCCTTGTGACATCCGTCCCTGTGCACTGTTAACGGCTTTCCCAGTTGTGGTTTGTGTTAGTCAGAACTGTTCTATGGCAATTTTTACAGAGGTTACAAACTCTCCTCTGAACAAAAGAAGATCTGCTTAAGACTGCTACCAATTGCTTAATTTACTTATACTGCCATTTATGCACACCATTCTTTAAAAAATGTTGTATTATTTAAGAGCTCCCAGAATCCCTAGTAGATGTTTTCCAGACAGAAAAAAGCTGAGTTGACCTTGTGTAAATGTTTCCTAGGAGGGCATCTTTGTCATGCCAAGTTTCAACCATTTATGATTAAAGAGATCATGATTAAGTATAGTGTCATATGGTTAAGGCACTAGTTTATATTGTACTTACTGAATAAATTACAAAATATATGATCCTATCAAACTGAAAGTCTTAATTTTCAAAAACACAATGCATGGTTTTAAAAAATAGACCGACCTGTTTCCTTCTATGAGTGGATTTTGCTGTTTCATTTGTGGGAGAGAACAATTTGAGAATAAAACAGAAATATACTTCTCTTAGATTGCAAGTATCATTTTGGAATGGACCACATTTTCTGTAAGTAGACTTCTTTGTGTCAGGAAGTTACCTACTATAAAGCCACCTACCCCAGTCACTTAATAAAAATATCTAGGAATAAATTAAGTGATCTATTTTTAGGCTGCAGGGGAGTAGAGTGCTGTTGTAGTCAGATGATATACTTTATGGAACACTTTAAAAGGAAATGCTAAGCAAGTATTACTCCTTCCAATTTTATTTTCTTATTATTGAGAAGAGAATTTCTGTTGTTCAGCAGATTAGTATGTTAATTTCAACTCCAAACCAAATCAAAATATCCTGAGTAGAATTTACTCTTTTGACATGAAATAGTAATCACCCTCCTCCCATTAGTATTCTCCTCATTTGTTAGGCTTTAGGAGTAATATTTAATTTTATCACTGTCCCACATCTGAGTTGAGCATCAGTTGAGAATATACATAGAGTATAGACAAGTGGAGATAAAAATGCCAGCTTTATTACAAATGAAGTTGATTGGAGAATATGGCTTAGATTTGGACCACCTAATAATTACTCTGCATTGGATAGATAGTCACAGGTAATGCTGGACCACAGAAGGCCTCCCCTGCCAGAGCAGAGCCAACTCCAGGAAGCTTTATACATGGCCCTGAGACAGACTCTATTATAACCACTTTGTAGCTGATAAATTCTAAGGAGAGAGAAGGCTGACTCCAGAAGCTTGGTGCCTCTTCTCAGAAATTACTAACAAGGTAAATCACTCCCCCCATGAGGAGGGATGACTGTGTGACCATTGGGGAAATCAGGTCAGCTACTCTTCTGAATTCCCTCCAGACTGGAAACTGGATGCTGGAGAATGGAGGTATTACTGACACATTTTTGAGTAAATTAAGGGAAAGGGTTGAAAACTTTATGGTAGGTAGTCGTCCACCTGCATCATTTGCATGTGTCATTCCCATTGCCTACTGAATACATTCCACAATTTTCTTGGTTAGGGCAGTTAAGGTCTTCCAGGGGAACAAACTGGCCTTTCTAGGCCTCTGATTTCCTTGGTACCTACTATGTGCTCTAGCTCTACACCAGAATTATTGCTGTTCTGGGGACATGTCCTTCCTTTCCCCTTTTCTTTGATATGTTAATGTTTCCAAAGTATAGTACACATAGTAGTGATGGTCCTGAGATAATTTGGGATGGTACGTGTCTTACAATCTTACTTGGGTGGTTATAAATGTTTGTGTATATACTTATTATTTTTCGTTAAACCTTTTAATTAAATTTTTATTAATTTTATAAATTATAATTTATATAATTTATAAATTAAATTTTTATTAAATTTATTATAAAAGTAGATGCACAAATCATGTTTACAGCTTAATTACTTTTCACAAATCGAGCACATCCATCTTATCAGTATTTAGATTAAGAAACAACATTACCAGTCAGTCCCCAGAAGCCTTCATGTTCCTCTTCACCTCCCACCAGGATAACCGCAACCTGGTCTGGAGTTGGATTTGCTTGTTTTGAACTTTACGTACATGGAGTCATGTAGTGTATATTCTTTAGTGTGTGGCTTCTTTCCCTTATCGTTATGTTTGTAATATTCATCTATGTTTTCATGTCTAGTTGTATTAGTATTAGTATTAGTATTGTATTTTGTTCATTCTTACTGCTGAGTAGTATTCCATTGGACGTATGTATGTGTGTGTGTGTGTGTGTGTGTGTGTTTTAAAAGCTTTTATTTACTTATTTACAGAGAGAGTGAGTGAGAGAGAATAGAGCAGTGGGAGGAACAAAGGGAGAGGGAGAAGCAAACTCCCTGCTGAGCAGGAAGCCCAACTCTGGGTTCTGTCCCTGGACTCTGGGATCATGACCTGAGCTAAAGGCAGACCCTTAACCGTCTGAGCTTCCCAGGCATCCCATTCAGTTTATCCGTTTTGTTCAGGATAAGCATTTAGGTGGCTGCTAAATTTAGGTTTGAAAATTTATTGATTTTAATATGAAGTACATATCTAATGTTTTCATAGATATTGCTGCATAGAAATAGGCTAAAATGATTAAATGGTAAACATTTAATGTAAACATAAAACTGCCTTTTTAAACACTGTGACCTTAAAGTCTTTGCAGTGTTCAAATGTTATTTATAAACTTATAAGATCAGCTTAAAGTCACAAGTCTAAGTCTTTAATTCAGTTACACATTTGAAATTTTTTACAAGCCATTCATTCTTATAAGTGAGATCCTCTTCAATTTTCTAAGTATATAAAAGATCAATTTCTGCATAGCTTTCTTGAAACAAAAACAGTAACATCTGATTTTGAGTCCCTTCTCAAGCATTTGTATATTTAATTCTAGATCTTTTTATAGTTGAAATAAGCTTATTCATTAAGGAAAGCTATACCATTCTAGGTAGCTGCAGTTACTTTTGACAAGGTAGTTTGCTTCTTGGGTGAGATTTGGAGCTATAGGTATCTTATCATTCACTAAGAAAACTATTGTATTGCATGTAATATTTGTCCTGCAGGCATATCTGAAGTTACTAACCAGAGATTTAAGCTGGCATGCTGACCAAATTCTTGTTGGTAACTTTACTGGGCTTCTCCAAACTCTATTTATAGTTGATCTCATATTATCAACTTGGGTGTGTTCATGTATTCTAGGACCTTGTAATGAAATAATATGAATTATTTCATTTGTTATATTCACATTTTGCAATTCCAACTCAGATTGTTTATGTGGTTGGATTTTGCATTTCTTCATCCTGAGCTTTCCAGGAATCCAGCATCAGAGATACTAAAATAACACTCGATTTCTATTCTGCTGTCAGCTCAAAGTTTATATAATCAGCACTATGCTCTAGAGCTTTCTGTGATGCTGGAAATGTTCTGTAATCTGCTATATAATATGGTAGCCACTAACCACATGTGGCCATTAAGCACTTGAAGTATCATTATGACCAAGGAGCTGAATTTTAACTTTTTTTCAATTTTAATTAATTTTTAAAATTTAAATAGGCATATGTGGCTAGTTACATACCATGTTGGACAGCACAACTGCATATTGAAATCTAACTCATTATCTGTCCTTTCTTGTTTCCAAATGAAGTTACCTTTCTGGCTTTCATTTCATTTTTTTTTTTTTTTCTTTTAAGATTGAACTCTCTCTCTCTCTCTTTAAGATTTTATTTATTTATTTTGTCAGAGAGAGAGAGTGAGCACACAAGCAAGGGGGAGCAGCAGGCAGAGGGTGAAGCTCATTCCCTGCTGAGCAAGGAGCCTGATGCTGGACTCGATCCCAGGACCCTGGGATCATAACCTGAGCCGAAGGCAGATGCTTAAGCAACTGCTACTCTTACACACTTTTATCTCATCTGATCTTCACAACCACCCATTTTACAGATTAGTAACTAAAGTTTGCAGACATTTGCTAGAAAACAGTCATTTGCTATATATACTAAGTGGTAGGGCTTAGATTTGAATCCAGATCTTTTATCTCAAGTCTAGAGCTTTTTCCTTGATACTGTGCTGATATCACCAGTTCTAGTCATTTTTTTCTTCAAAATCTTTCTTAAAACCATTTTGTGGATTAAACAAGTTTTTATTGGTCACTTGTGTTCTAGGTGTTTGGGCTGTGTCAGTGAACAAAATAGGCAAAGATCTATTCTTTCATGGGACTTATATTCTTTTAGGTGAAATAGATAATTAATAACAGTAAATAAATCAATTATTAAGTATGTTAGAAAGTGCTAAGTGCTATGGAAAAAAGAAAAAGAACAGAGTAAGGGGGTAGTGTTCAGATTTTAAAAAGGATATCACTGGAGAACATGACATTTAAGCAAATATTTGAAGGAGATGAGAGTGTTAAGCTCTATGGATATCTAGTTGAGTGAGCGTTCTGGGCACAGAAATAACATGTGCAAATACCTTAAGGGGATGCACATGTGTGTTGTTTTAGGTGGAAAAACAAGTGCAGCTGGAGTCAATTCATAATCTTCCCACCCCCACATTGTTTAAAGTGTGTACCGTTGAGGGGTGGCTGGGTGGCTCAGTGGGTTAAAGCCTCTGCCTTCGGCTCAGGTCATGATCCCAGGGTCCTGGGATCGAGCCCTGCGTGGGGCTCTCTGCTCAGCAAGGAGCCTGCTTCCTCCTTTCTCTCTGCCTGCCTCTCTGCCTACTTGTGATCTCTGCCTGTCAAATAAAGAAATAAAATCTTAAAAAAAAAAAAGTGTGTACCGTTGAAACCTTAGCTCCTAGTTTACCTGTCTCTTCTGTTTTAGTCAAGGTCTCTTATTCATCCTACATTTTCTAACTTCCACAACTTTCCTTGTACCACTTTCTGGAAGATCTTTGCTCGTTGGACACCGGGCTTCAGGGTCTGTGCGTTTTGAGGGTCTTTTTATTTTTGAGAATCGAGACTGGGCAATTGTCGGTTATCTCTTCCCTGTGATTTCTTATATTATAAATAATAACTCTTAAATCATTGTTAAGTATCACGCGATATAATATTTAGGCCTGGAGACTTTAATTCATTTAAAGCAGCTAGATACCTCTTGGCATCTTCTCAGCTGTTTGAATCTTCCATCTACTCAAGTTTGTTGGCAGTTGATTATTGTTTTCTATGTGCTAAGCACTGGGGATAATTAGCACATAGTTTCTGCCTTATGGGACATGTAGGTCTACTAAGGAAAACTGATATGTCTTCTGTTAATGCAGGGTGCTAAGTGCTAGACTAGAGGTAAGAAGTGGGAGGAATGATGACTCGTATAGCAATAGAAGGGCCTCTTCATTTCAAAGAAACATAGATTAGAATGGTGGAGGAGTGCTCTTCTATGTTAAGATGCTATGAGAAAATTCTTAAATCTGAGGGTAAAAACATAGATGAGAGCATTTGGATGAAAATAGAATCAGAAGAATTAGAGTAAGAGAATGTGGCAGTATAATAAAGAACCAGTATGGCACTTGGCCCAGTAATGTTGGGGGCCTTCAGCTACCTGGATAGCTTTTAGAAGTCTTATTCTGAAAGCAGAATATCTGTTAATTTACCATTTAAAAAAAAATCAGAGGAGGGGCGCCTGGGTGGCTCAGTGGGTTAAAGCCTCTGCCTTCAGCTCAGGTCATGATCCCAGGGTCCTGTGATCAAGCCCCGCATTGGGCTCTTTGCTGGGCAGGGAGCCTACTTCCTCCTCTCTCTCTGCCTGCCTCTCTGCCTGCTTCTGATCTTTATCTGTCAAGCAAATAAATAAAATCTTTAAAAAAAAAATAAATTTAAAAAAATCAGAGGGTACTTAATTGATGCTGAAATGTAACACATTTTATTTGAAGAAAAAAAACAGTCAAAATGAAGACTTTTTGAAAATAATGAAGAGATAAACACTATAGCTTCTCGACATCTTTTAGATATGTCATATATGTGTAAAGTTGTGCTGTAATAATGTCTTGAAACCACCATTTTTCACTATCTTATGTGTATAACTTTCTTTTTTTTTTTTTTTAAAGATTTTATTTATTTATTTGTCAGAGAGAGAGAGAGCATGCGAGTGAGCACAGGCAGACAGAGTGGCAGGCAGAGGCAGAGGGAGAAGCAGGCTCCCTGCTGAGCAAGGAGCCTGATGTGGGACTCCATCCCAGGACGCTGGATCATGACCTGAGCTGAAGGCAGCCGCTTAGCCAACTGAGCCACCCAGGCGTCCCATCTTATGTGTATAACTTTCTATGTCAAGAAATGTTAATGGCAACCTCATCCTCAGGGACTCATCAGGTATTGCGTTATATGTAGGTACTCTAAGTTCAACCAGGACAGTATCACTTTTTATTGTGTTCAGTCTTTCCCTATTATAAAGAATGCTGTGATAAACTTTTTACAATTAAATCCCTAAAAATTTCCATAAGACAAATTTTTTTTAAAAATTTTACTTATTTATCAGAGAGAGAGGGGGGAGAGAGCGAGCACAGGCAGACAGAATGTCAGGCAGAGGCAGAGGGAGAAGCAGGCTCCCCGCCGAGCAAGGAGCCCAATGCGGGACTTGATCCCAGGACGCCGGGATCATGACCCGAGCCGAAGGCAGCTGCTTAACCAACTGAGCCACCCAGGCGTCCCCATAAGACAAATTTTTTAAAAGGATTAAAGAACATCGAAAATTTTTTAGATGGGTTAAAGAACATTGGAATACATTATTCATTCATCTCAGTGGACAGAGGCAGAAATAAAGCACAGTTGCTTCTTTGGATTTAATTTTGACCAAGAATAAAGAATTGGAAATTATTGGAATCTCAGGAGAAAGACTCCTATCATGTTTGAGCAGATTTATATCTTAAAATTTAAGAAAGCAGCTTTCCAGAAATTCACCTAAAAGGAAATGCAATGTTTAGGCCTGGGTTGCTAAAGGGAATCCAGAACATGACCACAGAGAGCCTAGGAAATATTGCTTAACCTTGCCTAGGCCTTGGAAGTGATGAGGAGAGAGAACTGAGGCAACTGGCTAAATGTGCCAGTTTATTTATTTTTATTTTTAACATTTTATTTATTTATTTGACAGAGAGAGAGAGACTGCGCACAAGCTGGGGGAGCAACAGAGGGAGAGGGAGAAGGAGACTCTCTGCTGAGCTGGGAGCCTGATGTGGGGCTTGATGCCAGGACTCTGGGATCATGACCTGAGCCGAAGGTCAGACGCTTAACCAACTGAGCCACCCAGGCACCCCAGTGTGCCAGTTTAAACCACTTACTGTTATTAGTTAATATTGTATACTACATGCGTATTCAGATGGCTCATACTCTTTGGTCAAATCTTTCTACATCTTGTGATGCAACTTAAGAATTGTAATGTCAGGGCGTCTGGGTGACTCAGTCATTGGGTGTCTGCCTCCTGCTCCTGGGATCAAGCCCCAAATTGGGCTCCCTGCTCAGTGGGAGGCCTGCTTCTCCCTCTCCCACTCCCCCTTCTTGTGTTCCCTTTCTAGCTGTCTTTCTATCAGTCAAATAAAAATGTTAAAAAAAAAAAAAAAGAATTATGTCTGTAGTTTTCTTTTTCTCCCAACATACTATGTTGAAAAAATTGAAACATACTACAAAATTCAATTTTATAATAAACATTTAAAAAATGTTTTTAAAGAATTATTTATTTATTCACTTATTTGACAGAGAAGTCACGAGTAGACAGAGAGGCAGGCAGAGAGACAGGGAAGCAGGCTCCCTGCTGAGCAGAGAGCCGGACCCGGGCCTCAATCCCAGGACCCTGAGACCATGACCCGAGCTTACGAAGGCAGAGGCTCAACCCACTGAGCCACCCAGGCGCCCTGTAGTAAACATTTTTATACCAACCACTTAGATTCTACCATAATATCATACTATGTTTCTGTGTCCCATATCTGTCCATTAATTCAGCATTTTCTCCATACAGTGTTAGTCTATCTTATTTTTGATGAATTTTAAAGAAAATTAGTAGCTTCATTTTTAAAGTAAAATCTCTTGTATTAGTTTTCACTACTATTGAGGGAATTTTTAAGTTAATATCTCTAACTCTTCAATCTCCATTTTCACATTTTCAATTATTGGACATTTTTATCTGAGGATTGGTGTTTTGATATAGTGGTAATCCCTTTTTGAAGTAAAATTTTCAAAGTCTATTTTTTTAAAGTAAAATGTTCTGCTTTTGTTCTTTTATGTTGATCTTGATTTCCAGATAGTATTTTGTCTGCTTTGTCTCTGCAAAATATTTGTAGCTTCCCAACATAATTATTAGATTCCCAGTCTCATTTTGGCTTTATTTCCAAGTTCTTTCCTGCCATCTGCAATTATTTTCAAAAAGTACATTCTAGTTTGCTATGCCTGTCTTCAGATTTTATATAAGAGGCAACCTTTTTAAAGAATGAATTCTTATTTGTTAGCATGTGTGTTCATTAGGACTTTTGTTTAAAAGTGTCAATTAATTTGAGCTAACTGAAAAAAGAAGAGAGCAAGGACACGGGGGTGTCTGGGTGGCTCAGCTGGTTAAGCATCTGCCTTCGGCTCAGGTCATGATCCCTGAGTCCTGGGATCAAGCCCCACATCACGCTCCCTGCTTGGCAGGGAGTCTGCTTCTCTCCTGCCTACTGTTCCTGGAGCTTGTGTGCTCTCTCTCTCTCTCTCTCTCTTTCTCTTTCACTCTCATTCTATATCAAATAAATTAAAAAAAAAAAAAAAAAAAGAATACCAGGGCACCTTCCTCAAGGGCAGGAATAGGGCTTTGCCTCAGGGTGGAATTAGAACTAAAACCCAGAAAGTCATCAGGTTTCTTGCTAGCATCATTTCTTGGTAGTATCTGCTACGTGTTTCTCTTTTGGCTCTTCTGTCCAAATGGTAAAATATGGTAACCCCTCTCCTGGATATTCAGCCAGTTAGCAGCAAATAATTGAACTGTCTTGTTCCCAATAGCTGAGTCACATGTCTACGTTGTTCTAATTAGCAATTGCCTAGAAATGAGTGGTGGTGATCTTAGTTCAAAAATAGTTGCCCAGGCAGCTAAATGAACTGAACTTACTCTGTTTATCATATGTAGAAATATGTCACAGCCAGATCATCTGCTTGTCTTTTTTGATGAATCCTTCCCCAGAATCTTGCTCCATGAGTCATCCTTTTGTTTTCCTCTTGAGCTTCAATCTTTTTTTTTCTTTTTTTCCTAGTTGATGATTTTTTAAAAATCAAATTATAATTAACATGCAGTTTCAAGTATACAGTATAAGGATCCAATTCTGTTATTACTCATTGTGCATCAAGATGAGTATACTCTTACTCCCCTTTATTTCATCCATCCCTCTGCCCACCTCCCCTCTACAACCACCAGTTCTTTGTATTTAAGAGTCTGTTTTTGGGTCTCTTTCTTCCTTTGTTTGTTTGTTTCTTAAATTCCATACATGAGCACAATCATGTGGTATTTGTCTTTCTCTCACTGATTTATTTCACTTAGCTTTATACCTTTGAGGTCCAACTATGTTGCTGCAAATGGTAAGATCTCATTCTTTTTTATGGCTGAGTAATATTCCATTGTAATAATATCACATGTTCTTTATCCATTCATCCAAGGATGAACACTAGGTTTACTTCCATATCTTGACTATTGTAAATAATACTTAAGTAAACAAGGGTGCATATATTTTTTAGAATTAGTGTTTTTGTTTTCTTTCGGTTAGTACCCAGTAGTGGAATTACTGGATCATATCAAAATTCTATTTTTAATCTTTTGAGGAACTGCTCTATTGTTTTTCAGAGTGTGTGCTGTACCAATTTGCATTCCTACCAACAGTACACGAGTGTTCCTTTTCCTCTACATCCTCATCAACACTTATTATTCCTTGGGTTTTGATTTTAGTCATTCTGATAGGTGTAAGGTGGTGTCTCACTTTGGTTTTGATTTGCATTTCCCTGACAATTAGTGATGATGAGCATCTTTTCTCATGTGTCTGTTGGCCATCTGTATGTCTGTTTTGGAAAAATGTCTAGTTAGGTCCACCGGCCATTTTTTAATCGGATTATTTTGGGAGGGGCTTGGTGTTGAGTTGTGTATGTTCTTTGTATATTTTGGATATTAATTCCTTGTTGGCTATATCATTTGCAAATATCTTCCATTCGGTAGGTTGCCTTTTTTTTGTTTTGTTTTGATAGTTTCCTTTGCTGTGCAAAAGCTTTTTACTTTGGTGTAGTCTTAAACTACACTTTGGTGTATTTAATTTTGCTTTTGTTTCCTTTCCCTCAAAGAGACATACCTAGAGGAATGGTTCATGCAGCCAATGTCAAAGAAATTACTGCCTGTGTTTTCTTCTAGGATTTTTATCGTTTTAGGTCAGACATTTAAATTTTTAATCTATTTTGCATTGATTTCTTGTGTGTGGTGTAATGAAGTGGTCCACATTCATTCTTTTGCATGTAGCTGTTCAGTGTTCTCTGAACCATTTGTTGAAGAGACTGTCTTTTCCCTATTGTGTATTCTTGCCTCCTTCATCATAGATTAATTAACCATATATGCAGGGGTTTATTTTTGAGCTCTTTATTTTATTCTATTGATCTGTGTGTCTGTTTTTGTGCCAGTACCATAGTGTTTTGATTACTATAGCTTTGTAGTATATCTTGCAATCTGTGATTGTTATACCTCCACTCTTGTTCTTCTTTCTCAGAATTGTTTGGGTATTTGGACTCTTGCGGTTCCATACAAATTTTACTATTATTTATTCTAGTTCCTTGAAAAATGTTGGTATTTTAATAGGGATTGCATTGAATCTGTGGATTGCTTTGGATAATACGGACATTTGAAAAATACTGGGTCTTCCAGTCCTTGAGCATAGAATATCTTTCCATTTGTTTGTGTCATCTTCAGTTTTTTCAAGAGTGTTTTATGGCTTTAGGAGGGTTAATTTTATTCCTTTTGGTGTAATTGTAACTGGAATTATTTGGTTAGGTTTATTCCTAGGTATTTTATTCCTTTTGGTGTAACTGTAAGTGGTATTATTTTCATAATTTCTCTTTTTGCTATTTCATTATTAGTGTACAGAAATGCAGCAGGGGTGCCTGGGTTGCTCAGGTCATGATCCAGGGGTCCTGGGATCACATCCCACATTAGGCTCCCTCAGTAGGGAGCTTGCTTCTCCCTCTCTCTGCCACTCCCCCTGCTTATGCATTCTCTCAAATAAATAAAATCTTAAAAAAAGAAAGAAATGCAATAGATTTCTGTATATTAATTTTGTGTTCTGCAACTTGACTGAATTCATTTATTAGTTCTAATTGTTTTTTGGTGGAATCTTGAGGGCTTTCTATATGTAGTAAAATGTCATCCTCAAACAGTGGAACTTTTACTTCTTCCTTACTCGTGTAGATGCCTTTTATTTCTTTTTGTTGTCTCATTGGCTGGAACTTCCAGTACTGTGTTGAATAAAGGTGGCAAGAGTGGACATCCTTGTTTTGTTTCTGATCTTAAAGGAAAAGCTCTGTTTCTCACCATTGAGGATGATGCTAGTTGTGGGTTTTTCATATATGGCCTTTATAACATTGAAGATTATTCCCTCCAGACCTTTTTTATTGAGAGTTTTTATCATGACTGGGTTTTGTATTCTGTCAGTTATTTTTTCTGCATCTCTTGAGATGTACATGTGATTTTTTTCCTTTCTCTTGTTCATCAGAGATATTGGCCTCTTGTTTTCTTTTTTGGTAGTGTCTTTGTTTGGTTTTAGGGTAATGTTGGCCTTATAAAATGAATTTGGAAGTTATTTTTCTTTTCTTTTCTTTCTTTTTTTTTTAGAATTATTTATTTTAGAATGTGTGTGTGAATGGGGGAGGGGAAGGGTGAAGAGAATCTCAAGCAGACTCCCTGCTGACCATGAAGCCCAATGTGGGGCTTGATCTTACGACCCTGAGATCACAACCTGATTGAAGTCAAGAGTTGGATGCTTAACTAGCTGGGCCACCCAGGTCCCCCTTCTTTTTCTGGTTTGTTTGTTTGTTTGTTTGTTTTGAATAGTTTGAGAAGAAGAGGTGTTACCTCTTACTTAAAATTTTGGTAGAATATTTTGGTAGAATTCACCTGTCAAGCCATCTGGTTTTGGACTTTTGTTTGTTGGAAGTTTTTTGATTATGCATTCAATTTCATTGCCAGTAATCATTCTGTTCAAATTTCTATTTCTTTCTAATTCAATTTTGGAAGATTATATGTTCCTAGGAATTTATACATATCTTCTAGGTTATCTAATTTGTTGACATATCATTTTTTATAATATTCTCTTATACTCCTTTGTATTCTTGTAGTGTTGGTTGTTAGTCTTCAGTTCTGATTTTATTTGAGTACTCACTTTCTCTCTTTTTTAATGAGTCTGGCTAAAGATTTATCAATTTTATTTATCTTTTCAAAGAACTAGCTCCTAGTTTCATTGATCTGTTCTATTGTTTTTATAATCTTGATTGTATTTTTTTCTATTCTAATCTTAAGTACTTCCTTTTTCTGTTGGCTTTGGGCTTTGTTTGTTCTTTTTCTACCTCCTTAGGGTGTTAGGTTCACTTATTTATTTGAGATTTTTCTCGTTTCTTGAGATAGGCGTGTAATACTCTAATCTTCCCTCTTAGAACAGGTTTTGCTGTATCCCAAAGAGTTTGGACTATTGTGTTTTAATTTTCATTGTCTCTGTATTTTTTTATTTCCTCATTGATTTCTTAGTTGACCCATTCATTGTTTAGTAACATGTGATTTAGCCTCCATGTATTTGTGTTCTTTCCTTATTTTTTCTTGTGATTGGTTTCTAGTTTCATACTGTTGTGGTTGGAAAAGATGGATGATATGATTTCAGTCTTAAAATTTATCAAGACTTGTTTTGTGGCCTAATGATGTATTTTGGAGACTGTTTCATGTTCACTTGAAAAGAATGTAAATTCTGTTTTTGAATGGAGTGTTCTGAATATATCTGTTAGGTCCGTCTGGTCTAATGTGTCATTTAAAGCATTTTCTTTTTGATTGATCTCTCCATTGATATAAATGGGGTGTTAAAGTCCCTCATTATTATCTTCTTATTGTCAGTTTCTTCCTTTGTGTCTGTTAATTATTGCTTTATGTATTTAGGTGCATCCATGTTGGGTACATAGATATTTATAATGTTATATCCCCTTGTTGGATTGTTTTATTGTTTTGTAGTGTTCTTTGTCTCTTGGTACAGTCTTTGTTTTAAAGTCTATATTGTCTGATATAAATATTGCTACCTCAGCTTTCATTTGTTCCCATATGATGGTAAATTTTTTCTATCCCTTCATTTTCAATCTGCATATGTGTTTAGTTCTGAAGTGAATCTCTTATAGGTAGCAAGATGGGTCTTGGTTATTTTTTTTATCCATTTAGTCACCCTATGTCCTTTTTTTTTAAATTTTAAAAAATTCCGGTATAATTTACCCTATGTCTTTCAACTGGAGCATTAAATCCATTTACATTTGAAGTAATTATTAATAGGTATGTACTTATTGCCATTTTGTTACTTGTTTTATGATTGTTTTTGCAGTTCTTCTCTGTTTCTTTCTTCTTTTACTCTCCCCTTGTGGTTTGATGGTTTTCTTTGGTGTTACATTTGAATTCCTTTCTTGAGATGCCTGGGTGGCACAGTCAGTGTCCAACTCTTGATTTCAACTCAGGTCATGATCTCAGGGTCATGGGATTGAGCCCCATGTTGGGCTCCAGACTGCTGAGCATGGAGTCTGCTAGGAATTCTCTCTACCCCTCCCTCATGCCCACATGTACACATTCTCTTTCTCTCTTAAAAAAAAAAAAAAAAAGAATTCCTTTCTTTATATTATAGGTTTTTGATTTTTGGTTACCATTTATGTTCACATATAACATTTTATGTTTATAGCAGTCTGTATCAGATTGGTGATTGTTTAAGTTGAAACCATTCTAAAAGCATTAAATTTTTACTACACCCACGTTTTGTGTATATGATGCCACACTTTACATCCTTTTATTTTGCTAATCCCTTGACTGATTTGTGTAGATGTAATTGACTTTACCACTTCTTTGTATACTAGTTTTATAAGTGATAAATCTACTCTTATTACATATTTGCATTTTCCTATGAAATTTTTTCCTTTCACAGTTTTCTTACTCATTATGGACTTTTCTTTCTACTCAAAGAATTCCCTTTAACATTTCCTATAAGGCTGGTTTAATGGTGATATACTCCTTTAACTTTTGTTTGGGAAACGATATTTCTGTCTATTCTGAATGGTAATCTTGTTGGGTGGAGTATTCTTTGTTGAATGTTTTTCCTTCAGTACTTTGAATGCATCATGCACCTCCCTTTTGGTCTACTAAGTTTCTGCTGAAAAATCAGCTCATGGCCTTATAGGATTTCCCTTATATGTAACTGTTTCCTTTTCTCTTGCTGCTTTTAAGATTTCCTCTTTATTATTACTTTTTGCCATTTTAATTATGTGTCTTGGTGTGGACCTGCTTTGGTTTATCTTGTTAGCAACCTTCTGTGCTTCCTGGATCTGGATGTCCATTTTCTTCCTCAGATTAGGGAAGTTTTCAGCTACTGTTTTTTCAGATAAGGTTTCTGTCCCCTTCTCTCTCTCCTCTCCTGAGATCCCTATAATGCAAATGTTATTGCACTTGATGATGTGGCAGAGTTCCCTTAACCTAATCTCCATTTTTGTTATTATTATTATTATTGTTTTTTCTTTCCATTTTGCTCTTCTCCTTAGTGGCTTTCCAATACCCTGTCTTCCAGATTGCTGATCTGTTCTTCTGCCTCCTCCTATTTGCTGTCAATTCCCTTTGTATATATTTTTTTAAAGATTTTATTTATTTATTTGACAGACAGAGATCACAAGTAGGCAGAGAGAGAGGGAAGCAGGCTCCCTGCTGAGCAGAGAGCCCGCTGTGGGGCTCGATCCCAGGACCCTGGGATCATGACCTGATCTGAAGGCAGAGACTTTAACCCACTGAGCCACCCAGGCGCCCCTCCTTTTGTGTATTTTTAATTTCAGTTATTTTGTACTTATGACTGTATGTATATAATTCTCTTTGTTAACATATAGTTATATATGTATCATTTCTTTGTTGAAGGTCTCACTGAATTTTTTCTTAAGTCTAGTATCTTTATGACTGACAGTACTTTGAGTTCTTTATCAGGCATATAATTTATTTCCATTTCTTTCTTTCTTTCTTTTTTTTAACGTGGGTGTCGAGCCCATTGTGGGGCTTGGACTCACAACCCTGACATCAAGACCTATGCTGAGATCGAGAGTCGAGTACTTAACTGACTGAGCAACCCAGGCACCCAACTTATCTCCATTTGCTTTATTTAGCTCTTTTGTTGTGGCTTTGTCCTGTTTTTCATTTGGGACGCAGTCTTCTGTCTCTTTGCCTTTTGTGGATGCACTGGGTAGAGTTTGGTCCTTGTGTTGTTAAGGGGCCAATGTGGGGCCACTGCTTATTGTTGGATAGTGTCAGCAATCAGAGCAGGTGACCTTCCTCAGCTTGTCTGTTGGTCTGTATTCACACTGACCTGCAGGGTGCTTTTCTCACACTGTCCCCTGAAAGGCTTTCATTTGTGGGCAGGGTGGGCCATCAGACCAGATGCCTTCTCCCAGTCCAGGACTAATCAGAAGGGCATATTCTCTGCACTGCTAGTTATGAGGTTTGTTGCTGGGACTGCAGGCACACCGGTGTGTGGTTATATTCCCCGCTCCCCAGGACAGGAGTCACTTTGAAGTCGCTCTGGTCCTTGTTGGGGTAGCTTCCAGGGAGAGTTGGGGCAAGAGCAGCTTTGAAGGGACACCTGCTGAGTGGGTCAGGTAGGGAGGGGTGGATCCAAAGCAGAACATTTGCAGGGTGCCTGGTACTAACAAGATAGGTAGAGAGTGTCCTTGCTGGTTCCTGTAAGTGACCGACTATCTAGGCTTGGGTAGGGTGAGAGAAATGGTGCCCACCAGCATTTTTGTTCTTGGAGAAGTCTCCTAAGGATCCCTGTCCCTCCAGTGCCCTTCTGAGATTAGTGAATAAACCTTCATTATATCCAGGTGCTTTTCAAACTGCTGCTTCTATGCTGTATCTTGCTAGGTTATTTGTTATGCTGGCCCTTTAAGGGTGGAGACTGTTTTTTAATCTCCCTCTGGGTGTCTCCCAGAGCTATGCTGGATGATTTTTTTTTTTTTTAAAGTACCTAGAGTTAAGCCCTGCTTATTGCAAAAAACACCCTGAATTAAGCCCCACTGGTTTTCAAAGCCAAATGTTATGAGAATTTGTCTTCCAAGGGCCTCCAAGTTTGGAGTGTTTAGGGTAGGGTCTGATTCTTCCACTTCTCTCTGCTTTTGGTATCCCTCTTGTTTGTGGTTAGTCTCCTGAGAGAGGGTTGGTGGGAATGGGATGGAGGGGTGAGCAGGAGAGGTGTGGGTGGGGACCAGAGTTTGGTTCCCAATTATGTCTCTGCATCTCCTACCTTTTGATGTGGAAAGTCTGTTCTGACAGTCTTTGGGTGGTTTTCAGAGTTAGCTGCACTTGTGTAGCTCTATCTTAGTGTGTCTTGGGACAAGGTGAGCTCAGGATCCTCCTACTTAGCCATTTTCCCAGAACCCCATCAGTCTTTTTTTCTTTGTTGCTTTTTCCTGCTTCTTAAAATCACACCCAGATAATTTATTGAGATTGTTTTCAGCCTATGTCACTCTTTTGAAGCAGCCCTTTTAAAAGCCATCAATAATCCAATTATAAAATCCTTAGTCATTTTATTGAGCAGTTTCCAATACCTGGTACCTAATATCTCTTTCCTTAGCTCCCATGTTATTACACTATCTTGGTTTTCTTCCTACTCTTCTGGCCATGATTTTGCTGACTTTTCTTCCTTCTGCTTCCTAAATTTACAAATCCTTGAGATTATTTTTTTAGTCCTTTTTTCTTTCTTTCTTTCTTTCTTTTTTTTTTTTTCCTAAGATTTTATTTATTTATTTGACAGAGGTGGGGAGAGAGAGAGAGAGAGAGAGAGAGAGAGAGAGCACAAGTAGCCAGAGCGGCAGGCAGAGGGAGAGGGAGAAGCAGACTCTCTACTGTGCAGGGAACCCGATGCAGGGCTTTATCCCAGGACCCTGGGATCATGACCTGAGCCAAAAGCAGCCACTTAACCGAGTGAGCCAGTCCTTTTTTTTTTTTCCTTAACATTTTCTTTCTTAATAACCTCATCGACTCAGACTGTATTAGCTTTACCACTATTTGGGGGGGAACTTCTAATATTTCTGTCAACTTCTGTTTTCATAATTTTTTTAAAAAGATTTATTTATTTATTTGACAGACAGAGATCACAAGTAGGCAGAGAGGCAGGCAGAGAGGAGGAAGCAGGCTCCCTGCTGAGCAGAGAGCTCCATCCCAGGACCCTGAGACCATGATCCTAGCTGAAAGCAGAGGCTTTAACCCACTGAGCCACCCAGGCGCCCCCCATTTTCACATTTTTAATGTACATTTCTGTCTGACTATTTTGCTGAATTCTTCAACCTAGTATGCATGTATAAGGTCGTTATTTTAGCCTAGTACTAGTATTCAATCCTGATACTCCACTATTTCTGTTTACTTCTACTGTTACTTAGATACCTTTCAAGGCCAGTGTCTCAGTTATAAGGCCTTGCTGAGCTCCATTCCCTCTCCCTTATCTAGGCTGTTAACACACCAGATAGAGTCTATTAGTTGTAATTATCAAGACATTTTTGTTTTTCTCCCATTGACCCCAACCTAGATGAAATCTTAATTGTCTCACATCTACTCTGGTCTTCCTTTATTTTTTCCCCTTCAGATGATTCTCCATTCCATTCCCAGACCAATCTTTGTTCAGAGGAAGTGTGAGTACTTGCTACCTGCTAGTGCTGTGCTACATTCTAATGTTGCAAAATTTATTAACAGCCCAGTAGACATATAAACAGATATGTAGAAGTTATGACATAGTAAATGCTATAATCAGTGTAATACAGAGGGAGCCATAAATTCTTCCTGAGGAAGATAGGAAAGGCTTTAGAGGAAAAGTAACTTTTGGACTGGTTCTTGATGGATAAATAGTTTTCTAGAGGGAGAAGGGTATTTCAGATAGGGAAGTGTGTATATATGTTTATATACATATATGTATGCATATATATATATATGCATAAAAAATCAATGGTGTATATAAGGAAATGTGTTAACTTTCAGTGTGGCTGGAAGAATTGTTGTTAAGGGAGGTAAAAATGTAGTTCAGAGCCAGATTGCAAAAGACATTGTATGCTATATTAAAGAATTGGAGTTTCATTCACACTGGAGTATAGCAAAATTTTAAAGCAGATGCTGTTAGATTTTTACTTTTGGTGGCTGTGTGAAACATAGAATATACTGTTTTGATCCTATTGCTCCCTGTTGATTATTGAAGTAATAAAGCTTAATCCCTTAATTTGGTATTCAAAGTTCTTTTGTTGTTCTCCATGACTTTCTTGCATATGCTATATGCTTTACCTAATTTGCACTACTTACTAGCATGGGAAAAGTCCTTGTGCTTTTATGCTTTTGCTTGATTATTGAATTTTCCAAAGCAACTGGAAGTGAAGCCTTTTCCTCTCAGCTAGAGATGAATACTATATTCTCTGAGCTTTTGTAATACTTTGTATTCCACCTGTGGCAATCAATGAATACACTGAAATCATAGCTTGGTAACTAAGAAGTGTTGGAGCCACAAGACCAAGATTTAAATACTTGTTGTGTCAGGTACTGTTTGTGTGACTCTGGACAAGCTACTGACTCTATCTAAATCTTTCTTATGTTTTGTTTTCTAAAGAGTTTATTTATTTACTTGAGAGAGAGAGAGAGAGCGCGCACACGCGCACAATGGGGGAGGAAGGGCAGAGGGAGAGGGAGAAGCAGGCTTTCCACTGAGCAGGGAGCCTGTTGTGGGGCTCCATCCCAGGACCTAGGGATCTTGACCTGAGTGGAAGGCAGACACTTAACTGACTGAACCACCCAGGTGCCCCCTATGTTTTAAATAGGAATAATAAAACTTACATCATTAATCACGCATACTTTAATGTGAAAAAGAAATGAGGTAATGATTATAAAACCTTCAGCTTTACAGTATTACACACTGTTATTACTATTGCAGTATACTGTATAGAAAGAGTATGAAGAACCTGGTGCTGGAATAATGTCTGAAGGTGAAAGCATAGGCAGTGGCAGCCATGGCATTTTAATATTGAGAACAAAGTTCTAATAAATACCACCTAATGCTTTAGGAAGAAAAGGAAGAACCCAAGGAGTAAAAAGAATTAGCAATTTCTTGTCCTACTTGGTGGGCTGATTGTCAGTATGATGCACACAGTGGTCACCATTGTGCTGCTTGTCATTTGCAACTCTTTCCTGTGGCTCTTAGGAGTTGCTGCCTCTACTTGGTGTGTGGCCTTGGTAAATACATAAATTGGAATTTGAATAAACATATTGTGCTAAAGGCAAGTTATTTGATAAGCCATTATCTTAATTTTTATACTTTATAACTCCTTTAACATGTGTAAACTAGGAAAATTTCCATAACAGGTTGACTGCTGAAATTCAGGTCAGAAAGTATAGCCATCATTCCTCCTTACAGGATAATCCTTTCTAAAATTTGGCTGTAGATCTGTCTACCTCCTCTGTCACATAACCAAATCTCCCATTTCCTGTTACTGCCTTTCCTCTTTCTTCCGCATGGTGAGTGCCTTCACTTTGCCCTCTTGCTGCCCTTTTGTTTTGTTGCAGAATTCTCCTCAGGTCCATCCTCTCCTATAGTGCAGTGAATTTAAAGTTGTCCCCTTTTGTCCTACCAGTTCCAGTCCCTTCTGATTTTGATAGAGGTTGGGTAAGAGTAAGTTGATAAACCATTTACATTAAGGCTTTGTATTCCTTTGTGGCTATTCAACAGGTGAGGCTTCTGCTCTTCAACTTTTCCTTGTGCCTTAAGGCATTGCTTACACAATTATGGTCTTTGGATGGCTAGTATGAGAATTTTTGGGTAGTGTTGTTTAAAATGTTTATATTCTGAGGGCGCCTGGGTGGCTCAATGAGTTAAGCCTCTGCCTTCCGCTTAGGTCATGATCTCAGGGTCCTGGGCTCGAGCCCTGCATCGGGCTCTCTGCTCTGCAGGGAGCCTGCTTCCCCCTCCTCTCTCTACCTGCCTCTCTGCCTACTTATGATCTCTCTCTGTGTGTCAAATAAATAAATAAAATCTTTATTTAAAAAAATGTTTATATTCTGAGACCCCAGTTTCAGAGATTGTAATTATTGGCTAGATCTAGAGTGATATCCAGAACTCTGCTTTCAAAATGAATGCTTAAAGTGACATTTATACTCCCAAGATGTTTGGGAACCTCTATTGAGATTGTGATTGGGCCATGATTTTAATATTTCTTTTTCTCTCCCTCCAAACTTTGTGGGGTTCATTTTTTTTCCTGTGGGTTTGCCAGAAGCAAAGGTAATAATTCCAGCTACCTATCATTTAAAGTAGAAGAGGCTGCTGCTTACTGTTATACTAAACAGAAAAATCCCACTTGTTAAAAGCAAGAATACTATGTATATTAAACAGGTATGGATTTTAGTCTTGGCTTTTTTAGGGTCTTGTCAAGGTTATTGGATTGTACTCTGGAAGACAGCTGAGAAAGAGAACTCTGAAGCTTGGTTTCTATTGTAAAATGGCATACAGACTTTTGGAGACAATCATATTTTCTTTGTTGTTTGTAGAAATGTAAGACTGTACTAGAAATGTTTTTGGTCACTTACAGATTGGTCAGTATAATAAGCTTGTGATACAATTCTTACTTCAATTACTAGCAAGCAGGGAGGGAGCATTAAAAGTGAATTGGCATTTTCCCAGCTGGTGGTAGACAAAGTCTGGAATTCGCTGCCTAAATTGCCATATTGATTAGATTATAGTGGACAGTTGGGGGAATAAAACATGAAATTTAAAGTACAGATTAGAGGGGTGCCTGCGTGGCTCCGTGGGTTAAGCCTTTGCCTTTGACTCAGGTCATGATCTCAGGGTCCTAGGATAGAGCCCTGCATCAGGCTTTCTGCTCAGCAGGGAGCCTGCTTCCCCCTCTCTCTTTGCCTGACTCTCTGCCTACTTGTGATCTCTCTCTGTCAAAAAAATAAATAAAATCTTAAAAAGTATGGATTAGAGAGCTCAGATGGTCAAGGGAAGGGTATAATATCCTTGCTTTGTCTTTTGCCAAGACAGCTCCCTGATACTGATTAGAACTGTTTCCTCACTACATAGACCTAGACATGAAGGTAAGGGACAAGATAGTTATGTCTTTCCAGGCGTTTGGAATGGCAGATACCAGGCTTCTGTGAGTACATATTTATATAACATGCCTGCCCTAGCACCAAATATTTGGAATATATACTACTACAGGTATAAATGACTAATGGTCTGTATTTCTATTTTCAAAGAGATTTTTCAAACAATAATGAATTTCCAGTTGGTAGAATTTGGTGTGTGTAAGAAAAGTTTGGGGGGTAAAAGAAGACATCCCAGGAGCCTGCAGTGAATAACCAGATTATTCTGCCAAGGGGTAAAGCTGGCCTTGCCTTATTTGCCCCAGCCTTCCCTTCTTTTGTTGCTTCTTTGTGTCTCTGTTTATAAGATTTTTTTTCTCCTATAGCTGTATATTCCTTTATCTTTCATTCATTGATTCATAGCAAGTAGAATAGGATTTCAACCTTGGGGACACAATTACTGACTCTTGAATTGAAGTTTTAAAAAGTTTCTTCAGTGAAGTACCAGTTTCTTGTAAACTAAAAGTTGACTCTAGGATATCAAATATGTATTTGACTTGCTGAATATTTGAAACTGATTCATTATGAATGGAATTCTGTTATTTAAAAAAAATTTATGGGAATTGCTAAGAAATCCAATAGTGGCTTTTATAACAAATCATCATGGAATATCTATGTACCTGTGAAAGAAAGAATTGTTTTTTTTAGAACAGAGAGAACCTGCATTGAGATTCAAGGGCTGAGCAGCATATTTGCTTGAGATGCAGAGTTGTGGTAATCATACTTTTTAAAAGTCCATTGCATGTGTGTAATGACACAATATTACTTAGTCAAATTAAAAATATACACACAAAGTAACATATTTTACTTTAAACACGTGCACATATATTCAAGAACATTCTGAATGTCCATGGAAGGGGGCAGATAGGATTAGGAATCAGAGATGGAGGAAAATAAAAATTAAAAATACGGCCTCACATTTGTTATAGACAAATGCCATGAATTAAAAAAAATAGTATTATGCTATAGATTGTATTGTTTTCTCCTTATGTGTTTGCCAGTGTTTGAAAAATCTTTTTATGTTTGTGTATATATATCTGGCTTCCTCACTGCTTTTGGTTGCTCCATATTATTTCACCAAATTTACTGAACACTTAACCATTCCTCTAGTGATGCTTCTAGTTACTAAAAAATAATGCTCCATGGGAATATATCAAAGCTGGTCCCTTATGGAACTATATGTGAATTCCTCCTGAATATATACCAAGAATTTGTACAGCTGGGTCATAGAAATGGCATTACCTATGAAAACTTAGCACATGATTGCTCTGTGGAATAGTCTACCAGTAATGCATTTGGGTTCCTCTTCTCTATGTTCTTGCTAACAACTTTCTCTGTCATAAATCTTATATTTAATCTATTTTATACTATCACACTGGAAGAAATTAGAAAGCTGGTTAATGATTTACTACATGGAAGGGCCAAATTTATTATGGCAGGTAGGGACTTAAAACTTATAATGGGGATTTTGAGGGAAGATTGAAATTCATGTTAAAGTTTGAAGTGTTGCATGATCCTGTGCAGGTTTTGCAAAGGGAAGGTGCACTGTTTAGAGGGCAGGGATATTATCTTGTCGAACTTCCCATCAACCTGATCTTGCCAGGGTCTCAGAGTCCATCATATTTAGGTAGTCTGACTTGTGTAAACTATTCTCATTACTGGCCAAAGTTAATTAGAATGCCAGTAGACTAATTCATGGTGAAAAAACACAATTATCAAACCTCCTGGCCATTTCAGTTGGCCACTTTTCCTTGGTAGAAAATAAAGTGTAATTAGAAGAGGTCACTTGGTGAGTTTTATATCTGGGCAAGAAGTAGTATTCTGTGATTCAGATGTTTGATGGTATCAAGCCGTCAGAGGCTGATGACATCTATTTATTCCAAATCAAATGTTTTAACTGTCTTGGAATCATGGTATTTGTAGCAGTGTTAAGTGATGATGATTTATCCATGTCTTTTATTTTTTTTGTTTGTTTATTTTGTGGAGCCCAGGGTAGTGCTTGGACTTGAACTCACCCTGAGATTAAGACCTGAGCTGAGATCAAGAGTTGGAAGCTTAACCGACTGAACCACCCAGATGCCTCAATATCTTTTTTTTTTTTTTAAATTTTTTCTATTCTTTTTTGTAAAGGGACTTTCTTTTATAGTATACACACATTACTGTACTTTTAACTAAGCTGCTTAGGTTAGCAAAAGGAGATTAGTTGGCACTGTTAGATTGAGGAAGTAAGCATTGTAAATAGTTTTATATAGTTTTGCTACTAGAGTTTTTAGAAATAATTTTGCAGGGATGCCTGGGTGGCTGAGTTGGTTAAGCATCTATCTTTGACTCAGGTCATGGTCCCATAGCCTTGTGATCAAGTCCTTTGTCAGCCTTCTTGCTCAGCAGAGTGCCTGCTTCTCCCTCTGCCTGCCGCTCCCCCTGCTTGTGCTTACTCGAGCGCACTCTTTCTCTCTCTCTCTCTCTCTGACAAAATAAGTAAATAAAATCTTAAAAAAATTTTTTTTTGTAGGACCTGTAGACTAGATATGATATTTATTTTTGAAGTATATACATTTTAAATTAAATTTAGAATAGTTTTCTCCCCTCATTAGCCCCTTATTATTTCTAATGGTAACTCAGCTTCAGTTTTGTTTTTTTTTTTTCAAATAAAAGAAGTTAGTGGGATTATTATTTCAGTTGTAGGAATTTTCTGTAGCTGGTCTTTGCAGAGATATATTTGTTTTATTGATCAAATCTTGATATGTTTCTCAAAACTTCTTTACTTCACTTTCATAATTTCCTTTAGGTTTTCTGGGTCTTGAGGTATAAGAATTTTTTACTTTTATACATATTGTACTACATATGGGATTAATATGAGTTTATCTGATACTGAGCATGGTTTGTTAGAAATCCAGCATTAAACTTGGTTTTGACTCACATGGTGATCTCAGGGTTGTGAGACCCAGCCCTGCAGGAGATTCCATGCTGGGTGGGGAGTCTGCAGGAAATTCTCTCAGTCCCTTGTCCTCTGCCCCTCCTTCCACTTGAATGTACACTTGAACTCTCTCTCTCTCAAATAAATAAATCTTAAAAAAAAAAAAAAAAAAAAGAAATCCAGGATTGAGGCTTAAGTTTTGTACTTTGGTTTTTATTTTCTAAAATCTCTGAGAACACAATATCTTTTCCTTATTGTTTAAACTGGAAAAGATAGATAAAAATGTGGTTTTCATCTGAACTAAGTAGTGAAGAATCTTTTATTAGAATTTTGGTTATTGGAATTATTTTGGAAAAAAATTGTTTTTAGTTATCACTTAGCTTAATTTTTTATTGCAAAGTCAAAATAAAATTAGGTTAAAGCCTATTTTCCTTTTCTATATTTTCTCATGAAAAAATGATTAGAAATAGTAATAGTAGAAGCCATGCCTTTGTATCAGGATGCTTGCAATTTATTAGAGGAGTAGTCTGACTATGTATATGCAGAGATTTAAAAGTGAGTATCTCCCATTTTTAAGAAAGGATCTCTGGGTTTCATAATAATAATGATGTTAAATCTAAATATTTCAGTAAAGATTGTGCACAGTGCATGGGGAAAATGCAGAGTACTGAATATGTACATCATGGAAGAATACTGCCACCTTGTGTATACATGATGCTATGTTAAATCTCTTCTTTTGTTAACGCCAGCTAATAATACAAAGTGCTTCTTCACCATTTGGTACTATGGTTAGTTAAGTAAATGTGTAAAACTTTTTTTTTTTTTTTTTTCATTTTTCATGTAGTAAAATCAACCCAACTTTTCTTTTTTCTTGGCAGGAGGAGGGACCTTATATTTTTAAGACATTAAATTTGGTGTAGTTAGCTCTGAGAATTGGAAAAGTCTGAGGGATCAGTTTGGTTAATTGATCTCTGGGATTAGTAGAAAATTGAATCATTTTATTTGAATCTTATGGAATGTTGATGATTCTTTGATCATTCTTCATTTTAGTGCTTGCCGTGCTTTGGGATCATTATTCTGAATGCTGGAATTTGTTATACTACAGATAAAGGAAGTAAGGGCATTTGACTTACTGACACAACCATAGTCCTTGATTTTTAAATGTCCAGTGCAGAAGAATGACTATAATAATAACTTGGAATAGTGCTTTGAGAAATATTGATGTGATGAAAGAAGAGTTCCTTTAAATCATTTTGGTTGCTTGAGGACACGACTTAGTGGGTTTTGGATATCACAAGACTGGGGGTTCACTTTCTGATGCTCACAACTAGCTTAGCTGTGTGTGTAATCATGAGTGCTTCTCTGGGCATAAGTTTCTTCATCTGAAAACCGATCAGTTGAACTGGGTGATTTCTGAAGATACTTTTAGCTTTAGAATTCTATGGCTGTTAAGTTTTACTATTAACTTTTAAAATGTTAATGCTGTAATGCTCTTCAGGTTACTTCAGGTTACTCATTATTTTCTTCTGTATAAAAAATTGTTTTGAAAGTTTAATGTATAATCAATCACATAGCTGTGTTTAACTGTCATGAAATATATTAGTAATTTGAGGGGATACTTGTATACAAAAGTTTAATATCAGAAACCTAGGAAATTTGCCTACTTTTTTATATAATATGTGGGGTACTTGAAGATATCAGATTGATTTTAGGGTAACCTAGATTTTAAATATATACTATTTTCAACAACATAATACTGTTGGGGTTGCACAAATGGATTACAAATGCTTACATTTCATCTTCTGGGAAGGTTCCAAAAGTTGGTATGAATATGGTAATGATATATAAATGGTAATGGTATAAGTATCATAGGCAGAATTTTCTAGTTGAGATGAAAAGAGAGAAAAAAATACCTTTAGCTTATAGCTGAAAACTTGGGAATTCTGTAGGCTATTACCCAACTGAAAATTTAAGACTAGTGATTCTGCAGAATGTAAATCTCTTTATTTTTGTGTGCACAGCAGCAGATATTTCCTGCTTCCCTTGATTCATTTTTCTTGTGCAGTGCTAAGAGTGAACACATGTAATCAGGTTTTCACTTTTTACTTTGAGGCCATATGGGAATAATTTTTTAAAATTCTAAACATGATTTTAAGGAAAATGATTTTCATTGTTAAGCTATGTAAACATGCCAAATTCAACATCTGTACTGAAATAATTTCCCAGTGCCAAGTGATTATAATACCAAAGCAAAATGACTATGTTGGTATTTTTGAATTTATTTTGTGTTACACCAAACTCTTATTTTATAGAGTACAGACTAAATGACAAATGTTTAAATTCACTAATAAAATGCATTTCATAAATAAACAACTTATGCCATATTATAAAACATTAAGTAAAAATGTTAATTAAAATATACATGTCATCCTCCTGTAAGTTACTCTGGAAAAACAAAGTATTAAGTAAATTATACTTCATGAAAGTAAAAAGACTATAATTATGAAAAATGGGAAACAGATAATAACTTCAGTTGGTTTTTAGAAAATGTAATCTTAAGAAAATGGGAAGTCAGTGGTGACATTAGCCACGAGGTTTTTCCAAAAGCTCTCTTCTAGAACCTTATTCTACGATGAGGTAGGAATGTGAAATCAGAAGAAAACATTGGGTGATAGTTCATTAACAAGCTCATCTACAAATCCAATATCTGGATTGATACTTTTGAGATATTTTGAATACTTTGTTTTTGTTTAGGGACTGGTGTTTTTATTGATAGCAAACTGTAGTTTTTTTTTTAAATTTTTAAAGATTTTATTTATTTATTTGACACACAGAGAAAGATCACAAGTAGGCAGAGAGGCAGGCAGAGAGAGAGGGGGAAGCAGGCTCCCCGCTGAGCAGAGAGTTTAATGAGGAACTTGATCCCAGGACCCTGAGATCATGACCTGAGCGGAAGGCAGAGGCTTAACCCACTCAGCCACCCAGGTCCCCCAAACTGTAGTTTTAAAGAGAGCATGCCTAGTTTTCTTTTTCTTAATTTTATGTATAGGTAGAGACTAGTTAATGACGGTACTTGGTTCAGTTGTGCTATGTTAATATTCTCCTTGGGTGTTTGAAAAGTCTTTGATTTGGATGAAGAATTAGGATTGTAATAAAACATTTGCTTGTCAGTTGACATATTTTTCTTCCTTGGGAATTATGGAGAATTAGAATGCTTTCTAATGAGTACATCTTTGTTTATTTTGACATTTTTAAAGATTGAGATGTAATTGACATGTAACTAATTTCAGGTGTACAACATAATGATTCAAAATTTGTATATATTGTGAAAAGATCACCACAGTAAGTCTAGTTAACATCCGTCACCACACATATTTACAGATTTTTTCTTGTGATATATTTTGAAATTTTAATGCAGCAAATAACTTTCTGTATAGAGAAGAGTTTTCTTTAAGTATTTTCATCATAGACTGCATAATTGAATTTGCAATAAAATTTATTGCCCAGATATACTAGGATACCATGCTAAAACATGTAATAAATGCTGTAGAATACTTCAGTGTGTTTGCTTATTGTGTTCTGTACAGGCTTAGACCTATCTTTTCTTATGTAATGTTAGAAATTTAATGAGTCTAGGGGCACCTGGGTGGCTCAGTTGGTTAAATGACTGCTTTCAGCTCAGGTCATGATCCTCAATTTTGGGACTGAGTCCTGCATTGGCTCCGTGGTCAGCAGGGAGTCTGTTTCTCCCTCTGACTCTCCCCCTTCCCGTGCTTTCTCTCTTTCTCTCATTCTCTCTCTCTCAAATAAATAAATAAAATCTCCTAAAAAAATTTAATGAGTCTTTTTTTTTTTTTTTAAATTTTATTTATTTCTCAGAGAGAGAGCACAAGCAGGGCCTGCTGAGCAAGCAGCCTGATACGGGACTCAGTCCCAGGACCCTGTGGTGATGACCTGAGCTAAAGGCAGATGCTTAACCTACTGAGCCACCCAGGCACCCCATTGAGTCCTTGATTTTGATGAAAATGATTTTTTTTTAAAATTTATTTGACAGAGAGACATAGCGAGAGAGGGAATGCAAGCAGGGGTAGCGGGAGAATGCGAAGCAGGCTTCCCGCAGAGCAGGGAGCCCGATGTAGGGCTTGATCCCAGAACCCTGGGATCATAACCTGAGCTGAAGGCAGACGCTTAAGGACTGAGCTACCCATGTGCTCTGAAAATGATATTTAAGACAATGAAATACTAGCATTTTGGTAATTCAAGGTACCATATCGTTTTGGAATAATAAAAACTGGTGTAGTCATTAACTGTTATGCTAATATGTAGGTCAAGATAGAAATTGGTAGTGACGTGGAAGTTGGAGGATTCAGAATGTTTGTAAACCCAGCTCTCAGATCTTTAAATCTATTTTATTAAGTCTCTGCTAAGAGTGTCATTACTAGTGAACTGACTCTCTAAATTGGTCTTCTTCATCATAGCAGATAAATAATTGTGATTTTTCTAATATAGGCAAAAATTTGCTTCTTATTCAAGTTTTATTTTAATTGCAAAATTTTTTAGGCCATCCTATAATGTAAACTAATAAGGTATACAAATTGATGCATACTCTGTATTTTTCTCTTATTCCTTTTTTTTTTTTCTTTTCCTTTGAATGCATTAAATTTAGTTGTTGCCCTTTGGGAAACAGATGCTGCTCATCAGAGTGATTCTGCATTTAAAAATACTAACATATAGACATTTTGATATACTATTTAAATCAATGTAGTATTAGTGGAATAAGGTCTTTTAAATGATTGTGAAAGTTAATATCAATGATATTTTGTTCAGTTATGAGATGTTTAGCATAGGTCTAACATTTTTTTTTCATTATTACTAGGCAAGAAGTTATGAAATGGAATGGATGGGGATATAATGATTCCAAGTTCTTCTTCAATAAGAAAGGCCAAGTTGAGTTAACTGGGAAAAGGTAACTGGTTGCTTTATTCTTTTGTTCTTTTTCTCCCCCTCTTTCTTTCTATAAAAAACTTTAAACATAAATAGCAAACATAATTATGTTAAATAGACATAAATAAAATTAGAGAGGGTAATATAATGACTCCTCCCTCCATTTAAAGTTATCAACATTTTGACATAATTGCTCCTTCTTTTGTCTGTGGAATTTTAAATTCTGGCATTGTCATGTCACTTAAATATTTACATATGTCTCCTTTAAAAATATAAGGACCTAATATCCGCTAATCATAATAATGTCATATCATACTCCTCAAAATAAGAAAAATTTTATATCTGATTATCCAGTCTACATTTCTCCTGATATCTAAAATATGCCATTTTATAGATAGTTTGAATCAGGATCCAAAAACGCCTATCGTCGTCCTCCTACCTGATCTCATGCCATTGACTTGTTTGAAGTAACTCCATTTTTAGGACTGGGAATTTATTTTTGGGTGTGGGTTATTATGGAAGGTAAACAATTTTAGGTCTTGTGAATATAAATAGTATTTTAATTTTTAATTTTTTAAAAGATTTTATTCATTTATTTGACAGAGAGATAGAGCCAGAGAGCACAAACCGGTGGTGTGGGGGGTTTGGGGGGTGGCAGAGGGAGAGGGAGAAGCAGGCTCTCCACTGAGCAGGGAGCCTTCCCAGGCTCCTGGGATCATGACCTGAGTCTAAGACAGACCCTTAACTGGTTGAGCCATCCAGGTGCCCCATAAATAGTATTTTTTTTTTAAGATTATTTATTTATTTATTTATTTGACAGAGAGAGAGATCACAAGTAGGCAGAGAGGCAGGCAGAGAGAGAGAGAGAGGAGGAAGCAGGCTCTCTGCTGAGCAGAGAGCCCGATGCGGGACTCAATCCCAGGACCCTGAGATCATGACCTGAGCCGAAGGCAGCGGCTTAACCCACTGAGCCACCCAGGCGCCCCCATAAATAGTATTTTTAAAATTAGCTTTCTGAGGGCACCTGGGTGGCTCAGTGGGTTAAGCCGCTGCCTTTGGCTCAGGTCATGATCTCAGGGTCCTGGGATCGAGTCCTGCATCGGGCTCTCTGCTCAGCAGGGAGTCTGCTTCCTCCTCTCTCTCTCTGCCTGCCTCTCTGCCTACTTGTGATCTCTCTCTGTCAAATAAATAAATAAAATCTTAAAAAAAAAATTAGCTTTCTGAGATACATTAGGGAAGAAATAATGAAGAAAGAGCAATCATTTGTGTGGTAACTTTGACATTTCTGAAATATTTTTGGTAATGTGTGGATAAGAATTCTGAAGAATATTTGTATTGTTATTGTTCCAGATACAGACAGAATTGTAAAGTAAGTTCTTAGTTGATTTTAAGAACTGACCCTGCCAAAGTTGGTATTTTGGGTGGTTTGTGTATTGAATTTTGATGCTAACTTTTGAAAGGACAGTGAGTACAAATGCGTAATATTTGAATGCTAGCTCTATAAATAAAAAATTGAGGGTAGATAAAAACTTGGATCAGATATATTTCGAATCTGTTCCAGTATTGTGCTTTGACTTAATATCTGTTGGGCGTTAATATGGTTAGGTTAATATTTTTGGTATGTTGATATATTGAAATATCAGCAGAAAAACTTTTATTCCTTTGGAGAAATTCTCTTTCTTTGCAACATAATCATTTCCGTTTTCTGACTTAAACATACTTTGTACCTGAAACAAAACCTCAGGACTAGTAATTAGGGACTAATTTTAATCAAGGTATGAAATGTGCGTTTGACATTTGTTTTTAATAGGAGAAATAAATATCTGTATTCTCATTCCTCTCTTTAAGTGTTGAGTGGGCAGCATGTTGGTGGAGGCTTAGTTGAGAAATTGTGTAAATCAGGTAGAAGGAATTTCTGGTTAAAATTAAATTTACCAGTGTTCTAAATGTTGAGTGTTTTGTGTTTTAAATGGTATAGTGTCTAATATGGTAGAAAAACTTATCTGTGTGGAAACGGCTTTGCAAAATCTCCTGGGGGGAAAAGTAAATCTTCTGAACTTAGAAGATCAACTTCCTTTCCTCTCAGATACCGTCTTCATTTCTTTCTCTCTTTGGACCTAGAAAATATGGCATCTTTATTTTATGAGAGAGGACAAATTGTCACTTGTGCATGGTGCCACTGAAAGCATTAGACACCTTCTGACTTGTGTGGAGCACTGTAGGCTAGTTAGTGGTTTGTGTTGGAAGTCTGTGTGTGTGAAGTGAATGATCAGTCACAGAAAATATCACAAGTAATTGTATTTTACTAGTGCCATGGATTCAGAAGCTCGTTCTTATTGCAGGTGTTCTGGCGCTTGATTTATCAGTTTTCACAGAGCGGATCAGGTTGTGGAGGTCTGACACATGTGCCACACTCATGATATAGTCAGGAAAAACATTAGAACCCCGGTGTATTCATTAATGTTTAGATTATTCCGTTTTCCATGTATAGAGGCCTTCGTGATACTAAGATATATAGAATATAAAATGTAAAATTTATTGTTTGGAAAGCATAGGTTCAGAGTAAAGGGGATTCAGTGGCCTTAAGAGAGCTTTTTTATCCAGGTTGTAATAGAACCAGAGAATGTATTTGTTTGACTTCTGACTTTGGAAGATTGCTGCTTCTGCCATTCTAACCAGAATTAGTTCCTTAAAGCCTTCATTTCTTTGCATTATCTCCTGAATCAGGTCCAGTGGGAAAAAAGGAAAGGGAATGGGGTGCATCTGACTGGCAGAGCCTACAAGGGAAACCCGTAATGCAGATTTTGGGCACGTTTGCTTTAATGGAAGGTAGCGTTGGCTTCTCACTAAGACTCACCTAGAAGGCAATTCTCCAAATACAGAAATGGGATTTAAATGCTCTAGGATTAAATATCTTCTACATAAACTATTTAATAACTAATACCAATAAATAATATTCAGTTCCCAATTTAGTGCTTCCAGAAGTACCATTACCTTGTCATAGACAGGATAATAAACCGGACTGAATTGGATCATAGCTTTGTGTAAATTTAGTCTAGCCTCCTAGGGATTTCTCTGGTTTTTATCAGAAAACATTAAACATTCTTTAAGGCAATAATAGCTATTATTTAATTGAGTGCCTGCTGAATTATCTTAAAATAACTTTAAGATGGGTAGTGGTATTTTCTTAAAAAGAATTAAGAGATTGAGGATGAGAGAGGTTAGATAGCTTATTTGAGGTCACTTGCTCAGCAGGAAACTGGGATTAAAACCCAAGTGTTTTTAAGCTTTGTTCTTGTGCTATTTCTGTTGTACTGTGCTTTTGTAGATAACCATATTCATCTATTGCATTGATCTTGTTTTCTCTCCAAACTCTGAGAGCACTTTATGGTAGCCTTCTATCTGCTATACACTAGCACAGCAGAGTTAGTCATATTGTAAAAAATTACCCTATGAGAGAAATTCCTATTTTTCTACTGAAGGGCACGTTGCAGACGCAAAAGGAGGTTGTGATATTCTTAAAAGAGAGAATGACTAGAAAGGATGAGTTACAAGAAAACACTGATTAGGCCGTATTAATTCACCTTTTGTAGTAATAATAGTAGACTGAGGACAATTTTTGAAATTCTTCATAAAGACTTTTTATTCTGGCTTTGTAGAAGACTGGACAAATTACAGACCATTTGTTCTGTATAACTGTATAGAAAACATGAATAAAATATCCTAAGAAAGATCTAAAACAGAGCTGGGAAAAAAGGGGAATACTTGGGTGCTGGCAACCAAGGGTTGTCAGTGAAAATTTATGGGGATTCCCTTATTTCCGATCCAAAGACATTGAACAGGTAAGAAATTTTTATTAAGCAAATGTGTTTGAGTGTGTATATTATGGGGAGGGTAGCATTAACATTTCAAACCCAGCCATTAAATTAGTATATGATATGCTGTCGAAGCAAGCACTCCAGCCGTTAAATTAAAAGCAGTTATTACAAACTGTTACAGATCTTTGGGAAAAATCAGAAGTTTTTTCCTGAACAGTCTTATCTTCTGAAAATACTTACAATTTGTCAGGTTATAAATCCTTAGATTTATTAATTTGCCATTCTTACTCCTTCTAGCTATAGATGAAGTAAGTCCTCCTGGGTTTAAACAGCGGAAGGCAGTACGTATTGTCAGAGCTAATGCTACATTTTTCTACAAACTAAAATTTTTGGAAAGTGTCATTATTCATTGACTTTAAAGGTATTAAATATTAATTGGTGCTTACAAAGCAAAGGTTAGTGCTTTAAATGGAGAGAATTTGTTGGGGTTTATGTACTTTCTATTTTCAGTGACATAATTTTTCATTAAAGTTTGTCTGATTATAAAAAGATTTTTAAATTGCTTAGCAGTTATTACGGAACTCACTCTGAGGATGGAGGTCATGCCTACTACTATCTTGCTGCCTCTGTGTACAGGCACAGAGTAAGAGTGCTTTGTCTTTAGTCACAGTAAAACCTGATGTTCACCTCCTTCTTGGATATTTATGGTCACAGGATTTTCTTTCTACATAGTGATTTCTTTGGTCTTGAATGCTTCCCCTGGTTCTGTATCTTCTACATTATTGTTAATTCTGTCCTGATGGGAGGTGGAGAGTTGATCTCACTTTGTATTTACAATATGAACCATTCCTTAAAATTCTCAAACTCCTCTTCAGTCGTGATTAAAGATCCATTCGGGAGTCACCTGTTTCAATAATTGATATAGGTACCTGGCTTTCCTCTTACCATATTTCTGGCAAAAGTTGCATGTTTCTTACCCATATATTCATCAATCAAGTGTCTTTGTAGCTTTGAGTAAACTAAGTTGTAAATTAATTTTATCCCTCCTTCCTTCCTCTCCTTTCCTTTTTTCTTCTCTTCTCTTCTTTTCTTTTCTCTTCTTTCTTTCTTTTTTTCTTTTTTCCTGCCTTCCTTCTTTTAGGTTGTAAGTTTCTTAAGAACAGAAGCTGTAATACCAAGTCTTTGTGTCCTGCAATACTCAGTACAGTCTTACAAGTGTTAAATGCTTGTTTATAGTTTTGAATGTAAATCTAAATTATTTTACTGTAATGTAATAAGCAAGTTATTACCTGGCTATTTCTTAAATTAAAAACCTCTTATTCCTTTAACTTTTCTTAAAATGTTTCTTTTCAGTTAATTTACTTCTTTGACTTCAAAGTTTTCATTTTTACTTCATGATATTTTATGAGATTTTTGGAATGTTTGGCAACATGCTAGGCTTTATGATTATTGAGTCAGGCTTCCTTTACTGTTTTTCAAATCCCAGGGCATTAGATGCAAGAAAAAGTACAGTTGAAAGGTTTATATTCTGACATGACTTTTTGAACCATATGTTTTGTGCAGAATTGTAGATGATGGAGCATAGTCTCTCTCTTTTTTTTTTTTTAAAGAAACAGTTTTTCTTTTTTCTTAAAGATTTTATTTATTTGAGTGGGGGTGGGGCAGAGGAAGATGGAGAAGCAGGCTCCTTGCTGAGCAGGAGCAGGGCTCAATCCCAGGACCCTGAGATCATGACCTGAGCTGAAGGCAGATGCTTAATCAATTTAGCCACCCCAGCACCCTGATAGTGGAGCAAATCTTAAATCAAATATTCTGCCTCACAAGATAACTTCTTCAGAGTCCAAAATACTGTGCATTCAGATTGTGAAAATATATTGTGTTTGTCTTAATGGTAGAATGTAATTTTAAATTTTACACATGGCAGTAACACCAACTCTATATCTATTAATTCAAGTATCTTGAAGGTGGTCACTTTTTTATTTTATGGATAATGTTATTTGTGAATTAAGGGATTCACAAAGGTCTGAATATGATTCTGTCATGAATATCAAGGGTCTAATATATTTTATGGAGACCCAAATTAATTGTACATTTAACATCTTAAAGACCCAGCATTAAAACCTAATAGTTCCAAATTGGTCTTTTGGTAGGACATTACTAACATACAGTGGCATATCTGTTAACAACCAGCTTTCCAGAATTTGTACTTTACCTCAGTTGAAATGAAGAAGATTTTATGTTGAATGACTGTCATTGTTTTAGCTATGAGCCCCATATTCTCTTTCATTTCAATTTCCTTTTTTTTTTTTTAAGATTTTATTTATTTATTTGATAAAGGTCACAAATAGGCATAGAGGCAGGGAGAGAGGGGGCGGGGAGCAGGCTTCCTGCTGAACAGAAAGCCTGATTTGGGGCTCTATCCCAGGACCCTGAGGTCATGACCTGAGCCGAAGGCAGAGTTTTAACCACTGAGCCACCCAGGCACCCCTCATTTCAATTTCTTTAGATTTATGAAAAAGGTATTATGATATAGTACTTCAAACACACCATTTCTGTTTGATTTTTAGCATTTGTGATTTTTTTTTTTTTTTTTTTTAACGTAAAGAAACTGGCAGGGGTGCCTGGGTGGGTCAGCCTCTGCCTTCAGCTCAGGTCATGGTCTCAGGGTCCTGGGACCGAGCCCAGCGTCAGGCTCTTTGCTCAGTGGGGGGAGCCTGCTTCCCCCTCTCTCTGCCTGCCTCTCTGCCTACTTGTGATCTCTCTCTCTTCAAATAAATAAATAAAATCTTTTAAAAAACCCCAAAGTTACTGGTTTGATTAAAACACATGTGTTCTTCATGTTTTTTCCTTTCTCTGTCATTTTTGTTTTGTTAATGTTTATGTAAAGACTGATTTGACAATTTTAGATAGAATTTTTGTTGTATAATTTGAAGTTAACATGAGGAGTGACACCCACTCAACCCTTGCTGTGTAACTGTTAAAATTATGTGACAAAATGAGTGCTTTTTGTCACTTTCAATTAAGCATTCCTTTGGATGGGGCCTGATACCAGCTTTTTACGTGTTGAATTCTGCATTATTATAAACATATATTTAATTTTGAACAGAGTTTATATATTACCTACTGCCTCTTTAAAATTCTTTGTGATATCAAAGTAATCTTTTGAAGCTAGTTGCTAAATGCTTTGTAGGTACTCAAGTTCTGATGAAATGAGTGGGAAATAACCTTTTGAGCAAACAGCTTTATATTTATACTTTGAACTTTTTAAATAACTTTATATTATTATACTTTGAGCTTTTTATACTTTGAACTTTTTAAATAACTTGCTTCACATCGATGTTAAAACCAGTTTATTGTTTATTCTGATTCATTGTCAGTATTCAATCATTATTTTATTTATTTATTTATTTATTTTTAAAGATTTTATTTATTTATTTGACAGCGAGAGAGATCGCAAGTAGGCAGAGAGGAAGGCAGAGAGAGAGGGAAGCAGGCTCACTGCTGAGCAGAGAGCCTGATGCAGGGCTCGATCCCAGGACCCTGGGATCATGACCTGAGCCACAGGCAGAGGCGTTAACCCACTGAGCCACCCAGGTGCCCACGTTTAATTATTATTTTTTAAATTGTTTTTTGATCTGAATGGGTAGTGAGTACTAGAGTATTTCTTCTTTTCTCCATTTAAATACACACACACGCGCGCACGCGCGCAAGAAATAAAGATTGCTGTAGATCCATTTAAATTATCATCTTGGAAAAAATTAATTTTGATGTTACTTCATGTCAGCTACAGAGATCAATTCCAGATAGACTGTAGACCTAAATGTAGAGGCTAAAACTGTAAAATTGCTAGGAGAATATGCAGAATGTTTTTCTGAATTTGAGGTTGTCAAAAAGTAGAGAACAAAAAGTGTTAACTTTAATAACGGAAGAAAAAAATGAATCATTTAGATAATACCAAAATATAAAACTTATTTTCTTTGAAAGACTCCACTAAGAGAATGAAAGGCAAGTTATAAAGCAGAAGAAAATATTTAATACATACATCTTTGATTTCAGAATATATAAATAATTCTTATATATCGATGAGAAAACAATAGTAACCCAATAGGAAAATGAGCAAAAGATAAACTGGTATTGAAAACAATATTCATGTATCTATTATCCATTTGGATAGAAACTCAAACCCATATGTAACCAGTGAAATTCAAACTAAAATGGTTAATAGATTACCAGTAGAGTGTTTCTCATTCCCAGCAACAAGTGTGGGAAGGCTGTGGAATAAGTCCATATTGCACTGTTAGTGGTAAACATGTTGGAAAACTTATCTACCAGTATCTACTAAAGTTGAACATATACATAGAGTATGGCCTGGAAGTTCCACTCTAGTTATATACCTGTCAGAAAAACGTGATACATTCTTGAGAAAACAAGTTCAGGAATGTCCCTGCATGCACCAAAAACTAAATAACACTGTTGTTTATCAACAATACAGTGGATAAAGAAACTGTGTCATACTCACACAGTGGAATTAAGCCATGGAAATGAATGAATGTTAACAAGATGTATCAAAAAAGATAAATCTCACAAATACAGTATTGGAGCAAAAGAGGGCTAACACAGAAGAATGCATTTTATGCGAGTTCATTTATGTAAAGTACTGAAACAGTCAAAATTACTCTGTAATTATAACAGGATAGTGGTTCCTTTGGTGTGAGGGAAGGTGGTGTGCCTGGAAAGTGCATGAAGGGGAATGTTTCTGGGGTACCGGTAAGTGTTCTGTTTTTGGATCTGAATGGTGATTACATGGGAGGTTTACTTTGTAAAAATTCATTCAGCTCCAGACTTATTTGTGTGTATTTTTGAGTGTATGTTGTACATACATTTACATATAGGTAAAATATTTATAAAATCAAACAAAAATAATGCAGCTATAATATAGGTTACTTGGCTGTTCCATCATCATTTTATTGGCGGAGTAGAGAAGTTGTGAGAACATTGTAGTGAAAAAAATTTACTGAATGTAAGTACCATGATTTTATAAGTATCATTCATAAAGAATTTTAGAATAATGATCTCACTTGGAATGGTGGTAAGGGAAGAATCAAACTAAAGGCAGCATCATGTAATGGTTAAAAGCACAGACTGAAGCCTTACCTGATTCAGATCCTGGTTTTGTAATTTACTACCTGTGTAACCTTGATTAAGTTACTTAAGTTAAGTTAAGAACTTGAGTTCACACCCTAAGTTAATTTCTGTTGCCTTCCTCATCTATAAAATAGGGATAATAGCACAAACCTCATAACATTATAAGTTAATATACATAAAACACTTAGAACAATGCCTGGCACATGACACATAGTATGTGTTTAAGTAAAAAGTTTAAAGTACTGTTTCAAAATACACATTGTAAAATGTTGTTTTGGTCTTTTCAGAGAGCTATTATATTAGTGCTGTTATAACACACTGGGTCATTATTTTTTGCCTATCAGCCTTCTTGACTACACTAATCTAGGGTAGGATACTTATTTTATGTCTTTATTTTTAGCACTTACTGCTGTTTAATATTTTGCCACCTCTGACAAGTATTTCCAAAACTGAAAAGCTGTATTTCAAAGCACTTGAGTTTTCTGCATCAGTGTATATATATATATATATATATATATATATTTATAATATAATATATAAAAAATATATAATAGTCCTAAGATTTTAATATATATATAAAATTTAGGATTTCTTGTGTATATAAAATAATGTTCATATTTCATATAAACTATTTAAGGATTGGTATGGAAAATGTAGGAAGTGAAATCTGAGTAGCAAATCTAGTTTTTTCCATACTGTTCCTACTCTATAGAACTCTTGTGTGTTTTAAATTTCTTTTACAACTTCATGTAAAAATCTAAGTGTCTTTGAAATCTGTAGGTTTATTTGCCATTCTGTATTCTTTTTATAGTTGTCACATCATAAATTCTATGACACAGTGATAGAATTTGGGTTTGGGGGCTATTTTTAATATTTATTTGTTATTCTAATTTATTAATTAACATATAATATATTATTAGTTTTAGAGGTACAGGTCTGTCATTAATCAGTCTTATGTAATACCCAGTGCTTATTGTGTCACCTGCCCTTCTTAATGTCCATCACCCAGTTACCCCATCCCTCTGCCCCCCTCCCCTCCAGCAACCCTCAGTTTATTTCCTGTGGTTAAGAGTCTCTTATGGTTTGTCTCCCTTTCTTGTTTCGTTTTATTTTTTCCTCTCTTCCCCTATGACCCTCTGTTTTATTAAATTCCACATATGAGTGAGAGCATATAATAGTCTTTCTCTGATTGACTTATTTCATTTAGCATAATATCCTCTAGTTCCATGATAGAATTTTTAGAAGCCATAAATATTGGACAGAAATTAAGAAAAAAGTCATTTTGTTTACCCACTTATTTACTTTCTGTTACTTAGTCTGTCTTGAAGATTTCAGTTTATATTAAGTGTTGTATTTCCATTCAGCCTATAGGAATCACTTTACCATTCCTTGTAGTATAGGTCGGCTGGCACCAGGTTCTCTCGGTTTTCATCCAAAAATGTCTTAGTTAACTTTTATTTTATTTTACTTTTTTAAAGATTTTATTTGTCAGAGAGAGAGAGAGAGAGAGAGCACGAGAGAGTGCACAAGCAGGCAGAGAGGCAGGCAGAGGAGAGAGAAGCAGGCTCCCTGCTGGGCAAGGAACCCGATGTGGAACTTGATCCCAGGACTCTGGGATCGTGACCTGAGCCAAAGGCAGTGGCTTAACCAACTGAGCCACCCAGGTGTCCCGAGTTAACTTTTATTTTTGAAGTATATTTTCACCAGATACAGAATTCTAGGTTGAAATTCTTTTTCTTTCAGCACTTTAAGAATGTTCAGTTTTTTGGGGCCCCTGGGTGGCTTAGTGGGTTAAAGCCTCTGCCTTCGGCTCAGGTCATGATCTCAGGGTCCTGGTATAGAGCCCCACATTGGGCTCTTTGCTCAGCGGGGAGCCTGCTTCCTCCCCTCTCTCTGTCTGCCTCTCTGCCTACTTGTGATTTCTGTCTGTCAAATAAATAAATAAATAAATATATTTTTTTAAATGTTCAGTTTTTTCCTGGACTTCATTGTTTCTGATGAGAAGCTGATCGTAATTTTTATTGTTACTATATTGTATGTAATGTGTCATTTTTCTATAGATGCTTTTTAACATTTTCTTTCTCCCTCTTTTTCTCTTTCTTTTAAATTGTAGTTTGACTATGATGTGCGTAGTGTGAGTTTCTTTGCATTTATTTTCTTAGTGTCTTCTGGCCTTCTTGAATTTGTAAATGTATATTTTTCATCAAATTTGGAAACTTTTTGCCATTATTTCTTCCAATAGTTTTACTCTATTTCCCTCTTTTTTTTTTCCTTTTTCTTGGGACTCTATGTGTATGTTGTATAATATATATATATGTCTTTTGCAATTGTTCCATAGGTTTGTTTTTTTTTTTTTTCTGGTAATTTTTTTAATTTTTTTTATTTATTTCCAGCATAACAGTATTCATTATTTTTGCACCACACCCTGTGCTCCATGCAATCCGTGCCCTCTATAATACCCACCACCTGGTACCCCAACCTCCCACCCCCCATCCCTTCAAAACCCTCAGATTGTTTTTCAGAGTCCATAGTCTCTCATGGTTCACCTCCCCTTCCAATTTCCCCCAACTCCCTTCTCCACTCTAAGTCCCCATGTCCTCCATGCTATTTGTTATGCTCCACAAATAAGTGAAACCATATGATAATTGACTCTCTCTGCTTGACTTATTTTTTTAAAGATTTTATTTATTTATTTGACAGAGATCACAAATAGGCAGAGAGGCAGGCAGAGAGTGAGAGGGAAGCAGGCTCCCCGCCGAGCAGAGAGCCCATGTGGGACTCGATCCCAGGACCCTGAGATCATGACCCGAACCGAAAGCATTAGCTTAAACCACTGAGCCACCCAGGTGCCCCTGTTCCATAGGTTTTTGAAGCTGTTTATTTTTTCAATCTTTTTCTCTGCCCTTCGGATTGTATATGTTAATAAAACATCTGTACATTTTACTTTACTTTACTTTATGCTTTACTTTATCTGTACATTTACAGGCATCTCCAGTCTGCCCTTCTGTTCTTTCAATGAATTTTTAAAAGTTCTAAATATAGAATTTCTGTTTTTTTCCTTTTTATAGTTTCTGTTTCTCTGCTCAGATTTTTTCATTCTCACTGGAAACATAGTTTCCCATTTGTTCTTTAACATAGTTATAGCCATTTTAAAAATGATTGTGTGCTACTTCCAGTGTCTTAGTTCTTCTTAGGGTCAGTCCCTATTTATTGCCCTTTCTCTTGATTTTGGATTACAGTTTTTTGTTTGTTTGTGTCTAGTAATTTTGGAGTGCATCTTGGACAATGTAAATAGTCTGTGGTAGAAACCCTGTATTCTGTTATGTTCTTCTGAAGGGGTTTTATTTATTTTTTTAACATCAAGTAATTAACTTGACTATTCTCAAATTCCCATTTCCCTCTGTGGTGGTGAGCAACTGAGTTCTTTTAAGCTTAGTTGGGCTGCTTCAAGTTGGCTCTATATGTGTGTAATTCAAGGTCAGCTAAGCATTTGGACAGAGTTTATACATACATCACTCAATGACTCTCTCCTTTTCTGTGATTTCTGAGATTCTTCCCAGCTGTTGTGTTCACTGCAAATACTGCCTTCTGGTTTTTCAAGGCAGGAAGACAGTAGATTTTCTGTATTTTTTTTTCTGTTTTTGGTACCAGCTGGGCTGTCCCTCATTCTAAAACCTGTATTAAAAATAAAAAAAACTCGGAAACTTACATAACGCTGTTTACTTTTTCTAAGTGTATCACACCCCCTACCCTCTATTATTGCCTGCTTTTGTCTGCCTTCAGAGTTGTGTTTTGTTTTTGTTTTTGTCCAGAGTTTATAGCTATATGTTGGGGAGAGGGTGTTGTTTTAATAGGAACAACTTGACCATTACTAGAAGCCAAAGCGAAGATTTGAATTTAAATGAAGATCCTTTACTCTAATGTTTTATCTTCTTTGTAATCTTAGGTACCCTCTTAGTGGTATGATTTTACCAACTTTTAAAGACTGGATCCAAAATACCCTTGGAGTAAATCTGGAGCATAAAACTACCTCTAAAGTAAGCAAATAAGAATGATGACTGGTATGCTTAAGTCTGTGTGGGTGTGTCTGTGTGTGCATGGACATGTGTTTAATCCCAAATCAGTTAGATTTATCTTTGTAATTTGTTATAATTGCTTTAATGCATTTGTTGTAATTTTTTTTTTTTTTTTTTTTTGTTAAAAAGTTTACTGGTTTTATTGGCCTTGCTAGGTTTTCTAGGGATGACTTTTCAGCATCACAGATCTGGATCCCAATCTCAAAATTTATCTGAGATTTGTCTGGTAAACTTTTTATCTTCTCTGAGCCTTAGTTATGCTAATTTGAGAAATGAGAGCAGTAACTGTCCATTCTGCTTTTCATAGGGTGGTAGTAAAATGCACATGAACTAATTCTATGGTAGGACTGTTATAAAAATATTATAAGTTGCTATTAATTTTAGCATATTTAATGAACTGACAGTAATCCAGGATTAATACAGAATAATTTGAAGTAAATGTAATTTTACATTTAATATCAAAACATTTAGAATATTAGAAGACTTATGAAAAAATAAAAATTTGATTAAGATGTGAGTGATAATTTTAGTGCATGTAGTTTCACTTTTCTTAAGCTAGGGTTAAAAAACTTTAAACTGTATTCATATCAAACTAACAAAATAGCATTTCTTTATGGTTTTTATTATTTATTATTTGCTATGGTATGGTATTCTTCATGTCCCTCTAACTGGATATAAGTTCTGTAAGTTCAGGGACTGTGGCTTATACTATATTCTCTACTGTATCCAACATGTTTTCAAGGACTTAAAACATTCAGCTACTGCTTGTTTGATTTATTTCTAAATCCACAGTTACATTTTATTCTACTAAGTAAATTATGTTAACAGCTAATTTTTACTCCTCCTAAACCAAATTCTTTCAACTTTTCTTAAAAGATCTTTTTTTTTATTTCCCTAATTATTTCTTTTGACTATTTGTAGTTACTTTTTTTTGACATTGATGCAATCTGTATACCATATTCAGAAATGTCACTGGTTTTACATGCATTTTTTTCTGATTTTGAGCCCTTTTCAATTTTTAACAACAAAATAGTAATATGTATGTTTTGTTGGGGTCCTTATGGACATTTCTTTTCACCATAGCATAAATTCCTTGAGGTCAAGATTTTTTTACCTGATTATCTCACTGCTGTATCCCCAAGGCCTAGAACATTGCCAAGTATATAACACACACTCAATAAATATTTCTCATATAATTGAATATTAAATGCAGACCCTTTAATAAGATACTAACAGTATGTAAATATCATATATATATTTTTACACATTCATATTTTTTTTTCCAAATACTATAGCATAGCTCTTTCTTTTCTTTTTCTTTTTATTTTTAATAGCAAGTTTGATTTGGTCAGCCTCTTCTTACAAATAAGAAGAGGCTGCCTACATATATGGTCGGCAGGTTTTTGATGCTTTTCATAAAAAGTTACGACATTTAACCTTTCTTCTTTATGGTAGCTGTATAAATTTAGTGGTGATAATCTCATTTAATAGGTGAAGAAGCCAGGGTCCAGAAAAGTTGTGACTTCCCCCCTGTTGCATAGCTTTTAAGTTAAAGATTTTTTTCCCCAGCTTACCTCTTAGTTGAAATTAAGTATCAAATTATAATGTTACAAGTTTTAAAGCAGTTCTGTGAAAATGGACCTGTTACTTATTATGAGGTTTCTTACTGATCATTTTAAAATAATAATTGAACTATGAGAAATGGTAAATTTTATCTACAGGTGAAAATGTAGATGATGAAAAAAGTTAGCTTTTCCCCAGTTTCCTTGATCTAAAATGAGAGATTGGAGACTTTGCTATCTTCTCTGTTCTTGATTGCCGTCTTAAGAAACAATGAGAAAGTGGGGCATAGACGCAAAAGAGGAAACATATGGCTTCTATAACTTATGTTACAGAATGTGATTAACTGGACCATTTATAATTTGTTATTGTCAGAATTGGTTTCCATATGTGTTACTTGGTATTTTCTCATGCTTTTGTCTCAATTTGGATATTAAAAATTTACATGTTATGATCGCTCTCCTAACCAGATATTCAGAATTTATTTTCTAGAAATAAGTCAAAGAAACCAATTTTATTTTCTAGGCATCCTTAAACCCTAGTGATACACCTCCTTCTATTGTAAATGAAGATTTTCTTCGTGACCTTAAAGAGACTAATATTTCATATTCACAAGAAGCAGATGATCGAGTATTTAGAGCTCATGGTAAGCAACCTTATAGAAGCACTATTTGATTTTAATTTTAAAATTTCCTATAATTTAAGATGTTTTTACATATTCTTTTTTAAATTGCAAAACAGGTCATTGTCTTCATGAGATATTTTTGCTCAGGGAAGGAATGTTTCAGCGAATTCCTGATATAGTTTTATGGCCAAGTAAGTTCTTTCTTTTCTTTGTGTCATTAATTTAGTATTGTGAAATCTTAAGTAAATTTAGTATTGGAAATACATACTTTTGAACATAGGAGTTGTAAAAAGTACAGGTAGCTGTACTTTTAAAGTTTACCAAAAGTCATATAATTCTTTCTTGATCTGAGCATCCTAAACTATTGGTTTTCATGACTGATTTTGCTGATGATTAAGTTTTCATTTTAAATGTTAATATCATATTTGGAGTTCAGTTAAAAAAATCTATTTCTGGTTAGTTTGAAAGCTTAATGAAATTAGTTTCGATCAATGATATATTCAGAGGTAGAGAAACTCTTAACTCTTAATTCCTGCAAATTTGTTGTAGTAATTAGTTGATATCAGCTTGTGGCCTAAAAAGCATTATGTCCAAATGGTGAAACAAATTGTTTAAGATACCCGTTGTCTTTGATATAAATAATTAAATTCTGAAAAATTAATATCATTCATGATTTTGGCTTGAGAAAGAGGATAGATGAGGTTTATGTTGTTATTTTGCTCTTGCTGATGATTAGACAGTCAGTATATTTATATGATTTTTATATCTATCTCTTAGTAGAAAATTTAAAGCAGAATTGGTATAGTGTACCTTACTGTCCATAATTACCATTAAAAAAAAAGTTCTAGTGGTCTGGTCCTTTTTCCTCTTTAGATTCTATTAAAGGAGTAGATGGAGTATTTTATTTTTCAGAAGTTGGCTCATCTGTTTTTAGATGTGATCCTTTTACTTTACAGGGAGTATCTGAAGGAGAAAATCATACTTTAATATAGAGGTAGGAGGGAGGTGACATACATAGGAGGAAAATCCAAGAGCATGTGTAGCTGAGATTAAATTACTGTCTTGATACTTATGGTATATATTCTCCCAGTATTCTTTTAGTAGCTTTAGGCTACTTCTTTACCAAGATTTGGGGAGGATTTATTTCCGTTTTTTTACTGGAAAAAATGAAAGCAAAAGTTACCTGTTTTCATTTTCCATAGGAAGACTATCTTTTGATGATATATCTTGAGTAGAACTTTCAAGCATGCCTTCTAGGTATTTTCTTCGTGTGTCTGACTATTAAAATACTGAGAAATTACCATAATGAAAATGTCGGTCTTGCTTTAGGAAATACAAATATTTCAAAAAATCCAGATTTAGGAAATAATTTAGTCTATTGTTGCATAAAAGTTTTCTTTGTTCTGTGAAATCTGTCCCATTTGGCAGTTCCCTTAAAACGTTGTCCTTTTTATTTTTTTCTGTATCAGTTTTCAAATCAGGCCCTTATCAACGCATAGCTGGATTTTTCTTAATAGCCTGTGAGGTTCTTTCTCATGCTTAAAGTTTCTTGTTCCCTCCAACTGTCCCATATACTCTTGAGAGATTAGTTTTTCTAAAATATTCTCTTTACCATCATGTTCCGTACCTCAGGAATCTCTATAAATAGTATAAAGATGCCTAAAGTAAGTTTATAATTTTATTCTGTTGAATCTTTCGGTATAATGACTTCTCAGAAGTAGTTCCCCTCTCAACAAGTTCTCTGAGGCCTTTATTTAACTTTAATGTAAATTTTCTGTTGGTGATAAAGTTTGGGTTTTTTCTTTGAATGAGGGCAAGTTTTGAGACAGTGTGGTATGCCACAGAGTGGAGGGGCTATCTTATCCTACAGTTTGAACACACACACACACACACACACACTCCCCATATTGATACACATACCTAGGAGATCTATCCTTGTGGATGTCTTTAAGTCTGGCTATAATTTGAATCTGAATTGTATATTTGCTTTAATAGGATGTCTAGGGCTTGTCTAAGCATAAGAACTTGTAATATATGTAATTTTTCTGATTTGGACTCATCCTTAAACCAGGATTTGTCACCATTGTGACCCTTAACACAGTGTGAATATCTCTGCCTTTCACTTAGTTTGGACAGATAGTTACTCATTTATGTTGTCTGTGGCTAAGTATGCTTATAAAAATAAAGTCTCCCTTAACAATTACATATTTTTAAATCATTTCACTTATTAAACTTAGTATTTATGCAGTATTTTTAACTGTCTAAATACCAAAACTTTAGGCCTGTGAAAATATGTGCTAGGAACTGTTCCAGGTATTAAGGATGAGCTGTGAACAACAAAATCTGTTCTTAGGTTCCATGCAATTTAGTGAGGAAGGAGACAGGAAAAAGAGAAATGAATGTATAATGTATTGAGTGGGGATAAGTGCTGTGAAGAAAAGGCACAGTAGGAAAATAGAGAGCTGTATAGGTGAGCAGTGGGATGAGGGAGTGCTATGTCAGATAGCGTGGTCAAAGAAAGCTTCTGATTAGGTGACAGTCCTAGAAGTAGTTTCGTCTTGTTGAAGGATTTTTGTTTGGGTATTTTATTAGTTATTAATCAACTGGTATTCCACTTAGTAAAAAATTTTACCAAACATAGTAATTTTTATAAGCTTAATCTGAAAACTTAAAGTGGATTTTTATTAAAAATTGGAATGACACGGGGCGCCTGGGTGGCTCAGTGGGTTAAAGCCTCTGTCTTCAGCTCAGGTCATGATCTCAGGGTCCTGGGATCGAGCCCCGCATCGGGCTCTCTGCTTGGCGGTGTGCCTGCTTCCCCCCGCCACCCCCGCCTGCCTCTCTGCCTACTTGTAATCTCTCTCTCTCTCTCTCTCTCTGTTAAATAAATAAATAAAATATTTTTAAAAAATTGGCAGGGCGCCTGAGTGGCTCAGTGGGTTAAAGCCTCTGCCCTTGGCTCAGGTCATGATTCCCAGGGTCCTTGGATCGAGCCCCACATTGGGCTCTCTGCTCAGCAGGGAGCCTTCTTCTCCCCCTCTCTCTGCCTGCCTCTCTGCCTACTTATGATCTCTGTCAAATAAATAAATAAAATCTTAAAAAAAATTGGAATGACTCAAATGACATATTCCTAGTTTTAAACAAACCTCAGAAATGATAAATCTTATCGAACAATATTTTTACTTTCATTAATGGATATTCACTTGTATGTTTTACATCCTTAATTTCCCTTTCAAGCTCTTAGCAGGTAATACTTGAGTTTTGCATTGTTTCCTTACGTCAAGTCTTTTTCTCTTCTTTGCCATGCCATATTAAATGGAGAAAGATTTATCTTTCTCAGATAGTTTCTTTGCCATGTTGGTCCTTGACTTAATGCTCTATTGCTACTCAAATTGAGGTTTAGAATCTTGTGTCTTGTATCTAAGATCTTCTGTTGTCAGGTTTTTGTTACTCATATAACTTTTACTCTGATAAAAAGTACTCTTTAGTTGAGTACAATAGAAAGGAATATACATAGTACATTATGTATAGCATTTTAAAAATTGCTTAAAAAACAGTAGAGAATCAACGGCTGCAAAAATTAGTGGGTGAAAGTATGATGAGAAACGTATTTATATAGAGTAACTATCTCCCCACAAGATACTTATTAATTATAGTCTTCTTATAGTGGAAAAACCTAGCTGATACTTTATAACCAAAGGATGAAAGTTAACATTACCAGAAATGAGACCTGTCTATATCATGTGCCTCCAGATGTTACTCAGTAAGAAAGGCACAATATCACTTCTGTGGAATTCCTGCCGAGATGTGTAACCTGAATATAATGATGAGGCAGAAACCCAAATTGGCAGATACTCTATGCTATAACTGACCAGTGCTTTTCAAAAGTGTCAGGGCCATGAAAATTAAAAATAGACTGAGGAACTCTCTCAGATTAAATAAGAGTAAGGAGAGGTCACTGGGTGGCTTTGTCAGTTAAGTGTCTGCCTTCTGTTCAGGTCAAGATCCCAGGGTCCTGGGACTGAGCCTCTCATCAGGCTCCTTGCTCTGCCTGTAGCTCCCACTGCTTGTGCACACTTTCTCTCTCTCTCTCTGTCAGATAAATAAATAAAATCTTTCAAAAAAAAAATAAAGAGTAAGGAAACATGACAACTAGATACAGTGTGTGATTGGCTGGTGCAGAAAAGTGGACATTAGTGGAACAATAGGCAAAATTTGAATAAGGCCTATGTATTAGTTAATAGTATTGTGTAATAGTAAATTGCTTGATTTGATATTTGAAAATAGAAGATGTTAATATTTGTGGCTGCTGGATGAAGAAACTTCTTTGTACCTTTTTACAACCTTTTTATAAGTATGAAATCATTTAAAAATAAAAAGTTAAAAAGATAAATAGTAAACATTTTATTTTAATGTAGCTGTTTAATGTGTGTTAATGAGTGAATAAAGAAAGAAAAAGTTTATACACTAAAGAACTTCATGGACCTTTACTTTGCAGGGTTACCCAGGTTTTGTTCATATCCCTGTGATTAATTCATTTTCCTTTTTTTTTTTCTTCAACAGCATGTCATGATGATGTAGTTAAGATTGTGAATCTAGCGTGCAAATATAACCTTTGTATCATACCAATTGGTGGTAGGTATTGTGCCTTTTAAATTTTAATATGGTAAATATGTTTATTTTTATTTTTATTTAAATTATTTGTATTCTAAATATTGGTATCATCCCATTGAAAGCAAACATTCTTGTAATTATGATATGATTATTCTGAAAAAAATTTTTATGCTCATTTTTGAGTAGATCTATCACCTAAACTGTTAGAAATATGTGTTCATGGGTTCTTTGCCATATAGATCCCAATTCACACTGTGACTTAATGCTTAAATAAGAAAATGTTCCCACCTTAGTAATTATTTAATAACCTTTTTCTTTATGGAGAGAATGTTATTTTTCAGAGGCTAAATATATCCAATATATACTTTAGAGAAGGTACACTATGCAGTGTGAAAGATCAACTAGGACAATGATGACCAGATCAGTAATATATTTTAATGTTGAAAACTAACATTGCTTTGCATTTTAAGACAAATTTGTCTTTAAGACAAATTTGATCTCTTGATCATTTATTAGCCACATTCTAATAACCTATACAAGCCGAAGGAAATTGACTTCACTGATTCAGTTAGCATTGATGAAACAGAAGTGCGACCCCAAACAAATCAGCTCCAGATTCCTTCTTCAGCTGATACTTTTAATTCATGAAAAAAAAAAAAAAGAAGGCAACACAGTGCTGCTTTTAGTGAAATATTTTTCTGATTTCAAATAACTATGACAAGCAAATAGTATTTACTAATTACAGGCATGCTCTTAATTAACAGTTCATGGTCTCACCTTGTAAAAGTAAACTGAATATAGTAGGTTACCACCTCCTGTAATTCTTACTCATATCAGGAGTTTTTTTATCCAAGACACATGGAAATACCAATTAAGAATTTACTCTAGTATATGGTAAGACACACGGTTAAGGACTAAACGCAGTATTATTTTATGTTGGTATCAAGAAAACATTTTTCCTTTGATAGCAAATGTTAATGGGAAACAGGAGTACATTGATTATATACTTGTATATATTTATTCTATATTAAAATCACCTTTTCATCATTAACATATATATTTGTTTGAATATTATATAATCTGGGCAATTTTAACTTGCTTATATTCTAATTTATTAAAGTCTTTTTGTATGACAATATAAGATATTTCAAATGATAGATGAATTTTATAATTAAGGTAAGGTGTCTTTAGTTGAATTAGGAAGTATTTTTTCTTTTAAGCAATATCTCCAGAGTAATCATTAGCTTAGAATTTTTCTAATCATGTTTTTGGAGTTTCACAAATTGCTAGGGGCGTCACTTGAGTGTGCCCAGGGGATGGAGCCATATCCCATTGCTTTCAGCTCCATAATATTTCTTCATTTTGGCCCGCAGCATAAAATAAAGGTGAGTTTGCTTTTAGTGTGTTAGCATTTGCAAATTACATTTTGCAAAGTAGAAATAGGTATTACTTTTCTAGTGGGCCTGTTTGTATACTTTGTATTAGGGATTTGCCCTAGAAATGTAGCTAAAAAATAAAATATTAAAATTGTTTTCTATTTTGACAGGAGGAACAAGTGTATCATATGGCCTAATGTGTCCTCCAGATGAGACAAGAACAATTATTTCTTTGGATACTTCACAAATGGTATATGATAATTTCAGACATACTTGAAGATAGTGTTTGCTTTAAAAAAAACTCTTATGGCTCAGTCTTAGTTGTCATTAAAAAGGTATATTTTGGTACATTTTGTTTTAAACTTATTTTATCATTGTATTTTACCATTGTCTTCAGGTCTCAGAAAGCTAAGTTCACTCACATTCAGGTATATATCTTGGTAATTTCTACCAAATTGACCTGAGAAATTGATAATTTGAGAAGCATGGGTTGGAATATTGATACAATAGATGACCTGATTTGTATTGTAAAAAGCAAAACAAGTGTTATTACTTAAGATTGATTTGAAACACCCAGACTTATTCCCCAAATTTTCAATGCTCTTGCACTTTTGCTTCTGGAAGAATGGAGAGCAAACTAATTTTAATCGTAGGATTATTTTGTGACCTTATGGCTCGCTATGGTCCAAGAGTTGGACATTGCTATGTTAAAGCTTTAATTTGGAAATGAACTTCAACTTTATATAGTCAACAATATTTGTGGTTGCATATGCCTTCATTACTATAAAAAGTTTAAGATTTATTTATTATTTATTTTATTAATTTGAAATTTTTTTCAAACACTGAAGTAGAGACAATAGTATATCCATTTTCTAGATTAAGTAATTATTGACATTTTTAAATCATATTGGCTTTATATTTCTTTGTCTCTTGATTATTTAATTTTTAAATTTTTATTTAATTTCAGTTAATTAACATATAATATATTATTAGTTTCAGAGGTAAAGGTCAGTGATTCGTCAGTCTTATGTAATACCCCGTGCTCACTACATCACATCCCCTCCTTAACTTCCATCACCCAGTTACCCCGTCCCCCTACCCCTTCCCTCCAGGAATTCTCAGTTTGTTTCCTATGATTAAGAGTCTCTTATGGGTTGTCTCCCTCTCTGATTAAGTCTTGTTCTGTTTTTTCCTCTTCTTCCCCTATGATCCTGTGTTTCTTAAATTCCACATATGAGTGAGATATTATGATAATTATCTTTCTCTGTTGATATATTTGGCTGAGCATAATACCCTCTTGTTCCATCCATGTCGTTACAAATGGCAAGATTTCATTTTTTTATGGCTGAGTAGTATTCCATTGTATATATATTTGATATCTTCTTTATTCATCTGTCAGTGGACATCTGGGCTCTTTCCATAGTTTGGCTATTGTAGGAATCGTTGCTATAAACATTGGGGTGCATGTGCCCATTCAGATCACTACATTTGTACTTTTGGTGTAGTGCAATTGCTGGGTCATAGGGTAGCTCTATTTTCAGCTTTTTGAGGAAGTTCCATGCTGTTCTTCAGAGTGGCTATACCAGTTGGCATTCCCACCAACAGTGTAAGAGGGTATTTTTTTCTCCGCATCCTCACCAACATTTGTTGTTTCCTGACTTGTTAATTTTAGCCATTCTGATTGGTGTGAGGTGGTAGCTTGTGGTTTTGATTTGTTTTTTTCTTTCTTTCTTTCTTTTCTTTTCTTTCTTTTTTTTTTTTAAAGATTTTATTCATTTGACAGACAGAGATCACAAGTAAGCAGAGAGGCAGGCGGGTTGGGGGGGGGGCGGAACAGGCTCCCCGCTGAGCAGAGAGCCCCATGCAGGGATCCATCCCAGGACCCTGGAATCATGACCTGAGCTGAAGGCAGAGGCTTTAACCCACTTAGCCATCCAGGTGCCCCGATTTGTTTTTTCTTGATGCAGAGAGATGTTGAGCATTCCTTCATGTGTTGCCATTTGTATATCTTCTTTGGAGAAATATCTGTTCATATGTTCTGCCCATTTATTGATTGGATTATTTGGGTTTTTTTGGGTGTTGAGTTTGATTAAGTTCATTATAGATTTTGGATACTAGCCCCTTATCTGATGAGACATTTCCAGATATATTCTCTCATTCTGTCAGCTGTCTTTTGGTTTTGTCTACTATTTCCATTTCTGTGCAGAAGCTTTTTATGTTGGTGAAGTCTCAGTAGTGCATTTTTGCCTTTGTTTCCCTTGCCTTTGGAGGTGTGTCTAGCAAGAGGTTGCTGCAGCCAAAGTGAAGAGGTTGCTGCCTGTGTTCTTCTCTAGGATTTTGATAGATTCCTGTCTCACATTTAGATTTCTCCTTCATTTGAGTCTATTTTTGTGTATGGTATAAGAAAATGGTCCAGTTTCATTCTTCTGCATGCGGCTTCTCTAATTTTCTTAACACATTTGCTGAAGAGACTGCCTTTTTCCCATTTGATATTTTTCCCTGCTTTGTTGAAGAATAGTTGACCATAGAGTTGAGGATCCATTTCTGGGTTCTCTCTTATGTTCCAGTGATCAATATGTCTGTTTTTGTGCCAGTACCATACAGACTCAATGATTACAGCTCTGTAATAGAGCTTGAAGTCCAGCACTGTGATGCCACCAGCTTTGGTTTTCTTCTTCAACATTCCTTTGGCTACTCAGGGTCTTTCTGGTTCTATACAAATTTTAGGATTATTAGTTCCAGCTCTGTGAAAAAAGTTGAGTTATTTTGATAGGGATTGCATTGAATGTATAGATTGCTCTAGGTAGCATAGACATTTTGACAATATTTGTTCTTCCAATCCATGAGCATAGAACATTTTTCCATTTCTTTGTGTCTTCCTCAACTTCTTTCATGAATGTTCTATTTTTTTTCTGAGTACAGATTCTTGTCTCTTTGGTTAGATTTATTCCTTGGTATCTGTGGTTTTTGGTGCAGTTGTAAATGAATCAACTCCTTACTATCTGTTTCTTCTAATTCTTAATGTATAAAAATGCACCTGATTTCTGTGCATTGATTTTATATCCTGCCACCCTGCTGAATTGCTGTATGAGTTCTAGCAGTTTTGGGTTGGAGTGTTGGGTCTTCCCCATAGAGTAGCATGACATTTGCAAAGAGTAAGAGTTTGACTTCTTTACTAATTGGATGCCTTTCATTTCTTTTTGTTGTCTGATTGCTGAGGCTGGGACTTCTAGTCCTATGTTGAACAACAGTGGTGATAGTGGACGTACTTGCCATGTTCCTGACCTTAGGGGAAGCTCTCAGTTTTTCTCCATTGAGAATGATATTCACTGTGGGCTTTTCGTATATGGTTTTTATGATATTGAAGTATGTTCCCTCTATCCATACACTATGAAGTTTTAATCAAGAAAGGATGCTATACTTTGTCAAATGCTTTTTCTGCATCTACTGAGTATCATATGGTTTTTGTTCTTTCTTTTATCAATGTAGTGTATCACACTGATTAATTTGAAGATGTTGGACCATCCTTGCAGTCCAGGAATAAATCCCACTTGGTTGTGATGAATAATCCTTTTTTTTTTTTTTTAAAGATTTTATTTATTTATTTGTCAGAGAGAGAGAGAGGAGTGAGAGTGAGCACAAACAGACAGAGTGGCAGGCAGAGACAGAGGGAGAAGCAGGCTCCCTGCTGAGCAAGGAGCCCGATGTGGGACTCGATCCCAGGATGCTGGGATCATGACCTGAGCCAAAGGCAGCTGCTTAACCAGCTGAGCCACCCAGGCATCCCGATGAATAATCCTTTTAATGTACTGTTGGATCCTATTGGCTAGTATCTTGGTGAGAATTTTGACATCCATGTTTATCAGGGTTATTAGTCTGTAATTGTCCTTCTTGGTGGGGTCTTTGTCTGGTGTTGAGATCAAGGTAGTACTGTCCTCATAGAACAAGTTTACAAGTTTTCCTTCCCTTTCTATTTTTTTTAAACCGCTTCAGAAGAATACATATTAATTCTTCTTTAAATGTTTGGTAGCACTCCCCTGGGAAGCCATCCAGCCCTGGACTTTTGTTTGTTGGGAGATTTTTTATTACATCTTCCATTTCCTTGCTGGTTATAGGTCTGTTTAGGTTTTCTAGTTCTTCCTGTTTTGCTTTTGGTAGTTTATACATCTCTAGAAATGCATCCATTTCTTCCAGATTGCCTAATTTGTTGGCATATAGTTGCTCATGATATGTTCTTATAATTGTATTTTTTTGGTGTTGGTTGTGGTCTCTCCTTTTTCATTCATGATTTTATTTACTTGGGTCCTTTCTCTTTTCTTTTCGATAAGTCTGGCCTGGGATTTACCAGTCTTATTAATTCTTTCAGAGAACCAGCTCCTAGTTTTATTGATCTGTTCTACTGTTCTTTTTGTTTCTTTTTTTATGATTTCTGGTCGAATCTTTGTTATTTCTCTTCTCCTGCTGGGTCTAGGCTTTATTTGCTATTTCTTCTTTAGGTGTAGGGTTAGGTTGTGTATTTGAGACCTTTCTTGTTTCTTGAGAAAGGCTTCTATTGCTATATACTTCCCTCTTAGGACCACCTTTGCTGCATCCCAAAGGTTTTTGAATAGTTTTGTTTTCATTTTCTTTTGTTTCCATAAATGTTTTTTCTTTAATTTCCTGGTTGACCCCCTCATTCTTTAGTACGATGCTCTTTAGCCTCCATGTATTTGAGTTCTTTCCAGATTTCCTCTTACGATTCGGTTCAACTTTGAAAGCACTGTGGTCTGAAAATATACAGGGAATGATCCCAGTCTTTTGGTACCAGTTTTTGAGGCCTGATTTGTGACCTAGTATGTGATTATTCTGGAGGATATTCCATGTACACTCGAGAACAATGTATATTCTGTTGCTTTCGGATGGAATGTTCTGACTATATATGTGAAGCCCATCTGGTCCCGTGTGTCATTTGAAGTCCTTGTTTCCTATTTGATCTTATGCTTACATGATCTGTCTATTGCAGTGAGTGCAGTGAGTGTGATACTATTATTGTATTCTTATCAATGTGTTTCTTTAATTTTTTTATTAGTTGGTTTATATAATTGGCTGCTCCCATGTTAGGGACATAAATATGTATAATTATTAGATTTTCTTGTTGAATAGATCCTTTAATTCTGATATAGTATACTTCCTCATCTCTTATTACAGTCTGTAGTTTAAAATCTAATTTGTCTGAGGTAAGGATTGCCACCCCAGCTTTCTTTTGATGGCCATTAGCATGATAAATGGTTTTTCACCCCTCACTTTAAATCTGAAGGTGTCTTTGTGTTTACAACCAGTCTCTTGCAGATACCATATCTATGGGTCTTGCTTTTTTTTTTTTATCCAATCTTAAACCCTGTATCTTTTGATTGGGGCATTTAGCCCATTTACCTTTAGAGTAACTATTGAAAGATATGACTTTAGTGGCATTGTATTGCCTGTAAAGTAACTTTCTGTATATTGCCTCTGTTCCTTTCTGGTTCTTTCTTCGCTTAAGGGTTCCCTTTTAATATTTCTTGCAGGGCTGGTTTATTGATCACAAATTCTTTTAGATTCTTTTTGTCTTGGACGTTTTTTTGTTTGTTTGTTTTTTGTTGTTGTTGTTGTTGTTAAAGATTTTATTTATTTGAGAGAGAAAGAGAATAGGAGCAGGGGGAGAGGCAGAGGGAGAAGCAGGCTCCCTACTGAGCAGGGAGACCAGTGCAGGGCTTAATCCCAGGACCCTGGAATCATGACCTCTGCCAAAGGAAGAAGCTTATCCAACTGAGCCACCCTGCTGCCCTTGCCTTGGAAGCTTTGTATCTCTTGTTCTATTTTGAATGACATCCTAGCTGGATAAAGTATTCTTGTCTCCATATTTTTCTCATTTAGCACAGGAATATATTATGCCTGTCCTTTCTGACCTGCCAAGTCTCTGTGGATAGGCCTGCTGCCTGTCTAATGTTTCTACCCTTGTATATTATAGACCTCTTGTCCCGAGCTGCTCTCAAGAATATTTTTTCATCTCTGAGATTTGCAAGTTTTACTATATGTCAGGGTGTTGACCTGTTTTTATTGATTTTGAGGGGGATTGCCTGTGCCTCCTGGACTTGGATGCCTGTTTCCTTCCCTGGATTAAGGAAATTCTCCAGTATAATTTGCTCTGATATACCTTCTCTACCACCACCGCCCCCCAGGATCCCAGTGATCTAATATTGTTTCACCTTATGGTATCACTTATCTCTCAAATTCTCCCCTCATGATCCAATAGTTGTTTATCTCTCTTTTTCTCAGTTTTGTTCTCCATCATTTTGTCTATATCACTGATTTTTTTTCCTCTGCTTCATTTATCCTGCAGTTAGAGCCCCCATTTTGATTATATCTTATTAATAGCCCTTTTGATTTTGACTTGATTAGATTTTGGTTCTTTTTTTTTTCTCCAGAAATGCATTCTCTAGTGTCTTCTGTGCTTTTTTTCAAGCCCCACTAGTATCTTCATAATTGTTAATTTGAGCTCTAGTTCTGACATCTTACTTATATCCATATTGACTAGGACTCTGGCAGTCAGTACTGTCTCTTGTTCTCTTTGTAGAGGTGAGTTTTTCCATTTTGTCGTTCTGCCCAGAGAAGAATAGATGAATGAGAGAACAAAATACTAAAATGGCAACAACAACCGCAGAGAAATATACACTAAACAAATCAGAAGATACCTGAGACTGAAAAAAAAGAAAAAAAGAATGTAATCAGACAGGTGAACAGACAGAGCAATACCTCAGATCATGTGTGTATTTTGGTCTGTTAGAAAAGTAGATCCCAAAATTGTAAAGAAATAAGTATTTGTATATGTATGAAAATAAAATTAAATGCAATGAAAGGATAGAATGTAAATGTAAAGATGAAAATTAAAAGACAAAAAGAACGAATGGATATAAACAGACAGGTGAACAGAACAGAGCAGTACACTATATCCTGAGTGTATTTTGGTTGGTTTGTTAAAAGAAACTATATCTCAAAATTGTAAAGAAAGAAAAACATATATATATATATATATATACAGAAATAAAATTAAATACAATGAAAGGATAGAGTTTAACTGTACAAATGAAAATTTAAAAAAGATTTTAAAGAAAGAGTTGATAAAACAAGAAATTGGTTGAAAAAGGAAAAAGAAAAAAAAATTGAAAGACTAAAGAATCGTGGGGGAAAAAAACCATGAAGTCTGTATACTATTTTCTCCTAGTGCTGGAGTTTTACATTTCTGTGTGATTGGTAAACTTGGTGTTGGCTGGATGTTCTTGCAGATCTTCTGGGAGAGGGGCCTGTTGCATTGATTTTCGGGTGTATTTGCCCCAGTGGAATTTCACCACCCTTGCCAGGGGGCCAGGCTAAGTAAGCAGCTCCGGATTGCTATATGTGGCTTTTTGTTCCCTGAAGGCTTTTCCTGCCACTTTAGAGGATGAGAATGAAAATGGCAGCCTTCCGATCTCTTGCCCTGGAGCTGAAAGCTTGGGGCCCCACTCCTCAGTGCACCCTCAGGGAAAAGAAGTCAATTATTCCTGTCTCCCTGGTCTCCGTCCTATAACCGAGTGTTTCTGTATCAGGCACGCAGCCCCATTTCAAGTCTCTAAACCCTGTAGACTCCTGTAGTGTGCATCTGTGCCAGTCCTCCTGGCGGAGAAAGGGAGGTCTCCCTAGTTCTGCTGCTTGCTGGGCCCCTGCTCAAAGAACAGTCGCCCAATTGTGCCATGTTTGGCAATATATGGCATCCTGGAGCTGAGAGCTCACTCCTGGGCTTGCTTATTGCAGCTGGCTTTCCCACCTGATGCCTGGGAACTCTGCCACACTCAGGCACCCCTGGTCTTCCTGTAACTCAGGGATCCTGGGACCATTCTGTCCTGCCTAGGATTCCACCCTCCTTCGCCAACTGAGCACCTTTCAGGCAGGGATGTCCCTTACTGGAGCAGACTTCTAAAAGTTCTGATTTTGTGCTCTGTTGCTATATCACCTCCTGGTTCCAGCTTACATAGGCTCTCTTTCCCTCCTGCTGTGGTTTATCTTCCCATATATTGTCTTGGATTCACTTCTCTGCACCTCCTACCTTATAGCAAGTGGTCACTTTTCTATTTGTGGAGTTGCAGCTATTCTTTTCTTTGATCTCTGGTTGAGTTCACAGATGTTCAGAATGATTTGATAGCTAGCTAGCTGAATTCCGGGGACTGGATGAAACTAAGGTCTTCTACTTCTCCATCATCATAGACTGTCCTCTTGACTATTTTAAAAGTAAAGCCTGATATTATGCTACTTATCTAAATATTACTTATGTATCTTTTTTTTTTTTTTAAAGATTTTACTCATTTTATTTGACAGACAGAGATCACAAGTAGGCAGAGAGGCAGGCAGGGAGAGAGAGGAGGAAGCAGGCTCCCTGCTGAGCAGAGAGCCTGATGCGGGGCTCGATGCCAGGACCCTGGGATCATGACCTGAGCCGAAGGCAGAGGCTTTAACCCAGTGAGCCACCCAGGCGCCCCTTATGTATCTGTTTTTAAAAGGCATTTCTCCCTATATTATTATTTCTTCTGGCAAATTTAAAAAGAATTCTTTATATCATTTAATATCCAATTCACATTCAGATTTTATAGTTGTTTCAAAATTGTCTTTCTTTTATACTTCATTTTCATAGGGGGATTCAGACAAGGCCCATATTAGCTTTTGGTTGTTTCCCTGTTTCATTTCATCTGAAACCCCCTTCTTTCTCCTCTTTTGAATGTTACTGACTTTTGGAAAATGTAGGTTATTTGCAGTATAAAAATGTGTCATATTTTGAATTTCCGTGTCATTTCATCTTGGTGTCATTTAACTCTTCCTCTAGGCTTTGTATGTCCTCTAAACTCAAAGTCAGATATAAAGTCTAGTTAGATTCAGGCATAGCTTTAAAATTTTTTTTTTTTAAGCAAGGATATCTTGTAGATGGTGATGTGTTTTTCTAGCTCACGTCACATCACATCAGGAGGCACATAATACCTGGTTGTCCACTCAAAATTAATCAGGATGTTAGATGGTAACAGCCTGATTATTCTTCTGTAAAGTTCCCCATTAACCTTTGTCCTTATCCCGGAATTTAAGAAAAGGCAGTTTCCTTAGAAGATCACCTAAGAGTAGCCTATTTTGTAATAGGCTTTGACTGTGTTTGGATTTCTGTATACGTATACTTTACTGTATACAAATTTACCACTAAATCTGTTAATGAATTTGTGAAATAGGGACAGTAATAATCCAGAATGTAATTGTGAAGATTAAGTGAGATAATATAAAATAAAAGTCTTTTACACTGAGTAGATGCTTAAAATTCTGTGCCAGGATTTTAAATGCCAGGTTTTTAACCATTTATTTTATAGAAAAACCTTATATATTCACTGCTTTTAACATTGAACTTAGTATATGTGCTGCCGAAGCGAGCACGACAGAAAGCTTATCTTATAACTGTTGTAGTGGATGGATGGTACTTAAAATTGTGATTTGCTTTAGAGTTGATAAGCTATGTCTCTGCATGATTTTGCACAGAGTACTTCTGATACAGTATGTGTAAAATATGATAGTTATGCCAGTTTTTTATTTCTATATTTCTTAAATACATATAATAATACTAGGACCTGTTGGTCTAAAAGTTTTATTGTTAACTTGTATTGGGTAGTGTATACTGGATATAATAGGGTATTCTATATATTTTCTTTGAGCTTTTCTGTGAGTACCTATAAAGGGTTTTTTTTTTTTTTTTTCTTTCTTTCCCTCTGCTTCCTTCAGTCTTTTTTTTTCCCCTACAAAAAATATGTTTGGGCTCCTGGCAAATTGAAGGTATATAATTAGCACAAGTACGTAATCTCTTTAAGAGCCAGCCTACTAGAGGAGAAGATGTGTCTAAGTTATTATAAGGTACCAATGGATTACTGAATTCTGTCTTTTTACTTCAGTTTAATATTTCCTTTTGTTTAGTGGCTATAGAACCAAAAGACTGATTTGGTTGTATTAAAATTGCTGTTGTCTTATTGTGAGAGTATAATTAAAATTAGAGTTTTATATAACACAAAACAAAAAGTCCATTCACATATATCACCTTATTTGATGTTTATCATAATCCTGTGAATTAAGTAGTACAGTTATTTGTATGCAAATTTGAAAGATAGGTAGACAGTTTTCATATTGTCTGTTGTATTCTTTCCTTTTTATTATTAGCTAAACTTACGTGTGTTAGTTATTGCCATGAAATCGAACATATCAAAGTGCAAAGAAAGCTTCCCTGGGATCCAGAAGAAGAGTGTATATGTTAACCTGATTGCTCAGCCAAACAGAAGGGGGAAGAAGTCTGTTTTGAAAATTTAAAATTTATTTAGAAATAAATTTAAATTTTTAAATTAAAATTAATATAAATAAATATTAAGTAATATAAATTTTAATATAAATAATAGTAAATAGTTAATGTAAATAATATTAAGTATTGTTATAGTATAGATTTCATATTACAATGTTATAATATAAATTTTATATTAAAGTATAATAATTTATAGTTATAATATAAATAAGTAATATTAAATATAAACTAAAAATAATATTAAATAAAAATTAATATAAATTTAAAATTTATTTAGCGAATAATTCACGAAGATTCATATATACAAAAAATAGGTTAACCAAGAATGTTAAAAACATTTTTGGGCAGTCTTACATTTGTTAAGTTGAGCCAGTTCATACTCAGTTCCTTCTTTTAAACAGGAGGCCGGGGTATGCTTTGGTTTCTGTCCTGGTCCTATTTTGGATTAAAAACAAAATAGGAGTGCCATTTAGTATACTCATATGTCTTTTTAGGTGACTTTTTCTCCTCTCACAGTGGCCATCTTCTGATATTCTTAAGTTACATATGATTGTTAACTATTAATAGTAGTGCAGAGAGTATTTGCAGAATGTCAGGAACTTTGTATGCTAAGTGGTTTTTTTTTTTTTTTTAAGATTTTATTTTTAAATAATCTCTTCACACAGCATGGGGCTCCAACCCACAACCCGAAATCAAGAGCTGCATGCTCCACCAAATGAGCCAGCCTGGCACCCCCATCTGCTAAATTTTTATGTGCAGTATCTCATTTAATCCTTACACCAACCTTATGAGTAGTGTTACTATTCACACTTTACAAATGAGGAGACACTAAACTTAGTTACATAATTTGGCTAAGGTAAGAGGAAGAGTTTAATTCAAACTAATCCCTAAATAAAGACAGAGTCTGTGTTTTAAACCAACTCCTGTGTAATATACTCCCTTTGTTACTATATCTGTCATGTTGTGTAGTCTGGGATATATGGGTAGTGTAGTAGCATGGGTAACTCTGTTTGCTAGTTTTCTGTCTTGTCACTTGCTTCCTTGAGTTAGGAAGTTATATTTCCTCAGAAAATGTCAGTAGACATTTGGATGAGACGTTTGGATTAGACGTTGGAGATGAGACTTTTTTTTTTCCTTTGCAACAGAATCGAATCCTCTGGGTTGATGAGAATAATCTGACAGCTCATGTGGAGGCTGGTATCACAGGACAAGAGTTGGAAAGACAGGTATGTTATTTCTTTAATTAAGACTTTCAGAATTGCTATGTATCTTCTTTACTTTATTTTTTTAAAGATTTATTTACTTAGAAAGCAAGTGTGGGGAGGGACACGGAGAGAGAGGGAGAGAGAGAGAATCTCAAGCAGAGTCCCTGCTGAGCACAGAGCTAGACTCAGGGCTTGATCTCATAATGCAGAGATCATGACCTGAGCCAAAATAGAGTCAGGCGCTTACCGGACTGAGGCACCCAGGTGCCCTGCTTTGTGTCCTCTTTATGAATGGAGTATCTTTTACAGCACATTCTCTGAACAGATTTGCTCAGTTTCCATTGTGGGTCAGGCACTGAGCTAGATACTGAGAACATAGTAGTGAATAAGACCCCAACCCCTACACTTGGAAACCTTATTTTATAACAGAAAGCTTATCTTAGTATATGTGCTGCCAAAGCGAGCACGACAGAAAGCTTATCTTATAACAGAAAATAGACAGTTATGATTCAGAGTGAGAATTGCAAGGTGAAGGCTGAATGCAGGGTGTTATAGCTCAACAGACAGGGTTAGCAGGGAAGGAATTGGACAAAGAAGGTATCACAGGGAACACAGCATTTAAAATGAGACTTCAGCATGGGTGAAAGTCAGCAAAAAATGGGAGTGGAGAGAACAATCCAGTCAGAGGAAGCAGCAAGTGCAGAGGCGTTTAGGGCAGCTATTGCTTTTGGGGGGCCTGCAGACTGCTGAGTGTGGCTGAGGTCTAGTGTGTGTTTATGGGAGAATACACATTCTTGGTATTTATATGTTGGATGGGAATATGTGTAGTAGTGGTAAAGGATGAAGCCAGGAAACATGAACAGATCAGATTAGAAAGGGGCCTTATAAAGTCCCTTTTAGAAGTTTGAACTTTACCTCTGTATTCAGGTAGTTCTGGCTAGTTCCTGTATGGAGGTTGGGTGGGGGCACATAAGGGTGGTTAATGGTTACTGGCATAAATCAGGCAAGAGCTTGATAGTGACTTAAGATTAATGAGTAAGAATTGAGCAAGGAGGAACATAGAGGACATTGAACTCTCAGAAGTTGATAAATTGGATGAACTGGTAGATGTTGGTATTTACTATTAATTTAACTTTTCAATGCCTAATTTCTTTTTCTTCTTAAGATTTATTTTAGAGAGAGTGGGGTGGAGGGGTATTGAAGACCAGAGGGAGAGGGAAGGGGAATGACTCTCAAACAGACTGCATTGAGTGTGCAGCCTGATGCAGGGCTCGATCTCACAACCCTGAGATCATGACCTGAGCCAAAATGAAGAGTCAGGTGCCTAACTGAGCCACCCAGGTGCCCCAATGCCTAATTTCATTGAAAACTGCTCATCTCGTGAATTAGTCAAACTCTTGGAAACCTTGTAGCACTTTTTTAGGATCCTGAAGAATTCTTGGAAAACTTTAGGTTCCTTTCATACATTCTAAGCAGATAATTATTAAAATGTATTTCCAGGGACGCCTGGGTGGCTCACTGGGTTAAAGCCTCTGCCTTCGGCTCAGGTCGTGATCCCAGGGTCTTGGGATCGAGCCCTGCATCTGGCTCTCTGCTCAGTGGGAGCCTGCTTCCTCCTCTCTCTCTGCCTGCCTCTCTGCCTACTTGTGATCTATCTGTCAAATAAATAAATAAAATCTTAAAAAAAAAAAAAGTATTTCCAACTTCCTCAGACATGGTCAAGATGACTGTAATCAGCTTTTGTAAACCAAAATTAGAAAGTTTAATTTGTTAGTGATATAGTGACCACTTTGTTCAATGTGAGTTACAGAGACTCTTCTCTTCTACCTTTGAGTGGGACAGAGAGAGATAAGACATCCTTGTTGGTCTTATTTTTATTGTTTTTTTTCCCTTATTTCTTGGAAAAAAATTGAATCAAATTGGAGTGCCACTGACCAATTCTGGATGAAAAACTTTGGAAAAAATTATTAAACTATTATCTTTATTTTTGATTTATGCACTAAGATAGAACTGGAATGAAATTGAACATACTAGTTGAGGGAGTGTTAAAGATCTTCAATAAGCCAAGGTTTTATATAAACCCAGGTAATAGATTTGTTAATTATTATAGTATATAATGAACTTAAGTGGGCAGAATAATAGTATTTAATGAAAAAGACTGTAAAAATCCCATATTCGTTTTCTGTTATATCTGAATGAGGCACTATCAACACACCAATTTTTTTTTATAACAAAGGGTAGCCTTTCATGTCTCTAATTTTATATCTTCTTTTACTACAGCATTTGATGGAGTATTTTAACCTTTTCAGGTTTTTTTTTTTTTTTTGAAAGGTTAGAATTAAAATTCAAAGAACATATTTCCTTGAAATTTAAATGACATTTTCCTAGACTGGGGAACTTCTGATATTTTACCTACTAGTTCATTTCCCTAAATGCCAATATAGAACTGTCTTTTTTGCCTCCAGTAAACTGTAATGTAGTTTCTATAGCCATTTTGATCCCAGTTCAAGTTCTTCCTCATTAAATTTTTGTATTCTTCAGTTTCTTAATAAGCTGAGGTAACTAGCTTAAAACATCCTGCTTTTTCCTTCTAGAAATTTTAAAATGACACAAAGATAGTAGTTGGGTAGCACATGTTTTAATCTCTTTAGTTTGTAAATTATGTTGATTTTATTATGTGTACAATTTAAGGAGGTCATTAACGTGTCAATTATGGATTTGTTGTAGAGTGTCTTCATGAGATAAAAGTGTCATACAGTAAATTGCACTTATTTAAAAGATACAATTTGATATGTTTTGATACATGAGTACAATCATAAAACCATCACCACAATCACAATAGTAAACACTGTACAAAACCCAAAGATTTCCTCTTGCTTTTTTTTTTTAAAGATTTTATTTATTAATTTGACAGAGAGAAATTACAAGTAGATGGAGAGGCAGGCAGAGAGAGAGAGATAGGGAAGCAGGCTCCCTGCTGAGCAGAGAGCCTGACGCGGGACTCGATCCCAGGACCCTGAGATCATGACCTGAGCCGAAGGCAGCGGCTTAACCCACTGAGCCACCCAGGCTCCCCTCCTCTTGCTTCTTTATGATTCTCTCTACCCAACCCTTACCCTCCACCCCTGACAATCACTGATCTGCCTTTTTTCTTTTCTTTTTTTTAAATAACAGAAGTGTGTTGTGTCACAGTTCTGGAAGTTGATCTGCTTTCTATCACTGTAGATTTGTTTAACTGTCCTCCAATTTTACTGAAAACTAATCAGGTACTCTTTTTGAGGGGGGATTGAGGGTATGGCTTCTTTCACGAGGCATGATTAGTTTGAGATTCATGCATATTGTTGCATGTATCAGTTAGTTTGTTCCTTTTTATTGCTCAGTAGTATTGCATTATATAGCTATACCACTGTTCACTTATCCATGAACACTTAGATTATTTACAATTTGGGGCTATTTCAAGTAAAGCTACTGTGAACATTCATGTGCAAATCCTTGTTTAGACTTATGCTTTCATTTCTCTTGGGTAGATATTTTGAAATGAAGTAGTTAAATCAAGTGGTAGGTATATATTTAACCTTTTTGAAAAACTACCAAACATTTTCCCACAAGGCATCATTTCATATTCCCACTAGCACTGTGTATGAATTCCAGTTTCTCTACATCCTCTCTAGTACTTGTTAATGTTAGTCTTTTAAGTTTTAGTCATTCTACTTGATGTGTTATAGTATCTCATTGTGGTTTTAATTTGTATATCTCTAGTGTCTAGTGATCTTTACAAGTGCTCTTTGTCATCCGTGGGTCCTCTTTGGTGAAGTATCTGTTCAAGTTGTTTATCTAATTTTTAAATTGGTTTGTTTTCTTATTGAGTTTTGAGAATTCTTTACATATTCTGGATAGAAGTCCTTTTGCCGAGCTATGCTTTGCAAATATTTTCTCCGAGTCTTTGTCTTGTCTTTTCAGTCTCTTAACAGAGTCTTTTGAAGAATAGATCTTTTTAATTTTGGTGAATTCCATAATGTATTTAATTTTTTACTTTATATTTCGTGGTGTTGCTGTCATATCTTGAAATCTTTGCTTTACTTAAGGTTACAAAGATTTTCTCCCATTTAAGTTTCATAGTTTTTGGTTTCCATTCAAGTCTCTGATGAGTTTTGAAGATTCTGAGTTAATGTTTATGTATGGTGCAAAGGATGGATTGAAGTTCATTTTTTTTTTTTTTTTTGGCATATGGATATCCAGTTATTTCAGCACCATTTGTTGAAAAGACTACCTTTCAAATTGTGTTGGCTCTTCTGGGTTTTTTCCCTATAGACTTTCAAGGTTTTTTATATAATTATTTGACAGAGAGAGAGAGCACAATAGGCAAAGTGGCAGGCAGAGGGAGAGGGAGAAGCAGGCTCTCTGCTGAGCACAGAGCCTGATGGTGCGGCTCAATCTCAGAACCCTGGGATTATGACCTGAGTCAAAGGCAGATGCTTACCCCGCTGAGGCACCCAGGCGCCCATCCATATAGACCATAGAATCAGTTTGTTAATATCTGTAAATACCTTGTTGAGATTTTGACTGGGTTTGTTACACTGAATCTGTAGATCAATTTGGGAAGGAGTGACATCATGATAATATTGAGTCTTCCATAAACATGGAATATATCTCTCCATTTATTTAAAACTTTGACTTTTCTTCATAGATTTTGTAATGTATCTGTTAGATTTATACCTAAGTATTTCATTTTGGTGGGCCTAATGTAAATGGCATTATGTTTTTATTTTTAAATTCCACTGTTGCTTCTTGGTATATTGGAAAGCAGTTGAGTTTTGTATATTAATCATGTATCCTGCTGTCTTGCTTTAATTGCTTAATAGTTCAAGGTTACTTTTCTGTTTTTTCAAAGGTATTTTAACTGAGTATAGAATGATAAGTTGATAGTGTTTTTCTTTCAGTAATATAAAGATAATGCTTCACTGTTGTCTCACTTTACCGTTTTTGGCTAGAAATCTTATCTTTGTCCCTTTGTACATTCTGTGGGGTTTTTTGCCCTCTGTTTTGCTTTTAAGATTTTGTTATAACTGCTTTGAGTTATGTGATTGTGATAGACCTTGGTGTAGGGTTTTTGTGTGTGTGTGTGTCTGTATTTCTTACACTGGGGCTTTGTTGAGCTTCTTTTATTTGTGCAATTATACTTTTCATCATGTTTGGAAAATTCGGGGCTATTATTTCTTCAATTATCTGACTCTCCCTCCCCCACCTGACTTTTAGGGACTCTGTTTACTTATATATTAGGCTGTTTGAAGTTCTACAGCTTACTGCTGCTCTTCTCATTTTTTTCTTCAGTTTCTTTTGCTGTGTCTTAGAGTTCACTAATCTTTTATTTGCTGAATATATTCTGCTCTTAACCCCACTAAGTGTATTTTTTTACCTCAAACATTATATTTCTTACTTTTCTAGATATTTATTTGGGTCTTCCTATATTTTCTGTGTCTCTACTCTGAACATATGGAATACAGTTAAGTAACTGTTTTCATGTCCTGGTCAGCTAATTGTAACATCTGTGTTAGTTCTGGGTTGGCTTTGATTATTTATCTCATAATATTGTTTTCCTCATTATGGGTTGTGTTTTATTGCTTCCTTGTACAGTTGGCAATTATTTTTTAAAGATTTTATTTATTTATTTGACACAGAGAGAGAGAGAGAGATCCTAAGTAGGTAGAGAGGCAGGCGGAGAGAGTGGGGGGGGCGGGAAGCAGGCTCCCTGCTGAGCCGAGAGCCCGATATGGGGCTCGATCCCAGGACCTTGAGATCATGACCTGAGCCAAAGGCAGAGCCTTTAACCCACTGAGCCACCCAGGCGCAATTTTTTATTAAGTACCAGACATTATGAATATCATCTTGTTAGGTCTTGGATGTTTTTCAGTTTTATAAATATTCTTGAGCTTTTTTTTCCTGGGGTATAGATATTTGGATATAGTTTGTTGATTCTTTAGTTCTTCCTTCTGCGATCTTTTAGGTGGGTTCAGGAGCAGTGCTCAGTCTTAAAGCTAATCATTTCTCATTACTGAGGAATGACCATCTTGGGTGTTCTAGCTCATGCTTTGTGAAGGAAAAATTTTCAAAGTCAGGCTGGTGGGAACAGATTTCTGGCCCTGTATGAGTGCTAGTACTTTTCTCTTAATCCTTTGCATTGTTTTTAACTCTCATCCTGGGTAGTTTCCTCGCTTATATGTGCTTTTCATTACTCTGCTGACTACTTTAAAGGGGACCCTCTCTTTGCTGCTCTCTTCTCTTCAGTACTTTCTCTTGTGAATTTTATATGCTTTGGTTTCCCACAACTTCAAACTCAATCTCCTTACCTCACACACAGTGTTTGCCAGAGTTGTACTTGGATTCTCTTTCCCTGCATCACCATCTAGAGCATAAGCAAGGGGCATTCGTAGTATTCACTTCCTTTGTTTGCTTTCTCCAGGGATCACAGTCCTTTGTTACCTCATGTCCAGTTATTTAAAGACTTTCGTATCTTATATTTTTTCAGGTTTTTTTCTTTTTTTTCTTCATGTGAGAGGATAAATCTAGTTCCTTTTACTTGAACTTGGGTGAATGTCTCTGCTGCACTTTCAATTTTTTCCTTTATACATCTAATTGTTTTGTATTTATTTATGTTTCTTGTTAATTTCAGTTCCTTTACTTTCTATATAATAACAAGCTCTGCAATTCAGAATTTGCTCTTAGTGTTGTGTCTCATGCCTAGAACATAGTATTTGTTGTTTTAATATTGAATGGGAGTACAGAAATGAGTAAGATAAATTTCTTATTCTGTTTTATGGGATACAGATGGAGAGGAGAGGTTATTTTATTTTATTACAAAAGGATATTTGAGGGGCACCTGGGTGGCTCAGTGGGTTAAGGCCTCTGCCTTCGGCTCGGGTCATGGTCCCAGGGTTCTGAGATCGAGCCCCACGTCGGGCTCTCTGCTTAGCAGGGAACCGGCTTCCTCCTCTCTCTCTCTCTCTTCCTGCCTCTCTGCCTATTTGTGATCTGTCTGTCAAATAAATAAATAAATAAATATATATTTTTTAAAAAAAGGATATTTGATTAACTATATGAGTTAAATCTGTAAACCTTTGTTCAGATTTTCCAGCAGCTAATGGCATTAACAAAGACACAGCAAGTGGTGCCTGAGTGGCTCAGTTGGTTAAACATCTGCCTTGGGCTTAGGTCCTGATCCCAGACTCCCAGGATCAAACCCCACATCGGGCTCCCTGTTCAACGGGGAGTCTGCTTCTCCCTCTGCCTCTTACCCGACTCTTATGCTCTCTCACTCTCTCTCAAATAAATAAATAAAATCTTAAAAACAAAAACAAATCACAGCCTTTAGAAGAAAAAGTGGTTGAATGTATGTGGTCATAGATACCATTTATTAAGCACCCAACCATATGCCAAAAATTGTTTCCTATTAATAAGTGCACTGTAACATGCAGATTTTCTAGCAAGCATAAATGGCAAGTTTCATGTTCAGGTTCTTAACCATTACACTTACTTCACTTACCTAGTAGGAAGTTAGTCAGATTTTAACAAAGTAGTAGATTTAAAATGGTGTGCTAGGTTGAGGTCCTTGAGCATAGAGACTCTCCCCCCCCCATTCTTTTTATATCCTCATTTTCATTGCTTTACGTAATTCCTGGCCTGTGGTGGCCACTTTATAATTGAGGAAGGTAATGAAGTAAACCTACAGGCATAAGAGGCAAATTATATGTAACACTGGATATACTCACAGAAGTAGTTTAGATTTAATTTGCTTTGGTGTAGGTAATGTGGAGATTTTGTCATCAGAATATATGAAAACTCACTGTTTAGTGCTTAGGATATCTAAGTGTTCTATTAGTGTTTTTCCTTTTTCTGCTAATTTCAGAAAAATTGAGTAACAGTAGTTTTTTTTGAGAGTAAATAATACGAATATAGATTGGGAATTAAGGAAGAACTATAAAATAACAATCTGATGATCTTCATTTTAAATTGTTCATTCAGGGACGCCTGGGTGGCTCAGTTGGTTAAGCAGCTGCCTTCGGCTCACATCATGATCCCAGCGTTTTGGGATTGAGTCCCACATCGGGCTCCTTGCTCAGCGGGGAGCCTGCTTCTCCCTCTGCCTCTGCCTGCCATTCTGTCTGCCTGTGCTCGCTCTCTCCCCCTCTCTCTCTCTGATAAATAAACAAAATCTTTAAAAAAAAATAAAATAAAAAATAAATTGTTCATTCATATATTTAAGCTACTTCTTTGTGAGTAGTTAGTAATTTCTTAAAATTAAAGACCTTGAATATTTAGTGAAATTTATTATTAATAATTGATATCTTTTTAAATGCTGTTTTTCTAGCAAAAATGTTAGAAAAGATAATAATTTGCAGTGCTTATGTGCAAAAGCTAACAAATTATGTTTAACTTATTAAGTTCTCTCAGTTTGGATCACAACTTTTATACCATACTTACAGATACAAACATAGCTGACATATTCTACATCTCTGCATGGCTTACTTGAAAAATAGAAGCAGTTGCTTAACTGGATGACTATCAAAATGGTCAATACAGATTGATGGGCTTGAGTGCAGTAGACAGTGAGTGTGCAGATGGTGGTGTCTGTACCATTTGACATGAGATGCCTTAGTCTTTAAAATGATTTCAGGGGAATGGCTTTGGTGGTGTTGCAGTAAAGGGCATCCATTCAACTTCAGGTGCTGTGCAGATGGCAAAGCCAAGCTAATATAGAAAAATGAGAAACAAGTGACTACTTAATGTACAGGAATGCATGATCTGCATCACAAATAAATGACGGTATTACATGCAGGAAACCTAGCCAGATGGCTGTACATTAAAACACATGACTCCTTGAGAGAATTAAGTACAGGCAATTTGCTTAGATTTTCTGCAGGCCTGCTGCATATTATGTTAGGGTAGGGAAAACAAGAGATTAAGTGCTTTATTTATTGAAAGTGTTTAGGTGAAGTTGGCAGTTATTTAAACATAATCTGATCTCCGTAAGTATTTAAATTATCTCTTTGTGGTTAAAAAAAAAAAAAGAAGTAGGGACGGTAGTTGGTTTTATTTTAAAAGGGTGAAAGGAGTAAGATTGGCTAGCAAGCCAAGCCTGTCTTTTGGTCCACATTTTTCAGTTTTATAAAGTTTTCCACTGGGCAAAAGCTTAAAAATTTTTTTGGATGAGCATGATAAAAGTATTTCTTTTTTATATGGGTTTTAATGAGTCCAAATACCAGTGACATATGGAAATTTTAAAGTATGAAGCATGAGAGACTGTGGACTCTGAGAAACAAACTGAGGGTTTCGTAGGGGAGGGGAGTGGGTGCGTGGGTGAACCTGGTGGTGGGTATTAAGGAGGGCAGGGATTGCATGGAGCACTGGATGTGGTGCATAAATAGTGAATCTTGGAACACTGAAAAAAAATTAATGTGTTGAATGCTATATGAAATGGTCCCATTTTCACTAGTAAAATACTACATTTTTTGTTTTTCAGCTTAAAGAAAGTGGTTATTGTACAGGTCATGAACCAGATTCACTGGAATTTAGCACCGTGGGAGGATGGGTTTCTACTCGGGCATCGGGCATGAAGAAGAATATCTATGGCAATATTGAGGACCTGGTAAATTTTTTTCTGGTTACTATGTCATAATTGATTAGTATATTACTATAAAATGATTAAATCCTTTTTTAGAGTTATATGGTAGGGTCTTCTCAAAAGTATATCCCTTTTGATTATAGTGAAGTTGACTGTGTGTAATAGAAGCAGTTTAAAGACAACTGTGGTCATTATTTACAGGTGCTCCTTTTCAAATGACTGATATTTCAACTTTATAGATGCTTCATATTATCTGACTTATAAAATATATAAACATTATTTTATAAGCCTCATGGAGCCTCAGTCTTCAAGTCCACCAAGGTTTTAGTCCATTTATTTAGATGATCTCATCATTGCCACTCTTGCCTTAGGAGAGTTTATACTTACTTCTCTTAAAAAATTTTTTTCTCTATAGAGTTAGAGAGCCTAATTAAAAAGGTTCTAGTAGATGGCAATATGACCTGTAGTGGTTTATGTGTACACCATTTTATTTTAGTTGATCTGGTGCCAGTGTTCTGGGAGTTAGTGTAGTAATAGTATAACTGTGGGCATTCTGACTAGGGATTAGATATCATTTGTTCCATGTGTAGCTTTCCCAGTGATTAGTTGTGTGACCTTGTACAAATTAGCTCACCTTTCTAAACTTCTTTCCTCTTACTTCTTAAAGTAGAATGATGATATTCACTGCATGGAATTATTATAAGTGTGTATTATAAACACTTAAAATGTTCACATAATCCTGTCTTTTTTAAAAATTGAGGATATTTAAGAAATCACATTTTTCCTTTTGCAAATAAAATAACATTCAATTTCAGAAGAGAATTTGATCCTTTCACTATTGGATTATTAAAAACTTTATCATAGTTAACATGTGATAGACTGCTACATTTAGTATTGCTAAAGCATGTAATTTATTTTATCCCTTTTTTGGAGAGCCTTAAGGACCACAGATAATCATATATCCTAATGTGCTTACTTGCATGTGTGTATCTGGCTTTTGATACAGAATAGGATCATGCTGTGTTTAATCTCTTTAGACTATGTTATCAGTATATTAACTTGAAAAAAAACAAAGACAAGTGTATTTATACACTATCATTTTTAGACTGTGTATAATTCTCTTTTACTAGTAATTCATGGTTTATTAAAGTAATTCCCAATTAGTGAATATTTTAAATTATTCTTGATTTCAAAATTGTAGGGAAAAAAGAGGAAAATATCTTCTTTAGTAATTTCCTTGGTATACATCTTCAGTCACTTTGGGGAAGTTCCTAAGGCTTGAATTGCTGAATCAAGACATTTATATATATTTTTTAAGTCTTTGAATTTTTATTGCCAAAATGTTTCATAGAAATTTGTGCCAATTGGCATTCCCACTAGCACTATGAGAATATTTCTTTTACTGGACCCTTTATTTATATTTTTGTCTTTTTAATTTTTTTTATTTCTTTAATTGCAAGTGAATGTATCCTTTTAAAATGTCTTCATTGGTGATTTTTGGTTTCTATTTTGTGAATTGTTTATTGATGTCCTCTGCTCATTTCCTTAAATAATAAATAGACTATTTTTGTTTATCTGTCAAAAAGCTGTTGTAAAAATGTGTTGGGATTTTTACCTAACCATTTCCTGATTTAAATTTCAGGAACTATTTTTGAGTGACCCTCTCCCTTGAGTATGCTTACATTCTCACTGGTGTGAGACTTGTATCACATGCATCTCTCTTTTCTTCTTTTCAGTTCAATCACTACATCTCCCTCTTCATCCCATTTTTTGCCTGATTAATTAATACTTCATTCTTTTCAGTCTTTTCTACTAAGTGGGCAAAGTAGATAAATTGAGGGTGGGAATAAGGCAAGAGTAAATTTTTTCTTAGAATTCTAAGCATTGAAGCAGCTTGAGGTGATTAATAGTGCTTCATTCAAAATTAAGTGAAAGAATGAACCTATTAAAATATGATCATTATTTTTTTCGTCCTTTAGTTTTTTGCCACATGGATAATCCTAGACTAAATTTGGTTTAAAGAAAAGTGCTTTTCATTTTTTTAAGGTGATGAACATACCCAAATCAGTAACAATCTTAGAATGATTTTTCTTCTTTTAAAGTTATATAAAATTTATTTTTAGTCTAAGAATTATTAAAAGATACTAGAATTCTGAAGGGTATCACCATTTATCACTTAATCTATTATTTTAAAAGTAGAGTTTTTTATAAATATGGATGGTTGTGTGTACACACATGCACAACATTCACTGACGAATATGTAGACTTTACATCATGCATTGTATTAAACAGGTGGTTCATATAAAAATGGTAACACCTAGAGGTATAATAGAAAAAAGCTGTCAAGGACCTCGTATGTCAACAGGCCCTGATATCCATCACTTCATCATGGGATCTGAAGGTAAATATAACTAAATTTATTACAAAAAATTACAGGTTAGAGACTCAGTTTTGTGAAAATCTGTGATACTGTGATATAAGATCTTTGAAAGAAAGGCACATTTTATATATTTAAAGAATGGTGTTTTTTTTAAGTTTTATTACTTTAATTTAGTACTTCATAAAGTTTTTATTATGAGAACATCTTATTAAACGTCCTTTTACATTTTGTTTTTTTATAGTTTTAGAGATAAGCTAGCCTTTTTGGTATTCTATTTTTGTTTTACAGTTTTTTAGGAAGTGTAGTTGTTAAGATTTAAAATGGTTTGCTTTAAAATTTTATATAATAGTATTCTCTAACCTTGTCTGACTTCTCAGGGGTGAAGAGCTGAGAAAGTATTGTCTTAGTGTCTTGCCTTTCTGTAATAGTACTTTTTATTACTTGCTATTTGATTCTTTGAAGAAGTGGAATTTAAAATCCTGTTGATTTATATATCTTTTAAAAAGTGTGTTGTACTTTTTTTTTCTTTTAACTGTTTACTATTCTTTGCTTGGTTACTTAATGCTGGGTTGATTAGAATGTAGTTCTTTATCTCACATTTAACTGCTGTACTGATCAGGAAAAAACTGATCTATTTTGTAAACTAACTGTTCTGCGGTGAATGTTGTGGATAAGATGAACATAGTCGTGTTTTTTAATTCTTAGAATAGTAGACAGGGATATCCCTTAAATTCAGAGAAATAAGATAAAACAAGTGTCTCTAACTTAGTGGAGGAACTCATTACTAATTTAGAAGATGGTACAAGCTAAAAAAGAGATAGATTTTTGAAATGTTTAGCTGTATTCATGGATGAGAGAGCAATTATAATAAACTAGGATGATAGGACATCAATCCTATCTTTTGATAGAAACATCAAGGAGGGAAAATACAACAAACTATGTCTCAGTGACATGTTAGAGGTCAACTGTTGATTTGATGAACAGTGATATAGCTTAAATATTTTTTCATGATAATCAATGATAAACCTTTGTCACGATGTATCACCAGTGTACTTTCTTATTTCTGATCAGTATACTCTTCTGTGGAAAAATAGAACTACATTTTTATGAGAAAAATGTTAAATTCCCTTAACAAATTCTGCAACTTCTAATACTAACACATCATCCAAAAGTTAACTGAGATATATAACCTTTTGCCACCTGGTATCAAATTGAGTAACGAATAGGTATTAAAACTGAGAGTTACTAATTATATTCTTGGTGCATACATAGTTGGAGTAAACTCTGTAAATATAAATGATCTTTTTAAGTAACTATATCAGACATTTTTTTCTCCCTTCGCTTAGTATTTTAAAATTTTTGGTGCTAGTCACTATTCTGGCACACTGACAGGATACAGGTAACAATTGGCCTTTATAATATAGTATGATAAATTGTATAATTAGAAGTAAATGCAGGAGAAATACAGTCAAAGTTCATATTAATGGGTGCTTAAGAAGACCTCTTCAGAGGGGTCATACCTAAAGTGGTCCCTGAAGGTTTATAGGAGTTGACGGAATAAGGTGGTGAGGGAGTTGCCCTGCAGAGAGAACTGCAGGTGGGCAGACTTAAAGTGAAAAGAGCCGTCTCTGCATGGTGAAGCTGCCAGGTTTTCAGTATAACAGGAACATAAGATTTAGCTATAAGAGTGTAGTAGGCAGCAGGTCTAGAGTAGAATGGTAAGGGTTACAGGGTAACTGAGAGAGAATTTGGTCTTTTATGTCTTTTAAAATAGTTTAAACTGTATCTAAATGACTAGAACACCTCTCTCAATAATAAATTATTTTCTGAATTTGAGGAAGGTAAACTCATAATAGAGGAAGCAAAGAAATATGATTTATTAAACATATACTAGGGCAAATTACTGTATTTAAATGAGATTTTATTATACACATATATGTAAAATGATTTAGGAGCATGAATGATGAAATCTTTCAGATCTGGATTTCAGTCCTGGTTCCACCACATAAATTTCTGTGACTTTGTGTAAATTAGGTAATTTTCTATGCCAGCGTTCTCAGCTATAGAATGAGGATAATAAAAGAAACCATTTTCATAAGCTTTTGTGAGGATTAAATGAGATTATGATAAGCAGTCTATAAGCATTTAGTAAATACTGAACAAATGTTAAGTTTATTACTATTGTTGCTATTTATTATTTTGGCATCAGTGGTCTTTACAAGTAGTCTATAGAAGTATAGTCCTTAATCCCCATCTCTGTATGTGGACATAGAGTCATCTTAATGTAGGCTGGGAGACAGCATGATTGAGAAAGTTAATTTATGTGAAATCATATTCTTTTTTATTTTATTTTTTACTTTAGGATTTTTTTTTTTTTTTTACGTTTTAAAATTCTAGTTAGCATGCAATATAATACTAGTTTTCGGGAGTATAGTATAGTGATTCAGCACTTCTGTATATCACCTAGTACTTATCACAGCAAGTTCATATTCTTTCATAATATGTATTTTTATCTGTTGTCTTTAGCCATCTAAATAATTACCTTCTGCCTTAAATGAGAATCATATACTTTTCTTCAAGTTAAAAAAAATTTTTTTTTGCTATAGTTAAAATTATCTCATGATAGCCTTGAAAGCATTATCATTAAAGAATGCATTTTTTTTTCAAAGATTTTATTTATTTATTTGACAGATAGAGATCACAAGTAGGCAGAAAGGCAGGCAGAGACAGAGAGAGCGGGAATCAGGCTTCCCTCTGAGCAGAGAGCCCAATGCGGGGCTCGATCCCAGGACCCTGAGATCATGACCTGAGCCGAAGACAGAGGCTTAACCCACTGAGCCACTCAGGCGCCCCTAAAATGTATTTTTCTGATCCTTCTAAGTTCTACATGTGACTAATCATGTTGAATTTAATGTTTTTATCTTGTGTTATGAACTTTTCGTAATGATTTTTTTCAATTAGCAGCTTCCTTCCATTTTAGACACTATAATAGTCAAAGCCTCTGAAATGCTTTACATCTTTTCTTATGTATGAAATTTACTAGTAACTCAAAATAATTTGTTCTTTCATTTGAAAAATGGTTAAAACTACATTTTTATTTTTTTAAGCCTATGACCCACCCTTGTTTTCGTCTTTGCTCTATGTCGAAATAAGTGAAATGCTTATTATCAGTCCTTTTGTGTAATTTTACCTTTTGTATGACCTTGAGACTTGTAAGACAGCTTGAGTGGTTATAATGTCCATGGGTTGCACTTTGTTTCCTTCCAGTGTTGCTTGGTTTTATATGTTGCTTTAAAGAAATCTAATGCTAGTTCTTTTGCCTTTGTAGATTGTTTCCCTCTTTTTGCCTGAGTGTCCTGAGGATTTTTTAATTAATGAAGTCTACTACTTTTATAGCTCAGAGTTGATTGATCTGTGTTGTTTAACATGGCACCCAGTGGACCCTTTCTATGTTTACATTTACATCTTTTATTCTTTCTGGAAAGTTTTTTTTGGATCTACTGTTAAATATTAGGGGTTCCCTCCCTTTGTTTTGATTTTTCTTCTTCAGGGACACCAATTATACTATACTTGACTGTGTTTGTTTGGCATTTCAGGGAGTGACTAACCCTTTTTTATTCCCCAGCTTTTTTCTTTATTTCATTTTCATTCCCTTCATTATTTTCCTGCTCTTCTTCAGTGCCCTTTATCAAGTCTTCATTTGAATCTATTCTCTGTTCTCCTTTGGATACCTTATAACTTAGCCTTCATTTTTTATATGTCATTTTATTGTTGTTGCTGCTCTTTTTCTTTCCTGAGATTAGTCATCTCTCATTTCATTTCTTCTTGTTTTTTGCTGACTTTTGATGATTGTATTTCTGATTCAGGTTTTTTTATTTATTTTTTTTATTTTTAATATCCCCAAAGGCTTGCTTGACAATATTTAATTCAGTTTGAGATGTTTATTACTGTTTTCTTTACAGGATCGTGATTGGTTTAGGAGAGAGACTTTTCATGAGCAGAAAAGCTTTTATTTACATTTTGTCTCTTTCTAGTAGTTTTTGTGAATTTGGTCTGCTTTTTTCTATTGCTATTTATTACTTAGAGAGTGTTTCCTAGTTTGGGAATGTCCTTTCCTGTGCTACTTCCCTCTCTTGTGCTACTTGTTTTGTGGATGGTGGTATTTTGGTGGGAGAAGGCATGGCATGTCTTTTTTTTTATTTCTATAGGATATTTAATTTCCCTCTCTTACTTAATTCTTTCCCATCATTACTTTGTCTCCAAGGAGTACCACACTTCTCTGAAGATGATGCTCCTCTGAAAATGTTCCTCTTGTCTCTCTAAGGATGCCTTTCTAGTTCTTCCCATTTTCAGACCCTCCCCATAGCCAGGGCTATGGATTTCCCTGTACAGGATTTTGGTGTTACTGTTGCACTTTTGGTGTCTGTGGTTGATTTTGTCTTTGCTTTCTCCAGGTCCTCAGATACTCTTTGTTTTTCCATATAAAATCTTTTAAGCCTCCCCTTACTTTCTACACTTAGAAGCTTGCAGCAGGTGGAAGGCTATAGTAGGTCTTTCGGAATTTTTTCTTTTTATCTCTATTTAACAAGTAATGTGAGGGTCAGAGTGTTTTTTTTTTTTTTTTGTCTCCTAGTAATGGTGAAAGTTTTATTTCAATATTATTTGTGGTTTTCTGTTTCTTGTTGATTTTTTTGTTTTGAGGCAGGGGAAGGTAGAGAGAGGGAAGATTCAGAGTCAAATGACTTACATTCTTCTTAGTCCTGAAGTCACCTAAAAGTATATTGTTAAATTACAAAAGAGTTTATTTGCTTTAAGCAAATACTTGCATTTTATATCAAATAGCACGTGAAGCTTTCAGTTTTCTTGAGAAGAAACGTTATATTTGAAAATTATAGATTAGAAAATTCTTAAATTTATTGTAGTGTAGTTCTGATGAAACCAAAAAGTGAATGATGTATAAGCCTCTGTGATGTCATATTGCCATGGAATTATTTATAAGCAATTATATAAAGTAGATTTAAAATATAAGTGTATAAAGTGATATAATGTACATGTATTCAAGGTATAATAATTCAAGTCTTTTATATCATTCCACTGGCATAACATTCCCAAAGCAAAAGAATCATTAAATATAATAAAACACAACAGAAACGAGCCATTTGATTGAGTGAATTTAGATATATCCATTTGTAATGGGCTAATTTGAATGGAAGTTGAATGGAAGCTGCTATCTGAGACCTGGGTGACTTTGCTTTCACAGTGGGACCCCCTGTAGACTCATAGCTGGATAGTTGCAGAGACTTGCTTTGGGCATTTCATTAACCTTGTGATAATGCAGAGTCTCACTTTACAATTTTTTTTTTTTTTAACCTCACTTATGTTATGGGGGGTTTTATTACTTGAGAGTGCCTACTCTACATAGGAAGCAATACAGGTAGGCAGAAGTTTAAGGCATGGTCACTTTACACTGTAGAATTAGGATTTTAAAAGAAGTTTGCTAATGTAAAGGTATATATATTTTAAAATAAACTTTTTGAATATAGTAATTACATGTGCAAAATTAAAATATGGACAGATGTACAAAATTCAAAAGGTATTAAGGATGTATAATGGGAAATCTGCCTTCTGTTCCTTCTTCAGAGCATTTCCTTTGTTCACAGTAAACACTTTGTGCTATATTTAAGTGTGTATGGATGCTCTTTTAAAAGCACAAACGGGATTTTACTACTCTGCTTGCACTTTGTAAAGCTTACTCCATATCATTACGTTTAGAGCCACTTCATTCTTTTCGACAGCTACTGACTACACTAGCCAGACCCTCATTGATTGGCATTTAAATGGTTTCCAGCTTTTTCCTGGATTATATTTAAGTTGTATTAGATAATATTATATGCTTTAATTCAAAGAAGGATTTTCAAATGACTCCATTTCTCAGATATTAAGGAAAGATTTCACAAAAACCTGGAAACTTGGAGTTTAGTTTTAAGAAGAAAAGTGTTCCTGTCTGCAATCATGGCTTATTCTGACCTTTTCCTTAATGGATTTCAATCTGGTGACTTTTTAGTTTCAGCAAGTATTTATTAAAGTGTTCTGTAATCTGTGGTCAGATTAGAGTTAAATAGAGATGATTCCTGTGTTTAGGATTATATGCCTGTCAAATTTCAGTTCGTTTGTTGAAAGGACATTTAACATGAGGTGTTAATTCCAAGGCTACCAGGAGCTTCTATAAATGTAAAAAGGGTTGAAAGAATTACAAATAAGCTTAGTGGTACTGTCAGCATAGTGGTAGGAAAATCAGCAACTTTAGAAATTAAAGTGATACCACCTGTATTGATAGGAACGAACAAGTGTGGTAAATAATTCTGTACTGGTGGATGAGGGGACATCATAGCACTAGTAGTGTACTTGTCAGCCTTTTGCCTCTTCTCTGGCCAAGATTTAGAAGTTCTTTTAGGTGCCTTTTAAGAAACTTTTATAGCATAAGATACAAATTTTCCAATTTGTACAAGGTATAACTGTTAGCTCCTTATTAAAAAAAAAAAAACTCTGATGTTTCATTTGTAATTCGTTTAGAGAATTAATTAACTTATCATGGTTATTTTTTTAATAGCTTCATTGAAATATAATTCACATGCTGTAAAATTCACCCATTTTAAGTGTATCTCTTAGAAGGGATAGTTCCTGAGGTTAGTGTTTGGGATTCTTTTCTGAGCATATTTGGCGTCTTGAGGCATATTTGGTGTCCTGTGCACTATTTCTATATAAGCAAACTAACTGGCGTACAATGTTGCTTTTATCTACAATAAATTTACCTATGTCCTCCCAGTTGCCTTTTACCACATCCTCCACTGATTTGAGAGTGCTCTTAGGCTTGAACTTTTCCATGCTCTATTTGTTGCAAACAAAATAGTTTTCTTTAGAAATAGTTTTCTTTAGAAAGAGATTAGGAACTGTTTTTTTGGCTTGTATTCCCTTCCCCGCCTCCCTCCTCAGCCCCTTGAGACCAAATCTCTGAGCTTGAGTCTCTGAGCTTCTGAGTCTCTGAGCATGGCTCAGGAGGGGAGCAGAGGGGAGCAATGGCATTCTTTTCTCTGAGGACATCCCTACTTTGGTAGCTGAGTGCTAGGGAAAAGAGGAAAGGAAAACAGATTTTCTTGGTTTGCTTCTCCTGGCAAGATGCCATCTCTTTACAAGCCAGGCTAAGGGCAGTTGGGACCCTAGTATTAGTGTGTCACTCCAAGTAGAACCTCTGTCCCACCAGGTGGGTACAAGAAGGGAACTAACTTCTTTCCATTCCCCTAACCTCTTGGTGGTACTTGCCCAGAATGTAGCCTTAGGAAAAGGTGGCTGAGAGTAGGGTAATGTGGACTAGGACCAGAGGTTTTTCTAAAATTAAAAAAGTCTTCATGTATATATTCCAGAGAAAGGAAGACATACATCCACACAAAAATATGTATATAAATTTACATGTATATTCACAGTAGCATTATTCATATGAAGTAGCCAAAATGTAGAAACCTGTGGAACTTTCAGCTCTAGGGAGGGGAGAGGGACTGGACATTGAATCAGTGGTTTAATCAATCATGCCCATGTATTGAAGCCTCCATAAAAATCACTAAAATGTTGGTTTCAGGGAGCTTGCAAGATGGTGAACACATGGAGGTGCTGGGAGGGTGGTGCATCTGCAGAGGGCATAGGAACTCTGAGCCCCCTCCCCCATACTTTGCCCTATGCATCGTGTGTGTGTGTGTGTGTGCGTGCACTTTATATTTTAAAAAAATTTGGAAACCCAAATGTCCATTGACTAATGAATAGATGAACAAAATGAATTATATATACAATGGAGTAATAGTCCACAATTAAAAAAGAGTAAGTACTAATACATGCTATAATAGGGATAAACCTTGAAAAGAGAAGCCAGTCACAAAAGACCACATATTGTAAAATTCCATTTATATGAAATGTCCGGAATAGGCAAACTTATAGAGATTTTATGAGATTTATAGATTTGTAGAGACTTACAGAGATTTGTAGATTTATAGAGATTTACGAGATTAATGATTGTCTAGGGCTGAAGTGTATGTGTGGGGAAATGGAGAATGGCTATTTCATGGGTACAGGGTTTCTTTTGGGGGGTATTAAAAATGTTCTAGACTTAGAATTTTTTTTTTTTAAGATTTTGTTTATTTATTTGAGAGAGAGAGCTGTGGGGTGGGCAGTAAGGAGCAGAGGGAGATAGACAAGCAGACTCTGCACCAAACATAGAGCCCAACACAGGACTTGATCCTATGACTCGGAGATCATGACCTGAGCTGAAATCAAGAGTTGGTCGCTTAACCAGCTGAGCTACCCAGGTGCCCCCTAAGCTTAAATTTTGATGATAGTTGCATATATTTGTGATTATACTGAAAACATACTGAGTTTTACCCTTTAAATGGGTGAAATTTATGGTTTGTGAATTATATTTCAATAAAGATGCTGAAATTAAAGATAAAGCCTTAGTCACTTTTGTGATCTTTTAAAATTTACAAGATATATTTACTTTTTATTTAAATACTGATTGGTCCAGACTTGCAGAGTTTTTGTGATTTAAAAATTATAATAGGGTCATATTTGATATCTTGGTAGGCAATCATTTGTATATGTGATGAGCATACTGAACTCTTAGTTTTTTGGTTTTTTTTTTGAACTCTTAGTTTTTAATCTTATATCCTGTATTGACATTTTGGGTGTATTATAAATGTACTGGGAGCTTTGATTTTTGTGATACTTTTTATTTATTTCTGTTGTTATCATTAAGTTCTCCAATTCAGAGATTTCCCTCCTTCTTGATTCTTTTTTTCATCATTCTCAGAAAATTTACTAATAGTATTAATAATTTCTACCATTTGTACATCAGAAACCACTAATTTGAAAAGCTTGGCTTTGTGAATATAATCATTTTAACCATGTCTCTTCAGATATTTTAGCATAGTTATTTAGATCTCATAGAATGAAGTTTATATTTAACTTGCTTTTCTCCTCTTTGATTTGTCCCTCCTCCGAGTAAGGAGGAAATTTCCACATAAGGAAAGAGCATTTGTTTCATCGGTGGTTCTCTTGTACTAGGTATTTATGGCAACTACTCTGTCTCTGAAATATCTGGGTTTTTTTGTGTCTTACAAGGGCATCTTAGTATTGCCATTGTCTTCGCATGAATTCCTAGGAAAAAAAGCAGGGTGATAATAGTCCCTCTAATTTCTTCTATCATTTTTAAATTCTCATAGAATTTTCTTTTTGCCCCAGCAAATTTTTCTCACAGTGAAAGTAGGCACAAATATCAAAATATACTTTTGTCTGAATGTTTGAGGTATACAAACCTGTTGTTTTTAAAAATTTTTTTCTTTTAATAGGTTGTATACTTTAAAAAGTATTTAAAAGTATCCTTCTTGTAGGAAGGTTACCTTAAAAATGTTTTAAAGTATTTATACATAACATAAGAGAATGTATTCCAAAACCTTTTTTTTTAGAAAGTATAAAATTTGTTTAGTTATTTTTCTAAAAAGACTTGAATAGCCTTTATTCCCCACGTAGAATAAATAGATTTAAATATGAATAGAATAAATTAATAGAATAAATAGATAAAATAGATTTAAATATGATTTAGAAAATTGGCATGTGATATATTGGATTATTCCCCCTTCTTTTTCAGGAACTCTTGGTGTGATAACAGAAGCTACAATAAAAATCAGACCAATCCCTGAATACCAAAAGTATGGCTCAGTAGCTTTCCCTAATTTTGAACAAGGAGTAGCCTGTTTAAGAGAAATTGCAAAACAGGTAAAAACAACAACAACAACAACAAAAACCCACCCATCTATATTTATATTTCAAAAATTCTACTGCATAACTGATTTTGATATGTCACAGATAATTTCATATTTAGTTGTGTTATATATGTGGTTTTTACCCAGTTCTCTATGAAAAGGTAATGTAAAATCATCCCTGTAAGTGCAGTTATTTCTTTATATTTTGGTTTAAAGAGTGCTGTGTGATTTTAAGCCAAGGTAAGATGTGTACTTGGGTTGATGGCTTTGAATGACTCTGCCTTTAATGAATGTTGTATTTTCTTAAATTATTTTTAGGTAGGACATTTTGTGATTAATTTGAAGTATAATTTTTCTTAAACCAAGATAGGTATCGAAGTTAAAATAATGGCTGAATGTCAAGGATTAAAAGAAAAAAAACAGAAATTAAGTATAGTATATCAAACTTTCTCAGTTCTTAGAATGTGCTACTACTAGGCCCTACTTTGTTTTATAATACTACCTAAGCTATAGTTTGAATTAAATAACATAATATAGCATAACATAACATAATATACTTAGCTGTAAGTTAAGAAGACTTCCCATTTTTTCTTTCCTTCTTAAAAAAAAGATGTATTATTGAGGATTTTTAAAGACCAGGTAATGCCATGTAATTTTATTTCTATGTTCTATGTGTCATTGTAGAAATTCTTGCATTTCTTTAGGCATTTGGTTCATTGTTTGAACTACAGTGGTTTTATACAAAATTTTATTGCACATTTCTCAGTAGGGAGGAAATCAAGGAATAATACTCCAGCCTGTTTCTTCTTGCTTTCTCCAAACTCCTAGAGTTCTATAGTACTTCCCATCAGCTGTATATTACTGGAATCTCGAGGGCAAGGGAGCTTTCTGACCTGACCCATATAGGTCAGCTTCCAGGTGTTATGAGCAGGGGGAAGGGAGGATCTGGTGAGGCAACGGAATGATATCCAGCAGCCATTCCATGTGCACTGTAGACTTGGTAAGGTATTGAAATGGAAAGTGGTCAAGAGTCTTATCCCCCCATCCCAAGACAACCACTCTTAAGTGGTTTAATGAAGTTAAAATTAGCAGAAATATTTTACATTTACTCACTTACCATTTCCAGTGTTCTTGAGTTCATACACTTAATTTTGCTTTCTGAGACCTTCATTTATTTCTGTCCGTTTTCCATTTGCAGAACATTCCCAGCTATATAGTCACCTAATCTCATGGTTGGCAAAGATAATTTTTATAATTTCTAAGTGGCTTCAGTTACTTATCAGATTGCTTCCTTCAACAAAACTTAGCCATAGCCCCCTTAATCTCGATTGTCTTACTGTTAGGTGGGGGAAGAGTTTAAATAAAGAAATATAGTCCTGGAATGAACATTCTTGAACTTGTGACAGGTTACTTTGGTGATGTTAAAGTAAAAGCAAATGTTAATATTGAAATTTTTACAAGAAGAGCTTGTAATTCCTAGAATTGGGGGATATTATGTTATGGTTAGAGAGCTAAAATACACAGTAAGTATTATGCTATGTTTGCTAAAATAATGAGATGGTATAATATTTATATATTATTTTAATATATAAATATATATCAGCACATCTTTTATTAAATATCATTAATATATTATGTATAATTCATGTACTATTAAATATTTGTAATATTTAAAAGCAGGATTATTGAATAAAGGAGTGGAGATAAATTTTAGGAGTAAATATTTGTTATTCTAATGTAATATCTGAGCACTGCAGTAAAGTTCAAGTGTGTTTTAATATTGTTGCTAAAACCTTTCTCATTTAGAAGCAAAGGAGAGTAATTTCAAATTTAAGATAGCCCAGGTGTTAAAGAGTAAAAGAACTATTTGCAAAACTTCATAGTTTTGCTCGAGGTAGTTAAAACCTAGAAGACTGGAAAGCTAGGTTTTTGTGTTCTTTGTATTTATTTTGTTTTGTTTACAAAATAACTGAGTTCACCAATTACAAATTAGAACCGACTATTTTCCATAATTAAATTGTATTTTCCTATTAATTTCAGTCTTAATGATTTTTTTATTAAAGTGTTTTCACTTGGTATTATAATTTATTCTTTGTGTTAAGTACTTTTATTTGCTTTCTCTCTGTCAAGCTTGATTATTTCCCTCCCCAAAAAAGCTTTATAGTAAAAGATATAGTTTATCTCTCTTGTTCAAGTTTTGAATGACATCTTTTTAACTGGCCATTGTTGTGTCTGTTTTTTTAATGGCAAAATAAGCAGGAGTGCCACATTGGATTTTTTTTAAATCATAGAATTTATAAAACTATCTGGTATGTATATATTTTCAACAAAAAATCTCACTGAGGTCACATTCAGTCTATGTTGGCCAAATCTGCCCCTTCACAAGATCTCGACTCTAGAACACAGATTTAGTAGACTTGTGAGAAAGTGTTGTTATGTGATCTTTGAAGTAGAGGTAGACATATTTTGTGCTTTCCTGCTTTTCCATATTATAAATATTTGTATCTTAGGTTTCATTAATGAGAAATGAAGTACAAATATATCATAAACCTAAATTTATAATTTTATTAAAATGGAAATGTTGGATTTAAACATAGTTGCTATAATCTGATGTGGGTTTTGGTACAATTTAATATGCCCCTGGTAGAAAGTAACAGAGAAGAACTGCTTGTGCTAAAGAAAAGCAGAGGGTGAAATTTTGCTTCATCCTTGCATAAGTCAGTAAAAATTGCCCTTTTATTCATTTAAAGAATTCTTGGGATATTCACCAGTGACCATAATCTAAATTGACTACACAAAATTGTATTGGGTATATGGTTTGGAGTAAACCAAGGTGATGGTTGATAAAGTGCCACCCTGTGGTTAAAGACATCAAAAGAAAGCTCCTTTCTAATCTACAGTTTTAATAATTTGGCTCTGTGTACTTAGTAGTAGACAGTTTTTAAAGACATACATACCATGCAACTAGAGAGCTTGCCTTGCTTTGAAACTGATTAAAGAGCCTAGATACATAATATTTTATCCTCAAAAATTGCTTGTATGAATGAAACAATTAGGATAGTTACTGCAGTTTGGAGATATTCTGCTGTTTGTGGAGCATATGTATTTTACTGTTGCACATAAACATTAATGTTTACCTTCCCTGGAAATGGGTAAATCCTTGTATTATGGTTTAGGGACATTTACATGTCCGTTTACAGAATGTATAAATCTCGTAGGTCAAGAATGGAACTGTGTGCTGTAGTGCTTTGTAACAGTATTCTGAGGCAGAAAAATTGAGAAAATGATCACATTTTGGCAGGAGTTCTTCAATTTGCAATTTGGAATTTCAACTGATAGCAGGAGAATTAAGATCCATTAAAATAGATGGTACATGGTTTATGACTGTGCCAAATTCTTGATTGAATAATGAGTTAGCTGCTTGTAATTTCTCACTGTCATTTCATAGTTCTTCCATTTTTGCAGTATTTTCAGACTCAAGTTGCTTTTAAAATGGGAAACTATACTTTGGATATGTATCTTTTGGAAAGGTGTATACATGCTTGTTTACAGTTAGCAAAGTGGGCTCTTTGCATATTTTCATCACTTTTCCTACTGAAGGAAATAAACAGCTTTATACTGACAGCAGAAGGATTCTACTAAGGTCTCTCAACTAATCTTTGTCCATGTGAGGATTGTCCTCTTTCAATACTTCACTGCCTGGTGAGGAACTAGAAAGGAAGATTTAGTGGAAGATTAATGTGATTCTATCTTACAAATGGCAATCCAGTATAATCTCCAACTTAATTCAGTAGATGGGTAAGTAAGTGATTTTTAAGACTTTCTGAGAAAATAGATTTCCCTCTGGAGCCTCTCAGGAGAGGAGAAGGTGTTTCTTAATCAGAATATCAGTTTCAGGTGTATTTTATTATTCTCTTATTGTTTGTTTAAAGATGACCATGATATCTTTATAAAGTTTTAAGGGAAAAGTTTTGAACTAAGCTCAAAAGCAATTCTTGAAGTCTGAGGTTTCCCCTTCCCAGTAGAAACTTAGGAGTTCTGCCCTGTAGTATTGAGGGAGGACCATTTGTTCCATTAATTGGAAAGACTGTATGTGTGGCACAGATCAGTATGCATTCCTCTGAAAACAGTCTTTCTCAGTATTAGAACTAGGTTTTTAGAATTATAAATTAAAAGGTGGCTTTTTCTCTCCCTTTTGACAAGGGGTGTCCCATTCTACCCACCATCACTTTTATTTCAAGCAATTTTAAACCGATACGATGTTGTTTTCTAGAGAGTTTAGACCATAATTTGGAAAGAAGTACATAGTTCATGTTTGACACCTCAGACTGTTATATCTCAGTTCTGATTGTTCTGTCTTAAATTTGATTTATCCTGGAGGGGTTGAAATAAATTAAAAGGAACTAGGTTTAGCACTTACATTATAAAATAATTAAAACTTCTCTATATTCACTGGTAATTCTTGGAAATAATTTGTTACATGTAGAAAATGGCATTGCTATTTTATTTTTATTTATTTATTTATTTATTTGACAGAGAGAGAGAGAGAGATCCCAAGTAGGCAGAGAGGCAGGCAGAGTGAGAGGGGAGAAGCAGGCTTGCCGCTGAGCAGAGAGCCCTATGTGGGCTCGATCCCAGGACCCTGGGATCATGACCAGAGCTAAAGGCAGAGGCTTTAATCCACTGAGCCACCCAAGCGCCCCGGCATTGCTATTTTAAATTAGCGTGTGTGTGTGTGTGTGTGTGTGTGTGTGTGTGTGCATGCATGCACTCGTGAATGCATGTTCTTTCCTTCCTCTGAAGCAGAGTAAATAACCTCGCCAAATGTTTGATTAATTGGAATCTGTACTCTGTGATCCTGCAAAATGTATTAAACTTGAGGACAGTTACAAGACTTACTTTCAACCAAGAGCTAGTCAGAACAAGTCATTACACCCTTACAAAAATGAAAAATAAAAATGTCGAACCAGAGACTGTTTGGCATTAACTTTTGGCTCTTCCCTTAATATAAATGGAGGGAAATACGTACTCTATAAGATGTATTGTTTCATTCTTTAAAACCAAGAGATAATTCTCTTGTTAAAGAACATTCTTATTGTTTACAGTGTGGACTCCTAGCTGTCACTTCAAGTGGGACTGATAGTTATACCAGTAGCCTTAAATGCTGTCTGATTTCATCTGTGGTATCAGCTCTGAGGAAGATCAAATTACCTGTCTACATTTTAGGTTTCGTTTCTCTGGAGATTTGCAATTAACAGAATTCTCTTCACATACCCTTTTTTGAATTTATTTATTAACTTATTTTTTGTGTGTGTATCTGTATTTGAGATAGTGTGCTCTTAACTTTATATCCAACAAAGTACATTGGATATTGTGTAATTTAAATAGACATAGTTCCTGGCTTCTAGCAATCACTACAGATGACGTATATCATAATAAATTTTAGGTGTTTAAATTTTTGTATAGTTAGGTACAAGGAGTTTGGCATTGGAGCTTTGGCTTCTGATACAGTATGAGATTACTAGACTATCTCCCAAATAGACTCACGGTTCAGGAATTTGGGCTGTTCTAAAGTCTACACAGAATGTTTTGATTTACTTCTTGAATAAACAAGCCTTTTCAATACAAAGAAGATTCATGTGTTAACCAAGGTAGTTTAGATATAGGACAACCATTCAGTGCTTTTATTTTATATTTCATCTTTATGAAATTGGAATAGCAGAAATCCTGCTGACATTTGAAATGTTTTAGTATTGATTTGCCAGTAACTAGTTAACTAAGAGATACCTTTACAAATAATGTGTCACATCTACAATGCAAGTTCTGGTTTTCTTTGTGATAAGAAAGAGATACGACTTAGTTCCATAAAAACAGATTTTGCAGAAATTTTCTGATGTGTTTTTTTATAGGGATTATTTTTTGGAGAAGATGTTTGGATTGAAAAATCTGTTGGTTTTTAAGTTAGTTTAGAGAATTCTACTCAGTAAATAAGACTAATCAGTGATGGCTTTTTATTTTCCAGGTTTTATATTCAAGTAAATTCCTGGTTGAAATGTCATTAAAGGGAAGAGATTGCCAGCTATTTAACTGAGTCAGTCTATACTTGTGCTCTCAGGTCAATGTAGTTATTTATTTCTTTTCAGATAGAACAAAGATAATTTGATATTTCCTTATTAGTCAATAATGAGTTTCTCATCTCTTTTCAGATTATTTACTAATATAAAGTATACTTGGGTACAAGTCAGATGACATAAGGAATTCTAGTAAAAATACATTTATCATAGTAGAAAATATATCAATTATTTCATTAACTCCTGTTTGGGTAAGCAGATTTTGTTTGAGTGTTCCTTAAATTCCCTGAAGGCGTATTATTAACCCACCAATAAAATTACTTGTTATAACTGTTGCCTCTCAGGTTAGTTCTGACACAAACCACCAGGGGTCACTTTAACTCAAGGACCCTTTTCCCCCTTTCCTCATCTGTGAAATACTCAGCATAATTGAATAGCGTGGGAATGAATTTAGAGCTCAGATTCTCAGGATTTGTGATGTCTCTAACTTTTAAAGAAATATTTTTAGGTTTTCAAATGAGGTTTTTATAGCAGTTAAAACATAACCTGATCTTAACCATGGGTAGAGTTACCCAGATTGAGTGTTGTTGTTTTTTAAGAGTAATATTATTTTGATCTTTTGATTATAGGAACTTAAACTTAATTAGTTATAGTGGCAAGTTTTCATGTAAAGCTTGCTTCGTGTTTTTAGAATGATGCACAGTCATTACAGATCATCAATAGCCAGAGGATCATAAAGCAATCTGGATGATGTTTTTTAATTTGAGAATTTATTTTATGAGAGAGAGAATGGGAATTTACTCATGAGACTTTACTTGTGATAACTAAAAAACTCATTTACTGACTTCTTAAAAGATATGGCACTATGAAAACAGACTAAATACAGCTATTTATTTCGTCCGTTTTAATAATAGCTTTAATAATGAAGCTATTATAAAGCTAAATAAACAGATTAAATCAAAAAAATTTAGAAGTCAGTATTGAAAACTAATATTTATTATCTAGATACAATAAACTTCCTTAAGCTTTTCATTCTTTTGTGGTAGGTGTTAGTCTGTAACCATCTACCCTGCTTCATTATAAATAGGAATAGTACATGATTGACTAGTTATGTGACTCAGCTGTCAGGTTAAAATCGTGGTCAATATTATTGAGTATGAGTTGTTATATGTACCAAGTGCCCTGAAGCTTACTTAGTTTTCCAGTTTTTTAATTTGAAAGTTTTAAGCATATAGAAACTTTAAAAGAACAGAGTAATGCTCCTCCGTATACCTACAAAATACATCTTGGGTATAACTGGAACGATTTCAGTTATACCCAAGATGTATTTTGTAGATAGTCTTTTCAAACCAAGATTTTATCAAGGCCTGCATATTTATTGTATTTTAGTTGTTTCAGAGATGGAATTCCACTGCAGATTTGCTGTACTAGACATAATATACTTCCCTGCCATTTTCTGGTATATGTGTCCTGTGCTGGTTGTTTTCATTAATAGCACTTGCTATAGGTATAGGAGTAGTAGAATCTATGTAGCAGTAGGAGATAGAAGTTACAGGTTGTTGTTAGGAATTTAAAAGTTGTTTTTTTGTGGGTGGGGGTGTATCTGGATGGCTTAGTCATTGACTCTTGATCTCGGGGTTGTGAGTTAGAGTCCCATGTTGGGTGTTGACATTACTTAAAAGTAAAATCTTTAAAATAAAGGTTTGTTATCTAATAATGATAGAGGGCTCTGAATTCTTTCTTATATGTTACTGGTGTGTGTAAGCCAAAACATATAAATATATTTATTATATGATATTCTATTTATTTCACGAAAAAAAGAAACTTTGTCTAAGCAGGCTTCATATGTCTTACTAGAAGTTGGTACGCCTGGGGCTCTTGGGTGGCTCAGTCAGTGAAGTGTCCCGACTCTTGATCTCAGCTAAGGTCTTGATCTCAGGGTCTTAAGTTCAAGCCTTGCATGGACTCCATGCTGGGTGTGGAGCCTACTTAAAAAAATAAGAATAAAAATAAATTTTGAAAAAGTTGATATGCCTGTTCAATAGGAACATTTTAGGAAGATTGATTTTTCTTTAGTATTTTGGAAACTAGTTTGGTTTTTAGAAGTGTAACTCAATTACAAAGGTATTTTTATACAAAGATTTGAAATTACTCATATTGTATATTTTTTATTTTATAACTTCATAGTGAATAGTTTTCACGTACATTTTGTTTCAAATATGACTTGAAAGGGGTGTGTGTGTGTGTGTGTGTGTGTGTGTGTGTGTACGTGGTATGTGTTAAGTCATTTTTTGGGAAGCTTTGTGATGTATTTGAAATACTGCTTTTCTAGCAGTCAGGGTATATCTTGGTCCTACTTCTGTCTTTTACTCTTGTCTATTTAGCAGTCTTATGACCTTAGACAAGTCTTTTAACTTCTCTGGTTCTAATGTACTCATCTGAAGAATGGATATCATACCAGTTCTGCTACCCTGAGGGGGTTGTTTCTTATATTAAGTAAGACATGTGAAGTTAAGTTAGACATCACAGGATTCTATAAAAGTAAGGCATAGATTATCATTATACTATATATATAAAATTACCTAGTACTGTTTCTTTAGATTTGGCAGTGACTTTTTAAAATACAGATTGAATTATCTCGCCTTTAGTGTCAAAGGTGAGTAAATAAATTGTGCAGTGTTCAAAATGAGAATCTAGTCACTTTGTTGGGTGAAATAAAATATGTATCGTGAGTGATTTTATAAAATTAAGTATTCATTTAATTAAAAGTGAATAGTAGCAAAAATGCACAATTATATAGTAAGTTTTGTTCTCTTGAATGATCTGCAGAAATCTTAATGTGTTGATGCAAATTTTATTGATAAATGTGAAAATTTTGTCATCTGAAAGTGACCTCTTGGTAGAACTTTAACCATGTTAAAAATTCACATAGAAAATAAAATTCTGGAGTCCAGCTTGCTTTAATGTTGTGGAAAAATTATAGCTAATTTAAACCTTTCTAGTGTTTGTGTTGTAGTATTTCAGCATCACAACATTTATATGGCTATCAGCTCTCCTCATTTTTCTTTCCTTGTAGCATTTACTGTGATGCCTAGACTGAATTTAACACTGGCGTAGGTTTAGATACATAATGTTATCCCTCAGAGTTTTGTTGCTATTTCATACAAGTAACCTTGGAAGATTTTAGAATTCTGGACATTGTCTGATAGTGTCCAGAATTTTCTATTTAAAAGGGATTATGAGAAGGGATAAAAAGGGGAGTTCCTAGAGTTATGTAGGAAGACATCACAGATAATTTTTTTTTAAAAGCGCTTTTACTCACAAAAGTTCCACCATCATCTTCTTCATCTTAAAAGTGTATATCCACCATCATCTTCTTCATTTTAAAAGATGATATAAGAACCTGAGGCCACATTATAATTCACAAGTGGTGTAATGTTCTAGGCATTGATTTTAGTCTTTGAAATTTCTTTGTTCCAAAATAATCCACTTCAAGCCCCAATATTTTGTTTAGGTGCTTCCATAGATCTTTGCTAAGCATTAAGAAGATCTAGTTGCAGACAAATTAAAAATCTGCAACATATGTGTGTATGTATTATACATGGGGATTTCTCCTTCAAGTATTTTCTAGAAGTCACTGATGTTCTGTCATCTTAAAGTTATATAAAAAGTTAAGATTTTTTTTTAATGTATATATTCCTAGGAACTCTACTCTTGATCTCAAATACAGAAAGATGACATTTCTATTCTACCTGTCTAGCTTCTCTACAGTATTAAATTTATATCACATTTTCTTCTTTTTACAATAGAGATGTGCTCCTGCATCTATCCGCCTCATGGACAACCAACAGTTTCAGTTTGGTAAGTAAGGAGTTGTCATTTTAAACACTGCTCATGAAGCCACAAAATTTGTGAAACAGCTGTTACCTGCCAGGAAGAGTACTGAATGAAGAAATAGGAAGATGAATGTGATAGTTCCTGTCCTGCAGGAAGCTCTCAGTCTAATGAGGACAGACAATTACATAAAGAATGAGTGTAGGATTATTGCGGGTGTTGTGAAAGAAGAGTGCACTGGGTACCCTAGAGTGCAAATGAAGGAGTGGTTGAGCCTGTTGAATTTTGCAGCATATTGACATGGGGAGTCAGGAAAGCCTTCTTAAAGGACGGTAGAGCTTAAGCTAAGTCTTAAAAGGAGATTACAAGTTTGCCTTTTCCCTTTACCAAATGTGTTCACTTATCAGCAAAAAAAAAAATGGAATTGTAAAACCTCAGTGGCATGTTCGTACTTCAAATAGTTTAATATGGCTCAAACAGAGGGTGGGTGAGAATTGTTGCAAGAGATACCGGATGGGTGGACTAGGGCTTAGCAGGATCGATTTGGATTTTATCTTGTCAGCAGAGGGATTTCTTGTAGAGGTAATAAAATAAATTAGATTTACATCGGAGAAAACTCCATTCTACTAGCATTATGCAGGATGAAGTAGAATGGTGCAAGTGTGGACTAAGAGTTGAAATGCTTCAACGGGCAAATTTTGGGGGCCCTGATCAAGGCAGGAGTAATGGAGATAAAGAATAAGGCAGAGATTTCCCAAATCTCAGTTTGCCAAGGTTCAGCAATGGGAAGAGTTGAGAGCAACTCCCAGATTTCTGATTTGACTGACTGTGTGCATTGAGTAACTGTCTAGAGGAAGAAATGATGATTTGGTGGAAGAGATCTTACAGTGGTTTGCCTCTAAGGTACCATTTGGAAAATCTGGTGGAGAATTCACTAGCAGATAACCATGTTTCTTTTTCTCCCTATTTTGCTTTAAAGTATTTGACTTTCTGATGCAGTCTGTCATCTCTTTAATTCTAATTTTATTGCTTCTATATTTTTCCCGTATGCTGAAATTGAGTTTGGGATCCAAGTTTATAGAACTGAAGTCTTTAGAGCAGTCTCTGAAATTATAGGAATGATTGCTCAGTAGTAAATATTAATGGCTAAGATAGGCAGGTTTTTGTTTGTTCTACTTAAAAGTAGTTTAGATTTTAATTTAGAGAAGAGTGATTATTATATAGAAACTTAAGGAAGTCATGTTCATATTATATCAAGAGTTAGGTTCTTCCAAGTTAGGTTCTTCCCAGTCATAGCTTTTATTCCTTTAAGTAAATTATTTTCAAAATGATAAAAGCTTAAGATAAATGTGTCCTATAAATAAAGAAATAGTTAAATCAAATGAAAATGAAGACTTCTGTGTGTTTCGGCCTGTATTTAGAGATGTAGGTCTTAAGAGAGCCATGTATCTGATTAATAATGTTGTATTATCCATTTATATGCTGTTATTTTAGTGAATTATGTTAGACATAAACATATTTATAAAATTAACTGATTTGACTAGATTTGATTTATAATTGGGATTTTAACTATTTAAAATGAAGGTTTAAAGCAAAGTTCCTCAGGCCATCTGTCGTCCCTATTCCACATTCTCATTGGTCTGTCTAGGAACATGTTCTAAAGCAGGTTCTACCATCTCTAGTCTGGACTGTATCTCTTCTTTCTACTGTTTACATGGCCACCCTTTACATGGCCATTAAAGTGATTTGCTGAACAGACAGATCTGATTCTGCTTCTTGGCTATCTATAACCTTTTTGATTTCTCACTACTTGTTGAAGCCTTTCCATCTATATATCTTGTCATGGCTCCATGATCAGGCAACTAAAGAATAACACTTAGCACAGCAAGGGATGTCTAGGACGTTTTACTAGCTGATTGGCAGTGTTTGTACCATATTGGTTGTTAACAAAGCACAAGCCTTACTATTAGATGTTATTATTTTTAATTTCACTTTTACCTCTGATGCAACCCTTCAATTTATTATATTGAAATGATATGTTTTCAATATTTTGAAATGATATATATCATTGAGTATATTGAAATGATCTGTAGATTTCCTCTGAAAAACTAAAGTTTGTCAAATTTAGGGGATGATTCTTTATCATTTTTGTTCTCCTACACCTGTCATATGATAGGCCCTGATGTTGATTGACTTAATCATCCACTTAGCAAAAGAGGGTGAACAAATCTTGAATAGCGCTTAGCACCATGCCAGGCACAATATCAGTTTCATAGTTTATCAAATACTCCTCACAACTGTTCCTGAAAGTGACTCCCAGTTTACAAATGACTCAAAGGCTACATATTTCAGCCAAAGCCCACAGGTTGTATCTGTTAGGGGCAGGGTTGAACGCAAATCTGACTCCAAGGCCCAAGACTTTTTCCCACCTTTTGAGCTTGCTTCTTTGAAATGTTGGTATTTATTAAATAACTAAAAATGCTTAACAGTGTAACAACACCAAATTTACTAATCAGACTGTTCAGCTAGTAAATTTGAAAACCTAGTTCCTTCATTTACTATAAAAAATAAAACACAGTAGCCAAAATATATTTAGAATGTAATTAATTTGAAAGGCAACAATAATTTAAGAATAAATAAAAGGTCATATCCTCTTAGGTGACTACTAATGCTTGACACACTTAAGGATAGTATCACTTTTATGATGATTATTCTTCAAAGCTATCATGTCAACTCATTATTTGGGATATATGTGACTAAGTCCCACTAGTGTTAGTGGAAATTGTGCAAATAAATTTCCATGTGTTAAGATGACCCTTAAGGATTATTTCACATTAGTGACTTTTGGAGTCATAAATTATGTAAAGATGTGTGGATCAGAAGGCTTATATGGGAACAGATAATTTCATTTTTTTGCAAGAATATGACTAACATACACATTTATGTTTATTCATTTCTAATTATTAAAGTAGGATAAATTCCATTTGGAACAGGAAGTGAATATTTTGATGGTATGTTATTTCTAACTTTATACTTTCTAGTAATAGTATTTTTTAAGGCACTGTTTATGCTGGAGAAACATTTTTTGACAGGGTACAGTAAAAGAAAAAAAAATTCCCAAACATGTGATCCAGGAACTTGAAAAGATTGCTAGGTTGATCTCTATCTAATCTGCCCTTCATATTTGTTGTTTTTTGTTTTGTTCAGTTATGGCATGGATAGCTAACTCTTTACCTCTGGTTAAGACTTATGTTACTTGGTGTTTCATGTCACAGTTTCCTACTGTAAGTAGTAGAAATATAGTAAGTATAACAGATTCAGATTCTAAAAAAGAAAAAAAAAAGATGAATGGGGAAAAAAATACAAGTCATTGTATTTTCCCCCTAGAAATCTCTCCCTTCCCCACCAAAGAAACTTCTTTGCTGTTTTCACCTATTTTAAAGAAGAGATCTCTGTTTTAAACAAACAAAAACAACATCCCAAAATCTTTTTTTTTTTTTTTTAAAGATATTTTATTTATTTAACAGGCAGAGATCACAAGTAGACAGGCAGGCAGAGAGAGAGGAAGGGAAGCAGGCTCCCCGCTGAGCAGAGAGCCCAATGCGGGGCTCGATCCCAGGACCCTGGGATCATGACCTGAGCCGAAGGCAGAGGCTTTAACCCTCTGAGCCACCCAGGCGCCCCAACATCCCAAAATCTTAAAGCGGTTTTTAAAAAATAAAATTTTTATTTGAAAATAACTTCAGATTTACTAGAGACTTTAAAATTCTTTATAAAAATTCTTTGTAAATGGTATGCCCCATTTTTCTGAATGGGGGCTTTAGCACTAAGGCCAGACGTATGACTCTTAATCTAACAGTCATGGGAGTTAAGAAGTTGTTACTCTGAAAACAATGAGAAAACAGTAAAAGACTTTTACTCAATTAAGCCCAATCTGCAGGCAAAGATGTTAATTTAACAGACTCTGAGACACTGTTTATGTTATTTTGGCAATTTTAACTCTCTGGGTGTGATTAAGGAAGCAATTACTAGTTTTATGCCAAGAATTCTGGAAGAATTAAGAATTAATTAAGAAACAACCTTAAACTTGGCATTGACTGCATATTTGGTTATAGTTCTGAATGGTTTCTGCATAATTACAAAAAATAAAAGTAAACTCAGCCACCATTGGCTGTTCTTAATGAAATAAAAATTAATGAAGTGATTTTACTATGTATAAATTATACCATTGAAAAATAACCTAAACTATATGTAGTATTTACATACAGTAATTTGAGTTCAAAAAGAAACAAGAGAGGTTTTGTACAACAAAAAGAAAGTTGTGACTTTTGAAAGAAAATAAAGTTAAAAGATGTAGATATTAATATCAATATGCTATATATAAAACGTAGGAAGATTTAAAAAATTGGAGACATGAAACATTCACTTTTTTAGTATACTTAATTAAACTAGCCTCTTAATCTTTTGAAAAAGAGAATTTACTATTAATTTAAATTATGAACTTTTTCTTCTTAGGTCATGCTCTTAAACCTCAGGTTTCTTCTATTTTCACATCATTTTTGGATGGCTTAAAGAAATTTTATATTACAAAGGTAAGAATTTTTATAAAATGCTAAAATTGTAAGTGCTTATGATATTTTGTTTTCTGTCTTCTCCCCCTTCACATGTACCTGTTATCAAGTATGTTTTTTCATGGTGTTATGTACATTTTTAATTATTATTTTTTATGTTGGAATACATGTTTTATCAAGTAAATCATTATGCATTTAATTTCAGAAATAATTTTTTTCAGATATGAAGTTCCTAAAAATAACATCAGTTTCATGCATATAAGATCTTTTATAGTTTGATTTTTTATTTTTTATTTTTTTGTAGTAGATATCTGTATCTAGTGAAATGAGAGTGTGGACTTTTTTTTTTAATCTTTGCTTAATTCCTTTCCTAAAGGGTTATGCCAGCTTACATTACCTCTAGGGACACACCGGTGCTGTTTCTTTGTTCCATCCTTGCTATGGCATGTGGGAGTTGTGTTCTGTTATGTTCTAAATGTACTGAATCTGGGGGTGGGGGGGGAAGTAGTACTTTATTTTAGTTAGTGTTTCTCATTGAAATTCCAATGAGACCCATCATTTCTTTGTAATTCCTAGTACAATTTTTGTCTGCATTAGTTCAGTATGGTTATTTTGCTAGGGGTGGTAACTTCGTGGTTTTTTTCCCTTGGTACTTTGCATGTACCGTTTGAGTAATGGGATTATTAGATGCCTTTGTCTTAAATGTTGTGAATAATTTTTTGAGTCAGGTGACTGCCTTTTAATTAACTAATTAACTAATTAATTAATTTGGTTGACTCCCTTTTTAATAAGAGTTTTTCTTTTTGGTGCAAAAGTTTCAAAATTTTGTATCTTTTCCTGTGATTATTTAACCACTTTTAAGTTGGGAGCATTTCTTCTCTCTCTTGCTTTTTTTTGTTAAGTGGGAATTAAAAATTTTTTATCGTTATTACTCTTTGAATTTATTTCAGTTTTATGATTTGAGATAAAGCTCTAAATTAACCTTCACCCTGTACTCCCCCAATTGCTAACCAGTTGTGGCAGCACTATTAACTAACTAATCCCTGCTTCTCTTACATTGACTTGCCATGTCTGAGACATCTTATGTCCTGACTGAGGACGTAGACTCCATTTTCATGTATCAAATACTGTATGATTTCTCTTATATGCGCAATCTGGAAAAAATTTTCAAAAAAACACAAAAAACCAAGCTTATAGATACAGAAAACAGACTGGTAACTGCAAGAGACAGGGGTGAGGGGTAGGAAAAGAAGATGAACTTTTTTTGCTTTTAGGGGTTGAGGGGTGGAAGGAGAAGGTGAACTGTTTTTTTGTTTGTTTTTTAAATTTATATAAATTGAATTTTAAAAAGGTATCACATTTTTTTAAATGGCTTTTGTTCTTGAAAAATTAAATGGATTTAATTGCTGTAGGTCTAGTTCTTGTTTTTTAGAATTTTCCTTGTTTTCCATTATAGCTTACTGTTAATCAACCTAGAAAAACTTTAGAAACTCCTCACCATCTTAGGAAGTCCATTAAGGTTTCTATCAGAATTGGAATGAACCTGTATATTAAGTTGAGCAAGAATTGACAGGTTTATATGCTTAGTTGAGGCATTCTAAGAACATATGTCTTTATAATCCATTTTTAGACATGTTTTCCTAATGAGGTTACATACTTTCTTTTATGGTTATTCTTAGGTATTTTAATTGTATATGTAAGATCTCCTTTGAAAATGTTATTTAATAAGAAGTTATTGTTGGTATGTAAGGATGCTGTTATTTTTTACTTTTTGCTCATGTTACATCTTGCTAATTCATTATATTCTATCTATATCCATTTGGTATTTTAATTTGCTTCTTTATTGCAGCTTTAATTCTTAACATGTTCTGTTGTTGTATTACTTACCCATATGACACTATGGCATACTTTGAAAATAAGTATTTTTCTGTAGCTTTGTTATTTGTAACAACCTGAATAGGTGCATTAAACATTCTTTTTGATTCACATGTAAAATTCCAAAGCTCAGTTTTAAAGAGTTGGTACCTTTGAGCCCAGATCGGAAGGAAAAATGAGCAAAATGTATTTTGATTTACTGTTTTGTAGGATAAGACTTATCTGTAATAATTTCTTTTTTTTTTTTTTTGGTAGTTCAAAGGATTTGATCCAAATCAGCTAACTGTCGCTACATTACTATTTGAGGGCGACCGTGAGAAGGTTCTTCAACATGAAAAGCAAGTGTATGACATCGCTGCAAAATTTGGGTATGGCTTTTAGTTCATAATGGCAAGAGAATGTTAATCTAAAATTCTGGTATCTGGGGGCACCTGGCTCACTGGGTTAAGCCACTGCCTTTGGCTCAGGTCATGATCTCAGGGTTCTGGGATTGAGCCACACATGAGACTCTCTGCTCAGCACGGAGCCTGCTTCCCCTTCTCTCTCTCTCAGCTCTCTCTGGCTTCTGAGGGGCACCTGGGTGGCTCAGTGGGTTAAGACTCTGCCTTCGGCTTAGGTCATCCCACATTGGACTCTCTGCTCAGCGGTGAGCCTGCTTCCTCCTCTCTCTCTGCCTGCCTCTCTGCCTACTTGTGATCTCTCTCTCTGTCAAATAAATAAATAAAATCTTTTAAAAAAATAAATAATTAAATTCTGGTATCTATAAACAGTTGTTAATGTATCCTTTAAAGTATTAAATTTGGGTAATATATGATAGTCAACTTAAAATGTGTTGGTTTACTTCTAAAATTTGTGATCATATATGAGATATATTAAATATTTTATTATATTTTTCCATTAATGCTGATTTTATAATGTTTGGTTTCATTGTACTAGAGTAAAATATGAAAAATACATAATCCTCTTACTATTTAGTGTTAATTGTATATGTATAAAACATGTTATTAGTATGTTTTTAAAAGGTAATTTTTTAAACAAAAGAATTTGATAAATTTTCTATACTCCACCCCTTGTCACTTACTGTTTTGTGCTGGTATAAAGAAACAGAAAACATTTCCCATCTATAACCAACTGAATAATGATTGGGTGGTTTCTTTCTGTCTGCTTGATGGATTATGAGATTGATTGATGAGAACTATAGCGAAAATGCCATTTATCAGGACTACATTTTTTTCCTTTCCTTTCTAAGTACATAAACAAAGTTTCCTGGATAACATTTTCCTTTTTTTATTTCAGAGCTTAAAATATACATTATGTTTAATCTGAGTTCTTTGTAAATATTTACTTTAATTTCCCTTTTTTGCTATTATGAAAATAAATGGGCACTTAATTTGTAGCCTTGTCTTTTAGAATGCCTCACTTTTATGTATTTTTCTCACATATAATATTTAGCCCTTCATTTTTAGGATGTTCTGAACTTAGTGTTTAAATGCAGAATTCTTAGAAAAAGATCTAATCTTGGGCTTAATTTTTAGTTTACTTTTGTACTGTTTTTGAGTATTGCAAATTAGTTTCTCGGTTTTATTTTTACCTTATTCTGAAATTGGCAAGTAGAATTTCTTTAGTAAAAGATGAAATTAATTAATCTTTCACTTTTCCTCTTTCACAGTACCTTTTCTGGGAATTACTGATGTTTTAACTAAATTAATTAAGAGTAATTGTGCTATAAAAGTTCAGTTAGTAACTGAAAGGCTTAGATTACAGGCTCATCTCTGAATTTATTTTTGAAATGTATGTGTACCTACTTTTTGGTTTCTAAGTTTTGGGAGTTTATACATAATTTGATTTTTAGCTTTTATTTCCTAAAATCCATGGTGTTAGAAAAAATTAAGGTGGTTTAGATGAAAACCTTTTATATCTCAAGTAAATCTTTTATTTCTGTTCTTAAATATTAGAGGCTAAAACTTAAAAAAATTTTTTTATATGTTAAAAAAATTTTTTAAAAGATGTTGTTTATTTATTTGACAAAGAGAGAGTTCACAAGTAGGCAGAGAGAGAGAGAGAGGAGGAAACAGGCTCCACTCTGAGCAGAGAGCTCAATGCAGGACTTGATCCCAGGACCCTGAGATCATGACCTGAGCCTAAGGCAGAGGCTTAACCCACTGTGCACCCAGGTGCTCTATATATTTAAAGATTTAATTGGGATTTCAAAATTGTTCAGGAGCACTTGTAGGGAAATGTACACTATAATATTCGAATCATTTTATATAAATAAGGTAAATTTGCTTAGTTTCACCTTAATCCCTTGGTCCTCAACCTACTTCCCACACACACCCTCACACATGGATACACATGTATAGAAATTCTACTTTATGGTATCTTTAAGTGTAATTACAATTCAGAGTAGCCAGCAGAATCATTAGTAGTTAATAATGTGCTACATTTCCTATTGAACTGGGTGGGTAGCATGATGGCAAAATGCCTTTTCATGTGAGGTAAGACATAATTTTTTATAGGGCTTGTCCTGTCTTCTCTTGGATATCACTGCTGATGCCTAGTATATACTAGATGCTTGATTGAACATTTGTTGAAAGAATTAAGGAAACTGAATATTTTTCCCTAACAATTTTTATTTTGTTTCATATATTCCTAACTGCTATGCCCCTCTTTAAACAGTGTATTTTAATCTTTAGGTATTTATCAGAGCCATTTTGTCAGTTTTAATTTGAGCCGCCAACTGTCATGAATTCTGCTGTCATATAATTTGTCTTGTTTTTCCCATGTAATTCTGGTCATTTACAACTTAGAAGTTAAAAATGAACTTCCTTAGGATGAATCCAGGTCTTTTTAGATACTGATACTGAAGCCTCAGAACTATTGAGTTCATTCGAGTTATCTGTTTATATCAAACAAAACATATCAAAATCATCCATTAAAATAGGTTATAGTAAGTGAGATACCTATTTAAAGCAAGGGCAAAACATTAAACCTCAAACTCTGATTGGGGTCTCTTTTTTTGGCTATTATTATTTGGTACTTACTAGTTATGTTTTAATTAATTTCTTAATGTGCTTTCATCCTGGTTTCCTTCATTTGGATGCAGGAATCTTCAGTATTAACAATTCAGGCTGTCATTAGGCAAATGACTTAGGGCTATTTTGGTTTTGATTTGATTTGATACTTGGGAATATCTTCATATGGTTTTCTAGCAGAAGTCCTGGTTTTCTCCGTGTTTCTCCCTAGGCGCTAGTTCTTCGTTCTAATCACTGAAAGATTCAGGGATATTTTTCTTACGTAAGATGCCACTTGGCCAGCCCTTGCTCCCCAATGAATGATTTCTTCTGCATAACTAAAAAGCAGCATACATTTCTTTCTGCTAAAGTTTGATTAGTTAGTTTAGTTCATGTATTTTATTTTGAATTAGGACATTATTCATCTATCCTTTATTTTCTGTTCTTTTATCTTCTGTTCCTACCACCTCATTAGCTTTGAATTGATTATTTTAAATAAAGTACTCCCAATAGTTTAGAACATTTTTAAGTGTTATCTTAGCCATTTTTCCTTCTTTCCTTATACCCCTACCCTAACACTGTTACATACCTTTGAACATGTATGCGCCAATGGAACATAATAGGCAAATGTTGAATAATCATACTTTGGTGGTTTATCTATGTTTGCTAGCAATATACTTTAACTTCTCTAAGGGTTAAACAGAATAACATTCCCTGTCAGCAGTCATGACAGATGTATTGACATTTATCATAGAACTTAAGGTAATGTATTACTGTTATTTTTAAAGTGTGTGCTTAAGTTGTTTAATGTAATTCAACATGAGAGTGATTAGGTTCACCAGAGGGCTCTTTTATATAAAAAGATTGTCTCTCATTCCTCTTTCATTAGTCTTCCCAGCCCTTTCTCATGAAACAGGTTTAAATTTATTTAAGAACCTTGTTAATTGATGTTTGAGATTTGTGGAGAGGAGTAGGAAGTAAGAGATGGATATTGCTACCTTGCCATAAAGAGGTTTGAACCTTAGTATACTTTTAAAGTTTATCACAAATAGAAAATCTGGAATTAGAAAAATTTTAGACATATTTTATTTAGAAAATTTTAGACATATTTTATATAGAATTAATTCTATATAACTGTCCTCACCAGTGAACTGGAATTAGAAAAATTTTAGACATATTTTATTTAAAAAATTTTAGACATATTTTATATAGAATTAATTCTATATAACTGTCCTCACCAGTGAACCAATTACTACTTGGACCCAAGTTAAATACCAAAATGGCTGCAAAAGGGCAAGTTAGAAGCATTTAATTTTTACACCCTACTCTTGTTTATATATTGTATTTTAAAGTAATCCTGTCTGGAAGATAGAGTTCTGAAAGTTACAAAAAGAGACAGAGAGAAAGAGAGATCGAAGTTTTTTCCTGTTTTGGGTAAGAAAATGCATGTTTCTGTGTGGTTTGTCACACTGAATCCCAAAGTGAAGCAGATCTTCCCACCCCACCAGATGTTAGAACAGGATCTAAAGAAAAACGGCTTGACATGGGATTGCAAAGTAGGACTTTTTCTCATCCTGATTTAAGAGAGACAGGTCTACTAAATATCCCTACCTGTTACTTCCCACCAAATACGTGCTTAGAGCGTGCCTTCTAAGGGATTTCCAGCGCAGGTCTCCTGCACCTTTGCTAGTCTTCACTGTCCTTTCTTTCTGCTGCTAGGTCCGAGATGAATTGTTCCTGTTTCCTAGCTCAGTAGTGTTTTTTCTTTCTTGAACTCAGTGTCTGACTCTGCTTCTTATCTACCTGAGGTATAGACTCAGATATTTTCCTCCATGCACTCACTTTACCACAGCAAACTTCTGACTTGTTTGCTTCTTGTTTTAGAGCTTTATTTGACCTCCTACCCTGACCTCAAATCCATATATATTCAATCCAGAATTATATTATTTCTTCTTACTTTTCACTTTCAACTGATTGACTTTAAATTTTGTCTTCTTTTGTCATTAACATTTAGTAATACAAACAGGCCCCCGCCCTTTCATTTCATTGTATTCCATTCCATTCCATTGTATTCCAAGACTAGAGCTGCTCCTGTCAAGTGTTTGTCAGTTCCCTGGGTGATACTGATTTGTTTATAGGCAGCTATATTCTAAGTCAGGAAATCTGATTTGGCCCTTACATCTGAGTTTAAAATTGCCTTACAGTATTTATATAGCATAAAGGTACATCTATGAAGTATTACTTACTTACTGCTAAATCCAAGCAAAACTTTGGGGGAAGCAAGAACTTAACTCTAAGGTGTTAATCGAAGCAATAAGAAAATTGATTCTTCCAGAGAAGGCTCAAATAACAGAGGTTCAAGACCTGAGTCTTAGGCAACACTGTGATTAAGGGCTCAGCATCCTGAGACCAAGGAGGTATAATTATGGCATTCTACAGAGAGACAGAGAAGTTTATCACCCATTATAACCCAAGAAAGTCACATGAAAGTACACTTTTCTTTTTTTTTTTTTTTTTAAAGATTTTATTTATTTATTTGACAGAGAGAGATCACAAGTAAATGGAGAGGCAGGCAGAGAGAGAGAGAGGGGGCAGCAGGCTTCCCGTTGAGCAGAGAGCCTGATGTGGGACTCGATCCCAGGACCCTGAGATCATGACCTGAGCCGAAGGCAGCAGCTTAACCCACTGAGCCACCCAGGCGCCCCTACACTTTTCTTTTTATCTGGTTTTATTGAGGGATTTTTTCCCCCATGGGCACTTTGGGAGTTTATGCTAAGTTTTCATCAGTTGACTAAGAATAGCTAAAACTTAATTTCTCTCTGATGATGGGAACAAGCAAAAGTGAAAGCCCTTTACTGAAGGTAGTAGAATAAGAATGACTTTTACAAAGCAGAGTACTTGGACTGAATTATATGTCATACGGGATTAGTTCTAACTAGATCACCAAATACAGTTCTGTGGATAAAACTACTTTCAAACTGAAATGAATAGTTCATAGTAATAAAACCTTACCTGTTTTCTTGTAATTGTATGTTGCTTCCTAAACTTTAATGTTTCTGTGTACATATATTTTGTCTCATTTAAGTTACAAATTTCATAAAATAAACACTGTGTCTGTTACTTCATATGCAATGTGCATGAGTATGCAAAAAACTTCTTGGCATTTGGAAGATGTAGTTCATCATTGTACATCTTTATATGTGAACAAGACTGTAATGACACATGAATATATGGATAAGAATATATGAATAAAGTAAGAATATTTTAGGTATCTTGTTTTGCTTGTGAAGTTAATTAAAGTTTTCTTAAATTCATTTCTCCTGGCTAATTCTCTGTTGTCAGAATGGGTAGAAGTAGTTGAATTCGTATGAGTCAGTTTTATTAGTTTGATAGATAAAAGTTTGAAATTAATGACCAAACTGAAATATGTGTTTTTAGCTTTTTGTTACCCAAGCTCATTCTTTTGACAGCTCTTTGATACATTTGTGATAAATTAGATTAAAATAAAAATGAGATGCAATGTAATATTTGTTAATCTGTTTAGCAGTTATCTTCGGGTGTCATATTAGTTTGTTAGTTTTATATATTTTTAATAAATACATCTGATATATATTCACAGTTTGTTCTTTAATTACAGTGGATTGGCAGCTGGAGAAGATAATGGACAGAGAGGTTATTTGCTGACCTATGTCATCGCATACATTCGAGTAAGTTACCTCTTATTTCCCTTGTCAGTTTATGTTGCAGACCATACTTTTCCTTACGTTGAATGAATAAAATTATTTTCTTAAATTTTAATCTAGTATGGTGTACCACATCATTTTACATGAATGGAGGACTAGCTTACAAGTGTTCAGAATCCCAGTGAAATCTTCCTTCTATGTTTTTGAGGAATTTAAAGATTATTTAGGTCATTCTACTCTGACTGGTTCATAATCTCTTTTAAAGATATATAATCTTTCTTTAACTCTTTAGAAATTGGTATTTAACTTGGTTCCAAGTAATTATTGGTTCACTGGTGATGATTTCTATATAAAATTAATTCTAAATAAAATAATTTGTCTAAAATTTTTCTAATTCCAGATTTTCTATTTTTGAGAAACTTTATTAGTCATGTTGACCAAGAGTCTACTATACTTACCGATAGGAAAGTATTCTTTCAGAAGTTTATTCATTTATTTCATTTTGTTTTTCTACTTTGGCTGTAATAAACTCAAGTTTTGTAGTTGTTTTTGCTCTTACTAGGGTTACATTTTGAAAATATTGCTTTTTTATGTAATTTGAAGGGTCTTATTTTAAAAAGTCATTCCTCAAATGTCCTACTGAGAATTTAACTTTCCCAAGTGCTGAATTTTCTAAATATTCACTTGGAAATTGTTCTGAAGGAAATACATAAACTTATATAAAATTTGTTTTTACTTCTCTAAGAAAGCTTGGATTGTATTCTCATTTTAAAAATAACTTAATCCGGGCGCCTGGGTGGCTCAGTGGGTTAAGCTGCTGCCTTCGGCTCAGGTCATGATCTCAGGGTCCTGGGATCGAGTCCCGCATCGGGTTCTCTGCTCCGCGGGGAGCCTGCTTCCTCCTCTCTCTCTCTCTGCCTGCCTCTCTGCCTACTGGTGATCTCTCTGTGTCAAACGAATAAATAAAATCTTAAAAAAAAAAAAATAAATAAAAAATAAAAATAAAAATAAAAATAAAAATAACTTAATCCTTTGGGCACCTGGGTGGCCTAGTCAGTTAAGCAACTATCTGCCTTCAGCTCAGGTCATGATCCCAGGGTCCTGGGACTGGCCCCATTTGGGCTCCCTGCTCAGCAGGGAGCCTGCCTCCCCTCTGCCTCTACCTGTCACTCCGTCTACTTGTGCTCTCTCTCTCTCTCTGTCAAGTTAATTTTTTTTAAAAAGTCTTTAAAAAAAAAATTTAATCCTTGGTAAGATCTAAATTTTAGGTTGCAGTGAAGTTGAAGCATATACGTTTTCCTGGGCATGTACACAGACAGTTCTTAGAGACTCCATTCCTTGGAGAAATATTTAAATTCCTGCCATGTGTCAAGCACATTGCCTGGTACAAGGGTACAGAAGACAGCAAGACAGACAAAGTTCTTGTCCTCCTAGAGGTTATAGCTCACTCTCAGGGCCACTTTCTAGTGCTTTTATGGAGTGGAGAGTAAAGAGCAGTGGAGGTTACATTAGAAACAGGTAATATTAAAAATTATGTGAAATACTAGCAATATGACAATAGTATTCATTCTTCTGCGCCTGTTGTAATATCTTGATTTTTGTATATATGTTTTGACAGGACTTGGGCTTGGAATACTATGTATTAGGAGAGTCTTTCGAGACTTCTGCTCCTTGGGACAGGTAAAATATAATAAAATGTCTAATATTATTCAAATATGCTATAGGAGTTGCTGAAATAATGTATCTTTGTATATGAATATATGAATTTTTAAATTTTTGTAAAGAAACTCTTTTATTTAAATTAATATCTTTGGGATGCCTGGGTGGTTTCAGCTAGTTGAGTATCTGACTCTCTCTTTCAGTTCAGGTCATGAGATTGAGCCCCGGCATTGGGCTCTTGACTCAGCAGAGGGTCTGCTTTAAATTCTCTCTCTCCCTCTCTCTCTCTCCTCCCCTCCACTCGTGTTCTCTCTCTAAAATACATAAATATTTTAAAAAATCAGTATCTTCTTCAGAATGTCATATTTGTGAGCCTTTTTGTTTGTTTGAGGCAGATTTGTCCATGTCCCATAGAAGAAGATATTATTGGAGTCTATGTTTTAAAGAATCTTATTGAGCACTTAAGTGTCAATGTATAGTTTCACTAGCTTTGGTGTAAAATTTTAAGTGCTTAATAGCTTAAACATCCTCTGAAAAGTCCCCCCAAATTTTAAAACCACTTCTCTTGTAATAAATGATTTAGCTTTTGATATTTGTAGGGGTATTATTAAGTAAGATTTTAACTTGTATTTCAGTGATTTCTAAAAGAAATCCAGCTTAAGATATTATGTACAATTTCTGTTTTTTGCATTATACACATGTACATACAGATACTGGTTAGGGAATTGATAATAAAAACTGATGAGCAAATGTGAGATAGTTTTATTAAAAATGGACTTTTGAGTTAACTCATTCAGTAATAAAAATTCTTAAGACTGTTAGTACATTTTTGTTTGAGTATGCCTTACATTTTACTTTTTCTTTATAAAATATACAAATTATTTTAAAGCTATTATAAAGTAAATTAGATATAACAGATCCATCCCCATGAATCCACCTGTAGATATTACATATCTTAACATTTTTTTTCTACTCTAACCTCTTTACTCCCTTCCCCCAGAAAACTTTTTACTTTTCTGCATTCATTCTTTATCTACTCTGGGTTCTAACTTTTGGTGCATGGATGTTCATAGTCCATGCATTATAAAACAATGATCAAGTGTATAGTACCAATCTGTTACTTAGTTTTTGATGTGATATTCTAACAAGGGGATAAATCTTATAAATAAAAAAAATCAACTTTCTGACATCTGAACTTTTGAACAGCAAATATCATTTGGTAGCTATTCATAGTTGTCTCAAAGACCATTTTAGTCTTTTATATATTTACTTGCTGGGAACGGTAGGTTAGTGTAGTGTTAACTTCTTCAGCATTATGAATTTCCTCATCCGTTACTATTAGTTGATGATTGCCATTTGTCTTTCTATTCTTGGAACTATGGAAGCTAATCACTACTATCTTTTCACTATTTAAATCCTTTTCTTGTGTATTTTTTATATATTTATTTTACTCACTGACAGTATTTTTTATACAGGGTTATATATTTGTTTTGTTTTCATTTAAAACAATATCATCAGCTGAAGTTTTCTTAAATAAAATTAATGGAAAGCAGCTACATTCCTGACATAAAATTTACTTGTTACCCATTCAGCAACTTGCTTTTTCTTTCAAACATTAGCTAGGTAGAGACCATGTTTAGCAGAAACCCATGGGATCAGTCTTCAACTCTCATACATTAGTAGATTGCTAGGCCTTTTCATGCATAAGTCTCTCACGGGATTATTGGTCTTACTAGTTTTTGTGTATTTCTCAGTAGCCTTAGCAAAATGGCTATACCTGTTAAGTGCTCAATGAATATTCTGCTGAGTCCTATGAGTGAACTCTGGAATGGTGTAAGAATACAGCCTAGGGGCGCCTGGATGGCTCAGTGGGTTAAAGCCTCTGCCTTCAGCTCAGGTCATGATCCCAGGGTCCTGGGATCGAGCCCCATGTCGGGCTCTCTGCTCAGTGGGGAGCCTGCTTCCTCCTCTCTCTCTCTGCCTGCCTCTCTGCCTACTTCTAATCTCTGCCTGTCAAATAAATAAATAAAATCTTAAAAAAAAAAAAAAGAATACAGCCTATAAAAATAGCTGTCTAAAAGGTCTGAATTGGAGATTTAAAGATTTTGGAGACTCACTGGCATGAAATTTGGGATTAAAACCAAGAGAGTAAATATAAACCCTTATAGGTAGTATAGGTGAATGGAAAAAAAAGAGGGCCTGAGAATGAATTCCAGGGAATCCCAGCATTTAAGGGATGAGCATACAAACAAGAGCTAGCAAAAGAAAATAATATCTAGAGGATTTGGAGGAAAACCAGTGATGTGAGAGAAGCCCAAGGAAATTTTTTTTTCAAATAGGAAATAGTCAACAGGGTTAAATTTGCTAATAGGTCAGGTAAGAATTTAAAAGTATACACAGTTATTTTCTTTCCCATAGGATGATCAGTCCAAATGGACTGAACTTTGTACAAGTTCTATGAGAGAATGCTTTCAGAACCCCCTCTGTATAAATCATTTCTAGAAAGTATCCCATTAAGGATTTTAACCATTTAGTCAAGTTCTTGGTTCCATCTACTCCTTATTACTACTGTAGGTTATTATTATTATTGTTATGTAACAAATTAATGTTATGTAAAAAATTCTGTCTTCTAGAGTCATGATAAAGAACTTGTTTATAAATTTATAATCTTTATTAACCCCTGTAGCTCTTAAAGTTTAGTAGCTTTAATTTATATTTCAAGTATTTGTTTTATAAGTTGGAATTTCAAAATAATGACACAATAAATTCCAATAATCCAAATACTTTTACAAGAAGTATTTTAAAAACATACATCCTATCATTCCATAATTGAGGCATAGATAAACTTAATAAATCATGTTTGCCTGGAACTCTCATAAAATCAATCAGAATTTATAAAGCTTGCAGATACCATATTAAAAAAAAATTTGACATGCTACTACAGTAGCTAATAAAATACTAAAATCCCATATTTATATTTTAATGTATATTCTTTGTTCTTATTGGAAGTATAAGTAACTTTAATGTGTTTAAGAAAGCATAATCCATGTAAATATTAGTTTTTAAAATCAGATTGGTTCTCACACAGTCAAATCAGTCTTTAGACTAGAGATGGCCCAGCCTTTTGAGTTTCTTTGTTATCTTTTCTGTTCTCCTGATTCTAAAAAGACCAAGATTTAAAATACAGTCAGTGTCAGTGTGTAGCCAGAGTGTTTATTGGAGAATAAGGTGGCTTATATGTCCCTTAGGAGCTTTATTTTCCAAAACAAATGGAATATGTAGTAATAACAAAATGTTATAGCTCATATTAAAAAAAAATAGATTAATCTTTTATCTGTCAAATCTTTTGTCTCTGGATCTCCACCCTGGAAGCTCTGATTGACATCCACTTTCTATTTCAGAACATTTTCCTGAGCTTGTTCCCCAAATATGGATACGTCACCATTATATCTCCTCCACTCCCAAAGAGGACCTTAAAAATTATATCAAAAACTAAACAACAAGGGGCGCCTGGGTGACTCAGTTGTTAAGCTTCTGGCTTTGGCTTAGGTCATGATCCTTGCCAGGGTCCTGGGATCCAGCCCAGTTCCCCCCTCCGTGATAAGCTGCCTTCTCCCTCTCTCACTCCCTCTGCTTGTATTCCCTCTCTCGCTCGCTCTATCAAATAAATAACTAAAATCTTTTAAAATAAATAAATAAGTAAATCAAGCCTAAGCTTCTCTTTATTAAAAAAAAACACTAAATAACAAAAGAAATCGAATACCGTCATATTTTAAAACAACAGTATTTTGTGGTCAAAATGAATTTTATGATTTGATGAAATATGAATATAGTGTGTGTTTTCGTTAATAATGATGTCCTTAGGTCAGTTTCTTAGTTTTGACAAATCTGTCATGGTTAATATAATATGTTAATGTTAGAGGATACTGGGAAAAGAGGAACTCTTTGTACTGTTTTTGTGATTTTTCTGTATCTAAAACTATTTCAAATTAAAAGTTTATTTTTAAAAAAAGTTTATTTAAAATTTAGGAAAAAGGATTGACATTTTGAATATTATCAATCCCCTCTTCCCTTTAAGAACTATTTCTTGGGGCGCCTGGGTGGCTCAGTGGGTTAAAGCCTCTGCCTTCGGCTCAGGTCATGATCTCAGGGTCCTGGGATCGAGCCCCACATCGGGCTCTCTGCTCTGCGGGGAGCCTGCTTCCTCCTCTCTCTTTGCCTGCCTCTTTGCCTACTTGTGGTCTCTCTCTGTCAAATAAAGAAATAAAATCTTTTATTTAAAAAAAAAAAAAAGAACTATTTCTTACCTGTCTGTTTTCATTGACTTTTAATATCAGTCTAGCGTAGCTTTACACATAGTTCATGTCCAATAAGTCTTTGTTGAGCTGTATTTTAGCTCGGTGCTTAACAGTAGGCTATTGGACATTTGGTATAACATCAATGACTACTATTTTTATATTAAGGGAAATGTTTTAGACATGGACACAGGTTGGTATTCCTATAAACCCAGAATTGAGTTTTCATTAACGTTTTCATTATGGCTTTTTTAAAGCTTTTCAGATCTTGTAATTAAATTTTTTTTGAAATTGGGCTTGCCTAAATATAAGAAACCGCCTTCAGGAGGCTTGAGTATGCTTTTCTGACTTCTGTCTTTCTTATGGCAAAAAAAGAAAGAACTTTGCTCCTGTGAAGTTATAAGTTGAAGGATGCCAGGTAAACTAGCATTTATTCACATTTTTGAAAATTTTTTGAAAACTTCATATTGTGTTCAATGATGTTTTCTAGGGTTGTGGATCTCTGCAGAAATGTAAAAGAGCGAATAACAAGGGAATGCAAAGAGAAGGGTGTTCAGTTTGCTCCTCTTTCTACCTGCAGGTGAGTTGTTGTTGTTGTTGTTATACTACTTACCCTGAAAAGAAAAGCAAACCACATTTTCTAATTAGTGGAGAAATGTAATTTGCCAACTGAGGAATATCCAGTCTATTCCATTTAGCAAGTTTTCCTAAACTTCCCTTTTGCCACCTTCTTAGGATTGGGCCAGTAGGATTTTAATGCAGTCCTTAGGGCTTTAGGAGTAGGATACCTTTCCATAAGTGAGCCTTCTACCCTACTGGAACAACATGCTAGTGCAGAGCCAAACCTTGGAGCTCTTGGAATAAGTAAAGGACTCCCGCTTCGTTCACTGAAGCTGTAAATCACACATATATTCAAGAAAGTATAATTTAATACACACTCAACATAACTTTTTCTTCAGTAGACAAAAGGTGCTTTTAACCACTTTGTTATTGATTAAATGAATGGGCATAGAATAAAGGAATGAGTGGAGCAAAATATCCAAATAAAGATTAAGTCGTTGTTTTCTACGGCAATGGAAATGTTCTTTGTCTCCCCTGTCTATTTCGGTAGCCACAAGCCACATGTGGCTGTGGAGCTGTTGACATGTGACTGTGGAACTGAATTTTAAGTTTTATTTAATTTCAAATAATTTAAATTTAAAACACTCCATGTGGCTGATAATCTTCCACAGTGGGCAGTTAACTGAAAGTCTTGACCTCTTTGTTAGATTGCAGCAGTCCAAAAGGAGGTTTTTCTTGAGATGGGGCACTTTGTAGTCAATCTTTTCTTATTAAAAGACCTGTGTAAAACACCAGAAGATTAAATGTATGAAGACTGAATCAAGCTTGACTTACCTATAAAGTTATAGAATTAATTGGAATGGAGAATAAAGGGAAGTTAGGGGAGATTATGTGAAGGGGATCCTTGAAGTAAATGATACAGTAGTTATCTAGCACTTAAAAATTTTTTAAACATTCTGTGTTACATAACTTCCTCTCCTGTGTGTGTGTGTGTGTGTGTGTGTGTGTGTGTGTGTGTGGTTTTCAGGAATGTAACTCAATATTTATTATAGAAATAAACACAAAAATTACAATAGAAGCAAAATTAGAAGTTAAGGTAATTTGGGAAATAATGTAATATCCTTATTGTTAAGTGTACCTGATGCGGGACTCTAAACAACAAATATGCTTCACCAAAATACCATTTCCGTATATTTCTATTTGTGATGCTTGTTCTGATTTGCTCAGAATCACTTAATCTTAGCCTGGGAAGGTGATCTGGGCCTAATCCAGCTCGAGAACCAGACCCCGCTGGCCAGCTGTGTGGCCATGGCAACTTCCTGTTTACTTTTAAATTTCTTTGTTTTGTAACACTACATGTATATGACAGGTGAAGGCGCTGTTTTGCTGTTTATTAGTAATTTAATCTCTGAGCTCAGAGTTTATCATTAGTAAGGCAGTGTAATACCATCTACTTGATGAGTTTGTGAGTCTGAAATGTGAGAGAGGGCATGTGAAGGGCTTTATGAATACCATTGAATTGTTGTGAGGTCATTACATGAAACTTGAGGTAGACAACCTATACTAGTGCTAGTGAGGAAAATTTAGGTACTGTTTTTCTTCGCCAATGACAAATCCTCATGAAGGCATCCAGTTGTTAAGTCCTCTTTAATATTTTAATGTAGCATGATAATTTGCATATATTTCATTTGTAAGACTACAAATATTTCTATGCTTTTCAGACTGCTATTTCTTTTGATTTTTTTTCTTTTTTCTATCTTTTATATCCTCATTTCATACTTCCCTACTACCAGATTGTATTTCTTAGTTCTACTTATTGCCCCCTTTGGGACACATATCTTTCAGAATTTACTAAATTTTTATGCTTTTGCTGGGGTAAGAAAGCAAAATTCTAACATGAGATCTGAGGAAAGCCTCTTTCTTAGACATTAAATGTTCATGTCAGCTTGAAAGATCTACTTGAAAATGTGTTTTTGGCTTCTGTGTGGGAGGGAGAATATCAGGGTTTGATGACATTTCAGGAAGTACTGAACCTATGTATTAATTTACGTATTAACATGTTTTAGAACAAGTGTATTTGGGGATGAATCTAAAAACATAAAAGCTCAAAATGTGGATTATTGACTGGTCATTTGATATCTAAAGGAAGGGAAAATCGGGGCCTTGCTTTGTACAATAAAGAACTTATAACTTGATAAACCTGCTGGTGGCCTAGTGACTGATCTTGGAGAGAACTTCTCCAAATAAAGGTGTAACGATATACACCTTTCTTTCTCCTTCTCTCTCTCTTTCTTCCTCTCTCTCTCTCTTTCTTTCTTTCTCTTTTTTTTAATTTGGAGATGTCCTTTAAAGTAAGTTTTTTATCTTAAAGTCTAAGAAAAAATTTTCTGTTCATTTATATTATAAACCCAAATTGATACTTAATTCTTTTGGTGGTCTGGTCTGTCATGCCTCCTACTGTAATACTGAAAGCAAATCAGGCCTAATAATCCAAAAGTCATTTGTTACCAGTAAAATTTGAAATACTTTAAATAATGGAATCTATATTTTTGTAGTTGAGAATTTTTTTATTCCTTTGTTTTACCAAGTAGCGACTTAATAGATTTTGTCCCCTCTTTCTTCTTCTGCCCCACCTTTCTATTTCTCTGTCCAGGCTTCTCCCCTTCCATTATGAGAATATCACTGTGACAAACCACTTACTGAAAGTTATTGGGAAGTAAAATATTCTGCCCTCAGGATAGCACAAGTCTTGGATCTTCAAAAGGAACTCATAAGGGCTCTAACTAAGGCTCTTTATTAGGTATTGTAGGTAGATAGACTAAGTTTGACATATGTCATTTATTAAGCAGCTATTTTTTTAAGAATGATTTTCTGATAAAAGCTTAAATGCTCAGCTTCTGTGATCATTTTATAAAACCAAAATTTAGAATGTGCAGTTTAGTTATTTGAATAGTTTTGGTAAGGAATTTTAAATATAGTTCTTGTATCTCATACTTGATAAAATTAATGTTTAACCAGAGTTTGATTTTAGTTTAGTTTGATTTGAGCTGCTTAATAGTGTGGGCCAAGGAGGTTATTGTGGTGTTGAATGTAAATGTTGAATGTGTGAGATACATTTTTTAAACTATTTTTAAAAATTTATTCTAAAATTAACTTGAAATAATTATAGCTCTCATTGAAATCAAAGGTCCCAAGGAAAATAATTAGCTGTAGGGTATATTTATTGGGTTCATTTATTTCATTTCTGTCTATTAAAATGTACTTTAGGGGTGCCTGGATGGCTCAGTGGGTTAAAGCCTCTGCCTTAGGCTCAGGTCATGATCCCAGGGTCCTGGGATCAAGCCCCGCATTGGGCTCTCTGCTCAGCAGGGAACCTGCTTCCTCCTTCTCTCTCTCTGCCTGCCTCTCAGCTTACTTGTAATTTCTGCTTGTCAAATAAATAAATAAAATCTTTAAAAAAAAAAATGTACTTTATACTGGAATAGAAATTCTAATCCTAAATTATGGGAAGGAATTCCTGGCCAGTGAGTCTAACATAAGGGAAGGAATTCCTGGCCAGTGAGTCTAACATAAGAACTCCAAAAATTTATTAGAAATTAAAGAATAATATAATGACCTTGGCAGGCATGCTATCACTTGTCCAGATAATTTTGGAAGCTCTTGGCATTTAAGTGTCTTAAATAATAGAATTGTTCTATTAAAAGGTATAGACCTACCTGAGTCCGTTTCTGAAGTAGATCCAAATTGAGGTTTTCAAAAAAATGTTTATTATTTTTACTTTGTCTTTGAGTTACTGATCAGTGAAACTTTGTTATATGACTTTTAGAAGCCTGTTTATCTATTGAAACTGAACTCTGTGGTATAGATCCTAGATTTGTTGGAAGGTAGCAATGCTCTGTTAGCATTTAGTTGTATTTTCTATTTATTGATATTGATTCAAATATGAGTGATACATATTTTATTAATTGCTATCAACTCATTTCATCCAGGTATCCTTTCAATGTATTTAAATTTGATTATTCCTAAATGATAGTGCCCTCATTGTTAAAACTGTTCTCCAGTTTTTCTTAAACTTTGTAAATCTGGTACTTAAAATGTAAACATTCAAGGGATCTTTTTTATGAGTGTGAATTAACACTAGAAGAAACACACAGCTGGCAAATTGACAGTAGCATTGTTAAACAGTTCATTTCTTCTGTTCTGAGGCACCTAACATTTGGCCTAAAAGGCCATTAAAATTTTAGATTAGATTCTGTTTGTATTGTTGTAGTAAAAAGAGTATTTCCTCTGTATGCTCCTTCTGTTAAATTAAATTCTTTGTAGGAACCTCTGTAAATTGCACTCACAGATCTGACTATGATTATCTTAGCCCTCTTCTAAATGCTTCACCTAATTGCATTTTGAAAGCCCAGATATATGTCATATATATGATTTAATAATCTAATGTGCTTGGTATCATTTGTAAACACACATACAACATGCGCACATATGGGGCCTAGAGTGTAAAACCTTCAGAGACAGTATTTTAAAGCCTTGTCACTGCATTTGATCTGATCATTCAATTTGTTTCCAAAGTTCTTAATAATTATTAATATGAAGTTAGTGAAGATGCTGTATTTTACCCAGCCTGATCATTTTTGGTATTTGAACATTTCTCTTATTTCCAAGGTTTATGTTCTCATGCCTATTTTGTTGACTTTGAGCAAGTTTAGAAGGCTTATGATGGATCACCAAGTCCCATCTAGTCTGTTTGGGGACTTCATTAACTTCCCTATACTTTGTAACAAAACCAAACCAAACCAGTCTCTTCTGAGGAGGTAGGGTTTTTGTTTATTTCAGATCAATTGGAGAAATGTACATTGTTTTTAATTTTTTTAATTCTTTGGGTAATAATCCAGATTTACTAAAAAAAAAAGTTGTTAAAAATAGCACAGATAGTTCCTGTGTTTCCTTCATCCACCCAATCTCCATTCCTTCCATGGAGTTAAGAGTCTGGGTAGAGAATGAGATTATGGCTTAAGCAGATTAAATGATTTTACCTTTACATTTCTAAATGTTAAATCTGATTTCACTTAAAGTCTTGTGGGGATTGTCTCTTTGTTTTTTAGGGTGACGCAGACTTACGATGCAGGTGCATGTATCTATTTCTACTTTGCCTTTAACTACAGGGGAATAAGTGACCCACTGACTGTGTTTGAACAAACAGAGGTAATTTTGCATACATGAGTATACTTTTATATTCTTTTATTAATTTAAATAAACTTTCCTATCAATTTGTGAATTTTAGTTTGACTCTCTTTAATCACTCAAAGGCTTACCTGGTTGGTAGTTCATAGAAATGAGAAGCGTATTTGGTGTACTGAGTTGTATACTGAATTGTGAGTTTAAAAGTAATATTCTCTAGAGATGTTAGAATTAATATTCTGTAGCCTGTGATTCTTTGGTTGTTACTTACGGGATATGAAACCTGATTAACTTAACTAGGAATCCTTGATATCACTTTGGCAATTCATCCATTTGCTTATGGCGGCTGCACTTGAAGTTAGCAGCCCTGATGTTCTTGCTTTTTGTTGCTGTAATATCCTCATTCTAGTTTTAAAATTTTCGGTTTGTTATAGCTATACATAGGCCACTGAGGTTCATTTACTGCTAGTTTCTGTTAACATGCCTTCAGTGGCCTTAAGATTCCAATTGTCATTACAAGTATGCCTAGAGTTGAGACAGACTAGACTACGGAGGACCTGGGAAGAGATTGAGGTTTGTTAAAACCTTAGGTGTGCTCCCGTTTAAACTAGTGTTTAAAACCTAATGTCTTAGTGTTAATTGCATGCCTGCCAAAGGTAGCACCATGCAGTGATTTTCAGTGCCACACTTTTAGACTCAAACCGTAGCAGGGTTTGTTTGGCTGCCTCCTATGCCTTTTTCTTTTTTTTTAACAGCTTTTTTGAAGTATAATTGAAATACAGAAAACTGCATGTATTTGGAGTGTACATTTTGATGAGCTTTCCATATGTTTACACCTGTGAAAATATCATGTCAATCAAAATAATGAACGTATTTATCACCCCCAAAAGTTCAAATACTTTTCCATCAGTTTAGCCTTTCAATGTTTTGGTTACCTTCTGACTACTCAAAGGCCCTGTCCCTGTACTACTGTACTGCAAGAGTGAAATTATTCCTTTTTCCTGATCCAAACTGCAATTCTCTAAGCTCTACTAATTTCAAATAGTTATTGCCTTATTTAAAATTATTTGTTTAATTAATGTAATAATTTATTAAATTTAAAATAGTTATTTAAAATAATTTGTTAGAAGGTATAATGCTAGCATTTTTTTGGATTAATTTGAGAAACCCTAAATCCTCAGTGATGAGGGTTTATGTAAGTTGCTTTGCAATGAGATATGGTCCATCTGTCCTGCCTGGGCCCTCTTCTACCCTGGCCTAATTCCTGATAGTTATACACACCTGAGTAATTATGAGTTCTAGGCACTGTAGCTATTTCATCTCATGGCTGGTATATACTCATGAATTGAATGTAATTCTACTTCTGTTCCTTTTTTCCACTCTGCACTTCAGTCATTCTCTATTTTCCTTTAAGTGTTTATTTTTCTAACCTTAATGCTCTATAAGGAGATTAATCAGGGTCAAACATGTTAGGAGGAGAAAATAAGGGGGTTTTTTGCACTTAAATAGGTCTGACCATAATTTGTCCCAGGAATTGACCTATGAAATGTTCTGGGTGTGATGCATAAACAATGAATCTTGGAACACTGAAAAAATAAAATTTAAAAAAAAAAAGTAATGTTCTTCATAAGGGCTTTTCTGGTTGATCTCTGGTAGCTTTGCAAGTGATTTTGAGTCTGATGCCCACCTTATGATATTTGGTGAGCAGTTTAACCATCTAAGCCTCATTTCCTTTGTCTGTGAAATATGGATAGTTGTAATTATCCCATAAGGCTGTAGTGGAAAATAAATGAGTTGCTTGCAGGTAAATTGCTTACTTTTGTAGACATAAAATAAGCAGTTAAATGTTAAAATAAATGTGGGTTAGTAACATTTGTTGGTATAGTGAGATGTTTACTTCAGAGTAGGACTTGAATGTCTTCACAAAACTTTTTATTATTATTAACAATGAGGTGCTCCTGAATTGATCATTTTTCTTCTTCTTGTTTTCTAGAATCTTGAAGTGACTGTTGTAGACATTTGACCATTCACTGGGGGAAAAAAAAAAACAGGGAAAAATAAAAAGCTAGGCTGCATATTTTAATTGTTTCTACTTAATTGTTTAATATTTAATTGTTTAATTGGGTTAAATGTAGTTAACCCAAGAGAAAGAAAAATTAGGCTTCCAGTTTGTTATTTAACCCAGGAAGTATGTGCCTCCTTTGGGAGCTGGGTTTTACTCTTCCCTGCAAAGTGAAACCTAAGTAGCAACTATTTGTTGTGTTGTTTCCAAATACAGGCAGCTGCTAGAGAAGAAATCCTTGCTAATGGAGGGAGCCTGTCGCATCACCATGGAGGTAGAATTTCTAATATTCCTACTGTTAAAAATAATTGGTTTGATAAAGTGCTGGGGAGAGCCACAACAGTATGTAATTTGAGGGCACCTGATATTTCTTGAGAGTTTGTATGTCTGTTATTGAGGTAGCCTAGAGTTGTGGTGGTAATCCACAGAAGAAATATTAAACATTACTGTTCTTCTTTTAAAGTATAAAATCCTTTTTCTCTAATTTAGACACAAATTAATTACTTGGCCATGCTTTAGATGTTAAAACGGAAATGAGTCAACATTTTAATTTCTGCATCATAGATATTTATTGTTTTCTGAGCTCTTACATGTAAATCAGTTTGACTTTCGGATTGTTTTTTTACTTCCTGACTGTAGGTTTTTAAAATGTTGTCAGTATCAGGTAACAAAATAAATACTGGTCAGATCATGTTACAATAAAACTTCAGTAATTTATTTCCATTTTCAGGTTCTAGGCCCATAGGTCTTTATTTATAGTTAAAGATTCCCAAGTTTGATGAAATGATTTATTTTTAGAAATTATTGACTTGAACTTGAATGTAGCTAGGTTTGATTATGTATTTATTAAGATACTGCCTCATTTAAATAGAAATCTTATATTTATTGTATTTCTCATATTTTTGTTTTCTGTGTGCTCAAAAATTATAGCTGCATAGAAAAAACTCTATAAACTACCTGGTTTCCTCAAGTGCTTAGAAAAAGAAAGTAGGTAAGCCTAAATACAAAGTATATTTCATATGTGCTGGTAAAATGAAGATGCTTTCCCTTTGCCAGCTTGCCCTCTTCTAAACTTTTAAATATTGGAGTGTCCTCCAGGACTCCTCACCCAGCCAGTTTGTTCTTCTCTGTTGACGCCAATGGTGATGACCTCAGTCCCAGGACTTAAAGATATGCTGATGATTCTCAGCTACCAGGAAGCATCACCACCAGGGCATTCTAGTTCAAATTACTTTCTTTCTGCAGAGACTTCTGCAGTAGCATGTTAGCTGGTCTGTCTACTGCCACTCTTGATCCCTTACTGTCATTTCTGTTGCTGCCAGAGTAATCTTTTCCCAAAATTCAGTGCTTTCTCCTCACACTAAAAATAAAATCCAAACTCCTTATCAGGACCTTCAAGGATATAAATGTTTCTGTCTCTACGTCCACATCTCTTCCTACTTTTTTACTCTAGCAACATTGGCTTTTTTGCTATTCTTCAGACATACCAGCCCCCTTTCCCCTGCAAAGGGGAAATCCCCAGATTTCCTTAAATCTTAAAAGCCTGCAAGGCTTTTGCTGTTTCTTTTCTTTTTTTTTCTGATGTTCTTCCATTCTCTTGTTTTTCCCCGGCTCACTTTCCCATCGTTTAGTTCTCTGATAAAAATGTCAGCTTCTTAAGGGTATCCTCCCTGTTCTTTTGTTTAGTTTCTGTGTTCCTCATTTGAATAAGTTCAGTGAGGTTACTGACTTTATCTTGTTCATCACTGTGTTTTCCAGTCCCTAAAACAGTGACTACTGGCTCTTCTGTATAGTAGATGCTCAATGAATATGTTAAGTGAGTGACTAAGTGCCCAAGTGCTCACAGAATTTGGAGCAGTTTTGCAAATTCGCAGATAGCTCTGAGTCATTCATATTAAAATGGCTATAGTCTCATTGCTAATTTATCTTCAAATATTTAATGGTCAGGCCTTGCTTGAATATGGGGTCATGTTTAATGATGAAAAGACTCAGTTTATTCCATAATATTTCTTTTTTTTTTTTTAAGATTTTATTTATTTATTTAACAGAGTGAGATCACAAGTAGGCAGAGAGGCAGGCAGAGGAAGAGGGGGAAGCAGGCTCCCCACTGAGCAGAGAGCCTGATGCGGGGGCTCGATCCGAGGACCCTGAGATCATGACCTGAGCTGAAGGCAGAGGCTTAACCCACTGAGCTACCCAGGCACCTCATTCCATAATATTTCTGAGAAAATATATTAGAACCAGTTATTCAGTAGAAAAGTAGGGTAAAATAAGGTGCATTTCTCTACAACTGTATAACAGCAGCCATTTTAGTATTCTTCCATAGATGCATTATGTTCATAAGGTTCCGTTCAAACTTTGTCTTAAAGCAAATAAAAGGTTGGGAGGCTTATAAACAAGGCAAAAGAATATAGACATTGGTATCAAATCTGTATTTGACTCCTGGTTCTTGCACTTAACTAGCTGGTGACCTTAAGGAAATAACTTCTCTGAGCTGGTGTTCTCTTCTGAAATAGAATTAATAGTACCTACCTTGTATATTAATACATTTAAAATAATAACTTAAAATACAATTATTATAAGAGTTACATGTGATATGTAAAGCATCTAAGGTGCCGTGCATATAGCACTTAAAAAAAAAAAACAAAAAAAACCCAGTGGCTTAAAAAAATAGCAATAGACAACTCCAAATGGAAACTCTGGTTTATATTCTTAACTGTTGAAGAAAGGATTACAGTCTATATGAAAGGGATACATTCATACATTTAAGGTATAGGATACAACAATTGTCCTAACATATTTTCAGTTGTAACTTGCAGTTGGTCTCATTCTATAGGAAGTTCTCTTATAATCTGTATGAAAGAAATTTCCTTCACACTCTTGGCTACAAAATATGCTATACAAAAATGTCTACTCTCATAAATGCCTCCTGCTTAAAAGTTAATCATCTAATTTATAAATGTCAAATATCCTCTGCTGTTCAGTATAGTTTCATAAAACAGAAACCTTTCTAGATAAATTTGAAAATGAATAGGTTTAATTGTCCTGCTAAAACTTAACTAATGACAGAGCTTTTGAGAGATCACTTCTTTTTATGTGAAGAAAAGATTTTCCTTAATTTGCATCCTGAACTTAAAACTCAAGTTGACCTCATAGTGTCATCTTTATTTACTGACCTTCAGGCAGTGTCACGACATTCTCAGTACCATTTTTGAGTTCAAGAGTAGAAGGGCTGGCGGTTGGGAGAATATTGATGCAATTTCTCTTAGAGGGTTTGGCCTGTAATTGTGATTAATAACGGTTGCTTTCACTATCTGGAAACAGACAGGCTGATTTGTCTGCCTACAATCATGCTGTGATAAATGGAGCTATTTTAACTCTGGTTTTGTGTATCAAAGAAAACAGATGTAGTCTGGAACTGGGGGCTATAGGAAATATAAAGCCTGCTTAACTTAATCTTCATAGTGCTTGTTTTTATAACTGACGAGCTGGTCAGTTTAAAGAGTTTTTACCAGCCATGTCCTTAATTTCAATTTATGACTTAAGTTTTTACCTAATATTATACCTAAGTCCTTGTCAGGATGTATAATTCTTTGATTAAATAAAACCAGTCTTAGTTTAAATATTGGTGTTTTTACCTAGCCAAAATTATTTCCTATTGTTCAGAGAATAACTGTGGGGCAGCTGCTCCAAGGTTTTGTTTGTTTGTTTGTTTGTTTGTGGTCTTAACAGAATCCAGTAGTATCAGAAACTTTAAAAAAGTAAAAAAGAGACGACTCAAAAGAATGAGCAAAAGATTGGCTTCAAAGCCCTTTGTTAAAACCGTAGTGTGAAATAAAAGACATACATATTGGAAAGGAAGAAATAAAATTCTTGCTATTAATAGGTGCCATAATTGTCTATGTAGACAATCCCAAAGAATCTATAAAAACAAGATCAGCAAAATTGCAGAATTTAAGAGCATACATAAAAATCAATCACGTTTCTAATATTAAGAACAAAGATAGAGAAACCAAAATTTAAAATACAATGCCATTTCCAGTTGCTTCAAAGAAAATGAAGTGAACATAAATCTAACAAAATTTGTACATACTTAGGCATAAATCTAACAAAATATATACAGGATCAGTATTCCGAGAATTATAGCACGTTGATGAAAAAAATCAAAGAAGACAAATAAATGGAGAGACCGTGTTCATGGATTGGTTGAAAACTTGACGTAGTGAAGACAGACATTTCCAGATTTACGTATTTGTTCAATGTGATTCCTATAAAAATTTCAGCAAAATTTTTAGTAGGTACATTAAAGATTATTCTAAAATGTATATGGCAAGACAAAGGAACTAGATAACCAAAACACTTAGGAAAAACAATTATGAAAAAGAAGACTAAAATCATAGGAATCTATCTACCTGATTTCAAGTCTTAATATTGTAGCTCTAGTAAAATCAGGACTGTGCTGTTGGAAGAGAGAGAGAAACATCGTCAGTAGAACAGAATAGAAAAGTCCCCCCACCCATAAGTATGTCCAGCTGATTTTGATAACAATACAGAAGTAACCCAGTAGAGGAAGTATATAGTTTTTTAACAAATGGTCCTGTAGTAAGTGGACATCCATAAGCCAAAAAAAAAAAAAAAAAAAAAAAGGAACCTTGACCTGAATTTCAACATCATATACCAAAATTAACTCAAAATAGATAACAGACTTAAATATGAAACATAAAATAATAAAGCTTTTAGAAGAAAACAAGAAAATAATCTTCAGGGTCTAGAGTTAGCCAAAGAGTTCTTAAGCTGGTCGCCAAAAGTTTAGTCCTTTAAAGGAAGAGTTGATAAATTGGATCTCATCAAAATTAAAAATGTTTGCTCTGTGGAGGACTCTGATAAGTGGATGAAAAGTTGAGCTACAGAGTGGTAGAAAAAACATGCAAACCACATGTCCAACAAAAGACCTATGTCTATCATATATAAAGAATTCTCAGGGCTCCTGGGTGGCTTAGTGGGTTAAAGCCTCTGCATTTGGCTCAGGTCATGATCCCAGGGTCCTGGGATCAAGCCCCTCATCGGGCTCTCTGCTCAGCAGGGAGCCTGCTTCCCTTCCCCTCTCTCTGCCTGCCTCTTTGCCTACTTGTGATCTTTGTCTGTCAAATAAATAAATAAAATCTTTAAAAAAAAAAATTCTCAGAATTCAAGAGTAAGATGCAAACAATCCAATTAGAAAGTGGGCAAAAGATACAAAGAATTTCACTAAAGAGGATATATAGGTGGTAAATAATCACATGAAAAGAGGCTCAACATCATTAGCTACTAGGAAAATGCAAATTAAAGCCACAAGGGAAATCACTATACACATATCAGAAAGCTAAAATTTAAAAATAGTGACAATATCAAATGCTGGTGAGATATGAATAAACTAGATCAATAATACATTGCTGGAAGGGATGTGAAGTGGTATAGCCACTCTATAGACACTTTGGCAGTTTTTTATAAAATCAAACATGCAACTAGCATTTAACCCAACAATTATACTCTTATGTATACCAGGGGATTGTATAGCAGGGTATTAAACTCTTAGGCTCACACAAAAACTTCTGCGTGAGTATTTAGAGCAGCTTTACCCAATATATAGTCCCAAACTAGAAACAGTGTAGATGTCCTTCAGCTAGTGGTTTGGTACATCCATGCCATGACAATTCCTCAGCAATATGAAGTAACCAACTATCAGTGCATGCAACAACTTGGGTAATTCTCCAGGGAATTATGATTAGTAAAAGAAAGCCAATCCCCAAAGATTACATACAATACAATTCTATTTCTATGACATTTTTGAAGTGACTGAATTACAGAAATAGAGAACAGATTAACAGTTTCCAGGGGTCGGTTGTGGGGAAGGGGTGACTGTAGAACAGACAACACTGGTATCCTTGTCGTGATGGAATTGTTCTGTATCTTGACTATATTAATATCAGTATCCTGGTTGTGATTTTGATCTTTTGATGCCTACCAGATGAGTATAGCTTTTCCAATATTGATTATCAGATTACCATAATATGGCAGAAAGTTTTGTCCTTTGTTTTGTCCTTTAAATTAATTTTTTTTCTTTTGGTTCCTTCTTTGTGACTGGCTTTTTCTCACAAAACTAATATTTTTCCACTGAAGTAATGTTGTAAATAGAGTTCAAAACCAGCCAATTTTACCCATAATTTCACTGAACATTTAATTATTACAGCTGTATCATAGGACAAACCGATTTGAGAACTGACTGAAAATCTATTGTAAAGGTTGTATTGATCCCTGTGCCTTTCCATGTATACAATTCCAGAAGCTGCCTGTTGTAGCTTACACCCTCAGGTCTATCACCATCCTAGAATAGATGGCCTCGATACTACTATTTCTCTTTGGACCTCTAAAGAGATCCCAGCAATTTTATATCCAAGACTCTTCTAAGTAAGATGTTTGTTAGTCTGAATGTCTGTACTACTTCATTAGATTGTTAGAGAATGATTAATTTTTGTAGTTTCATGAAATAAACAGTTAATTCTAATAGATATTTTCAAATGCTCATCAGGGACATGCAAATCAAATGAGATCCCGCTCCACAGCCATCAGAATGGCTAAAATTAACACCCAAAAGATGTTGATGAGGATGCAGAGAGATGGGAACCCTCTTACACTGTTGGTGGGAATGCAAACTGGTGCAACCACTCTCGGAAACAGTATGGAAGTTCTTCGAAAAGTTAAAAATAGGACTACCCTGTGACCCAGCAGTTGGACTACGAAGTATTTACCCAAAGGATACAAATGTTGTGATTTGAAGGGGCACATGCACTCCAGTGTTTTAGCAGCAATGTCCATAATAACCAGACTGTGGAAAGAGCCCAGATGTCCATCGACAGAGGAATGGATAAAGAAGATATATTTGAAGGGGCACATGCACTCCAGTGTTTTAGCAGCAATGTCCATAATAACCAGACTGTGGAAAGAGCCCAGATGTCCATCGACAGAGGAATGGATAAAGAAGATATAGGGTGTGTGTGTGTGTGTGTGTGTGTGTGTGTGTGTGTGTGTGTAGTGGGATACTACTCAGCCATCAAAAAAAATGAAATCTTACCATTTGCAGTGAAGCTGATGGAACTAGAGGACATTATGCTAAGCAAAATAAGCAGTCAGAGAAAGACTTATCATATGACTTCACTTACCTGTGGAATTTAAGAAAAAAAAAACATATGAATGTAGAGGAAGGGAAGGAAAAATAAATTAGGATAAAATCAGAGAAGATAAACCATAAGGGACTCTTAACTACAGGAAACAAACTGACCGTTGCTGGAGGGGAGGTTGGTGGGGGATGGGGTGACTGGGTGATGGGCATTAAGGAGGGCACATGATGTAAGGAACACTGATTGTTATATGCAACTGATGAATCACTAAACTCAACCTCTGAAACTAATAATACACTATATGTTAGTTAATAGATTTTAAATTTAAAAAATGTATAACAGAAAAAAAACATATAGATATTTTCAGATGTGAATCTATTAAAAGTGATGTTAGTTGAAATTTTTTTAAAGTGTTGTTATGTATTGTCTAATATGAAACCCACTAAACTACGTTGGGCTATTTAAATTTAAATCAATTAAAATTAGGGGCACCTGGGTGGCTAAGTCCATTAAGCAGCCACCTCTTGATTTTTGGCTCAAGTTAAGATCTCATGGTTGTGAGATTGAGCCTCTGTCAGGCTCTGCAAGGGGCATGGAGCCTGCTTAAGATTCTCTCTCTTCCTCTGCCCCTGCCTTACCTCTCTGCCTTTAAAAAAAAATTAATTAAGAGTAAAAATGCACGGGGTGTCTGGGTGGCTCAGTCAGTTGAGTGTCTGCCTTCAGCTTAGGTCATGATCCTGGAGTCCTGGGATTGAGCCCTGAGTGAGGCTGCTTGCTCAGCTGCCTCTCCCTCTGCTTCTCCCTGCTGCTTGTGTTCTCTCTCAAATAAATAATTTTAAAAATCTTTTTAAAAAATTAAATTAAATTAAATTAAAAATTCATTTTCTCACTTGCACTAGCTATACTTCAAATGCTCATACCCACATGTGGGTAGGAGCAACGATGCCGAATAGTGCAGATAAAGAACATTGTATCATCATAAGAGAATTGTATCAGATAGTGCTGTTAAGCTTTATTTCATGTATATATATATTCATGCATTGGGTAGAAAAATGGCACAAAAAATGACTTACAGGTTTTTTTTCAATAGATATTAAATTCATGATTTTAGGAGTTAACTTTTTTTTTTTTAATATAAACATATATTTTTATCCCCAGGGGTACAGGTCTGTGAATCGCTAGGTTTACACACTTCACAGCACTCACCATAGCACATACCCTCCCCAATGTCCATAACCCCACCCCCCTCTCTCAAGCCCCCTCCCCCCAGCAACCCTCAGTTTGTTCTGTGAAATTAAGAGTCACTTATGGTTTGTCTCCCTCCCAATCCCATCTTGTTTCATTTATTCTTCTCCTACCCCCTTAACCCCCCATGTTGCATCTCTGCTTCCTCATATCAGGGAGATCATATGATAGCTGTCTTTCTCCGATTGACTTATTTCACTAAGTATGATACTCTCTAGTTCCATCCACGTCGTCACAAATGGCAAGATTTCATTTCTTTTGATGGCTGCATAGTACTCCATTGTGTATATATACCACATCTTCTTGATCCATTCATCTGTTGATGGACATCTAGGTTCTTTCCATAGTTTGGCTATTGTGGACATTGCTGCTATAAACATTCGGGTGCACGTGCCCCTTTGGATCACTACAGTAGTGCAATTGCTAGGTCATAGGGTAGTTCTATTTTCAACTTTTTGAGGAACCTCCATGCTGTTTTCCAGAGGGGTTGCACCAGCTTGCATTCCCACCAACAGTGTAGGAGGGGTCCCCTTTCTTCCATCCTCACCAGCATCTGTCATTTCCTGACTTGTTAATTTTAGCCATTCTGATTGGTGTGAGGTGGTATCTCATTGTGGTTTTGATTTGTATTTCCCTGATGCCGAGTGATGTGGAGCACTTTTTCACGTGTCTGTTGGTCATCTGGATGTCTTCTTTGCAGAAATGTCTGTTCATGTCTTCTGCTCATTTCTTGATTGGATTATTTGTTCTTTGGGTGTTGAGTTTGCTAAGTTCTTTTTATAGATTTTGGACACTAGTCCTTTATCTGATATGTCGTTTGCAGATATCTTCTCTCATTCTTTCAGTTGCCTCTTGGTTTTGTTAACTGTTTCCTTTGCTGTGCAAAAGCTTTTGATCTTGATGAAATCCCAATAGTTCATTTTTGCCCTTGCTTCCCTTGCCTTTGAAGTTGTTCCTAGGAAGATGTTGTTGCGGCTGAGGTCGAAGAGGTTGCTGCCTGTGTTCTCCTCAAGGATTTTGATGGATTCCTTTCTCACATTGAGGTCCTTCATCCATTTTGAGTCTGTTTTCGTGTGTGGTGTAAGGAAATGGTCCAATTTCATTTTTCTGCATGTGGCTGTCCAGTTTTCCCAACACTGCTTATTAAAGAGGCTGTCTTTTTTTCATTGGACATTCTTTCCTGCTTTGTCAAAGATTAGCTGACCATAGAGTTGAGGGTCTATTTCTGGGCTGTCTATTTTGTTCCATTGATCTGTGGGTCTGTTTTTGTGCCAGTACCATGCTGTCTTGATGATGACAGCTTTGTAATAGAGCTTGAAGTCCAGAATTGTAATACCACCAACTTTGGCTTTCTTTTTCAATATTCCTTTGGCTATTCGAGGTCTTTTCTGGTTCCATATAAATTTTAGAATTATTTGTTCCATTTATTTGAAAAAAATGGATGGTATTTTGATAAGAATTGCATTAAACATGTAGATTGCTTTAGGTAGCATAGACATTTTCACAATATTTGTTTTTCCAATCCAGGAGCATGGAACATTTTTCCATTTCTTTGTGTCTTCCTCAATTTCTTTCATGAGTACTTTATAGTTTTCTGAGTATAGATTCTGGGCCTCTTTGGTTAGGTTTATTCCTAGGTATCTTATAGTTTTGGGTGCAATTATAAATGGGATTGACTCCTTAATTTCTCTTTCTTCTGTCTTGTTGGTGATGAGAAATGCAACTGACTTCTGTGCATTGATTTTATATCCTGACACTTTACTGAATTCCTATACAAGTTCTAGCAGTTTTGGAGTGGAGTCTTTTGGGATTTCCACATATAGTATCATATCATCTGCAAAGAGTGATAGTTTGACTTCGTCTTTGCCAATTTGGATGCCTTTAATTTCTTTTTGTTGTCTGATTGTTGAGGCTAGGACTTCTAGTACTATGTTGAATAGCAGTGGTGATAACGGACATCCTTGCCATGTTCCTGACCTTAGAGGAAAAGCTTTCGGTTTTTCTCCATTGAGAATGATATTTGTGGTGGGTTTTTCATAGATGGCTTTGATAATATTAAGGTATGTGCCCTCTATCCCTACACTTTGAAGAGTTTTGATCAGGAAGGGATGTTGTACTTTGTCAAATGCTTTTTCAGCATCTATTGAGAGTATCATATGGTTCTTGTTCTTTCTTTTATTAATGTGTTGTATCACATTGATTGATTTGCACATGTTGAACCAACCTTGCAGCCCTGGAATAAATCCCACTTGGTCGTGAATAATCCTTTTAATGTACTGTTGAATCCTATTGGCTAGTATTTTGGTGAGAATTTTCTCATCTGTGTTCATCAAGGATATTGGTCTGTAGTTCTCTTTTTTGATGGGATCCTTGTCTGGTTTTGGGATCAAGGTGATGCTGGCCTCATAAAATGAGTTTGGAAGTTTTCCTTCTATTTCTATTTTTTAGAACAGTTTCAGGAGAATAGGAATTAGCTCTTCTTTAAATGTTTGGTAGAATTCCCTTGGGAGGCCGTCTGGCCCTGGGCTTTTGTTTGTTTGGAGATTTTTGATGACTGTTTCAATCTCCTTACTGGTTATGGGTCTGTTTAGGTTTTCTGTTTCCTCCTGGTTCAGTTTTGGTAGTTTATATGTCTCTAGGAGTGCATCCATTTCTTCCAGATTGTTAAATTTGTTGGCGTAGAGTTGCTCATAGTATGTTCTTATAATTGTTTGTATTTCTTGTTGTTAGTTGTGATCTCTCCTCTTTCACTCATGATTTTATTTATTTGGGTCCTTTCTCTTTTCTTTTTGATAACTCTGGCCAGGGGTTTTTCAATTTTATTAATTCTTTCAAAGAACCAGCTCCTAGTTTCATTGATTTGTTCTATTGTTTTTTTGGTTTCTATTTCATTGATTTTTGCTCTGATCTTTAAGATTTCTCTTCTCTTGCTGGGTTTTGGCTTTCTTTCTTGTTCTTTCTCCACCTCCTTTAGGTGGAGGGTTAGGTTGTGTACTTGAGACCTTTCATGTTTCTTGAGAAAGGCTTGTATCGCTATATATTTTCCTCTCAGGACTGCCTTTGTTGTGTCCCACAGATTTTGAACCGTTGTGTTTTCATTATCATTTGTTTCCATGAATTTTTTCAATTCTTCTTTAATTTCCTGGTTGACCCATTCATTCTTTAAAAGGATGCTGTTTAGTCCCCCTGTTTTGGGTTCTTTCCAGATTTCCTCTTGTGATTGAGTTCTAGCTTCAGAGCATTGTGGTCTGAAAATATGCAGGGAATGATCCCAATCTTTTGATACCGGTTGAGACCTGATTTAGGACCCAGGATGTGATCTATTCTGGAGAATGTTCCATGTGCACCAGAGAAGAATGTGTATTCTCTTGCTTTGGGATGAAATGTTCTGAATATATCTGTGATGTCCATCTGGTCCAGTGTGTCATTTAAACCTTTTATTTCCTTGTTGATCTTTTGCTTGGATGATCTGTCCATTTCAGTGAGGGGAGTGTTAAAGTCCCCTACTATTATTGTATTATTGTTGATGTGTTTCTTTGATTTTGTTTTTAATTGGTTTATATAGTTGGCTGCTGCCACGTTGGGGGCATAGATATTTAAAATTGTTAGATCTTCTTGTTGGACAGATCCTTTGAGATTAATATAGTGTCCTTCCTCATCTCTTATTAGCGTCTTTGGCTTAAAATCTAATTGATTTGATATAAGGATTGCCACCCCTGCTTTCTTCTGATGTCCATTAGCATGGTAAATTGTTTTCCACCCCCTCACTTTAAATCTGGAGGTGTCTTCGGGTCTAAATGAGTTTCTTGTAGGCAACATATAGATGGGTTTTGTTTTTTTATCCATTCTGATACCCTGTGTCTTTTGATTAGGGCATTTAGCCCATTAACATTCAGGGTAACTATTGAGAGATATGAATTTAGTGCCATTGTATTGCCTGTAAGGTGAATATTACTGTATATTGTCTCTGTTCCTTTCTGATCTACTACTTTTAGGCTCTCTTTTTGCTTAGAGAACCCCTTTCGGTATTTCCTGTGGAGCTGGTTATCTCTCCTTCTATTTTCAATGATAGCCTAGCTGGATATAGTATTCTTAGCTGCATGTTGTTCTCTTTTAGTGCTCTGAATATATCATGCCAGCTCTTTCTGGCCTGCCAGGTCTCTGTGGATAAATCTGCTGCCAATCTAATATTTTTACCATTGTATGTTACAGACTTCTTTTCCTGGACTGCTTTCAGGATTTTCTCTTTGTCACTGAGCCTTATAAATTTTATTATTAGGTGACGGGGTGTGGACCTATCCTTGTTGATTTTGAGGGGGGTTCTCTGCACCTCCTGGATTTTGATGCTTGTTCCCTTTGCCATATTAGGTTAATTCTCTACAATAATTCTCTCCGATAGACCTTCTGCTCCCCTCTCTCTTTCTTCTTCTTCTGGAATCCCAGTTACTCTAATGTTGTTTTGTTTTATGGTGTCACTTATCTCTTGAATTCTCCCCTCGTGGTCCATTAGCTGTTTGTCCCTCTTTTGCTCAGCTTCTTTATTCTCTGTCATTTGGTCTTCTATATCGCTAATTCTTTCTTCTGCCTCATTTATCCTAGCAGTGAGACCCTCCATTTTTTATTGTACCTCATTAATAGCTTTTTTTATTTCAACTTGGTTAGATTTTAGTTCTTATATTTCTCCAGAAAGGGCTTTTATATCTCCCGAGAGAGTTTCTCTAATGTCTTCCATGCCTTTTTCGAGCCCGGCTAGAACCCTGAAAATCGTCTTTCTGAACTCTAGATCTGACATATTACCAATGTCTGTATTAATTAGGTTCCTAGCCTTCAGTACTGCCTCTTGTTCTTTTTTTTTTTTTTGTGGTGAATTTTTCTGCCTTGTCATTTTGTCCAGATAAGAGTATATGAAGGAGCAAGTAGAATACTAAAAGGGTGACAAAGACCCCAGGAAAATATACTTTAACCAAATCAGAAGAGATCCCAAATCATGGTGGGGAGAAAGGGGATAAAAAGAGGTTCAGGAAAAAAAAAAGAGAGAGAGAGAGAGAAACAATTAAAAAATGAAAACAAAGAAAAAATATAAAAAAGAAAAAATGTATATATATTAGATAAACTAGTTTAAAAACATTAAAAAAGAAAAGGGTAAAAGTTAAAAAAAATTTAGCAGAAGAAGAAAAAAATTGAAAAAAAAATTAAATTAACTGCAAGACTAAAGAATCATGGGGAGAAAGTCATGAGTTTCGTGCTTTGCTTTCTCCTCCTCTGGAATTCTGCTGCTCTTCTTGGTATTGAACCTGCACTCCTTGGTAGGTGAACTTGGTCCTGGTTGGATTTCTTATTGATCTTCTGGGGGAGGGGCCTGTTGTAGTGATTTGCATGTGTCTTTGCCCCAGGAGGAATTGCACCGCCCTTACCGGGGCCGGGCTGAGTAATCAGCTCGGGTTCGCTTTTGGGAGCTTTTGTTCCCTGAACACTTTCTGTAGAGTTCCGGAGGATGGGAATGAAAAATGGCGGCCTCCCAGTTTCCAGCCTGGAGGAGCCAAGAGCTCGTGGCCCGACTCCTCAGTGCGCCCTCAGAGAATAGCGCCCAATTGCTCCTGTCTCCCTGGCCTCTGGCCACACTCCGAGCTCACCGAGCCTGGGACTGGTTCAAGGTAACCCCGAGCTGAGAGCTCACACCCTGGCTCTGTCTCTGTGGCTGGCTTCCCCGTTCTAATACCCGCAAGCTCTGCGACAGTCAGATAGGCTGATCCTTCTGTGACCCTGCGGGACTTGAAGCCACACTGACCCCGTGTGGGCTTCACCCCGGTTTAGCCTCTGGAGCGATGTCCCTCAGCGGAACAGACTTTTAAAAGTCCTGATTTAATGCTCCATTGCTCCGCTGCTTGGCCGGGAGCCGGCCCCTCCCCCCATGGTCTATCTTCCCGTCACTTTGGATTCACTTCTCCGCCAGTCCTACCTTTCAGAAAGTGGTTGATTTTCTGTTTCTAGAATTGCTGTTGTCCTTCTCTTCGATCTCCTGTTGGATTTGTAGGTGTTTGCAATCTTTAGATAAGCTATCTAAAGCCTGCTACTTCTCTGCCTTCTTGACTCCTCTCCAGGAGTTAACTTTTATGAAATAAAGTAACATTTGTCTGGGCGCCTGGGTGCCTCAGTGGATTAAAGCATCTGTCTTCAGCTCAGGTCATGATCTCAGGGTCCTGGGATCGAGCCCCACATTGGACTCTCTGCTCAGCGGTGAGCCTGCTTCCTCCTCTCTCTCTGCCTGACTCTCTGCCTACTTGTGATCTCTCTCTGTGAAATAAGTAAATAAAAATCTTTAAATAAATAAATAAAAAGGTAGGTAGATAGATAAAATAAAATAAAGTAGCATTTGTCATCAGTGGTTGATGTTCTAAGATGTAACTTCCGTTTATCCTTTCTCCAGAATTTCAGTTTGGTCAGTAGCCTCAAATTTATAGTAAGTTCACCTTAATCCAGTTGATTGTCACAGTGAGAGTATGTTACCCTTATGGAAACTGTTTGGGCTTCTAAGAAAGCCCCTTGGAAGCACATAGTCCAGGATTTCTTCATTTTGGCACTGCAGATTGTGCTTTGTTGTGGAGACTGTTAAGGGCATTTAAGATGTTTAGCAGCATCCCCGGCCTCTGTCCATTAGATGCTGGTAACATCATCCCAGATAGGACAACCAAAAATGTCTCTTGGAGGGCAGAATTGCCTCCATTGAGAACCACTGATAGAGTCCAAAGAGTTCTAGCGATTTGAAGGAAAGAGCTTTAGGTTCTTTGATTGACCTCTTGTTTTAGCTACTATAAAATAAATAGCTCTGCTTATATCCAAGAAATAACGCCAGAATATAGGAAGTACAAGGCAAATAGAAGCAAAGGAAATTAAGGAAACTCAGATAGCTTTCCCTAGATACTTGAATTTCTGCTCCTAATCTAACAGACTTACAGATAACTGTGGTTCAATATTTATTTTTTATGTCTACTAACATTGTATTCTGTGTGACATATACTGTTCTGCCACAGAGCCACAAAAATGAATAAAACATGGCCCTAGTCTTCAAGGAGCATATGAAGTTTTCTATTTTTTTTCTGCCCTTATGTATTTCATGTTATTTCACCTGTTCACATGCTTTTTACTCCATTGTATAGGTATTAATTGACAACTTGGGTTTAAATTTCAAGTGTGTCAAGCCCTCTGTGGGGGAAGTCTAACAGAATTATCACTTGTTTATATTCTGAAGACAGATCTCCTGTGATCTGTTATTGGCCGTAGAAATTCAGACTTTTATTCTATTTCATAATCTCTAAAAACCTATTCAAGGATCAGTAAGATCTTCGAGCTATTGTGTGAACTGCACAGATGAAATCTGAGCATGAAAAAAATTGACATTTTAAATATTTAATAAAAGAAAAATTCGATTAGATTTTAATTGCTTTATTAAAGCCTGTTATATCCATGCATTTGTCATCTCAATATCGGAAATTTCATTAGTAGAAAATAAGTCGAATATCTGAAAAGGAAATGGAAACATGACTTGAGTATCCACAAAGCACTAAACTAAACTCTTGGATAGGCCTAGTCCCATTTCATGTGCCTTTAAAGTCTGGATGTTAGCATCCCTCAGTTGGAGATCTTTTGGCTAACATTCAGCATGGACCTCTACCAGAACCAAACACATACAAAAATGTGCTGTGTAGCACGAATGCATGGACAAGTGCATCCTCTTTCATGTTGAAACCCTTGCTCTGAAGAAGCATCTTCGCAGTCATATCACCTCAGAGTGGAGGTTGTCCATGTTCTCTGTTCTTACCAGTACCTAATAAGTTTCATGGGGCCAGAACCACAAATGGCGTGAGGTTGTTGGGCTGATTCCAACACTGATATTCCAGCACTGATTCCTTACATAATCCACCAGTGGTTTGGTTGGATTAATTAAAACTTGAAATACAAAGTTAATGCTCAGATCACTCATAACAAGCACCTGAGTCGAAATTTTCTCTTTAACATCTGACCTATAGAGTAGTGCTAAAGTGATATGCAGGATGCTCAAACTAGAACTTTGAAAATATAGTTGTTATGTAGTAATGGTTAGGTGCTTTTAGCTGTGGCTAAGTTCTACTTCTGAGCTTTAGCTTTGGTAATCTTCTAAATGTACAGTCTGTTTCATAATCTGTTTTTTAAATAAGCATGTAATCTTTGCAATCTTATAATCAGATTCATAATTCAAAAAGTTTTTAATTTAACTAAAAAGAACTCTGGACAGCAGACCCCAGATTTGTCCCCCCCCCCTTTTTTTTTTTTTAAAGATTTATCCTTTTTAAAACAGGACTATTTGGGATGGGGTACCTGGGTGGCTCAGTGGGTTAAGCCTCTGCCTTTGGCTCAGGTCATGATCTCAGGGTCCTGGGATCGAGCCCCACATCAGGCTCTCTGCTCAGCAGGGAGCCTGCCCCCCCCCCCCCCCCGCCTGCCTCTCTGCCTACTTGTGATCTCTCTCTCTATCAAATAAATAAAATCTTAGGAAAAAACAGACAGGACTATTTGGTAGCTTCTGCAAAGCCTTCAGTCCCTTAGACCACAAAGAGTAGTTTCAGATAATTTTTGGTGACTAGGCTGGCTACCATGTAGATTTTTCATTTTTCATACCCGGCACTTCCGTACTCCCCATACATGTTTGGTCAATCATATCACAACATTCTTTCTTGGAGCTTAAGCATCCAGAAGGGATTGTTGAACTTGTGATTTCAAATACTGTCCCTAAAGGCTTCCATTTCCTCTGTTCCAAAAGTAATTTTTTTTTTTTAAGATTTTATTTATTTATTTGACAGAGAGAGATCACAGGTAGGTTGAGAGGCTGGCAGAGAGAGAGAGAGAGAGAGAGAGAGAGAGAGAAGCAGGCTCCCCGCCGAGCAGAGAGCCCGATGTGGGACTCAATCCCAGGACCCTGAGATCATGACCTGAGCCGAAAGCAGCGGCTTAACCCACTGAGCCACCCAGGCGCCCCCCAAAAGTAATTTTTAAAAAATATACTGTATATTGTGGAGGAACATAAAATACTTGTCTTATCCAATCTGTATACACATAATTAGATATTAAGTTGTAAAAAGTGAATTCCACTTTAATTTGAGTGGAAAAAGAATTTTCCTCTTCGTTTTGATAACGTTCAGCATTTAGCTGGTCTGTATTTTTTGTATCTATTTTTTTTTTAAAGATTTTATTTTTTTGACAGGCAGAGAGAGAATGACCAGGGGGAGGGGTAGAGGGAGAGGGACAAGCAGACTTCCCACTGAGCATAGGAGGCCAATGTGGGGCTGGGTCCCAGGACCCTGAGATTATGACCTGAGCTGAAGGCAGATGCTTAACCGACTGAACCACCCAGGCACCCAAATTTTTGCATTTTTAAAAAGATATCTAAGGCTCTTAAATACCTGGCTTTAGACTTTGGGCATCAATAGGATAATTGTGAGTTGTGGAGTACAAGCTCTAGTGTTAGCTCTTAGACTAGGTTTATACTTCTGGAAAATCAGAAGTCAAATACACATACTTGAGTCAGTAGTCACGAATAACCCAGGTTCAGAAAGAAGCATAAACTTCATGTGGTAAGAATGTACATAAATGTCTTGTCATGAATAACGTGTGAATACACGCAAGGAATGCTGAAATAGTCTTCGGCTGCCTGTTATTTGCTATTCTTATCCATTCTCCCTTCCTCCAATATGGCATGCTACATAAAGAACAGAGTGTCATTTCCTCCATTTCTGAAATGAGCTCTGCAGATGTTTAAGCACACATGTATTTGTGTACGTGTGTGTTAAACGTATCCAGACCAGTACAGTCAACTAATTTCTAAATGACTAAATGCAGTGCAGGTAAGGATTGAACAAAGGACATTATTAGTGTTGTTGTTTAGCTCTAGAATAAAAGTCTTCTACTTTGAAGTGTAATCTCTCTTTGAGATTATGGCCTTTGGGTTTTGGTTTTTTTTTTTTTTTTTTTTAGATTTTTATTTATTGACAGACAGATCATAAGTATGCAGAGAGGCAAGCAGACAGAGAGAGAGAGAGGAGGAAGCAGGCTCCCCACTGAGCAGAGAGCCCAATGTGGGGCTTGATCCCAGGACCCTGAGATCATGACCTGAGCTGAAGGCAGAGGCTTCAACCCACTGAGCCACCCAGGCACCCCTGGTCTTTGGTATTTTGGTGTTATTTTCACTTATTGATTCATCTGTGATAGCTACCAAATGTTCTTTGGTAGCATTTTATGAAGACTATTTCTACTAATCATCTTAAAGTCTTAGAAGGCTGATTGTCTGTACACTTATCCTACAGTATAGCTGACCTAATTGTAAGCAAAACTAAAAAGATTCCTGGTCACTTTAATTTTATAGGCCATGATTTCTGACCTTAGATCAAATTCTATTATCACTGATGGAAGAAGCTCAGAGACCTCTGCCATCAAGGGGTTAAATTCTTTCATTAAATATGTTTATGAGGGACCACAGCCATTTTGCCTCTACTGCTTTTTTTCTTTTTCCTTTTTTTTTTACTTTCTAGTTCACTAATCAAATGTATGTTAGATTGATTATTGTAAAAGTATAAACCATAGAAAATTTGACAAGATAGATGTGTAAATTATCCTTCTGACAGAACTAATGATGCACTCCAAGCACCTTCTGTTTTCCAGCGCTTGGTGAGCAACTTCATTAAATATGCAATGGCTGTTGGGTGGCTTCTCAGAGGATGGTTCAACTCCTTGTGGAATTGCATTATTATTAGAGGTGTAAAACCAGGCAGACAAGCTAGCTGTTGGGCATCCTGCTGAGGTTCTAATGTGCTCCATCTTGTTGGAGCAGTTGTTTGCAGTCTTTTCAGGACAATTAAATCCATAACCACAGGACACATTCAGTGAAACTATATTACAGATAACGGAGACTAACATTGACTGCTCTTCACCCCTCTCCCTTGAGCTGCCTCCGTGCGGGTAGCTTATAATAATGTGACTTCTATCACTTACAAAGTAGTTGTGTTTGTTTTTTTTTTTTAAATCCCTTGGAGCAAATCGGAAAATAACTGATTTGTAACTTTTTTGAGTGCTTAAAATCATAGGCTGTTTGAGTTGAAAGACTTCCTAGATTCTAATCCCTTTGAAGATGACAAAACCAAGGCTAAAGCATTGTAGTCGGTTGTCCTTTCGGGAGCTAGTAGGAGGAGGCGGTAGAGAATGTCTTTTGGGTGGTAGAGATTGCATGAATAAGAATCTGTTTTGTTTGGCTTCTGGTTTTAGAGTTCTTTTAAACAGTTTTTTTCTTTTTGAATTTAAGATTTTTTTCCCTGCTCTATCTCATTTTCCCCCATCTTAATTCCAGCAAACTTTTTTATTTCTGGAAGTCAAGCAGAAATACTTTGCTTTCTGAGCATGTATCATGCTATAATTTTAATGACAATTTGATAGTTTCCTGGAGAACTGGACACAAAGATGGTTTCAGTTGAGCCTGAAATGGTATTTAAGGTTCCAAATGGCAGATGCTACAGTGTACCACTGCAGCCTGATAAATGAGATTGCATTTTAGAATGACAGGCTGAATACTTTAATGAAAGAAGGTTTCCATTTCAGTTGGCCAATTAAATCACTGTTGATGACTTCGGATCATTAATGAACATTTGTGGAAAATGACCATTTGAATTCAATTATTTCAATAATATGTTTGAAAAGTACTAACTGCAAATAAGCCTATCTGTAAATTAAAAGATTTATCCATTTTGCCACAGATAAATTAGCATGTTGCTTTGCTTTTCTTAATGCCAAAGCAAGTTAACACTTCAAAATTTTTTTTACATATCCTTTCTTATAAAAGTTCTACTTAGAAAAGTTTGTTTTTTCATTGGGTGCCCTCAAAAAGATAATTTATGTTGTGGATCATCATATTACTTCATTATTCCTAAATTAGCAAGAGCTGGAAACAGAAAAGGGAACATTATACAATATATAAAAGTAGAAGATTAAGTTTTAAATGGAGTAGGTATTTATTTAGTGCCAAAAAAAAAAAATCTTTAATTTTGGAAAAACAATAGGAAGAAAATAACCATTATTAAGGAACATGTAAATTTATTTAAAAGCAATATGAAAATAAAATGCAAGTGAAAGTTTCATAACCACAATTTTTTCTTAAACCCATTACAGGTTCAGATTTCCTTAATTATTTTAAGCTTTACAATATTTTATGGATGTATATATCCTGCCATTTTTGCTATAATATTCCCAATAAATTCATCTGGAGATGATGTTTTTCTTTAGTTAAGTTCATTTTCTCTGAAACTTTGGCGTGTTTTGGTAGTTAAGACAGGAGGTGGGTTCTTTTGAAATGCGTGTTTTTCTCATTTTATTATTTGTTAAGTGGGTCCTGATCTCAGCCCAGGCTTCTTTCATCTCCGTTTCACAGTTTACAGAGAAAGGAGACACTGTGGAGCTCAGGCTTCCCCTGGGAATACATTGGGCTTAATGAGCTTGATAGTCTGGTGGGCTCAATAAATCAAATAAAGCAAAACATTTCTCATTTTTGAATAAAAGCATTTATCACACAGTGTTTGTTCATTCATGGTCACAAGATTGATTGGTTCTCAGCATCATAGTGTATACTGAAGCATTTTTGATTTTGTTTTTCTAGTGGGCAAGTTACGGAAGCAGTGGCTAAAGGAAAGTATCTCTGATGTTGGCTTTGGGATGCTGAAGTCTGTCAAGGAGTATGTGGACCCCAATAACATCTTTGGAAACAAAAACCTTTTATAAATCCATTACTGTTGTTACAAAAAAAAAGTTACTTTTTCTTTTTTTTTTTTAAGTCTTCAACTATGGTTATACCAGTAATCAAATATATCATGGACTGTATTTCAGCAAAGTTTGTTTGTTGGTTGAAAATAAGTTGTTAATCATTCTGTATTTGTTTTGTTTCTAAATCTATGGATTGACAGATGGTATTCCTAAATCTCTCTCCTTATAGGTGCATCAGTTGATCGCCAACTGGTTGTCATTTCAAATTTTAGTCAGGCAGCACAAGGCTGCTAGCTGTTATTTCAAAGGAAGATGCTGCCAGCTGCTCTGTATTGATGCCTCCCCTTGGGAACAAAGGCAGATTTTGGTGTCATCCACGGCTTATCCAGCCTCTTTTTTAAAAGGGTGTTGCTGGGAAGCAGATATCTAGGGAAGGATTCCGTTGCGGAGTGATTACAAATTCTAGTGTGAGTAGGCCATTAAGGAGGGTACTCAGGAAAGAACATAGGCAACCTGTTACTTAGGATACCTTCAGTTCTGTGAGGTGCTTGGCCTACATTTTTCTTTGAAATGAGTATAGCGTTTTAGACCTTAAGTCAGTCTAAAAATTATTGTTAGGGACATGTTTTAGTTTTCCGTGTTTCTGTTTCTACTGGGGTATGAATTGTATGTGTATAACTGAGAAAATCTCTTGTTATATCCTAGTTCCTTCATCATATGTTGTATAAGAAAAACTGACCTATCACTCATTGTATTTGAAGGACAGTTTTACCATGAAATGATGCCTTTATCAGCTTAACAGTTCTAATGTTTCTGATTTCACATTCTTGTTGCTGAGACGCATAAGAAGCTGCAACAGGAGCAGAAGAAGGAAGATTCCTTACACTTCATATCTCCAGTTCAAAGAATCGTTTGGCTAACGAAACACAGCTATCATTTAACTACTGAATTTGAAAACTTCAAGTTTCAGTAACAATTTTTTTTTAATTAACCCGAACAACATGATAAATTTTCATATAAAGCTAAAGTTTCAGTTTAGTTTTTAATAGTGATTTAACGCCTTTTTGAATTACTGGTTTAACCTAAATTTTGAAAAAAATATATTAATACACATGCCATAATCAAAAGTTTGAAATGTCATATTTCTTGAATAATAGGGAGAACGTTAATCACATTTAGCAGAAATTTTTACATTTAAACCTGGATATTAAAATAAGTAAAATTATTACTTTGAATCACTGTCTGTCAAGGTTCATGATTCACATTTTGGGATGGATTCTTTTCTTAATGCAATACCTAACTTTTGATAATTTTTTAAAATTAATATTTGATCAAATAATATAAGTCAAAGTGCAGACGATCCTTTAAAAGGACACGCTGTCTGTCTATGTAGCAACAGCTCCAAAGTATTTTTGGGCAGTTTGATACCTTTTATATCTGAAGTATACTTAAACAGAAAAGTGAAAATTTAAATTGACAAAATGGTATTTTTAAGACTTCAAAATGATAAAACAATTTGTAATAAAATTGGCCTCAAACTAATAAACTTAAAATCTGTAAGCAAATCAAAATTAAATAATCAGTTTAACAACAAAAACTAAATGTTTATTTATTAGAAGCTGCCTCTCTTCACTGGTGATTTATTTTTAATTATAAAATTTCCAGCAGATCTTAGCTTTAAAAGCCCTTGCTATTTGAAATAGTTGGATGTTTGATGAGGAAATTCCACTTGCCTCTAGAATTATAAAAATCTCAGCTTTATAAAATGCATCTATCTATTCATGAAGGTAATTTCTCTAACTGGTGATCAAAATGTAAAACTTAATACAGTAGTAATATCTCACTGGAGTGTATACATGTTTCTGAGTAAATTTTTTTTTAATAAAATTTACGGATTCATAAGCAGACCCATTCCTTTGCACGTGATTGTTCTAACATTCTCTCCCAGGGAGTTCAGATTTCAGCAACCTCAGAAATCTGTATTTGGTTTTAGGAAACTATAAATGTCACAGCTGAAAATTGTTGTGTTCACTGTTCTACATGAACCTTACGGAATAATTAGTGATTTATGTCTTTGTTTTTCTTCTTCCATGTATGCAGGACTCCCCAACCTTGATTTTATAGTGATGACTACATTCTGTTCTTGGAATGATTTCTACAGGGATTTTGAAACAGATGAACACTTGCCAGTGCTGTTTCACTCTGATTTAGTAAATCAGAAACCCTGTACCCCACTTTCTCACACCTGCTTCTGAGAGATACCTCGGAATGTACTTAGTTTCTGTGGAGAACTGGGTTCTTGATTATGCACAGAGGCACTTAAACCTTGCCTCATATTTCTGGAATATCTGAAAATGGTTTCATAAAAGTTAAAGCATGGAGTATATTGTTTATGTGAGGCTTTTAAACTCATTTTGAATAAGTTTCTTTAAAATTTTAAAAGCTCATAACCGATTTGGTTTTTAGTACAGCGTAAACATTGACTTGTCTTTCTTAAATTAGTCATATTTCTAATATTTGTTGATGTTACATTTGGGTTGAGGTTTTAGTGGGACTAGGAACTTGCTGCTAGTCAGAAGTGGCATTGAATACTAAAGACTCAATATGAACAGGCTTTATTGACCCTTAGAGAAACTGATGCCTTAATGTCTGGTGCAAAATACAGTGCATAAGTGAATTTTGTCTTATACTGAGTAACTGAGCTTTTTTAGTTTAGTAAGAATTGTGGAAGCCACATGTTTATTGTGCCCAGCATTTTACCACAAAGAAAGAGGATTGAATTCTTTCGTCTTGGGAGGAATTGGGAATTTACATCCTAAATGCCTGCATGTATTTAGTACTATTACTTAAGAGCTACTTATGAAGCTGGAAGCCTTCTTAAATGTAGTTGTATAGATGTATTTTGGAAAACATAAGCGCAGTGAAGGATGAGCTTCCATCAGTGTGTCAGATACAGATGGTTGCAAGGAAACCTGGTGTTCAGAATATTCTCTTAGTAACTGCTAAGTCCTAGCTTACATTTTTGATAATGCCTTTCTGCATGCTGGCTCCAGAGATTTTTGTTTGTTCTTTCCTTTTTTAGCTACAGCTTCTTAACCAGAGCTGATCAAAGAAGCCCTGTAGTCCCAAGCTGAAGCGTGTAACCTCAGCTGTTCAAATGGGGCTGGGTGTGGTTGAGCATCTATTCTGTATAAATGTAGAACACAAACAGTTCCTGATCATGGATTGATTCAGAAGCTGGATGTGCTGGCGCTTGAAGCAGCCACAATGGAATGCTGTGGGAAGTGTCTGCATTTTAAGGAACACTGAGGCATTAAGGACAGCTTTAATAGCTTTTCGTTTACCACTTAATCTTTGGCAACTTTGCTTTTAATTAGGGCTTAGCTCATGGTGGAAGAAAAGCTGAAAATACCAAGTGCCAGTGTTGGATTGAAGAATCCAGAATCACTTTTGGCTTTACGAGTATGGAAGTGTGGCTTTGCTCAAGGCTCCAAATGAACCATATGTCAATACATTCATTGAATTCTTACTCATTTCAGGGTCGTGAAAAGGAAATAATGTATACATTGATGCTGAAATTCAGAAAATATAAAAGATTTTTTTTAACTATGGAATTTCATGCTGTCTGTTATGAAGGATGTAAGACCCTTGGGTTTCTGCTTCCTAAACCACACTGTTTGCCTTCAGTGTGGAATTTGTAAAAACTACTTGTAACATCAACAGGTTATAGAAATGTGTATCATTAATAAAATGCACCCACGTCTAAGAGATTTTGTTTTCTTCAAAGGGAGTGGGAAGCTCATTGTTCTCTTTGCATATGGGTTTTTCTTTCATTTTTAGCTTTTCATCTTCATATTTCCACTGATTTGAAAACAAAATTTTATAATTTTATTAATGAAGCATAATCAAGCCCCTTTAGAATATAATTAGCTAGATTTTATCACTAATTATTTTTTAAATCAATGTTATATTCCTAGGAGGTGTTTAGTCTCCCTTGAACCTGAAGCATTCCAATTTGAACCTAGGAAGATCCTCAGAAAATGAGCACTGTGCTCTTCTAACCACAACAATTCCTTAATAAACCAGAGTGAGGACCACTGATATACGGAACACTCAAGCCAAAGAACCATCACAGAATGAAGGAACTTGAGTTCTGTGAACATGAAAAGATTTCTTTTTTGGTTCCCAAAGGAGATTTTTTTTATAACTTTTTTTTTTTCCACAAGGAAGAAAAATAACACATTAAGTATCATTACGAACATTTTTCAGAGACTGAACTTCCAAATCTAAGGGGGAGAGAGAAGGAAAAGAAAAATGTTTTCGTGTGGATCTCTAAGCTGCACAAATACCTGTTTTTCAGGCTTCTTATTGTTAGCAGTGTTTTTCATGAAAAATATGAGCACCCTATGAAACTTACGGTTTAACCCTTAAAGTAATCTTGTTCACATATCCGTAAAGAACATGAAATGCTTATACTGATATACAGTTTCTATAAATAATTATTTTTTTGGACCTCGTAAGGAATTTCCCCAAAAGTTTACAGTGCCTTGTTGGGATTTTTTTTTGTTTTTCCATGAAATAGCCATTGTTTAAAATGAGTGGGAGAGGATAATTAAGTCTTTAAAGACTGAGATTGTTCAGTAGTTCAGGGCTCTTCCTCTTCAAGAATATGTCAGGATTTAAGTAGTTATGTGTAGAAATACTGAAAATCCTTTCCACAGTGTGGGTTTGAATCGTCTGTTCTAGTCTGTTTCACTAGTTATACGGTGGACCTGTACTTCATATATCCGTTCAATTGATGGGATTTATATGTACTTTCATTCTTAGATTTTCATTTCTATTGTCCCAACTTAGTAGCCCTAACTTAGTAGCCCTAAGATGTGGCTTAGTGGATGTGGCCTACTCACTCAGTCCCTGAGACACCCACTACTTGCTTTTGGATGTTAGCTCACACAGCTCCCTGAGGAGCAGGGCCTGTTGGGGTGGGGGGATCTATTCCTTATATTGTGTGTCAGTCTTTTTTTCTGTGATGGTGCCTTCAGAATAATGAGTATTTCTGTTCCTGGACAATGATAAATCTCACGAGAAATATGTGCAGATTATATCTCTTAATTTTTGTCCTTTTTTGCTAAGCCTGTGAAATACTTCGGCTCTGATACAACTTGACTTGAATAATATCTTATCCTGAGTCTTCCTCCAAGGCAGTACATATTCCTGCCAGTACTGTAGTAATCTTTTGGGAACTACATGTGGGTAAGCTCTTGTATGTAAGCCATTATATTGCTGTAACTAATGCATACAAACAGTTCTTCTCTTTACGTTTATAGTTTAAATGTTGATATGTAGTGGGAAGGGAAGTTCCTGAGAGATTCAACGCAGCTTTGTCAGTTCAGACTGAGCCATGCTGTTTTCCACAAGGGCTCAAAACATAGTCTATCTACTGTGCTTTTGGTGTATGTTTGGATTTCTCCTTTTATTGCTTTTCCTAGACTGTACTGTTCTATAAGCAATTGCCCATGTATGATTTTTAAGATGTGCTGGGAAGAAATAAAACAATATCAAAACCGCTCATTGTTACAGAAGTTGTTGTTTATTTCACGTTGATCCCATTTAACCTTACTTCAGCAACGACATGCTAGGCTGCCAGAGAGTGATAGAATGTAGTCTGTATCCATGAGTAGCCTCTCTGTTTGTTACTGAAGGACAAGTGTACAGATACTGGTCTTCTCCCTGCCTGTGGCTCCTGAACTGGAGGGAAGGTTACAGTCTTCTGGGCTCTGAAATGACTGAGGACCAAACCTGTTGAACCTAACCTTACTTGGTACATTTCAATAACCACTTACCTCTCTAAGATTTCAGCTCTTAGTTAAATAAAGAAGTTTTCTGCCTGGCTCGTATGAGCTTGGACTGAATGAACCTTAGAAATCCTCTCATCTTACCTTTTCCCAAACATAATTGTCTAATTTCCCCTATCCCCCAGGCCACAGTTAACCAGGCGTCCTGAACATTTTGCTGTGACCACAGGGAATTTACTGTCTTTCCAGGAAGCCTGTTCCAGCTTGAAATCTTCAAGTATTAAGGGTTTTTTGCTGTTTAAACAAATCCACCTTCCTCTTCTATTCACTAAGGTGACTTTTAGCTCTGTAGTCATAGAGTTGTCCAGGTGCTCTAGTGAAGGGCAGCTCATGTTCCCCCACATCTTCTTCAGTGAGCTTTTGCTCCTGTGACTTGCAGAACCATCACCATCCCAGTCTCTTCCTGTGTGCCTCCTTGATACGGTGGGGGTTTTTTGGTTTTGTTTTTTGTTTTTTTAGATTTATTTATTTTAGCAGGTGGAGGGACAGAGGGAGGAGGCGAGGGAGTCTCAAGCAGATTCCTTACTGACTGCAGAACATGACACAGGGCTCAGTCTCACAACCCTGAGATCATGACCCGAGCCAAAACCAAGAGTCCGCGTTTAACTGACCGTGCAAACCAGGTGCCTCAAAATTTTATTTTTAAATTTTTATTTAATTATTACTATCTTTTCTTTTTTAGAAAAAAGTATGAGCAATCAGGGAGGAGGGACAGAGAGAGTATCTCAAACAGGCTGTCTGCTGAGCGGGGCTGGATCCCACTACCCCTAAGATCAGGACCCAAGCTGAACTCAAGAGTTGGATGGATACTCGACGGACTGAGCCACCCATGTGCCTCCTCTTTGATGTTCTTAAAGTGAAGCGTCTAAGCCTGTATGTGCCAGAGTAGTAGCAATGATTTCCTTATAATAATAATAGATGCACTAATAAGTGCATTTTTGATGAACATTGCACTGTCACCTCACAATGAACTTGAATTTAGCAAAGCTTGTCTTTTCTGCATATGCCATTTTGGCCACATCTCCCTGGAGTCTGATTTTTTTTAAGTCCAATTACTTTTATTTATTCTTACTAAAATTTGTATCTTGCTGGATTTGATTCCAGAGTTTCAAAATTTTAGAATCTTGACTTTGATCCAGAATTTTTTTTGTTCCATCCAGTTTTGGGTCCTTAGTAGAAGTGAGACATAATATGTCTGGATCTGGTTGCAAGTAGTGGCAGAAAACTGTTGTACATAAGAGTCTGCCTGGTAACACATCCATGAAAGAGCTTTCTGAGCACAGGCAGCTATTCTTCCACTTCATGTGCTGTTGTCCACTTTACATTTTTATATTTTGTCCACAAATGGGCTTTTTTGTCCCAATGAATCAACAATTATTTCAGACAAAACTTAAACATGCAATTACATTTAAGTCAGTTGCCAGACTGAAATCCTTTGATGAAGTTTGCTGCTCAAGTTTCTTGTCCTAGCCTATGAGAAAAGCAGATGAGGTCTGCCAGCACATTTACTTTTGCCTGTGTTTGGCCTCAGGGGTGTGTTTTTATTTTCAATATACTTAAACCCAGTTTATGATGCAACCTGTTGATTGGGTCTAATATGGTCTGGTTACAACCTCTTAAATCCATTCTTACACAGTACCGTCACATCTTGTGTACCTCGTTGTATCCACAGTACACCTGGGAAAGTACTCTTTAAAAATTGAAGTTTTGTCACTCTAAAGCTGTAAAATAAGAGAGGATGGGGTTCTAAAGCCTAAGAACACAATGGAAAGAGTTCTGTTCTGGAATTTTGAGTGTGTTCCATTTTCCTCTATCAACTACAAGTCATTTTCCCTATTTGGAACCCATTTCTTTTGTAAAATGAAAATCTCTAAGGTCCCTTCTAACTTGGTGATTCTGATTAAGTCTGGATATTTTTGCTGACTACTACCCTAGAAATGATGATTGTATCACTAATTTACTTTTTAATTCATCCTTTATTAGCCAGACACTGTGCTGAGATTTAACCCTAGACAAGAGGTAATGATTGTTATAACAGTCCTGTGAGGTGAGTGGTATTATCCTTTTTTTTTCCCCCCTTACTGGTGAAATAACAGGTTTAATGAGGCTGAGTAACATCAACTGTTCGTAAGTAACTGGCTGTGGGTCTAACTAAATCCAGTGCCTCTGCTGGCTGCTTCACTGCTCTAGGCTGTTTGTACTCCGTATCTATGACATATACAGAATTTCTGTTTTCAATAGAAAATATAATATTTTCAATTTCTGCTTTTAAAGTAGATTGTATATATATTCTACATATAGACTATATAAATAGTCATTGCTCTCTGCAGGAGGATGTAAGTAAGGAAATGGTCTCTCCTAGCTACAAAGTGGAGGCCACTGTCTTCATGACTACACACCATAGAAAATACCAGGATATCTTTTGTCTCAGATACTGTTTTGCTCTGTAAATGTTTAATCCACAAAGTCCTGTATTGGTACCTTTATAGATTTAATATGAAACTTATAAAGGAAGTGCTGTGTTTGATGGCCTTAATAAATTTGCATTTTTAGAGCTTTAATGCTATTTTCCTTTGAGCTGCACTTAAAAATGTAAGAATACCTGTTTCTATAAGTTCTATACCTTCCCATAAAGAGACTAGAAATTGAAAGAACTGTTAAGATTAAGGAAATGTTTTATTATAATCTAGAGCCCATCTATGGAAAGTCACAATTGCTTAAAACTGCCAATTTAAGAATTAAAGTTGCTGATGAAGGATTTGAGCTACATTTGGATACTACAAAAGTTGCATGTATTTTATAGATAGAATGAAAGTATAAGTCTAGAATCTGGTGGATACAGTCATTCTGCTTCTGTGGTTGGACAGCCAAGAACCCAGAGTTACTGGCTCTTCACAAAATGTTCTGTTTAATACTCTGGGTACAGCTCAATAAGTGAATACAAAAAAGCCCAAATGTCACTTTAGTCCCAGAGACAAGACAAAGGATAAGAGGCAGTTAGTGAACAGTAGATAGTGAGCTGCAAGTCACACCGTTGCTAGGAATTAGTGTGTCAGAGAATACCATCAAGAAACCACAATCTCCAAGGTATTTCTAGATCTAGACCTATAGCCATTAAGAGAAAGGTTCCACTAAGGAACCTAAGACAAAAACTTATATTCAAAATGCTGGCATTCACTTGAGATGAAACGTTTCGCTTTGGTGATGTTATCCTTTTAAAATTAGGTACTTTAAATAGCTATACCCTAATTAACTGGACAGACATCCAGCACTGCTAACCCTCCGTATTCCAGTGTGGAAATAGGCCCAAGCCAAGATTACAGGACAGAGGGGTCAGAAAGTTATTCCCTTAAAGCTTCCCCTTCAAGCCATTTACCCTTTCTTACCTCACATTTTCTAGTAAGTTTATTTATCTGGGCATCAATCCCATAGCCCTCCACAAACAAATTGTTAGAATCTGGGGCCGAACCTATCACTGGCAGTTCTATATGGATTTGATCTGAGGAGCTCCTCTGAGGTTTGGGAGGCCATACCTCTGTATTCCTGTCTCACTCTGCAGAGAGAGAGTGTGATCATCTCCTATGATTTCATTGCCCGATGACCGCCCTCTATCCCCACAGTTCTCCTAGTTCCTGGCTTCTTATAAGTAGGTCAGAGGTCATCGCTATGCATCTGACCTCACAGATGGAGTTAGTGTGAATATCCGTGCCACAGCTGAGGCCAGATTCAAAGAAGGCTGTCAGGAGGAATTGGAATCCTTTGGCAGGCAGTCATGTCACTGATCAAAGGAATCTGCTGGCTGTTCTGCATGGAAAGATCAAGTTCTTATTTATGCCTGAGAAAATGAAAATAACTATTTGGGTACAAACAGGTTTATATTCTGAATATGTGGAGATGGGGGGTTGACTAGGATTATGAAATACTGGATTTAATCTTTGATTCCTGTAAAATATACCATGCAGACATGATGAAGAAAAAGGAGTAAATGCTTTAGAAGTATACAGAAATCCTTTTGTCAAGAAACATGATTTTAACAATTATATCTCTCTGATACAAAGAGTTTGAGAGGCAGGGTGGGAGGTTTGGGGAGCAGGGAAGGAAAATATGAAACAAGATGGGATCAGGAGGGAGACAAACCAGAAGGGACTCTTAATCTCACAAAACAAACAGGGTTGCTGGGGGGTGGGAGGGTAGGGAGAGGGTGGTTGGGTTATGGACATTGGGGAGGGCATGTGCTGTGGTGAGTGCTGTGAAATGTGTAAACCTGGCGATTCACAGACCTGTACCCCTGGGGCAAATAATACATTATATGTTGATAAAAATAATGAAATAAAAAAATGCTTTTGGCACTTAATACATAATGTTGTAAGAGCATAGAACAAAACTTTTCATCAGAGCTTTAGGGATGAAAGCCTTCAGTTAAATGGCAAAATACAGCCATTGTGAAGTCATTTGTTAGTGTCATAGTATCAATAAGCAGAGCTAAGTACTTCCAAGGTGAATTTAAAAGAAATATATCCCCAGGCACCTGGGTGGCTCAGTTGGTAAATGTCTGCCTTCAGCTCAGGTCATGATTCCAGAGTCCTGGGATTCAGTCCCACATTGGGCTCCTTGCTCAGCCAGGAGTCTGCTTCTCCCTCTGCCTGTGGCTTCCCCTGCTTGTGCACGTGCTTTCTCTCTCTCTCTCTGACAAAATAAAATCTTTAAAACACATACACACACACACACACACACACACACACACACTCACACATCTCCTAAAAATAAAGGACAGTAACGTCTGAAGAATGTGTAGGAATGTCCTCAGTCTCCTCTAACATTCAGAAGACAGGGCAGCTTCCGTAGGTGTGGTTCAAGAGTCTTTGCTGTTCCCAGGCAGCAGTCTGTCAATCTGAGGGGTGCCTCTCCAGAGAGCCTGGGTAAGGAAGGGGACAAATGCCGTGATTGACCTTTATTCCTTTATGCAGAGGTAGGAGCAGTCAGGATTTCCTGATTCATTACTAACCAGGAAATCCCAGCTGCCCAGTGGCAAGGGGTTAAAACTGTTCTGAAAAGCTTTTTATGTTCTGGAAGGCTAAATTACACATACATGCAAACCACAAACACACAGCACCTGGGTAAATAAAATGTGACTGAATAAAGGCTAGGCTATTTGCAAAAGGGAATCTGGAAAACATGTGCTTTTGGGTGGTTAACGTTACTTACACCTTTTTTTAAAAAAATTTTTTTAAAGAAAAAAATAGAAGAAAGCTGCAAAAACATCAGAATTTTAACATGGCTATTGAAAATAAGATTTCAGTTCATTTACTTTCCTAATCTTAAGGGGCTATGGAGATTGAGAGGCACATAGGGCTACTGCACAAAGCAGCAGCAATACTTTTAGTATAAAAGTTGTTAAATGAAGACCATTTCCCAGAGATAGAATTGTGCTGTGGGATGCACTGAAGTCACTAAACATGAACTGTCTTCCAAACATGGGATCAAATATCTATGGTAAATGATATTATACATAATTATAATTAAGATTAAAAATGCTTATAAATTTAAAACCATTGGACTTTATGGTAGGACAAATTTTCTAACAGATCTAATAGAATTTGAGTACCTAGGAAGTCATGCTGCAAAGGGTTTATGCTGCACATAAGGGATTTCTCCTGGAAGAAAAATCGTCATTTCATTAATGCAGGGATTCACTATTACTTGAAAGCTATCAGATTGAACCATGAGAAACTGCTAGTTTTGTAGGTCAGTAACTTTGAAGAACAGCAATTTCATGTAATTCAACCTAATACTTTCTTTTCTGAACCAGGTCAACTTGGGGTTGACAGTTACATTTATGGATAAAAGGTAGGTAAACAAATAGTAAAGCTCATATATGGTTCATAAAATAAAATGCCTAAGCAGAATGAGTAGAGTTCTCCTTGGGAACATTGTGGGTATGCAGCTGGCATTATGAATCTACCAGATAAGGTTTCAGAACTTTTCATAGTGATAGAGGTAGGAAAGTAGTTGGGTGGGGTCACGGGAATGGTGTAGATTTTTCCTTACCAGAGAGGCTACAACACAGAAACAACTCCAGCATTAACCTATCCTCAGTAGGTAGGAATTAAGAATAAGTTTTTAGGGGGCACCTGGGTGGCACAGTGGGTTAAGCCTCTGCCTTTGGCTCAGGTCATGATCTCAGGGTCCTGGCCCCATGTCGGGTTCTCTGGTCATCAGGGAGCCTGCTACCCCCCACCCCCCCACCCCCCAATGCCTGCCTCTCTGGCTACTTGTGATCTGTCTTTCAAATAAATAAAATCTTTTTTTTAAAAAAAAGTTAGTTTTTAGGGTACCTCTGCTTTTAGTCACTGTCTAGACATAAATGAGAGCGGAGTTATGAAAAAGAGTAACAGTGTATCTTGTTCATATGTACATATCATTAACAAATGGAACAAAAGATAACTATGTAAAGTTGTTTTTTTAGCAATTGTTTATTGTCTTTATACTATAGCACCATAATTTTGTTAAGGGCACAAGATTTCCCACTGAATCTTGTCCATTAAGAAAACAAGAACTTTTATCACCTAAGGAATTTTGGTTACAGAAAGTGTTAAATCTATATTGAAAAACCCTGCCAAAACATCTTAAACTCTATGCAACATGTGTGCATTTTAAATTAATATGAGGGTAACTTGTGAGAATAGAACACACAATCCCTAAAACTTAATACTAAAAGCCTAGAAATCCTCTATGTTAACTACTTTGTTCTGGGCTTGATCATGCCAAGATGGTGCTGGAAATTGTAATCCCTGTACAGGGGACACTCTAAATACAGCCAAGCACAACTGATAAAAAAGGAGAGGGAACATGGGCACTACAAGTTCCAATAAGCACAGAGTACCAATTCAGTTTTAAATTTTTCATGTATCTTTCTAGGTTAAAGTTAAGTAAAAAAGTTAAAGTAAAAATAATAATTTTTCATGTATCTTTCTAGTTCAAAGTTAAAATAAGCTTAATCTAATATGATTTTCAAATGTACAAAGTTTAACATGTGACAAATGTAAAGATGATGATAGCTAAATATAGATACAACTATAAAATACAGATATAGAAGACTATTATGATAAAGACATTATCAGACATAACTATATATTCCACCCTATAATCTCATAAATCAAAGCTTTTAACTGTCTGGATTCATATGTGACTGTATTCTTTCCACTATGCATTCTTTCTTCTTCCAGGGGTTGTTCAATAACAGCAGGTATGTTCCTGCCATAAAGTTCACAGTGTTGTAGAAACTGGACACATTCTTGAATAACACTGTCACGAAGCATGATCGTATGTTTTGACATGTTTTCTAACAAGGAGAGGAAGCATCTTTTAGCATAATACCAGGTATCAGTTCCCAGTTTCTTATGATAAGGTTCCAGGCTTTTGATAACCCGAGAAATACCAAAGTCGTAATTTCCTTTGGCACAGTAGAGCGTCCCTATCACCAAATTCACAATGCAGAGGTGGTAGATTTTCTTATCTGGGTCATCATAGGACAGCTGCTCTTCCTCCTTCTCGATCTTCCTCATCAACTCCTCGGCTTCTTCATTCTGACTTGTCATAATGTATGAAACACACAGGTTAGCCAGCACAATAGCACTGACATTCAGGATGTTGTCATAGTGCTTCTTGACGATGGGTTCATAGAAACCGATAGCTTCTTTGTATTTGTTTTCCTGCATGAACAGGACATGAGCCACGTTCAGCTTCCACACATCATGGTCATTACAGAATTCCACAGACTTGCGGAAGATCTTTTCCACCATTGCATAATTCTCAAGGTTCCAGTAGATCTTTGCCTGGGCCATCAACACGGGAATGTACTTCTCCAGAGTGTCATCGTACTCATTCACTGCCTTTTTGACAGCTTCATCATCTCTATTGTGTCTTGCTTCCTGTACTTGTATGGTGAGTCTCCGGAGCTGTTCAGTCAGCATCCCTGCCAGCCCGTCCAACTTAATGAAAGCCTCTTCTGGGGCTGTCTGGCAAGTGATCATGGCATCCAGGAAGTCATAGAGATAGGGTGTGAGCAGCCTGTAGGTCAAATGGGCATTCTCCGCCAGGACATCGGCTGCCAGGTCAAAATACTCGTACTTACAGTAGAGCAGCAGCAGGTTGCCAAAGGTCTCCGGGGGAAAGGGGTTCTGCTGGAGCAAAAACTGCAGCTTTTCAAACCCCTCGGTAGGCCTGGCATCCATGTTCATGAGCGCCTGGTTGTGCAGGGTCACGGGGTCTAACTCTTCTTCTGCCCTAGGTGGCATGTCCGTGAGGGCTTCCTGGGCCGCCTCGTAGTTTCGCAGTTGGTACTCGATGGCGGCCTTGAGGTTGAAGGCTTCCACCAGGGCAGTCTGGTGAAGGACTAACGTGTTGCCAACACTTCGCACGTCGATGCCCTCCGTGGTCATGCCCACGCCTAGCTCCGGGTGCTGACGGATGCCACGCTCAATGATGTCGGCGATGTACTTAAGCGCCGGGGCGTAGTGCCGGCTGCTGTAATAGGCCAAAGCCAGGTTGTAGGAGAGGTCAGGCCGGTAGCCCGAAGCCTGCAGGGCCGCGAGGAACTTGGCGCACGCGGCTTCGTACTGTCCCTCCTTGTAGAGCAAACAACCCAGGTTGACCTGGCCGTCCAGTTCGTTCTCGCCCCCACTGTCGTCGCCCCCTTCCCCACTCAGCAGCTGCTCCACCAGGCTCTTGGCCCCGGGCAGGTCGCCCTCGCTGTACTTGATGGCGGCCTGCAGGCGGAGGACCCGGCCGTGGTAGGCGGGGTTGTCCAGCAGGAGGAAGGCCACCCGCGTGGCCTCTGGGTAGAGGCAGGCCTTGTACAGGGCCTGGGCCTGGTACAGGCGGTACTGCTCCAGCTCGGGGTGCAGCTGGCCCAGCTGCTCATAGCACTCGGCGGCCAGCGCGAACTCCTGCAGGCGGTAGTAGCAGTAGCCCAGCAGCGACAGGCCGGCGCGGCTCCTCGGGCTCCGCTGGAGCTCGCCGCCCAGCAGCTGCACGGCCTCGGCGTAGCGGGAGTCGCGGATGAGGCGGTACACGACCGCGGTGAACTCCCCATCGGGGATGTGCGCGCCGCTGAGCCCGGCCATAACCGCCGCCGCGGTGGTGCGTGCTGGTTACCACGGCAACGAGCCCGCCGGAAACGGAAGATACAAAGAAGAGTTAGGGTTTTTTCTTTTTGTGATTTTTTTTTTTCGTCTATTCCCAATGATGTTACATTGCAGGGGAAGACCAGACTAGGGTTAGAAAGGAGTCACGAATTTGAGTATTTCATGTCTGGGCTCTCACCAAGCCTCCAGACTGTGAGCGGCGTTACCAAAGAAGAAACTGCTCTGGGTAGTTCAGAGACCGAGACTCCACTTCCCGTCATGCTCTGGTTCAATCGCGCCGCTGCCGAGGTCGTGACCGCGTTGCATGCTGGGAGGCGTAGTCTCCGCCAGGTGGACGCGCAGTCTTCAGGCGGTGAGGTTTTTCTGACTTTTTTCGTTAGCGTTTACACTTGGCGCTATTCTCTGCCTTGAACCTTCACATTTCACTACCATAGAAAGACGGTGGAGAAAATCTATGACCTGGTCTTTTCCAAGGTGGGATGAGAATAAAAGCACGACCAAGTTTCTCTGCACTAACTCTTCTAACTCTCCAAACCTACTTAATTTGTGTGTGTGTGTGTGTGTGAGAGAGAGAGAGAGAGAGAGGCTGATTCATGTACTTGTCAGGCTTTAATGTTTTTGGATATCATTGATAAAGATTGGATTTTATTTCAGTTAAAATAAAAAGAAAAGTTCCCACACTTCAGGTTTGTTTTTTTGTTTTTGTTTTTTTTTTACCTCGGATTCCTAGTTTGAAGATCTCTGGAAATTTGTTCCAGTACAAAAAAATCCTGGAGTTTATTTTGTTCTTTTGTCATGTATTTGGAATAGATGCTCTAGATTCCATGTTACTACCTCTGGGCTATATCTGTGTAAATACTTTTGAATTTAATATTGTCCCTCATGGGACAGTGGAAAACTAGGAACATAATTATCTTATATAATTATAATGGATCACTAATAAAAAACATACCCATAGTTTATACTGATGTGGAGACTAAAATTTGTGAGAGATGAATATAATTTTTCAATCAGAAATTAGAGACAAAGGTAGACAAAACAGCAAAAGACACAACTGGCTTACCCCAGTGAGGTAGCAGCAGTTCTTAAGATAATAAAATTAGCTATAATTTATGGAGGGCCTGGGTGGCTCAGTCAGTTGAGTGTCTGGCTCTTAATTTTGGCTCAGATCATGATCTCAGGGTTGTGGGCTCGAGCCACATGTTGGGCTCCACACTGGTTGTGGAGCCTGTTTAAGATTCTCCTCTCCCGCTGTGTGTGTATGTCCCTCTCTAAAGGGGGGAAAAAATAGCTGTAAGATATGAATATCATATGCAGTGCCTCTGGGGTAATGGGGTTTTCTTTCATAGTCTGACACAGTCTTTCAGATTTCCATTGGCTTCACTACAATCCAAGCTAAACATAGTCCAGGTAAAACCATGTCTTTGCTATGTAATTAAAGACTTCAGTGCAAATCCCTTACCTGCCTCAGTAGCATTGTAGTCTATAAGTTCTATAAATTTGTTTTGGAACCAATATCAGCTGTGTGGCAGGGCACTGTATTAAACTGTTCATATAGATTATCTCTAAGCTTAATAATCACCTTGTATTCTGCTTATTAGAGAGAAAAAAAAAAGAACAGCTGAGCCATGATATCCAAAAGCTAAGTTATTAGGAAAGTGAGACTGTTGAATTAATTCAATGTATGTATTACCTAAGAGCTCAGTTTTGAGGGAATACTAGTGTCTTGGTTTTTTGCTTGTTATTTTCCCCATTAAAACCATTACTGGTTTGGGCAGTAAAATTGGAGCTTTCTGGCCTGAGTTGCAGCTGTTAGCAGATGTAAGGAAGTGATTGTTGGGTGGCAGTGTTGTTCCTAGTCACCTGTTTCAACTAAAAAGAGATTTCAGTAAGGCATCTGGATGCTATACTGTAAAGCAACTGATTCATGTACTTGAGCATTCTTTTCCCTTGCTGAGAAATTTGCCAAACTTGTGTTCTTCTAGATGGAACTAGACAAAGAGCCTTTCACTGCATGAATACTGGCAAAAGGAGAAACTGCACCCATTTCAGAAGAATTGGGGGGGTCTCTGGGCCACTCAAGATTCCCTGAAAAAGCAGCTGAGAAGACCTCTATATAACCCTACTCAAAAGCTGCTTTCGACCCAGTCTCTGGCTGCAGCCTTTTCTGGTCTTCAACAAAAGGAGGTTCATGGTTTGAGGGATGCTAGCTAGTGTGGCTGAATAATCAGGAAATAGGGTGTCTTCTCCTTTATGGCTGCCTGACTGACACTTAACTCTTGAAAAAAAAATTATCCAAAAGGCTCAATATTTTGAAATCTTAATGTATTTTAAGTTCTTAAGTATGAAGCTATTACCTTTGGTAATTTGCTATTAAATCAAGGTAAAATGACAGAACATAGAAATGGGAAATTGCCTTTTATATCTTTTCATGTGTTTCAGAGTTGTATCATGAGAACATTCACCTTCAGATGGCTTCTTGGAAATGTGTGGAAAATGGACTATCTTTTCTCCCCCAAATTTCCCTGATCTCTTTAGGCATCAGTTGGGGTCCCCTCCTTGTGTTGCTACCTGTCTGTGGGTGAGGCAGCTGATGGGGGCAGGAGGGAGGCTGCTCTGTGTCTTTCTCCTTGTTTCCTGTGCTACTGTTCCTGAGGCCTGGCTTGCAAAAAGCAGGACATTCGGTTTAGACAGATGGAGGGCAGGGTCATTTTCAAAATGAAATGAGTGCACAAATCACACTGTGAAATTGGCACGACCATCACTGCTGCTGTGATAGACTGACTTTTATTTAGTCTCTGATAGGCAGTTGGGGAATACATTAGTTTCGGGGGGCAGTAGTGAAAGAAGGCCCTTTAATTAATGACAGAAATTCTGGAAAGCAATAAATGGGGTGGAATATTATAAAATGTCATAAAGGATCATTTTGTTTCCAGCAAAATCTTGGAAAGCTGGAACATGTATCAGAAAGTAAGGGTATCGTAGCATTCCTAGCAATAAGAAAGCATTTGGCAGTTGCAATAAAATGATTCAGTGCTTTATTGAAAGAAACTAGGCTCTGAGAAAATAAAGTTGGACTCAGGGTGGATTTTGCTGCATAGCAGAGGCATGTTGACCATATAGAAGAATTTCATTTAGGCAAAATGTATAGGAGCTAAAAGCACGATATTTGGCTCTTCCATGTGCTCATGTTTGTCCCTGCCAAAACATGAGATGATTAAATCCCATTGATATTCTATTTGGCATTCTCTTATAAAGCTAATTGGAAATGACTATTTCTTATTTAACTTGTAAAAATAACCACTTCTTTTTAGTAAACATTGTTATTTTATGAGTATTTCAATCTCAGCTATGATTAAACATTTTCCTTGATAAAGGAAGACCTTCTGCAAAACCATTTGCCAAGTTATTATTTCTGTTTCCCATCCAGTCCGGGCCATTTTCTGCAGGATGGCCAGATTGATTCCTCTGGAGTCCAGCTTGATATTTTGTCCCTGTGTGTCTGTTGATGATGATAGAACTGACCCGCTTTCCACCACCTCTCACCTCTCACCCATAAACGGGGAAGAAAAGAATAAATTAGTACCAAAGTTGTAATGCAGTTCACCGACCTTTAGGAGCATCTGTTCAATCTTTTAAGACTCTTGGAAAAGATTGTGTGCTGAAGCCACACTTGGGAACATTTAGACTCAGATGATGAGAAAGTTAACCTCACTGAGACTTAATCTTTTTCCTCTGGTAGTTCCGCTCTATTAATATTTTATATCATAATATGTTTCCTTCTTCATATATCTTGCTTTTGATCAAATAATTTATGTTTTGAGGTTTATGATGTTATTATCCAAACTAATTTATTAGGGAGATCACAAAACATGGTTTAGAAAAAGGAATTAGCAGAGTAGCCATAATGGTGGTACTACCCTTGAAAACTTTATTCCCTAGCGTTGGAATGCGCTGTGGAATTCATTGATGGGACTGGTACCCAAATCACTTCATTTGAGAATTTTTTCACATTTCTAAGAGGCAAGAAATGATTTGTAGTATCACTTCTTTCTCCCAAGATTGTTGCCCTTCATAGTCAGATATGGCCTATGCTTGTTCTCATTTCTGTAGTTTAGCCATGGAAATAATAAATTGGGTGGGAAAGGTCTGTGAAGTCCATGGTAGAAGATGCTATTCTTTTTTTTTTTTTTTAAGATTTTATTTATTTATTTGAGAGAGAGAGAGAGAGCACACACACAGAAGGAGAGGGAGAAAGATTCTTCCCAGAGCAGAGTCCAATGTGGGACTCTATCCCAGGACCCTGAGATCATGACCTTACCCGAAGGCAGACACTTAACTGACTGAACCACCTAGGCACCCCAGAAGATGCTATTCTTTTTTTTTTTTTTTTTAAGATTTTATTTATTTATTTGACAGAGATCACAAGTAGGCAGAGAGGCAGACTCCCTGCTGAGCAGAGAGCCAGATGAGGAGCTCGATCCCATGACCCTGGGATCATGACCTGAGCTGAAGGCAGAGGTTTAACCCACTGAGCCACTCAGGCGCCCCCAGAAGATGCTATTCTTATTAAAGAAAGTTGTCATCAGCTTTTGAGTGCATTTTCTGACTTACAATAGTAGAGAGCCATCCATGATGGCTTTGAAAACCAGCCATCTAATTGTCTCAAAAGTATTGTAGTATTTTTTAGGCTTTCTCTGTAGAGAGTTATGGAACACACTCCCAGGGCCTGTGCTGGTGGACCATGGAACCCAACTCAGAAACCAAGCCTCTCCAAGCCTCTTGGTGCTGTACTCCCCGAATCCAGTGAATAAAGTTCTCACAATCTGCCTTTGAAATATATCAACTCTGTATACTTCTCTCCGAATTCTGCTACTGCTGCTCTGCTTTCTGCCACCATCTCTCTCCCGGATCTTCGATAAGTCTCCTAAATGGCTTCCCTTCATCTCTTCCTGGGATCCTTACAAAGACTCAGGCACTTTTCCTCCCTTCTTTGTTTAGGGTTTTACTCTGCGGAACCTCCTTGTGCAAAACAAGACTCCCAGTGGCTTTGCTCCCTTAGTGAGAGTTTCCTTCTCAAATGTGTAAGATGTGGTCATTCATTCTAATGATTCTTGCTGCCTGCATGTATGGGAATGTCTTTAGACTGAAAGTTCAAATGGTTTTGAAAGGGATGGTTGCTATTTAATGGTAGTAGAATTTGAGGATGATACAGAAACTTCAACTGATTTAGTCACTTTCTCCTATTGAATAATTTAATAACATTATTTTGTTTTATAAGCACATCAGGTGTTTTTTTTGTTTTGTTTTGTTTTTTAACCTCTGGCTTTCTATGCATAGAGGGGTCCTTTCCCTTTTCTGTGCCTTTTAATCTTTAGAAATGGTTTTATATTCTCTGGCCTCTGCAAATGGAACCCTGCAGACCTTGCCTTCTATCTGTAAAGGACCTTTAAAAACAACAACAACAAAAACAACAACAAAGAAATAAACAAAAACTTGATGAAGACATGAAAAGTTCCCCAGGTGGCAGTAACATATTTGAAAGAGACAGGCTAGTTCAGCATAAAACCGTATGAAGTCAAATCCCTGTCTTGTCATTGCCAGCAACGTAGCCATGGAAAAGATTCTTAACCTTGCTGATTAACAGTTCCCTTATTAGTAATACAGGGATGAAAATAATTTCTTTGTTCAAGGTTATTCAAAGCATCTGGCCCATAGTAGGTACTTAATATATTTTAACTATTTTTTATTACATAAATGGAGCTGTTGAGATTCCTTGGGAATTAGCATATTTTAGGCTTGAATAACTATAGGTCAAAACTAAGTTAACCATTTGTGTCCAGGAATAGATGTTCTCCTGACATTTCAGATGCTGTATTCCTGAGTGCCTGATAAACTCCAGAAAGTGGAGGGGCAATGATCTGGTATAAATTAGTGTTTTGACTAAAACTGCTTCTCCAGGAAATTAAAGCACAAAATTAAATAGTATATTTTGTTCATTCAATAAATTATTGTGGAGAATCCAGAGCCTTCAAGAAACTCATTGACCAGGGGAGATACTTTAAGTACATTGAAAATCTACAACCCAAGCAATATGTGTGGTACCTAATGAGTTGGCACAACATGACATAGAGCTTCAGAGTTTATAGTAAAAACAAACCAGCAATTTGGCTATGGTGGTGGTATATAGCTCTATCATAGATACCTTGCTCCTTCCCCCCACCTTTTTACAAGATTTTATTTATTTATTTGACAGAAAGAGAGACAGCCAGAGAGGGAACACAAGTAGGGGGAGAGGGAGAAGGAGAAGCAGGCTTCCCACTGATCGGGTAGCCCGATGTAGGGCTCAATCCCAGGACACTAGGATCATGACCTGAGCCAAAGGCAGACGCTTAACAACTGAGCCACCCAGGCGCCCCTGCTCTTCCCTTTTATAACAAATATTTTCCAAGGCCGCCTTTGTTGTTTTGAAATGAATTTTGTATATGATACATAACATCCTATACACATAATTTCTCTTTTTTCCTTCCCTTTTTTCTTCTTTTTAAAAGAGTCATAGGAGGTACATGAACTGCTCAGTCACAATCCTTAATCACTGACATAATCTGCATTATTGGTCCATTCATGGTCCTCTTCTAGTCTTCTGTTTATTTGTTTAACTATTTTTAATGTAAAAACCACCAGTGATGGTACCATCCAACATAAAAAGTAGAACCTTTACCAGAACCAACATCTGACTCTGGAGATACTTCCCAAACCATCCTCTTATCTTTTTCATCCTGATTAACCAAAATCCTGAATCTCATGTTCGGTGTTGTCTTTCTTCCATTTTTTTTTAAACTTAAACATTTTTAATTATATATTTGAGAGACAGAGAAGAGCATGAGTTGGGGGAGGAGCAGATGGAAACGGAAAGGGACAAACAGACTCCCCACGGAGTGAGGAGCCTGATGCAGGGCTTGATCCCAGAACCCTGAGATCATGACCTAAGCTGAAGTCAGTGCTTAACTGACTGAGCCACCCAGACACTCCATCTTGGTTCCATTTTTATACAGTTTCATTGAATCTGTATGAGTTTCTTGAACATATTTTTATTTTAGTTGTTTTAACTTTATCAAAAGTATTCACATGTATCTCTTCTTATAATGTTGTAATTCTGAGAATCATCCATATTTTTGCACATGTCTCTGCAGTACACTGGTTTTGACTACTCTGTTATATACCATTCAGTGAACATTCCAGGTTTACTTACTTACTGTCCTATTGATGGGCATTCAGATTGTGTCTCAATATTTGCTGTTTTGAAAAGTTATGCTGTGACATATTTGTATGTATTTGTATATACTCCTTGGTGTACAGGTCCAAGGCTTCTTTTGTATATATGCCTATAAGTGGGATTATTGTGTCATTAGAGTATTTGGATGTTTAATGTCGTACATAACCCAAACTGTATTCCACAATAGTTGGTCTAATTTACATCCCCGCAGTAGCATATAAGAGATTCTAGAAATCCACATTCTCTCTAATACTTCATCTTATCAAAATTCATATTTATTGGCCATATATATAGTTTCTCTTTTGAGAAAAGCCCAATCTTATATTTGTTCATTTTTCTATCAGCTTCTTAGTGTTTTTCTTATGATTTTTAGGAGCTCTTTTTATACCCTTTTACTAATCTTTATCAGTAATGTGAATTGCAGTCTTCTTCTTCCAGTTAGTAACTTTTCACTTTCTTTAAGGTAAAGTACTTAAGTTTAATGTAGTTAAATTTATTAATCTTTTCTTTTATACTCAATGCTTTTTATATCTTGTTTTGAAAATGTCTTTATTTCACGGCTACATTATACTCACATATATTTTTAAAAGTTTTGTTTCTTCATTTAAATTTTTAATGCATTGGGAGTTGATTATTGTGTGTATTGTGAGGTAGAGATTCAATCTAATTTTCTTCCAAATGGATAAGCTTCTTTTCTTAGCTCCATTTGTTGAACAGTCTCTCAGTGTACCTCAATTTGACATGGCTTTTCTGAAATATACAAGGTTTCATATGTATACAGGCCTGTTTTAGAGCTCTCTATTCTATTCCATTGTCAGCTTATTAGGTTTGGGACCCACACAACATTGTCTTAATTTCTATAGCTCCATTATAAATCCAAATATGGTTGGGCAATACCCCCCCTCTGTACTTTCCTTTTTCAGAAGTGAACTGTCAGGGCACCAGGGTGGTTCAGTTGGTTAAGCATCTTTCTAAGGCTCAGGTCATAATCTCAGGGTCCTGGGTTCGAGTCTCCACTGGGGTCCATGCTCTCAGGGAAGTCTGCTTCTCCTTCTCCCTCTGCCCTGCCCCCACTCATGCACATATGTGCTCTCTCTCAAATAGAGAAATAAAATCCTAATAAATAAATAAATAAATAAATTGAAGCATTTTGGCTGCTCTTGGCCCTTTACTTTTCCTTATATACCTAATTTTTAAATTAATACATAAAAGAATGCCCTTACTATAATATGAAGAAGAAATAAAGGGAAAATGTTTCTATAGAATAGTATGTAATTTAATACATATAAGTTCTAGGCAATACCAGAACAACAATCTTCTGAGATGTTCTTCTGACAATACCAGAAGAACATCCCCACAAATATTCAAAATGCCCCCTGAGAGTGGTGCAGCCCCTACTGAAAGCTGACAGGCTAGAGAAGTGGAGTGATGCCATCCAGGAGCCTTAGAGGGTGGGTGGGATGTAAGCTTGCAGATAGGAGACAGAGAAAGAGGTCGTGTTTCACTGCAAAGGTAAAAAAGCACATTTTTGATAAAAAGGGATGTTTATAAAAAGTTCATCCTGATGAAGTTGGGAGTAAGTTGGAAAGATTTTTTGGAATGTTTTTTGTTTCTTTGGGAGTGGCTGACACAGACCAAAGTTAGTTAATACCTATATCACACCCCCTTAGCTGGTATGGTCCAACACGCAGCTGACCCATCTGCTTTCCTTTGGGCAAATCATCTAGAGACGAAATTAAGTTCTGAGAACATAAACCAATAAACCAAAGCAATAAATCCAGGTTTAATAAAAATGAAACAGGTTCCCCACATTTCACTTTGAGCTATAACTTTAAGTACATTTACCCTGTATTTTATTAAGCACCTTCGTAATAACCTTTTTTTTTTTTTTTTTAAATTGAGAAGTATTTCCTATTCTTTCACTCTCCCTCTGTGGATGGCTTAGATCTTTTTTAAAACAAGATTTGGACATTTTAAGAGCATGATTATTGCTGCCTGATAAAACAAGGTAGTTGGAGAGTGGGGAAAGGACCCCCAACTTGTTTATTTGATGACTAAGCTGGCCTCCTTGAGAACTGCAGTCTTCCTTAGGTAGGGGTCCCCAGGCTACATTTCGTTCTGTTTATCCTATAGGGAGGGAGTCAAAAGGGAGGCTGTTCACCTGCCTTTTTAGTATTAGTTTCTGTATAAGTTTAAGGGTCTAACTAGCAATTCCCTTTAAAGACAGAATAGCTAGTTTTTTTTCTAGACAATCAGCTAGTCAATGGCATTAGGATCTTCTTAAAGGTGTTGATGTTGCAAAGGTATATTCAAATTGTGTGTTTCATAGTGAAGGGCTTTCTTTGAGCCTGATTCTAAATAGAATAATAGAATAGAATAATAATAGTATTATTTAACCCAGACATTAACTGTACCAAATCACTTCTGTGACATTTAAAGGGGCTTTTTAAAAAAAGTTTTTATTTATTTATTTGATAGAGATCACAAGTAGACAGAGATCACAAGTAGGCAGAGAGGCAGGCAGGAGGAAGCAGTCTTGCCGCTGAGCAGAGAGCCTAATGTGGGACTCCATCCCAGGACCCTGAGATCATGACCTGAGCCGAAGGCAGAGGCTTAACCCACTGAGCCACCGGGGTGCTCCTAAAAAGTTTTTTTACTACTAACATATTTCAGTATCCCCCTACTCCAGGATTGCCAGCTTTTGCAAATAAAACTGCAGGCAGGACATGTAGTTTAAGGAGAAGTATAGTTGGGACATATACTGAAAAGTCACCTGTTTATCTCAAATTCAAATCTAACTGGGCATTTCTGTATTTTATCTGGCTACCCCATCCCCAATGTGTCATACTCAGATTTTTCACTTCCACTGAACTCGGATTTCTCTTAAATATTACTTTTCCTGGCATAGCCTTTATTTCTTACAACTATACAAATATGGAAGATGCTCATTTTCTTTACACTTTCCCATATACCACTCCCACAAGGCACTAAGTAGGAGTAACAGTGGGGAGGGGGATGTATGTGAGAATAATTGGGTTAAAGAAAAGCAGTAAAACCCTATCTCTTATCCCAGGTACAGTATGTAGCTGTGTATAAAGAAAGAACTTCAGTTTATTTGGGTGCCTGTATATGTGACAAATTTTGATATATTGAACTAATTAAAATTATCTTCAGTAATTCATACTGATCTTCATCATTTTTAAATCTATAGCTTGTTTCATTGAATGAATTTAATTCAGCTCTTTTTGAAGATTTTATTTATTTATTTGAGAGAGAGAGCAGGGGGAGGGGCAGAGGGAGAAAATCTCCAGCAGACTCTGCGCTGAGCACAGTCTGTCACAGGGTTCAATCTCATGACCCTGAGATCATGATCTCAGCCGAAATCCAGAGTCGGCTGCTTAACTGACTAGGCCACCCAGGTGCCCCTAAGTCAGCTCCTTTTAATAAAAATCTGGTGTCCATGGCAGAATAAACAACTTTGTACTGAAAAGATTAGCTATCCCTATTATAAAAAGTCATATACTGCACTAGGGATTTCTCACTTACTTTCTCTTCTCTTGAGTTACAGACTCCGTGCTCTCTTCCTAGGCCATCCCTTCTCATCATCTTTTCTCATCTCTCCCAATGTCTCCCCTTTTTCAGGCCCCCTATTCCTCCAGCACTGCTCCTAGAAACTTAAAAATTCTTCTCACTTTGTAAGCCTTCTTGTCTCATTCAACCTATCTCCTATGGACCATCTTGCTACAGCCAAAGTGTTATCCACATGTTTGGTAGGTATCATGTTTGGTAGGGAAAGTTATCCACATGTTTGTTACACAAATACGAGTCTCCACCTGATGAATTCTGCTACTAGCCCCTGAAGCAATATTCCACTCTCTGTTCTGTTTCTAAAGGGGAGAGAAGAGAGGGTCAAAAATGACAGTTGGGGGACACCTGGGTGGCTCGGTGGGTTAAGCCGCTGCCTTCAGCTCAGGTCATGATCCCAGGGTCCTGGGATCGAGCCCCGCATCAGGCTCTCTGCTTAGCAGGGAGCCTGCTTCCCTCTCTCTCTGCCTGTCTCTCTGCCTACTTGTGATCTCTCTCTGTCAAATAAATAAATAAAATTAAATTAAAAAAAAAAGACAGTTGGACTAGGAGGATAAAGAAAGGAAGGACCCTCAGTGGTCCTTTGGATTAAATTAGAAACCAGAAACTGATAGAGCTGCCCAAGAGGGACTTCACTGGGCCTGGATGGGACTCCTAAGCCAGGTGATAATTCTAGGGTCTGAGGGAGCAGGACAGGAGGAGGGCTTGCTTGACCTTCCTCAGCTTTCTTCTGGTACCTGGAGCTTGGGAAATCTTGCTGGCACCTAGAGATAGATAACAGTATTCCTCTGATGGGCAGTGTCCTCTTCAGGCTAGGTTATAGGCAGCTAAAGCGGGCACCACTACTGAAGAAGGATAATGGGGCACTGCTGTTAACAGGGTGGTGCTCAAACTTCTATGAGGCTGCTTTTCGGATCGCCCAGTAATAGCCAGGGGAATCTATGACAAGTAACAAAAGAGAGGCCAAGGGAGAAATCACACCTGGTTATTGGATATCTGTGGAGGAGACATCAATTAACTAGACCTTGAAATATTTCTCAAGAAGGCAGCCTCACTTTGAGAAGTAAAATCTGTTATGTAAAGAGAAGTGTATCCATATATGGTTTTTTTTAGTATTGTTGTTACTAGCTAATGGGATGTAAAGACAATGACTTCTTACCAAGGAAATTATTGCATTCCTTCTAATAGATTATGCTAGATTTCTTTCCCTCTTTTTTTTTTTTTTTTTTTTTGAAGATTTATTTATTTTGAGAGAGAGACAGCAGGGGAAGAGGCAAAGGAAGAGGGAGGGAGATAATCTCCAGCAGACTCACCATTTAGTGTGGAGCCCAACGCGATGCTCATTGTAGGGCTCAACATGGGGCTTGATCTCAGGACCCTGAGACCATGACCTGAGCCAAAATCAAGAGTCTAATACTTAACTGACTGAGTTACCCAGGCGCCCCTCGTTCCCTCTGTTTCTAACAGGTATGTAGGTGGCATGCAAATGAGAACACTCGGGAGAATATGATGGACTAGCCCATGAAGACAGTGGCCATGAGCCCTGTTAGGTCATTTTGTGTTCACGGAATCGACTATACAAAATTTGATGGCCCACAGAGAATGTTCTTTTAAAAACTCACTTCCCAAAGAAAAAAACACAAGCAAGCAAAACCCCCACCAGTATAGAAAAAGAAAAATGGCAACCAAGGCATGTCTCTGAGGGTCATAGAAGCATAGAATCTGTCTCCTGTCTCCTGAGAGCCACATTCATTACAGCTCCTCCGGGTGACTCTCTAACCCTATTGCTTAGAACCCTAGTGAGGTGTGTGGAGGAAAAGCTGCCAGCTCTGGGCGGCCACACGAGAAGAAAATCCATTTGGTGGATGGACATTTTTAAAACCTGCCACATATGTTAGCTGTTTTTATGGCAATTAAATTGTTGGGGGATCTGTGAGGTGAATGTGTAATAAAACCTTTCGCAATAAACCATGTGGAAAATCATCTAATCCAACCCCTGGAGGTCAAAAGCCACAGTAACATGTTGCTTTATTCCATGAAGAAGAATTAGGACTCTATAGACAGCTTGCTTCTCCCTTTCTTCTTTATAGATCAGTGCTCTAGATTTGGGGTGGAAAGTACACTGTGTGAAATGGCAGTGGCGGGTTGCTGGAGGAGGGTGGGAAAGCCTCCCTCGCCAAGTTGAACCTAGGAAGTGCTTTGCCAATAACTTTCAAAGCAGCATCATTTCTGCTACCCTTTTCCAACCTCAGGAAGTGATATTCTTCCCAAGAGATATATGGGGGCGGGGGGGGGGGGGTAGGCAGGGAATAGGACAAGGACGTAAGGCATGGAAGTCAGAACAAGATTTCATAGTGAGAGGACCTGGAGTTTGGGAAGTGTAAAGGCTGTGATCATGTTTATTGAGTCATTTACATGGGAATACATAGGTTTCAGAACACTGGGGAACCCTTTCATTTTCTCCTGAGGCAATGTAATGGTCTAAACAAAAATAAAACTTGCAAGAGCTCTAGGACACTTTCTTACTGATGTGCACTTTGAGGATTTAAGCCTAAGTCGTTTAGCTAAGTAAGAATCTAGAAAGTCATTATAGTTAAAAGAAAGTCTTGGGGCTAAGGAACATTTGAAGTTACACAGTAACTCCTCAAAAATGACTAGTTAAGTTTGTTTATTCCCATTCGAAGTTCATTTTGAAAACTTCGGTCATTCACATTTATTATTTTTATTTCCTAAAATGAGCTTCTAATGAAGTTAGCATGCCTTTCACTCCTCTCTTATCTTTTCTGCCCAGGTGTTTTAAAATTTGAGATTTAGAGCACATCTGAATAGCATGAAATGCATGGTGAGAAATAGTTAGAAAGGAAGAAGAATTCTGAACATTAAGAAGATAATGTTAAGGGGCATTTGGGTGGCTCAGTGGGTTAAAGCCTCTGTCTTCGACTCAGGTCATGATCTTAGGGTCCTGGGATCGAATTCCGCATCAGGCTCTCTGCTCACCAGGGAGCCTGCTTCCTCCTCTCTCTCTATCTCTCTGCCTGCCTCTCTGGCTACTTGTGATCTCTGTCTTTCAAATAAAATCTTAAAAAAAAAAAAAGAATTAGAATACCATTGGGATGCCTGCGTGGCTCAGTTGGTTGGACTTCTGGCTCTTGATTGCAGCTCAAGTCATGGTCTCATCAGGTCACAGTCTCAGGATCATGAGATTGAGCCCCACATCAGGCTCTGCACTCAGTGCAGTCTGCTTGTCCCTCTCCCTCTGCTCATCCCCCTACTCATATACATGTTCTGTCTCTCTCAAATGAATGAATGAATAAAATCTTAAAAAACAAACAAAGAAAGAATCAGAATACCATCAGGTGTCAAATTCTCATCTTAAATAACTGAGATACAGTCTCACTCTTGTTCTTGCTATGTGATGGTCTGAAGTTGGCCTGAGTAATGGCACAGGTGGTCAGGCCATGCTCACTGACTTCAGGTCCAAACTGAGGCTAATTATGGATGAATAAAGGTATATGGATGGTGCTCTGCCTGTTTATAAGTACCTTCACAATTCAGTTCATTTCACTGAAGGATGATTTAGGATATGCAGATAAAACAACTGATCAGTAGATTAAATTTTCATTTCTTGGTTGTCAAGTGTGATCCCAGAGACATGAACTGTACCATTCTCAGAACAAACCTTCAAGGTCTTGGTTGTGGCCCCTTTTCTGTGCTGGGATCTTAAGGACCATTTAGTTCAATACTGTTTTATAGATGACAAAGCTGAGGTTCAGAGAGGTGGGAGGAGTGGCTTTTCCATTCAGTAAACTAGGACAAGAACAAAGGTCACCTGAATTTAAACCCCAGGTCTTCCACTAAACAGCTTAGGGCCAGTCATATACTGTGGACTGCTTTCTTCTCCTATAACATCAGGGTGTTGAGTGATTTAATATGGTTTGCCTCTTGGTCCCAGCATTTCTGTGTTCTTTCCACTGTACTGTATCTTTGATTTCATTCATTCATTTGTTCATTCATTCATTCATTCCATGAGAAGGAGTGGTTAGAAGCAACTGTCCATCAGGGATCATATTAGCCAGCCTGCTCCCCCTGCCTTCTCAGCCCTTGTATGTGGCTGGAGCCACTTCTTACCAATTGGACATGATTGGAAGAGAAGCATGTCACTTCCAGGCAGAAGTGATTGGGTAAGAGGTGTGTTGTTTCTATCCTTTCTTTCCTATCTGCTGACTTGAATGGTACTCTACAGTCTTAGGGGATAGTGGAGCCACAATGTAGGAGCCTGAGTTCCTGAATCACCCCATGGAAGGCTGCCTACTAAGCAACTGCACTGGACAGTTGTGTGTACGAGAAATAAATTTCTTTGTCTTAAAGGTCATTGTTGTTGGAACAACTAGCATGATCCTGACTAATGCAGTCAGGCAATAGGCATTTAAATGCTTACTATATGCATGATATTATGTTGAGTAGTAGGGTTCCATCAATGACTAATATTTCTGCCCTCAAGGAGTTCAGCCTGGCAGGAGAAGACTTATAGATATATCAGCAGTTGCGATACAGTGTGACAAGTACTGTGGTAACACAGTATGCCAAAAAGAATATAGCCTTGGGCATTTTAGGAAATATGCCCAGCAGAGGTAGCATTTAGGTTAAGTCTTGAAGCAAATCCTATTTGATGGTGGGATGGTGTTATGAACTGAATGCTTTGTATTCCCACAAAATTCATAAGTTGAAGCTCTAATTCCCAATGTGATGGTATTTGGAGATGGGGTCTTTGGGAGGTAGAGTTGGCTGAGGAGTGGGGCTCTCCTGGTGGGATTAGTTTCCTTATAAGAAGAAGAGAAAGAGATTTTTCTCCACCTCATGAGAACACAGTGAGAAGGCAACCATCTGCAAGCCATGAAAAGAGCCCTTATCAGAACTTGACCATACTGGCACCCTGTTCTTGGACTTCTAGGCTCCAGAGCTGTGAGATATAAATGTCTGTTGTTTAAGGTGCCTATTCTATGGTATTTTGTTATGACAGCCCTTGCTGATCTTAACAGATGGGCATTTCTTCCCAAGGAACTAGTTTTTGCAAAGGCCCAGAGATAAGGGACAGCATGACTTACTTGTTCAAGAATTTGGTAGCTGCCAAGGAAGATGGAGAGGTAGGCTAAGGTTGCATCTGCAGGGAGAAATCTCCCATTACACTGAGGCCTTTGAATAAGGTTCCCAGGAAGATGGCTCAAGGGTGGTGAGATGAGCAGAGACCTGGGGGTGTGGTCTAAAGGGTAGGCAGGCAGAGAGAAGTAAGGGATTGGCCTAGAAATGATACTAGTGGTATCTGTAGCGTCTGCACTGAAGAAAATATCCAAATGCTTGCAGGTCAGTTCGATTTGACACAGTTTAGCAGCAAAGAGAAAAGATAAGCATCTCCAAAAAATATAGTTCACTTATCAGTAATGTCATTATGTCATTAAACAGACATGGGGTTCAACTCTCAAATTCATGGAACGGAATACTGTGTGGCCCTTAAGGTTGCCAGGGAAAGCAAGTGCTTCAGGGACCCAGCAAGACTTTAAGTCTAACACTAATGAATTCCGCACTCCAGAGAGAGAAGTCGTTATTTGCATCATGATTTCTGACTTGGCAAATAACCAGAGGGAATAAATCAGAAATCTCCCAACCCATTTTCCAATGAGGATCATCTGATGGACTTTTTTCCTTGTCTTTATTCTAGGCTTTTCCTCACCCTCAAATCTTCACAAAAGAAGGAAGAAAAACAACAGAGCCTCCCTTCTCTCAAACCTTGTCTAATCCTTTCATAATTCAAGATCACAGAGCTGCTGTAAAAACTCAGCCTCTCTGCTGTGCTTCTTCCCTGTGAGCTTGGCAGAGCAAGCAATTCCATTTACCAGCACTCCAGTGAGCGTGTGGTGATAAATAAAGCTGCCACCCTCTGCTTGCCCACCGTGTTTAAAATGACACATTGGACAAGTGGGTCTCTATTGCCTCCATTTTTTTCATGAAAAGGCTAAAACTGGTCTGCAAATGCAGTAAATCTTAATTTCTAATATAAACTCCAAACACAGAAGAAATATCATAGGCCAGTTTAGACTGCAGTGAATTTGATGATCAGCTAGTGAGGATTTGAATACTAAAGAGATAAAGCAATCTGAAAACTAGCTCCAGTAGCCTCCTGGGTGTGTGGGGTTTCTCCTTTTCTCTCCTTAAAGCGAGCTTGCCATCTCCCCATGCAACATTATTGGAAACTAAAAACACAGATTCAGGGAGAGCAGAGTCAACATGAAAAAAAAGCTGTTTCTAAATGCAGAATCCTGGGCTCCTGAGTGGCTCAGTGGGTTAAGCCTCTGCCTTCTGCTCAGGTCATGATCTCATGGGCTCTCTGCTCAGCGGGGAGCCTGCTTCCTGCCCCCACTCAGCCTACTTGTGACCTCTCTCTGTCAAATAAATAAAATATATATTTTTTTTATTTAAAAAATAGAATAAATGCAGAATCCCAGAATTTCAAAATGACCTCTTTTTGTGGTTATGCATGCTAATAATTACCTTTTTTTTTTTGAACAGTTTCTGTATGATGCATCCATACCAAGTGATTTCATGCATATCTCTCTGAACTTCTGAGTCTGTGAATTTTCTTTTCTAATATTCCAATCTGGAATCAAGGGCATTCTTTTTTCTTTATTACCGTTAGCAGGAGAATTGACTTTGAGTTACACATTGAGTATGAAGGCCTGGAAGGATGATCTCTAACATGAATGAGTCAGCTTGAAACCATCTTGTTGATCTACAAGAATAGACCCCTTTCTCTGGCAGTCAGAGCCCTCCTTGGTCTTGTCTGAACCTACTTGGAAATCTTGTTTCCAGCCCCTCTGTTTCATCATCTCCCTCTGTGCTCTGATCTCATTATACAGTGCTCTCTTCCCCCATGCACACCTCATGCTTTCCCAGCTGTCTGCCTCTGCTCTAGGTTAGTCATCTACTTGGATTACCTTTCCCCCCCTCCTCACCTCATAATCTCTACCTGACCACCAAGTCCAGCTCAGATTTCACATGTGCCATGAAGCCTGGCCTAATTTTCCTCCCCAAGCTGAAAGTCACCTTTTCTCTTTTGACCATCCAATCCTCTTTATTTAAAGTTCAGAAACTCTCTTTGCAAGGGTGTTCATAGCAGCGTGGTCATAATAGCAAAAAATGGGAAAGAACATACATGACCATCAAGGGAGTACCAGGTTTTGTTTTTTTTTTTTTAAAAAAGATTTTATTTATTTATTTGAGAGCAGGCACAAGGTGAGGGAAGGGCAGAGGGAGAGGGAGAACAGACTCCCTGCTGAGCAGGGAGCCTGATGTCGGCTGCATCCCAGGACCCCGAGATCATGACCTGAGCCGAAGGCAGGAACTTAACCAACTGAACCACCCAGGTGCCCCTAGAGTGTTGAATAAATTGTTTTCTTATTCATTGTGGAGGACAATATAACTATTAACCATCGTGATGCAGATTATATATATTTACTGATTTAAAAGGATACCCACTCGAGATTAAAAGTTCAAAAGAAAGAAACTTTATTTTTATTTATTTAATTTTATTTTTTCAATGTTCCAAGATTCATTGTTTATGCACCACACCCAGTGCTCCATGCAATACGTGCCCTCCTTAATGCCCACGACCAGCCTCACCCAACCCCTCACCCCACTCTCCTCCAAAACCCTCAGTTTGTTTCTCAGAGTCCACAGTCTCTCATAGTTTGTCTCCCCTCCGATCTCCCGCAACTCACTTCTCTCCATCTCCCAATGTCCTCCATGTCATTCTTTAGGCTCCACAAGTAAGTGAAACCATATGATAATTGACTCTCTCTGCTTGACTTATTTCATTCAGCATAATCTCTTCCAGTCCCATCCATGTTGATACAAAAGTTGGGTATTCATCCTGTCTGATGGAGGCATAATACTCCATTGTATATATGGACCATATCTTCTTTATCCATTCGTCTGTTGAAAGGCATCTTGGCTCTTTCCACAGTTTGGCAATTGTGGCTGTTGCTACTATGAACACTGGGGTACAGATGGCCCTTCTTTTCACTACATCTGTATCTTTGGGGTAAATACCCAGTAGTGCAATTGCAGGGTCATAGGGTAGATCTATTTTTAATTTCTTAAGGAATCTCCACACTGTTTTCCAAGTGGCTGCATCAACTTGCATTCCTACCAACAGTGCAAGATGGTTCCCCTTTCTCCACATCATCTCCAACACTTGTTGTTTACTGTCTAAAAACAAGTATCTTTAGGGGTACCTGGGTGACTCAGTGGGTTAAGCCTTTGCCTTTGGCTCAGGCCATGCCTTTGGCTCAGGTCATGGTCTCAGGGTCCTGGGATCAAGCCCCATATCAGGCTCTCTGCTCAGCAGGGATCCTGCTTCCCTCTTTCTCCCTGCCTGCCACTCTGCCTACTTGTGATCTCTGTCTGTCAAATAAATAAATAAAATAAGAAATAAGAACAAGTATCTTTAAATACAAAAATAATTTAAATTTTACCTGCTTCAGTCTTCAGTGGCTGAAAGGTTAGGCCTTGGAAGTGGCCCAAAATTGTTTCTGAAAGTTCCCCAAAGGTCAGGGAGGGAGGTTTACATATGCCCAGAGCTGCAGCCACTATCCAAGCCGGCTCTTGGAGATGCTCTAAGAAGTTTCATTGCTTTACCTTCCAATGGAGCCCATCATGAGACATTGATTCGCCCAAAGCCATTAGTCTGTGAGCTGCCACTGAGTCCCACTGTGTTCCTTAAGTCTTCCTGACTTCTCTTCCTCCGTCATTCACCTGTTTCATCAGCCCCTGAGACGAAGGTAAACAGGACATGATTCCTGTCCTAGAAAGGCTCTCAGACTGTCCGGGCTTACATTCCAAGTCCTGCTTGGAAATTCCTTTGTAGTACTCTGCTAGCTGCCCAAGGGTAGGCAATGTGGACAGAGTGCTGAGTGAGAAGATATGGGTTCATATCCCAGCTTTGTCACTTAATAGCTTACCATCTTGGGTGAGGCATTTTCCCTGAGGCTCAGTTTCTTCAAATAAAATGGTAGTGACAATATTACTTATCATATTGCTTTGTTATGAAGGATAAAGGAGATGTGATTATCAATGTTATTCATACATCATAAAAATCTAGAAAGGCCATTTAATATTTAATAACACATACTTAATCCTAACCCTATGTCCCTAACCCCTAATGAGATATGTCAATTTATATGACTACAGAGAATTTTTCAGGTCTAATATATTTTTAAATACCAGCAAGTTTTTTTTTTTTTTCAAGATTTTATTTATTTATTTGACAGAGAGAGACACAGTGAAAGAGGGAACGCAAGCAGGGGGACTGGGAGAGGGAGAAGCAGGCTTCCCACTGATCAGGGAACCTGACGCAGGGCTCAATCTCAGGACCCTGGGATCATGACCTGAGCCAAAGGCAGACACTTAATGACTGAGCCACCCAGGGGCCCCTGGCTCTGGTTTTTTTTTTAAAGCTCAGGATGGGAATGACACCCGCTTGACTTTGTAGATCTGACCTTCAACTGAAGCCCTGACTGCCACAGTGAACTTGACTAGGATATTTCTCATATTAGAGGGACCCAAGGTGACAGCACCTCAGTGGACCAACAGCTCTGGATAGGAACTCATAGCCCATCCTCAAGTTCTCATCTGGCCCTCCAGAGAAGACTGGGAAATCCACATGTCTCACATGTCAAACAGGAGCCCTTCACTGAAATGCAAAAATGTGTATTCCCAGGATTTGAATGGACAAATCACACTGAGGAATGTTGAGGGACGTTTAAAAATGTCCCCGTAATCTTTTGCTTCTTCACTGCAGAGCTCTTTCTGGGAAGAATTGTCTGTCCTGCACCAGAGACTGTGATCACTTCTGGGTGTGTGGACGGACTGTTATGTGTTCTGCCTGTGGAAAGGTTTCTTTTGTGGGTGTCAGTTAAGTTATGAAGTGTTAGCAGGCTCCTGGAAGAGCCATCACATCAAGTAGAAGGTGTTGGGTTTTGATTCTTGGCTGTGGTTCAGGTTTATTTAATTTCTGTCTCCTTCCCCCACCTCCTTACTCCCAGCCTATTAAGATTTGAACGCTCAGGCCGACAACTCCAGTTGACTTATTTGTATCTGTTTTAGGACTGAAGACCCTACCATTCTTGCCCTTTCAGCTTTGGAAAGAGCCTTTTCTTTCCATGCATGAAGAGGTTTAACCTTGATGGGAAAACCTGCCATGTTCAAATACTTTGTGCTCTTTTGATTCTCTTCTGGGAGTGGACAAGAACTGGGCAGATCGCTACTGCTATGGCCCATGTGGTTGACTTAAAAACAACACATATGGGTTTATGTTCTCATCTGCAGTTTTTATTTTAACCCAAGTGTACTTCAATCCTTCTTCAGAAGCTTGGTCTGAGTCAGATGTTAGGGAGGTTTATCTGCTGGTCATTTTTCATCTTGATAAACCCAAACCTTCAATGGGAACTCTGGTGATGAACGAGCATCCTCTCTCTTATATTTTCTCTCTTCTGCCTTTGATTAAAAAATAATACATCTGTACACTGTGGAAAATTTAGAACATAGAAATGCATAAAGCAGAACATAAAAGTCACACCATTAGCTTGTCATCTCAAGACAACTGCTGTTAATAATTTGTATGTCTTTTGTCTAAGATCAAATAGAATTCATGCTCTCTGCAAAGTACTTTTTTCACTTAGTGTATCACAGCCATGTTACTGTGCCTGGTCAAGCATTCTTACTCTTCAGCATAATCTTTCCTGGCCATGGAACACTGAGAGCTCTGGACTGCACCAACTTCCTTATGTGGACTTCGTCTGGCTCCTGGTTTGGAAGCTATGGCCCAACTCCTGAGGCTGGGTACAAGCTCATTAGAACCCCTATCCCAACTCTAAATATGGCTGTATATTAACCAAAAAATGTAAACTACTTCACTGTCAAAAAGAACCCAAGAAATCTGCTCAGGGCCCTAGCTGAGAGAATTACCCATCAGATCCACTCCTTTCTTCAAGTGTTCACAGGTTGGAATGCCATTTTCCCTTATTTATTCGTCCATTTGTTTGTTTGTTTATGGCTTTTTTTTTTTTTTTTAGAGTTTTGGAATCACAAAAGTTGAGCAAAATGAAACAAAGTATGGAGAATGCCCATATACTCCCTCCCCTGCCCACCTCCAGCCTCCCCCACCATTAACATCTCCCACCACAATGGTACATTTGTCACAGTCAATGAACCAATATTGACATATCATTATCAGTCAAAGCCTATGGTTTACATTAGAATTCAGTCTTGGTGTCATAACTTCTGTGACTTTTGACAAATGTAAAAAGACATGTATTCACCACTTTGGTATTGTACAGAATAATTTCACTGCCTTAAAAAATCTCTCGTGCTCCACATAGTCATCCCTCCCCTCCCCTAAGCCCCTGACAGCCATTGATCTTTTTACTGTCCCCATAATTTTGCCTTTTTCAAAATGTCATATAGTTGAAATCATATAATATATAACCTTTTCAGATTGGCTTCTTTCACTTAATAATATGAATTTAAGTTTCTTTCATCTTTTTTATGGCTTGATAGCTCATTTCTTTTTACTGCTGAATAATATTTCTATTGTCTGGATATACCACAGCTTATTTACCCATTCATCTACTGAACGACATCTTGGTTGCTTCTAAGTTTTGGCAGTGATGAACAAAGTTGCCTTAAAAACATCCGTGTGCAGGTTATAAGTTTTCAACTCCTTTGGGTAAACATGGAGGAGCATGATTGCTGGGACATATGGTAAGAGTATGGATAGTTTTAGAAGAAACTATCTTCCAGAGTGCCCATACCATTCTGCACTCCCGCAGCAGCGTCTGAGAATTCCTGTGGCTCCCCTTCCTTGGCGGCACTTCGTGTTGTCTGTGTTCTGGATTTTAGACAGTCTGATGGGTAGTGGTAACATTTTTCTTTATCTCTTTTTGTTTAAAGTTTTTCCTACTTGGAATTGCCTGAAAATGAGTATGTGACTCTTTTTTTTTTTTTTTTTTAAAGATTTTATTTATTATTTGACAGACAGAGACCACAAGTAGGCAGAGAGGCAGGCAGAGAGAGAGGAGGAAGCAGGCTCCCTGCTGAGCAGAGAGCCCGATGCGGGGCTCGATCCCAGGACTCTGGGATCATAACCTGAGCTGAAAGCAGAGGCTCTAACCCACTGAGCCACCCAGGTGTGACTCTTAATCTAAGCAGGTTCTTTCCTCCTCTCTGTTGTTAAGCAGATGTCCACTAAATTCTGAGAGCCACACAGTCTGCCCCTTTGTGTCAGCTTGGCGCTCTGTAGGTGGTTAGAAAATGTTTGCTGATTACATAGCTCTCAATGACCAGCGGCCTCTACTTTTGAGAACTGGAAGGATCTGTTTGGGGAGATTTGGACTTAGATGCACATGCATACACATAAATAAAACCACAGGCACTGTTCTATACCAGCTTGGGGCCACATTGCCTAGGCTTTCAAACCCTAGACTCTGAGGACCTCCACATGTTGGCCTTGGTCTATAAGTAATCATAAATGAATATTTTTGGTTATGCTTTACTTTGGTCAATCATCAGACCTATTATCTTTGGGTGTCAGACAATGACCTAGTTACTCTTCCTGTGGGAGCCCATGTGAACCAATCCCGAGGTGGTAGGTGTAAAAGCTGATGAGAACCCTGTTTGTTATCCCGCTCATTTCCTTTTGTTTTGTTTCCTTTCTCCATTGTTCCTCCAAGAGGATTCTTAGAAACAAGGAGACCTATGATTGAGTCCCCTGGAGGTAAGCTTATATCCTGTTTCTTGTGCTTCCATTGCTGGTTCTGCATTATGTGCCTAACACATGATAGGTGGTAATCAATGTTTATTGAATAAATAATGACCTTTGGTCTGATATGGAACTGTAGAGTTTTGTGGTAAAGAACCATGTAACAGTCTTAAGTTCATTGTTGGAGCTTCTGTTGCAGTTGCTTTGCAATAGCAGAAATCACTACAGGTTTGCCTTCATGAGCCCATGGCCATGGCCAAATGCGGAGCCAGTACTCCCCAACTCCCCACCTCCTGCTTATTGTCAAAAACACACCACACATTGTAGCAATCATATTGCCAAAGCTTTATGGCATCCATAAATTGAAAATTACTGCCCCTGACAGTTATGGGCCTGTGTCAACACCAGATCATGTTGACTCTCCTGGAATGTGTTTGCGAATGCACCATGCCAGCCTTGGAAGCTGTTGACATCAGAGGCTCTAAGTTAATTAGATGTGGCCCCAGAGCATTGTGGGTTTTGCTATCTAGGAGGATTTTAATTTTTTTTCCTGAAATTCCTCTCTCCTTTGATTTGATCCCAGGGCAGGAGCTGTCTTGGCTGCCGTGTTTGGCAGACAAGATCAGTTTAGGAGACCACCTCACAGAGCAAGTGATAATGATGTCTGTGAACTGCTTCCCTTTCTTCCCCTTTGGCAGATTGCAGTATGAATGGCTGGAGGTAGTGGGAAACGGTGCTGGTCATGACTTCCGCTGTGAAGGAGAGACACAGCCTGCACAGTCTGTGTGTTCTGAGCAGGTTTTGTCTGACTATGCCAGGGCAACCATCTGGACATGATGTTCATGAGACCAGTACTGGGTCTCCATTCTAGCGGCAGTGCACACTGTGAGCTTGCTGCCCTGTGTGCCTCTGTGCATGTGTGTAGGCAGTGGAGTTCCTGAGAGGACACCCCAGCTCTTTGAAGGTCCTCTTGCTGCCTTATTTTTCCTCTCCGTTCTAACATCCTCGTCACTCACAAAAATAAAAAGAATACCCACTAGTTAGAATATGTTTCAGAGTGTGTGTGTGTGTGTGTGTGTGTGTGTGTGTGTGTGTGTAGTTTCTATTCTGGAAACATCAAGAAAGGAAGAAAGACCCTGGCCAGTTCTGTCAAGCTTCAAAAAAAATGTCTGCCTGTGACACCATCAAGACTTGGGTCATTCTCACATTACCAGAGCCCTGACGCAGGGCATCACCCTAAACTGACAGACTGCCACAAGGGCCCAAGCTGGCAGGACCCAGACAGAGTAACAGAAAGAAGTGGGTCTCTTGGGAAGTGGGAAGTGAAGCCACAAGGTCAGGGAGAGCCCCACAGAGTTGTTTCCTGCCAACTGACTTCACTGCTTCAGTCCATATTCATTGAGCTCCATGTGCAGAGCACTGAGCAAGACCTGGAAGGAAACAGAAACCCATTTCTGCCTTCAGGGAGTTTACATTCTAATGGTGGAAAAGACATACTCCTAAGCAAAGGCAAGGAAATGGGAATGAGGAGGTGTGATGGGGTAATGGGGAGCAGGTGAGGAAAGATGGTGAATGGAGGTGGGGTAGACAAGGCTACAAGGATAGAAGGTACCCAAGGGCTGGAAGTTCTGTCCATTGAATTAACTACTATGAATACCCAGAGCCAGTGTTGCCAATTCACTTCGTGGACTACTATTGAGATGTACGTTGAGGCTAGGGACTGAAGGAGCTTTAATTTCTCAGACAATGTTCTCCAGGTATGTGGTGGATTGAGGTGGAATTTTGCATGGAGTTGAGTACTCCTGGCATTGATACGCAGAGTGATTGAAGAGGGCTGGCTTTTAGGCCACTGTCCGAATTAAATAAATGCTAATCCAAGCCTGAGGTACTAAGGGACTCAACTCTGTTAGAATTCAGAAAGGGGGTTCCGTCAGAGAGGCAACGAGGGTTTCAGGAGCAAGCTCACTAATACAAGTTGCCGAACTCTCAGGAGACCCCCTATGCTATCGCCCTCCTTCTGGCAGACTGCTCTGTGGTGGCGCCTTCTGGAGCAGACAGAACCTTCCCCCCTGCTGCCGCCGTTAGCCTTAGATAGAGATTTCACTGTCCATTTTTGTGAGACGTTTCACATTTTACCACTGTTCTCAAGAATGTCCCACAGAAATGACTGCTGCTTTAACTGAAGCTCATTTATGAGTTCATTCGTTCTTTCACTCATTCATTCTTCTACTGTTATCTACAAGCATCTATTTTGTGCTTCACCCTTCTCGGGACCTAGGCATTCATCAATAAATCAGAGCTCCTGGCTGCCCTCCACGACCTTAACAATTAAGTAGGGTCAAACATAAACATGCATGCGAGTAATAAAGGGCTGGACATCTGCAAAAGGCCTAGTGAGTGCCGAAAGGAGGATGTCCGCCAGCTCCACAGTGAGGTGTGAGACCAGGAGCATCATAAAAGCACAAGTGACAGGGCACCTGGGTGGCTCAGTCGGTTGAGCATCTACTTTTGGCTCAGGTCATGATCTCAGGGTCCTGGGATTGAGCCCTATGTCGGACTCTCTCATTAGTGGGGAGTCTGCTTCTCCTCCTTCTTACTCTCCTTCTGTTCTTTCTCTTTCTCAAAAATAAATAAATAAATAAATCTTTAAAAAAAAAAAAAAAAGCAAGCAGAGGTGATGACTGAGTTTTTCTTTAAAGTGTTCACCAGCTGGGCAAAAAGGAGTTAGAAGATGTTCTAGCAGAGAGCAAAGTGTGCAAAAGCTTTGAGGAGAAACCGCTGATGTGGCTTTGAAACCGGGTTCTAAATCCCCTTGGGTGGCAGAGTGGGGTATGGTGGGCTTCGGATCCCAGATGTCAGCAGATCGCTATGGCCTGATTCACTGTGCATGTGATTGAAAACAATATATTTATATCAAAGCAAATAAGACTATTTTGAGGCAGAATGCAAAAATACCAAAACTCATCCTAAAAAAAAAAAAATACTTCAAAGTGATGTCAAGGTTTATGCAGACTCTTTCACAGTTCACCCCTTGTCTTAGTTCTGGCTGCTATAACATAATCCCATGGACTGGGTGGCTTAAATAACAGAAACTTCTTTCTCACAATTCTGAAGGCTAGAAGTCCCAGATCAAAGTCTGACAGGGTGGATTTCTGTTGAGAGCTCTCTTCCTGGCTTACAGACGGCCTCCTTTCACTGTGATCTCACATGACAGACAGAGTTCTGGTCTCCCTCACCTTACAAGGACACCAATCCTATTATATTAGGGTCCTACCCTTATTTATTACCTCCTTCCTCCAAGTACAGTCATACAGGGGATTGGAACTTCAACATATGAATTTTGAAGGCCACGATTCTGTCCCTCAAAATCTAGGCAGTGGGAGAAGTTAGCTCTTTTATATCTACCTCTTCAAAACAAACAACTAGCCAGCACTAGTGGTGCTTCAAGAAACTTCATGTGAAGGTTGTAAAGAAAGGAGAAACTAGCAAAAGTCTGAAGAAGTAAGCTGGAGACTAATCAAGAGACCCTGTGTAGTGTGTGTGTGCCAAGGCTTTCCAGAATGCAAGGGAGCCCCTGAGAGGGAGAGACATGAACAGACTTGGGTTCCCAAGAGCTCCCTCTGCCTGCAGCCTGCGAGAGTATTGGAAGGAGCATCCTGGAGGGAAGGCTCTGGTCCTGGGCAAATAAAAGGCTGGAAGCCTGAAAAGTTGTGTAGAGATGAGAAATGTTCAGGGTATAAAATAAAAGAAATCGGTGCCCAATTTGATTTGAGGGAAAGAGGAAAGAAAATGAAGGCATCTAGATATCTCCCAAGTTTCTGACTTGGGTGAATGAACTATTCAGATTTTCAAGGAAGTAGAAACAGTTCCAAGACTCCCCTGGCAAGGTCTACTGAACTCGCCAATAGTAATCAGTTACTCTCCTGTCTTTGACTCCCTTAACTCTTCTACCATTTTTTCTCCTGGTAAAAATGCAGTTGGTGGCAAGGTAGAGCACGTGCAGAGTGAAGAGAAAGGGATTCTGTGAGTTTGAGTGATGGACCTGTTGCTTTTGGCCACCCAGTAGTTGGCCAACTTCTTCCTAGCAGAACCCTTATTTCCCTTTGGGTATAAGCCCTTCCTTGTGCTCTGGGATGTCTTGGTGGGTCTCTTCATTAGGGTTCCTCTCACAAGTGAGCTCCTTGTCAATCAAATGAGGTTTTGTTTGGGTCACTTGATCCAAGAATAGCCAGTCACAGTCACCAGATATGGTGAACAGCTTGAAGGTGGCCCAAAAATGTTCTGGGGGCACTGAGGTGGCTCAGTGGTTTAAGCATCTGACTCTTGATTTCAGTTCAAGTCATGGTCTCAGGGTCATGAGATGGAGACCCGTTTTGGGCTCTGTGCTCAGCGGGGAGTCTGCTTGAGATTCTCTCTCCCTCTCTCTTTGCCTCTCCCCCCTCTGGAATAAATCAATAAATTAAAAAAGTATTCTGAAGAAATTACTATGTTCTTATGGGTTGTTACCTTGATCCCAAGACCTTCCCTTTTTCCTGCCCTTTCTAAGACTAAACTAATCACCCTCTTCTGTTTTGTGAGCTACCCTGTATCCTTTCAGCAAGTTCCTTTTTTAAAACTTAAACATACTTTGTTTCTGTTGCTTACAACTAAGGAACCCTAGCTGAAGCCCAGAGGGTAGCAGGAAAGGCCCTATACAACTTTCTCTGTTCACTCTACCTGTGTTGCTAAAGGAGACCTGAGACCACTCCTGCTGCCCCATTATGACCATCTCAGGCTCTGTGCAGGCCCCTCTGCCCATCTGTGGTAGGGAGTTTGGAATGTACACTGCATTCTAAGCCATTTCCTCTCCACTGCGGTCTTAACTGACAGCCCTTATGGGAATTGCTTCAGCTGTCTTGCCCAGCTGTCAAACCGTAAGGAGGAGGGAGTCATAAACCAGGGGACAGTGGAAGACCATCCACAGACCTCTCCCAGTGAGAACATGGAAAGGACAGCAGAGGCTCTGACCACTAAAGAGAAAGTAAAATGGAGAGCCATAAAGAGAGGGGCCGACAGATGGAGGTGGCCCCAGGTGAGCTTTGCCAAAGCGACATTAGCTTTCTCCACGTTTTTTTTTAAAGTTACTGTTTTGCAGGTTCTGCTGCCAGAACTTTCTGAAATGCTAGGCCTGGGTGCCAGGGCAAGCTGGAAAGCCAGACAGTGTGGGCTGTGAGTGCCAGAAGATCGCAAACACAGGCACTAATAGCAGCTTGCCTGATATCTCAGTGCCTTTTTTTCATGCCAAATTGATGTGGCCATCAAGGTAATCTTCCAGGCTTCGTGGCCCAGGTGGTGTACCCAGAAAGGCAGAGCCAGCCGGGATCCCTGAAATTGGCCTGGGGCAATGGTTTGGGGGCTCTAATGAGTGGCCTTCCTTGTCACATTCAGGCAGGTCTGAACCACCTGGGAACTTCAGCTCTCAGTGTCTCTAGCAGCCAGGAGTGATTGCAGAACATCTGTTGGTAGTGGGATCGGGACTCACTTCTGTCTCTGTAAGCCTTTGAGCTTCCCTTAACAAAGAGCCCTCCTACTTCCCTCCCCATCCACAGCCCGCCAGATGTTTGTGTTCTGTTTCTGCAAAGAAATATTAAAGGCAGCAATAACAATAGCATTCGAATTGCCCAGAGCAGGCATCTGCTACCTATCCCATATGCATACCTGGTCTAAAAATCAGGCAATTGACAGCCGTAAATGTCAATCGATTTTATCATTAATTGACCAAGTACTGTGTTCCAAACATTATGCTAGGTGCCATCAGGAAGGCCCTTGAGGAACTTTGTTGCCTTTCTAGGAGGGCCAAAGACGAGATTATAGATAACTGACCTCAAGGTCTAAAACCCAGCTCGGGTTCAGCTCAGAACACAGAAGTCGTGGTGCGGAAGGGCCAATTCTAAATTCTCTGCACTTGGTAGTGAGATGTCCAGTTTGTGCTGTTAGAGTATTGCCTGTGCCACTCTTTGGCACTTATTACACACCTCCTCGCATGGTCAGTTCCCCTTGTAAGTGTGTGGGTGTCTCGCTGTTTACAAGGGAGGGCAAGGAGAGACTCACCTTTGATCTCATATCTTAAAAAGTGCACCGTGGTTAATAGACTGGACGGCTCGGGCAACTTCAAAGTTCAAGGCATGGCTGGTCAGTTGTCACATCATCTAACATGTGGGCTTATCCATCCCCTGCGGTTTTAGCCAGTACTGCTTAAGCATGTCTGCACAAGACAAAAACCATATGAAACCCCAACTAGTCTTGTGTTTTATACAGAGAGGAACCAAACATATCCCCAGTTGGAGTACGAACAGTGTATCTTCTCTTTACTTGATACACATACGTTATAAGAGGGATTTTTAGCAGTGGTGAGAGATTTGGTTAACTAAGGTTAGTGGTCCCATCATAAAGATGAAGACCAAGCTGTGAAAATGGACGTTAGCATGGCAGTCTACCCCTCAGAACCACTAGGCTTTGTGTAGCTTAATTCTTACAACGGCCCTATGAAGGAGGTGATGTCCTCCTCCCTCTACTGTTTGTGAAGCTGAGACTCAAAGAAATCAAGGAGGCTCATCAGCTGTAGGTCTACTGAGTGAAGGAATCAGGATACAAATGCCTGTGTGTCTCTTTCCTTCAGGGAGAAAAGAAGAAATGTTCTACACTCCCAATACCACAGATCTCATTGCGGGGGTGGGGGGTGGTGGTGGTGAGAGCCTTCCAGATAAATACCAGTTCTCCTCTCCCATCAGGACTTTGAGTTGGTGAAGATCTTTGTTCCTGTGTGGCATGGGGTAGTAGAGAATGGGCATATTGGAATGGGTGGTGCAAAAGGTTAGGGTTGGGGTTGGGGTTAGGGTTAGGTTTAGGTTAACCCTAGGTTAGGTTAACCCCAACCTCAACCTTAACCCTAACCTACCCCTAAGGTCTGTCCCTGCTGGGAACAAATCTGTGAACCTAGCTGCTTGGCCAGCAGGATGTCAAGATAGGGACTGTGTAGGGAGCCAGGGAGGAGTCGGGAGCTCGCCTTTGAGAAGGGCAATGTTAAGGAGACCATGAAGTCAGCCTTGGTTGGGCTTCCCACTCTGAGGTCCCAGAGGCCAGTTAAGAGACCAGTTGGGTGCACGTCAGCGTCCTCCCTCGGTTAGCTCTTCCTTCGGCCCCTTCCCCACTCTACTGTGGAGCTCAGTGCAAGGACTGAAGCAGAGCTCCAGCTCAGAAATGTGGTCAGACTCCATTCCTCCACACTAACTGCCTAGGAATGAAAGTGATCTTTGTTCCAGTAGCCCAAAAGTTGTTTGCTGAAGTGATTAATAGGAATCTGATGTAAGGGCTTTAGAATATCTGTAGTTGATATGCACAGGACTGAATAAATAGCATATGAATCTTTTTCCTTAATTAAAGTCACCTGGCCTGAACACTGTTCGAAAAAAATGTTTCAGGTCTCAGTGAGAGTGTATGTATAGAATTATCCTATAACTCAGCCTCGTTTCAATTAAATTAGTGAGATTTTAGAGGTCTGTGCTTAGGTTGTCAATGAAAAAACAAACCTGCTTCTTCTCTTCCCAGGCCCGTTGGTTTGGGATTTCTGGATGACGTAGTCACGTGGAGGTCAGTGCCCACATGCTCTTACTTGACTGACAGGGCACAAAAACCATAAAGTGGGACTAATTGGGAAATAAGAGCAAGGACTGTGTATATTTTAGCTTTATGATCATTTCAGAACCATATCAAAGCATACAGTGTATGTCATTCATTTATTTATCCATTCAAAAGTCATTTATTATTTCATTTAAAACCACTTAATAATAAATAGTTTCTATTAGAAATGTATGTATTGTGTTGGTATCCCACAGTACAAAAGTGCATTCATAATATGAACTCCTTACTGTTTTTTTTTTAAAGGATATACATTTTCTAAATAAGTTTATACTGATGTGGAAACATTTCTGGAAGGATACTTCAGAAATTGTCAACAGTATCCCTCTGGCGAGGGAGTGGGATGGGACAGGTAGCTGTTCAGAAAGGAGACATTTATGTTTTATACATTTTACATTTTATATCCTCTCATATATTTACATTTTATACTTTCCCGTCCTCTCTGAGTTTAGTTAAATATCCTTTCATCTCTAGTGCCTGATACCACTTGTCTCAGTAAAATTGTCACTGGTTTATATGATGAAATTTACAATGATATGGAGCCATTTTTTTTTCTAAGAGAGAGAAAGAGGGGGCAGGGAAGGGCAAAGGGAGAGAGAGAAAGAGAATCTCAAGCAAATTGCACACCCATCATGGAGCTCTACATGGGGCTCAACCCTACAACCCCGAGATCATGAGGAGAGATGAAGTCAACAGTCAGACGCTTCATCGACTCAGCCACCCAGACGCCCAGAAATGGAGCAAATTTTAGTCGCGTTCTACAAATATCACTGTGAATTCTGGATCCCATATTAGAGGAACATATTTGCATATCAATATATTAGCTGGACCAGGCAGGTCAGATGTGCTCATGATATGTGAACAAATCAAAATAATGCAGGGGGCACCTGGGTGGCTGTGTTGATTAAGCAACTGCCTTTGGCTCAGATCATGGTCCTGGAATCCCAGGATCGAGTCTCAGAATCGAGTCCTGCATCAGGCTCCCCTCTCAGCAGAGTCTGCTTCTCTCTCTGACCCTCTCCCCTCTCATGCTCTCCCTCTCTCATTCTTTCTCTCTCTAAAGTAAATAAATAAACCCTTTAAAAAACAAAAACAAAAAGAAAGCAGGGACATGACACACAAGAGTAGCTTGGTTTCCCTTATCAGTGACAAGGAGCCTTTAAAAACTCTACATCCTAGACTACTAGTGGTGCTGGAAATTTTTTTTCCTTTCTGGATAGTCTTTGCTAGCTGTCTTCCTAGCTAGACAGATGTGGGGTCCTGAGCTTTCTCATTCTCTCCATTCTTTACTCGTCCTGAAACAATGAAGACCCATAGGACAGGTGGGGGCATGCAGGGTTGCTCAAGTTCAGTGCAGTGGGCACTTCCCTTAGTTTTGTTTAAGAATTTGTATCAGGCTTGGGGAGCCTGGGTGCCCTTGGTTTCAGCTCCAGTCATGATCTGAGGGTCCCGGGATTGAGCCCCATGCTCAGTGGGGAGTCTGCTTATCCCTCTCCTTCTGCTCCTCCCCCTCACTTGTGAGCTCTCTTGCTCTCATTATTAAATAAATAAATAAATAATTTAAGGAAGGTTTGTATCAGGCTTTATCCTTGAGAATCTCGGCACAGAAGAAGCCGATCATTTTCAGAAGAGGACCTACCACGTCCGTCTTCTTCCCGTGGTCTTCACCATGCCTCATTCCCAGAGTCTCTTTCCCTTCTCCCCAAAGTAAAATGTGTGTCCAGCCAAGACAAGTATGGGGTTGGATGGGAGTTCAGCAACTGTAAGACACCTGCAAAAGCACAAGGACACACTCCTCGAGAGCTGTCATTATTTGCTGGGCCCTGAGGAAACAGGCAGAGGTGGTGTGGGCTCAAGAGCAGGACATTTGAATCCAACCTCTACCAGTTATGAGATCTTGGGTAACTTATTTACTTACGTTCTCTGAGTCTTAGTTTCTTCGTCTGCAAAATGGGAATTAAAATACCTGCCTTGCAAGGTTATTGTGAAGATTTGCAGTATTTAATCCAGTGTGATATGATGTATCAGTCATCCATCAAACAGTACCTGTTTATTATGCATTAAACAGTGTGCTAGGCACCAAGAGAGATTTCAAATATTAATAAAACATGGCCCTTGCCCTGCAGGGATTCACGTCTAGAAGAGGAGATGAAAAATTTAACAAATACATTAAATCAGGGTGATAAATGCAATAATAAAATACATACCAAGCTCAGGTGTGTTACAAAAATAAGAAAGAAATTCAGAATTTAGAAACAGGTGATTTCCTGTAACAAGTGATGTTTTGATAAGAAAGTTGATTTCTTTACCAAGAATTGCTGATTATTTATTTATTTATTTATGTAACAACTCAGATGCTTCATATGGGCAGAAATGAAGAGAGCGTCCCCGTCCCTTTTCTCATTCCCATTGCTTCTGCCTTGGTTCAAGTTAGCATTTCCCATAGGTGTAACCTGCAGTCTCCTAACTGACCTTTTTACCTCCAGATTTTCCCAGCACCAATCCATTTTTTGTCAATTGCTTGGTGACACTGGTAACAATCTCTCATACCCATGTTTTGTCCATTTACAAACTCTTTTCATAAACGTTGTCTAACGTGATCTTCACTACAACCAAATGAAGTGTGGGGAGGACAGAAGTGATTATCCTTATTTTAAAGGAAAATGAGGGCCTTACAGGTCAAGTGACTTGTTCCAGGTCATTCAGACTTAGACTCATCCCCTTCTGGGTGAAAATCTAGTACCTTCCTCTCCATGTCTGTTTGACCAAGGCAGTGGGGCTGTTAAACCATTTTATGGCTTCTTGTTCCTTAGCATAGTTGACAACTTTGTTAGTTGTTAGAGCTCAGGAGAAGCATCTGTTTGATCAGAGACTTTTGATGCTCTCAGCCACTCTTGCCAAATGCAAGATTAATTAGAGAGTGTAACTAAAGTCCTCTCTTGTTCCAGAGGCCTCTTGGGTCAAGCCCTGTGGTTGGCATGAGGGATTTTCCGAGCCAGAGGGAGGTTCTGGGTGAAGCACCTGGCTCACAGGATTTTTCCTTGCTCACGCTCTGAGAAGGCAGCCTGTGAGGGGCAAGTCTGGGGTCCAGAATACAAGTGTCTGCCAGGAACAGCTCTGGTCCAGGAGGGCTGCTGAGCGGTGTCCCGATTCCTTCTTGTCCTGGTGTTAGACTAATTATCTTCTGAGTAGCACTTGCTTCTGCTTCATTAATCTCATTTATTGCCTCATATGTTCATTCATGCATTTATCCATTCACTGAACATATATGTAGCCTACCATATAGGCATTGGCGATGCAAGTAAGAATAAGATGTGGTCCTTGCTGCTTCTTTCTTTCTGTCTTCAGACCTGAACTGGACGTATTAGTCCTGTGCCTGCTTCACCGATCCCCACCCTTGTCCTCCAAGGAAATACCATCCTCACAGCCTTCCTGCCAAGGTGGCCAAATGTGGTACCATCAGCTTCACTGATCCAAGAGGCAAGTTATCCTTTAAAAATCCCAGGGAAGGAGTCTAGTTAGTCCCAGTTGGATTCTCTGTCCACGTTTAAGAAATAAGTATACGAGTTAATATGATTGGGCCAAACTGGGCACATGTTCCCACGCTTGTGGCCAGTGGAGCCGAACTCTTTCCAGAAGACAGGAGAAGAGCGCTGAGGAGGTAAATATTTAAAAGATAAAAACAGTGGACCCCTATGACTTTCCATGGCATGGGGTTAGCTGACATTGCTGCATATCCCCCGCCGTGTGGTCCCCCCGCCCCACCCCGCCGTCCTGAGGGAGTAGAGTCCTTCAGTCAGCCTTGAAACACTTCGCCTTGAAACCATTCTCCTGGTCTGGTATGTGACCCAGTTATTTCATACCCGTACATCTCCTGAGCTTTGTCTTCGCTTAGGGCAGCTTTGGACCTCCTCCTCAGAACCAGTTACCCCCATAAGGAATCTGACATTAATCCATGCAGGTGGGATTAATACATGCAAAGGAATAGGAAGGCACAGCGAGATGGTGGGTTTCTAACAGGGATGTTTCTAATTAATCATCCTCATGTCTCAGATGGGGAGAGGGCAAAGAGCCACTGAGGGCACGTCAGCGCAGGCTTGCTACATGGCTTCCAGTTAACGGCTGGTGCTGTCTTGTGAGAAGCCTGCACCTGGGATTCCACCTCCTTGTCAGTGAGTGTGCAGCTGGGTGGAGCGTTTCTGGGTGTGCAAGTTCACGGGGTCATAACTGAGAACCTCTGTGTCCCTCTGCCACTCATGCAGGCTGGTGTCCGGGGAGTGGGTCTGTGTGAGAGTTCGCATTTGGGCCTCACGGTTTTGCTGGAGCACACATTTGTGTCTACACGGTTTTGCTGGAGCACACATTTGTGTCTACGCGAGCCCAAAACTGACCGCATTCAGTCCGATCCAGGCAGATGTGGAAGCAGGTGTGGAAAAATCTGCCTTATGAGCCAGAGTTCTCCCTTGTCATCGAGCTGTGTGAGGGCCAGGGATGATGGTGGGCTGAGGAGAGTCAGCCGGCTCAGAGCTGTTAGCTAACTGAGTGAAGCTGAAGCAAACGGCTAGGGACCCTTTAGCTCTTTTCATCTGATCTTGAGAGAAATTCCTTTACCAAGCTCCTGGCTGAGTAGAAGTGAGGTCAACACTCCAGATTAGGGAGTGTTAAATGGGACTGGCCCCATTTAAACGGGATGTTTCTTCTTTCCAGGCTACATTCTCTTTTCAGGACTATATCTGCCCCCCAACTGCTAGGTACCACCAGGTGGGCCTAGATGTCTTTCGTTATAGAGAGAACCATATTGCTGACATGTTTGTCAGGAAGTGCTGAGCTTTTAACCCCATACTGACAAATGATTGTAACCTTTCCCATTTTGCAACTACACGGCTGTGTTCAAGTACTTTACTTGAACTCCACTTCTTCGGAGTACCTTAGCTCTAAGTTCTAGATAGCCAGCTCTGCCAGCTTCTATCCACGTTATTTATAAAATACTCCAAGTCAGTCATCAGACATGGACCTTTGCTCAGCCTTTGTTATAATCAGACATCTGGTTCTCTTTAGCTACTCAAGTTGGACCAAGATCTTGTCTTTTCATTCCCTATACCTTTCCTTTTTCATTTTCATTAATTTCTAGACTTTTAGCTTCAAATATCTGTTTGATAATTGGCCTATGATTGTAATATTGTTCAAAGTATTTTCTGCTTCTCTGTGGGACAGAATTATACATCCTCACCCCATTGATGTGAGACCTGGTCATATGACTTTCTTTGGCGCATGAAGTATTACCAGAGTGACACATGCTGCTGCTGAGCAGAAGGTCACAAAGGCTTTTGTACAGCTTCACCATGTTGTCTTTCCCTTTTCAGGGGGAAACTGAAAACCAGTATTGCGATCACTGGATAGATCCCTGGAGATTATTATTTTTAAGTATCACATCCAATATTTTATACAGGGGGATAAGCTCTCAAGACCTAATCTAGTCCTGGTTCCTATTTTTCTCCCCCCGCCCCCCACAGCATCCCAAAAGCTCCTAATCTAGACGCCATCCTGAAATGAGATAAGCTAATTGTGGGAAGGGGAAGGAGGGAGGCAAGAAGCGGAGGTGTTAGTAAAGATGTGGCTCCAGAGGCCTGAGCCAGAAGTGAGAGCTGCTGATTACATTACAGTATGTGGGGGTTGGGGGGAGGGGGTCCCAAGTGCTGCGTCAGGCAGCCCTCTTGTGCCAGTCCAGCAGTAAAATCTGGTTAAAGGGGGAGCAGAGAACTTTGACAGTGCCTGAAGATTTCCCCAAGGCAGATGTTTTTGCTTCTTGGCATCTATTCCTGGAGGGGAAAACAAAGAGATGGACTTGCTGTCATTTGGAATGACTCGGTCCCTGTGGTGAAATTGGCCAGCCAAGACTGGTAATATATTGAGGTGGCTTCCTAGTTTGGTTTGCTTCCTGGAAGTTGAAAGCCTCATTTCTCTGAGCATGTTTCTCTCTTATTACTGTGCTTTCCAGTGCCCCGGTCTTCAGCTTTATCCAGCACAGAACACTTTGGGTATAGGCCCCAAAGAGGACTCCTAACAGCGTGTATAAGGACTTCAGGTCCTGAAAAGGATACATTTCTCTTCCCATCACCTCTATTCCCACATATTCATATGACATGAATTTGAAATGCCCTATTCATAGATAGACTACACGCTGTTTCAAGCCATCCCAACAATGGGTAAAATGCATTTAAGCTGTCTCTCTCAGTGCAGAAGACAGAGCCTTGCTAAGCCACACTGCAATTAGCTTTGTATGTTTCTTGTCACAACCACAGTCTGCCCACAGTGAGACCAAGATGAAATGCCATTCCTGCTGACTTTGTGACTCTGTGTGAGTATGTGTGTTTAGGCACTTATTTAAAATACAACCACAGGCCAATGTGCCTTTATCGAAGCACATGGAGATCATTACTGCACACTTGCATTTTGGGTTGGAAGGAAGTACAGCAGTTAACCACCTGAAATCTCAACAGTAAAAGAACACCATAAAGTTCTACAACTGTGGAACAAAAGATTACAAAATATAGGTTCCGTTAAAAAATTAGGAAGTAGTTTACATTACAATCTTGAGCACTTTTGTCACAGTGATTAGTAGAGCTTATTACATGCGACTAGAATATTCCATTTCTACAAAGAAATGGGGCAAAGAATTAGAAAAATTTCAGTTGTTGTATTTTTGATCCCAACCCCATGTATTCAGACAAAGCAAACAGAATTTCTCACAAGCTCTCAGTATGTAAAAACAATGCACTTGTATTACTAATATTTTAGATTTGTGTTGTTAGTCTTTTGCCAGCAGCAAATGTGACCACCATTAAGCATTCTTTCCGAACAGTTTTCCTCTTGATTAGGTGCTCTACCAGACTCATTTTCTTGGAGAAAATCCCATTCAGGTCCTGGAAAGGTTTAAAACACCTTAAATTTTCATTCTAAATTCAGTTCTCTGGGAAGTAGGTTGAGATACAGAAGTCCTGAATGAAGCCACGTGCTTTGGGAGACGGCTTGGGTTGGCTTAAATTAAAGCTTGCTCTCTGGAGGGCCATAGACACCACAAACAAAGCTTTCTCTGCTGTGTTCCGCTACTGTATTCAATGCACTGAGTAACTCTTAATGTTCCTAGGGTTTCCTAAATGGCCTAGAAATAAAGCTAACAGAAGAGGGCAATATATTTCAGTTAACTAACTTTAGCAGTATACCCAAAGTTCTTTCTTTTCAAAGAGCTCATGAAAGGCCTTGGTCAGAATTGGTGGCATTAGAAATACTTGAACATTAATCCATCTGCTGTCCTTTAGGTCTCCAGACTGTAAGCACATTAAGAATGAAACGCCACCCTGGATGCTGTAATCTTTATAGGTCTATATTTCTTTTCCAAAAAATAAAAAGAACAAAGTCATCACTCTCAGAACAACTGGAGGAAAACTCAGTAGAAACTCAACACTTTTTCAATGAGAAATACTTGATGTCATATATTTTGTTTAATAAAGACTGAGTTGGTTGTACACTAAGCCAATTTAAGAATGTGATCTGTAACTCACCGTCTTAATTACATGGAGAAAAAGGGAATGGGTTCATTAATGTTGTGAAAAGGAACAGTGACCTACCTGCCAAGTGGCAAGGTGGAAATAATTAATCTGGCCAATTAAAAAGAAACAGATAATTTAAAATGCAAAGCCTTCCAGGTGGTGCACTGAATTCTGCTATCTGGAATTGCAGATTCTTACTGTCAGTCTTGGTTTCCTCAGTACACATTCCTTGTCCTTTTCTTTGTCTTTCTTCCATGGCTCAAATCTAATAGAAAAATCGTTCTGTGCTATAAATCATGACGTGCTTTTTTATGTCTTATGTCCTAAAATATTTATTTATTCTAACATGTACTCTAGAAATGCTCCAGGGGATTAACAAGTCCCTAGAACCATCTCCAGTATTCCATTTTCCCTTTGTTGAGCGTCTGTTATGTCTTACTTTCCCTCTGAAATCGTTTGGCCCTTTTCTGGGGTTTTAATAATGTTTTGAAAGTGCTAGAGCCTGAGCCACACTGTCTGGGTTATCTAATCCCATTTATGATCCTATAACCTTGAAGCTTGCCATGGCCTGGCTGTCAGCACCAGGTTCTAAATACATAGGGTAGTGCGTTTGCTCCATGGAACCGGAAATTAGTCCAACAGTTACTTTTCTACAAAGGTTCATAATTCCTCTTGACATTTACAAGCAAGTAGTAGAACTTATAGGTAGAGTCATCTCAACACACCTCAGCCTGCAGCGAGTGGCTACCTGCAGCAAAGCGCAGGGGCAGGTGCAGAGAGGCAGGCACTCTGCTCCCTGGCGTCCCCAGGTCACCCGGTGTGCCCCCGCCTCGCCCCGTGGCTGCGGAGACGGCGGGGGGCGGGGGGCGAGTGTGTGGGGGAGACCCTCTTCCTAGCTTAATCCCTTTCAGCTGGTCCAAGCTCAGTCCCCGGACAAATATTAATATCATATTCATTTGAACCAAGGCAAAGCTTTATAAAAGCATCAAACAGTTCAAGGGAAGGCTGTTTTTACGGGGAGAGTCTGCCTGTAAATTTCTGGTTGCTAAGGAGGAAAAAAAAAATCTCATCTAAAAAACCCAAATGCTGCCCTGGTGAAGTGCGACTTGAAAGTCTCTATTTCCTAGGTGTTAGACTTGGCAAGTTGGAAATAGCGAGGGAGGCGAAAAGAGCTTTTCCTTGATGTGCTCAAACAAAGCAGTACATATTGTCAGCTCCGCAGGAGGCGCGCGGCGGCCATATGTGCGTCGCCCGGCGAAATGGAATAAACAGCTGCTGCCAGGAATCCAATTCCTGGCAAGGAAGCAAACCCAAGTCCTCCTGTTTCCAAAATAAAAATCACCAGAGGGATTCCCCTTCCTGCAGTTCCAGCCAGTAGTTTTATAAAAGCATAAAACATCGCTGTATTGTGGTTTATAATAATCCCTTACATTTGTAGAGCATTTTACAGTTTACAAAGCGCTTTACATACATTATCTCATTTGAGCCTCATAATAGCCCTGGAGAGTACAAAGCACAGACATCCTGAGTCACTTTTCACAGATGGAAAAAGGAAGACTCAGAGTGGGATGAGGTGGTGAACTGGGTGCCACAGCCCAGGTCTCCTCCTGCCTAGTCCAGGCTGGCCCAGCAGAGACCGGGGGTTCTGCCAAGGTGTGGCGGTGTCTCAGGGATCCAGCGAAGGGACCCTATCTTGTGCTGCTGAACTGAAAATGCAACTTCACTTTGCTTTATTTCTTTGGTGCAACCATCCATTCACTCTGCCAAAGGACTTCTCTCCCACTTTATGAAGCAGCAAGGGAGGCAAGTAGGTTGCAAGGGAACAAAGAGAAGAGAAAAGCACCCCTGCACACTGAATGTGAATTTGGTTTGCCCTTGATGGCAGCCAAAAGCCACCACTTCATTTTAAGCATATACTGCAGAGATTAGCCAAGGTCATTCTGAGCATCAGAACTGAAGGGAGGAAAAATACATGGATATTGTTCAATTGTTCTCAGACACTGCCACCTCCGTACAATCCTTTGCAGAAAAACAGGCTTTTCTCCTGGAACTGCCCGTCTTCTGCTCACTGTGAACGCAGATTTACTAAAGGATCTACAGGACTTTTTATATAGGAATCTCTCGAAACTTAGATGGTGGGGTGCTGGTGCTAGACAATCCTGTCCTATAGGATAGAGGACATGGTGGGTGCATGGCAGATGGACTGTTATGGGCTACTTTCCTTCCAAAATAGAGAACTGCTTTCCGGTAGAGACTCGGAGACTTTGTTTCCTGGTCAGGTCTCACTGGGCCTACTACCATCCCTTGGAATTGTGTGTTCGTTGGTTCTAGCTGCAGAATTTGGCTTTAAAACATTGCTGCTGGAACTAAAATGCCAGGCTTTTGGCTTGCCAAGTGTGTGAGCTTGAGCAAGTTTACTTAAGCTTTCCACCGCACCAGAGCTGTGCCTTCCCTGAAAATGTGGGACTTCTAATAAAACCTGCTTCACAGGGTTATTGTAAGAATTAAATGATTATTATTATAGAGTGCTTAGAGCAGAGCCTGGTGTGAGGTGGATGTTCTCTCAGATTCTGTTAAATCTAGGAACGCTGTACTTTGGACAGCAGCAGACCAGTTCCAACTGACCCCTTCTTGCTCCCTGAAGATGTCCCCGTTATAGAGAGTGGTTGGTGACATCCCTCCTTCCTGGGTCGACTTTGACCCAGACGTACCTTCCCAACATCCCTCACGGAGATGCATAAACCAAGAGGCACTTTGCCTCGTTGATCGTTCATCAGAAAAGCAATCAGGATTTGCAACAACACAACACATTTTGGCTGACAGTATTTACATTGCTGGTGTCAAAGCAAAAATTGCATGGAACAAAATTAAACATCCAAGGAGGACTTCATTCAAGGCTGTTGCACTAGGGAAGAGAGCCCAGAACTCAGTCTGAACTCAACTCCACTGCCACAAAGTGTGGTAGACTTTTTAAGCACTGGGGTTGAGAGAATGATCATAGCCCTTCTGTGTTTGCTAACTGACTTGACCTAGGGAAAAGTAAGGTTTTGTATCTTTACAAGTATTCATTTTACAGCTTAGAACAAGGTACCACCAGAAGTTAGGCTTTTACTCTCCAGGAACTGGGAAATGGGGAGGGGGCTGCTATCTCCTTTGATGATTACATTTCCAAAGGCTTGTCAAGCTGAGGGAAATAGTAAGGCCCTCTTTGTCATCAGTGTTTTAGAAATTGGATGGTGATTTGATGCCAAATGCCCCTCCCACAGAATTCCTTTTGAAGGTGAACAGAAACAGTACAGTTTCCCTATTAGGCCTTGATAGTCGGGCTGTTTCTTTTGGTTTCCCAAGTATCCAGTCTCTTCTCTTTCAGAAGGCACTGATGGAAGAAGGAGAGAGCCTCATTTTACCTGTTCTCTTAAACCCTCTGAGTCCTCGTCTACTCCATTAAGTGATGTCCATCCCCTGGACCATGAGTCCATCCAAGCTTCCATGGTTTTGAAAAGAACCAGATAGTGAAGGGGAGCAGAATATGCCACCCCAAAATGTGCCACTTTGCTGTGCAGATTTTTTTTTTTTAAGATTTTATTTATTTATTTGACAGAGATCACAAGTAGGCAGAGAGGCAGGCAGGGAGAGAGAGGAGGAAGAAGGCTCTCTGCAGAGCAGAGAGCCAGGCGTGGGGCTTGATCCTAGGACTCTGGGATCATGACCCGAGCCGAAGGCAGAGGCTTTAACCCACTGAGCCACCCAGGCGCCCCTGTGTGGATTCTTTTGAACTGAAAGTGATGAAGACCCAACAGACTCGGGAAGAACTTTCACCTCTTCCTTCACTGCCTTAAGGAATTGAGATGGGGGCTTGGCCCAGAAAGAGAGCTATTACTAGAGGTAACTTTTTATCTGACCTATCTGTACGGCATGGCAAACATCTAATTACATCGGCTCTTTTTATCTTCCTGAGACCTGCCCTCCTCCCCTCTCAAGCCCCAGGCCCCTATCCTGTTCCTTAGCTCAGGATGACATATACAATTAGCTGACCTGCCTTTGAGTCTCATATTTTTACGGGGCTCCCGTACACATGAAGAGACTAAGGGAAAATTTTTCCGCTCCTTCAGCAGCAGAGGAAAAGGAGGACTTAACTAACTGAGACTTTGCCCTGAATCTCAAGGCGGATGCCCTGTAAAAATATAGGCCTTCTCAGGGGGAGAAAACCCCTTATAGATTCCCACTCTCAACCTGGGTCACAACCAGCTCATTGGCCTTCAGGTGCACACCCATTCCCTTTGTGAAAACTCAACTCCCACCCCTTCCCTGCCATTTGGTCTGCAGAAACCATCTGGGTCTTTACAAAATGATTAGTGATGCTCCCTGCTGTTTAAACCTCACAAAACAGCCAGGGAAGAGGGTTCCTTATTGCCTGGAAAAGGGTTAGTAGGCCTGAACTCTACTGGTCAGATTCATTTTTCATTATTTCTACCATGGTGAGCGTCAAGAATGCTTATTCCTTCACCTCTTATGTTGGGTTTGCCCATCTCACGTTAATTTTCAGGAATGATACAATGTAAATTGATTTTGAGAAGTATTTCCTAAATTTTCAAGATGTGTTTCCTCCTCTCTCCCACTCTCTCCCTCATCCTCCTTCTCCTGGAGGCAGTAAACTCCCCTTTTTTGTGCACAACGGTGTCTTGTTTCCTTTCTGCTCTGCCTTCAGTTGGGGTGGGGGGTGGGGTGGGGAAGATCGCTGGGATGTTAAAGGAGCCATCTTACCCCCAGGGCCATCCCCATCCTCCTCAGGCCTTCTGTATGCGGTGAGGTGGGAAGGTTGCCAGTTCTTGACATAGATTTTTGGAATCCAGAGTTATCGTTAAGTCCTTGTATTTTAGCCACTTGAAGGAACAACTTTAGGCCTGAAAGCAGACTCTGACCTGCAGAAGACCGAGATCATGTTAAGGGTCAATAGAAGTCTGAGCAAGATTCAGTAGCACACTGGGCTTCTTTGTTGTTCGCCACATCCAGGACAGTTTCAGGACAACTTGGACGCTCAGAGGAGCGGGAGTTTACACTAATCTTTTCCCCAGGCAAAAAGGACTCAACTGCTTTTCTTGTTGGTTCTAAGAAGGTAGTGTATTCGTAGAGCACCCACATATAAAGAGTATTGAGCCTCTGGACATTTGGGAGAAGAGACAAAAGGCACTCTGGATGGTATCTGACAAGATGCAGGCTCTGACTTGGAGTGTTTGAGAGTGAGAAGATGAATCCTCGTGGAAAAGGCCCACAGGCTGCAAATGGAACATTTAGGAAGATACAGGCTCTCAAAGTGCAGGAGGCCATGATTAAGCATGTCAGAAATGTTGCAGCAATGGAAGAAAAGTATGTAGTAATATGAACAACCTCATAAAAACGCCCAGCCAAAAACAGCTATGCCAGTTTTGAGGCCCAAGTGCAAAATGAAAATGCAGGTAGGTCCTTTGTTCATAAATTATTGAGAATTTTAAAAAACAGCGACAGCAGAGGATTAAACCTAGCATGGGGACCCTTCTGTGTGCAGAGCCTTGTGTGACCATACAGCCACCCCTGAATTTGGCCCCGTGTCTCCATGAGCATGAATCCAAATGTGATTGCTTTAATCGGGTGAATCATCAGAACTTTCCTGCATTCATTTTACATAGCAATCAGAGAAAGAACTTGGCTTTCTCCACAGAGCAGTGACGCCAAAGGGGGAAACATGTGGGGTGGACCTCCCTAGGGTCCAGTCTGAACAAGGGTGTCTTCAGTGTGTGGTGGAGACTAGTTTTCCTGTTCCTCTTCCTTTCTTTCAGAGAAAGGAGCGAGGGTGGGGGGGTCCCTATTTCAGGTTATCTCCCGGGATCTGTGCCTGGTCTGGAGCTGCCTTGGTTCTGTGAAAAGTTTCCCCTTACACATGATTTCTTTCCCACCTCCCTTCTTCCTAGCAAACACATAGCTCTTTAAAAGATTCTGGGAAAAAAAAAAAAAATTCTTTTTTTGGGGCAAGTTCTGTGGGCTTTTATTAGATATACACTGTAATTCCAAACTGTGATTACATGATGTCTGGCTTTCCCTGAACTAAAATTTAATATCCTGAAAAATGGGAAGCTTTATTGCAAGGCTGAAGTACACCAGGAGTGGGGGACCTGGGAGTGAGGGCTTGAGGGGCTGCTGATTGCTTTCATTCCACCTCCTAAAATCTCTAGCTGGCTGTACTTGATATTTGTTAACCTCGACTTTGCCTTTTAGATGGACTTTTTCATCCTCTTGAATTATGTTTATTACCCGATGGTGGTAAATAAATATTTTTAAAAGACAAATCATTCATAGTTCTACAGCCTTGATACTCCAGCTTGTTTTCACTTTTCTACATCCTCTTATTGTCTGGATTATATTTTTGATTGTTGTGTTCACAGTGGAGTTTTAACTTTTTGTTCTGCAGTTGCGTTTTAATTCCTTTTATACTCATAAAGGTAAAACACATTTATAAACTTAATGAAGATGAATGAACAATAAAGCAAACAAGAAGCCTTAGAATTGCCTGCAAATGGAAACCAAAGCAATAATCATTTAAAAGCAGAGAGCCTAATAAAATAGAGCTGACGTGATCCTGGCTGTTGTTCCCTGGTTCTGTGCCTTTATTTTACAGAAAAGGAAACTGAGACCCAAAGGTTAAATGAGCTGCCACACAGCTCCTGGGGCAGTCGGGACTAAGCAGGCTGCAAATGACTGCTTTGCTTTGTTTTTTTTTATATACCCTGAATAGTTCTGTTTCCACACTGGTATCTTTCTATGGGAAATAAGTGCTTTGAGTGTGTCTGTCCTTCATTTGTGATATGAGGGAGTTGGAACAGATGCTCTTAAAAATTCTTCCAACTCAGAACTTTGAATTCAACTCAAAATGAACAGAACTGGACCCCTGCCTAGTCAGCCTGGAACTACTACTACAAACATATGAAAAATGTGGTAACAATTAGAACATTCACTGTTTTAGCTAGATGTGTTGTACAGCAGCTCAGCAGATCTGTATGAAAACTCAAGACCGGATCTGAGATTGAAGTGTGCCAGCACATCCCAGACTTCTCCACAAGCTGGCGGTCTCCTTTTAAAATTACTAATTCAGAGAAAAGCCACAAGGTCTTAGGCAAACAAATGGAGGGGCGATCCTCTTCTGAGTGGAGTAACCTCCCCTCGGCCTTTCAAAGCACTGTTAACGCAGAGCGAGGCCCCCTCTACTGGTGGGATTCATCCCCCACCAAAAAGTTGGAACTTGCTAGGTTTGTGGGAAATGGGGGAAAAAAAGTCATAGGATCAGAACAGATTAGAATTGGAAGGAAATGTAAATACCTAAATGTCAGCTTTTAGAGATCTAGAACGTTTAAACTTTTTTGGTCAAAAATTTCTTAGGTTGGGGCGCCTGGGTGGCTCAGTGGGTTAAGCCGCTGCCTTCGGCTCAGGTCATGATCTCAGGGTCCTGGGATCGAGTCCCGCATGGGGCTCTCTGCTCAGCAGGGAGCCTGCTTCCCTCTCTCTCTCTCTGCCTGCCTCTCCGACTACTTGTGATTTCTGTCAAATAAATAAATAAAATCTATAAAAAAAAAATTTGTTAGGCAACATTCTTTTTTTTTTTCTTTAAATATTTTATTTATTTATTTGATAGAGATCACAAGTAGCCAGAGAGGCAGACAGAGAGAAGGGGGAAAAGCAGGCTCCGCGCTGAGCAGAGAGCCCGATTCGGGGCTCGATTCCAGGATGTTGGGATCATGACCTGAGCCGAAGGCAGAGGCTTTAACCCACTGAGCCACCCAGGTGCCCCTTGTTAGGCAACATTCAACTGAGGAAATTTTCACAGTAGCTGGCGAAAATCTCTCTATTTAAGAGTGAAGTTAGCGTTCGGAAAATAGAAGCCCTTCACAAATACTTACTGAATCAATTATAGGTAAAAATCCCATCTTTGCTCAGTGAAGAGTAGAGTTCTTCCACACTCTCCCATGGAGTTCTGTGATCCGTTTGTCTAAACTAAGATTTCTTAAACTCTTCAGATACCACTGATGTGCTTCTTGCCACACCTAAGTACTTACTGTGTCTTATTATTTCATATTTTTCTTTCAGTCAAGCCCCCCCCTTTTTTATTTTAGCCTCATCTCATGCAATAGAATTCATGAATTTTCAGGTTTGATGTGTCGTGTGTGTGTGTGTGTGTATACAAACAAAATAAACATATGGCTATTAAAAAATGTTCTCTGTGCTAACTAAATTCTTCTCATTTAATTATCACATGTGTTTATCATGCTTTAAGAAATACTGAGGTAAATATACTTCATGTTTAAGTCATGTAGATATAGTAGTCAGAATTTCATCTTTCCATCAAAGGCAAGTTTTTCATTGTCTTTCTCCACCTGTCCTCTCCCTCATGCCTTACCTTCTGTCATGAATCTTCCTTCATTCCCCTTTCCATTCTCTCAAAGTCCTTTGGTTCAATACTCATACTCCCTTTTCCCCATGAGGTGAGGAAAACTTTCCCTCTCTATCGCCCATTGGAGACTATGCTTCATTTGATACTGAACTCCAGAAAAACCATATTGAAACAAACTGGTAATTGACAGAAGGAATAAAAGGGCCTTTGTATTCATGTCTTTTTCTAGGAATTGGGACTTGAGGAATATTGAAAAGTGATGTTGTTTCTATTTCATCCTTAGAGTCAGCCTTCTCTGAGGAAATGGCACATAAACACAGAAAGCCCAATCCATAAAAACACATTTAATAAATTATTCCTTGAGGAATATAATGGGGAGTCTGTTTTTGTCCAGGCACTGTGAAAGCTGGAATACCTATAGGGGAGGATGGGGTTGAGAAAAAGGCTGATCTTCATGAAATCTTTTCCCTTATTAAACATTCCTGTGTTATTAATTCAAGCTTTGTTTCTTTAGCAATAAAGGCGACCATTATGCATTTGTTGCTGGTTGAACACACTCAGTCCTCAGCTGGTTTTAGCTTGGTACAATTGTGAAGCCCAGTTATTCACAGTAGATTATTTGTGTTGAAGCCTATCCATGGAAGATCTCAGTTTTGAAAACTCTTGTCATTATAATTTATTTTCTTTGCTTTAACTTAGTATATCATTTCTGTTGACTTTAATGAAAAGTAAATAAATAACCTTTTGACACAAAATTTATACTTTTTAAAACTTTAGGCCTAAAGAGTTCAGAAAGAGTTGCTTTGAATGCCAGCCATTTTATAAGAAGTTCACTACAGAAAATTATATAGAACATTCTTCTTCCAAAGGAAAGAATTTCAGTGACCAAATTTTCATTTTGGTTACATTTGCAAAGTAGTTTCAGAATCATATGGAAAATTTATACAAAATAGCTTATGAGAACCCACGAAAATGAAAACTAAAGTTACAGCAATGTAATTCTATATACCTTCTTATTCTGGGAAAATTTAAGCATTATTCAATCCTAATAACAATTGATCCTGAAAACATTAATTCAAGACTCCAGAACCCACAGGGAGGAATGGGTGCTCTGCATTTACTGTGGCTCCCCAAAAAGGTCCTTTCTGATGGCAAACAGATGGAAACCCCATAGAGAGGCAGATTTCTGCTGTAGCTATCACAGGGCTGCACCATGCCTTTGAAATGACATCAGCCAGAAAACCAGTGACTAGAGTTTCAGGTTTCATTGAAGGATTTTGCTTTGCTTTTTGTAGGTCCAAAGATGGCCGGAGAAGGCAATAAATTCTGTCTGAGAACCTCTTCTGGTAGATGTTTAAAGAGATTATATGAGTAAATCAACTGTCCCAATCCCCCCATGTTATAAGGACCATCCGGTTTGAATTTGAATTTTCTTCATCTTTCTTCTAGAGAACTGATGTACGCCGACGACTCAGAATAAGTTGGGCCTGGTACGTGGAATGCTGTGCTGTGGGGATTGTCAAAAACTAAAGTATTTATTTTTTATGAAGCTTTTCCTATAACCAGGTTTATGACTGGAAAGGACCAAGGCTGGAAAACGTGGATTAGCATTTCTCACTGGTAAAAAGATTAGGTTACCTCACTTTAACACTTAGGTTTACTATATGTGAATAAATGCTGCCATTGTTTTCATTTTCATTTTTATTCTATTATTATTGAGCCTTCACTGAATCAACCTTATAAGAATGTGGAGGAAATTCTAAAATATGAGTCATGGTATGCACTGGTGTTTATCTTGTAGTTCTGCCAAAAAACAGAGAGCAAGCCTTGGACTTAGGGCAGCTTTTCTGGGTAGAGCAATTTGATTCTGCATTTACTTCTACCTAAGTGAATGCTCTCCCAAGAATAGCATTATCAATCTCATGAGTAGCTGCTACGATTTTCAAAAGACTGCATGAACATTTAATACAAATGAAGGCAAGTTTTTAGGCAATGTCTTTACAAAGGTCCACTAACTTTGTCCTGTTCTCATTTAATTACTGCGTATATTTACCATGCTTTTAGAAATACTGAGGTAAATATACTTCATGTTTAAGTCATGTAATTATAGTAGTCAGAATTTCATCTTTCCATCAAAGGCAAGTTTTTTATTGTCTTTCTTCGCCTGTCCTCTCCCTCATGCCTTACCCTCTGTCATGAATCTTCCCATGGTATCCAAGGATTGATGCTGGGTCTCAAGGAAGACTGGGTGACTATAGAGTTGGCACCATGCATAAAAATCCATCACCTCCTGGATAACACTCAAAATTGTGTGACCTAAGTATGGTGAATGTAGGTGGGGTGCTTTTAGGTACAAGTAACAAAAAAATCTGGCTCAGGCAAGTTTAAACAATAAGATAATTTATTTTATCCATTCTATAGGAGACTCAGAGGTAGGTCAGGTTCTAAGGAAGGTAATATAGTGGCTCAAAGATATAATCAATGACTCCAGTTCTCTACTCCCCTCCCCCCGCCCACTTCAAACTTAGGTTAGTTTCTGTTATGGTTATAGGATGGTGGCTGTGGATTCAGATCAACGACGCCCAGAGGAGGAGAATACTTTTTTTATCTTTTTTTTTTTTTTTTAAAGAAATGCCTTCTCAGCAGCCCTTCAAGAGACTTCTCATGCTTTAGTAGGGATTGGACCACATCTTTATCCTGAAATTAATCATGGAAAAGGAGGATTATAAAAATAGATTTAGACCAGTGATTTTCAACCTTGGCATTTTGAAAGTTGAGAAAAATACTGATACTGGGGTCCCACCTCCTGAGTTCCTGGGATGCAGCCTGGAGAATGAAGAGTTCTAAAATCTCCCCAGGTGATTCTGTGGCAAAGCATTTGAGAACCATAAATTTAGACCAAATATCTGGAGGGTGGGGACGGAGTAGAGGTAGAAAATGGATATTGGATTATAAATTGCCATAGGGGCGCCTGGGTGGCTCAGTGCATTAAGCCTCTGCCTTCGGCTCAGGTCATGATCTCAGGGTCCTGGAATCGAGTCCCACATCGGGCTCTCTGCTCAGCGGGGAGCCTCCTTCCTCCTCTCTCTCTGCCTGCCTCTCTGCCTACTCATGATCTCTCTCTGTCAAATAAATAAATGGAATCTTTAAAAATAAATAAATAAACAAATGAATTGCCATAGCCACTAAATATTATTGTATTTTCAATGTAAATTCTAAAAGATGTATGTGCATATATAAATGCACACATGGGATTAGAGTCAGATTTGGAGGGATCTACGTTTATAAGGAGACCAGATGAATGTGGTCCATATTAGGAAGACAAATTTGGATGCATCCAAAGCCGATCAAAACCATTTATGAGCCTGGTTATGATAATACCTATATAGAGTGACTTTTGACTTTAGCAAATTGTAATAAATTAAGAAGTGATGACAGTAAGTGATACTTCTGAGTCTTTGAAGAAAAAAAGCATGAAATACTCTTAAATTCTGAAAACCATCTTTTAAATTTCCACTGTCAAATAGCTTCTAGATAACTTCAGTATTTTCCACATTCCTTCTAGGAAAGCCAAAGATTTCTTAAGAATTCTTGAATGCATGATACTAAGTTAAAAAAAAAAATTTCAGGGTGCTTGGGTGGTGCAGTAAGTTAGGCTTCTGACTCTTGGTTTCAGCTCAGGTCCTGATCTCAGTGTCATGAGATCAAGCCCCAGTCAGGTTCCAGGCTAAGGGTGGAATCTGTTGAAGTTTCACTCTCCCTCTCCTTCTGCCCCATTCCTGCCTCATGAGCTCATTCAAGTAATAAATAAATCTTAAAAAAAAAAAAAAAAAGATTTCACTATAACGTGGATGGATCTGGAGAGTATAATGCTAAGTGAAATAAATCAGAGAAAGATAAATATTATATAATTTCACTCATATGTGGAATTTAAGAAACAAAACAAATGAACAAAGAAAAAAAAAGAGGCTTAAAAAAAAAAAAAAGAAAGAAAAGAAACAAACCCAGACTCTTAAATACAGAGAACAAATGAATGGTTGCCGAGGGAAGGAGGATGGGGGATGGGTGAATAGATGAAGAGGGGAGTAAGTGTCCATTTGCTGTGATGAGCACTGAGTAATGTATGGAATTGTTGAACCACCATATCATACACCTGAAACTAATGTAACACTCTATTACTTACATTGGAATAAAAGAAAAGTAAAAACAAAAAAGGTTTCACTAGTCTAAAAGCTATATACAAATACCTCAGACTGAATGCCTTAAAAAAATTCAGATGCCCTTTTCCCAATTATCTGTTTTTTATCATTTTTTTGGGCTGGATGTCCAGGCCATTTTATTCTCATATAGACTGTGCCCCGCCCCAGGTCACCCCCATGGTGGCCAGCACGCAGCATTCACGTGCTCACTGTTACCGTTGTTCATAGAGAACAGTGGTTCTCCACCTTGGCTACACATTAGAACCATCTGGGGGGGACTTTGTTTAAAGACTGATTCCTCCCTTCTACTGCCATCCCCATGAGTTGAAGCCAAATCTTCAGAGATTAAGGCCTACGCATCTGAATTTTGAAAAGTTTACTGGCTGGTTTTAATATAGAGTGAGGACGGAGGGATATTAGTTCAAAGGGGGAAAAGGAGGTAGAAAACAGGGACATAATCTGTTCTCTTGTTCTTAGCTTGTTTTAATTTTTCCTCCCCTAAACCCAAGCTAATCCGAGTAAGCAATCTTGTGAGAAAGTGTAAATAAGCCCTTAAGGTCTTGGTTCAAATGGGACTTTTGAGCAAAGGTAAAGCTTTATGGAGCCTCAGAAGTCTCTGGTAACACTCTGTAAATACCTGTGGAAGCAGCTGGCCCTCTACTGTGCTTTCTGAATAAGTGCCTCATACGTAGCCCTTTGCACTTGAGGTGCAGAGAAGCCTCTGACAGCTGTTTTTACTGTGGTGGGTGGCAGGAGACTGCAATGGAGAGAAGAAAATCACTAACTTGAAGAAGGATCATAAAGTGATTTTTTTTTTTTTAACGACCCGATAAGCAACAGGTGGGTCAATAATCTTTGTGCCCAACCCAGATTGTGCCACAGCTAATTTTGTGCCTGCTACAAACAACACACGGCGCCCGCTCGAGTCCCCTCCGGCACACTTGGAAACTAGAATATAATTTAGGCCGGCGCGGGAATGTGTTTGCTGAGTGTACTTTAGGAAAAGCTTATTATACCACCAATGAAACAATCAGCAGCAACAGAAGTAGTGTACAAAAAAAAAAAAAAAGTCATAGCTCTGGAAAAAGAAATACTTAGTATTGATAGTGTGTCAGAATAATTTGGAAACCAAACCAAACCAAACCAAACCCTAAAATGGTGGTAGAGTAGAAAGACCACTGGATCGGAGTCAGTAGCCCTAGATTCCGATCCTGGCTTTGCCACTGTTTGATTCTGTGATTTGGGCAAATCATAGTATTCTCTGTGAGCCTCCATCTTAGGATTTAAGAGATGTGCTAGTCCAAGCCCTGGGCTCCCTGTTGTGGATGCGTTCCACATTTTTATCATAAACTCAATCTGTAATTTAAAAAATCTATTAGGTCAGATCTACAAATGTCACAGAAGAATCCATTTATGATTCTCCATTTTAGATTCCTCATGATTATTTCTAGAATAATTTTACAGTTTTGCCAACCACTTCATTATCGATCTTCCATCCCCTGTCAGAAAACTAGTCTCCTTAGTTTCTGAAAAGGACTAGTAACTACTTGCAACATCTTGGTCTAATCATGCATAGCTCACCTTTGTTCTTTGGCACATTGCCAAAACACTTTAAATGTAATGAGTCAGTGTAAGAATAAAAGACCAGTACACAAAAATGCTGTATTAACTATAGAAAAAGTTTTACCTTTCTAGTAGACACACGAAATGTGGGTATGTGACATTGCCTTTGTAATAGGATATTTTTTAGAAAACTGTTATGATTCAATTCCTGAAGCTAGCTTTTGCTTTACAGTGTTAGGGTGCGATCATCTCTTGCTCTAAATATAGTATTTCCTGGCTCATGAATGGACTAAGCCTTTTATTCCCCAGACTGTATATTCTTCTTTTCATATCCAAATTGCATAAACTCCAGGGCATGGCTTTGTCAAATTTGGAGTAACTCAGACCAAGATGTTGAGTTTTCACAGAATAGCCTCTGACCTTATGCAGCAGAGACAGAAACACTAACCAGCCAGTAGGACCGTGGTGGATCTTGATAAGCTCTTCAAGACTCTGTGGACACTTTGTGGACTAGCTTTTACAGCCGTTGCCATGAGTACTGGTAAAACCTTTAGTAATATGTCTTTTATCTCAAGCATTTGCCTCTGTACTAAAATAACTGGAAACATAATAAATGCTTTTTCATGCACCTTATTAAGGTCTTGTTTGCACAATAGTTTCAGCCATTTGTTATTTTGAACTGAGAGATCCAGTCCTTGATAATGATGTGTTTAATTTCACAAATGCGCAAATTTCACTTTCAAATAAGGACTTGGACTCAGTTTACATGTCCACCTGATAATATTTATGATCAAGTTATCAGCAGATCCTTTTTAAACTAGCAAACGCCTATCTTTCACTCTAGAAATGTATACAGAACTCTCTATTTTCTGAACATTTTTCCCTGTGAGGGCAATTCCTTTTCTAATATAGACACATTATAATGTTGTAGACAGGATTTCAATATGTGATAGGTCAAACTTGGCCCAAATCCAAGGGCACTGATTTTATTAAACAATCAAAAGAACCCTGGTTTCTTGTGGACTCAAGTGTAAAGCAATCACCTTGTAAAGACTCACTCTCCCATCTCCCCAAGAGAACTATTAAAACAAGACCACACTATACCTATGACTAATGAATTAATTACCTCTGGCTAATGCCTGGCTCTATTTTTCAATATAAAATGATTATGGCTACAGAAAAGTAAGGCTTCTCTAGAGCTAAAAGTATATTTAATTCCTAGTATCACAGAACATTAAAAAACACTGTACTCTTTAAAATTTCATTCACTGTTTTTCTATTGAGGTCAAAGAGAAAAAGATAAAGATTATATACAAATATATAAATATACAAATAAAGCTCACTGCATTCTGCAAATTATATAGATGCAGTGCTTTGGGTTAAGTCCTCTTAAAATCTTCTCTGGCTTTACCAATTTGAGAGTCACTTTTTATTGGTAAGTGTTATCTCAATTTGCAACAATGCATGGTTAAATGGTTTCTACAATCACTGTGATAATCACAGTGCTACTTACCTGACACTTATTGCTAAAAGGTTGGTATGCATCTTTTATACCTGCTTGTGGTTTCAACTGCCAGCTGTCAGAGAAATGTCCCTATAATTGACAAAATGGAAAAAATAAAAGATAAAAAGAGAAAGAAAAGGAGGGCAGTAAGGCAGATAGATTTTTCATTTCTTATCTTGTGATACATTCTGTAGCAGTAAACACTTCTATCTCTTAAATAGACCCTTTGAAGGCAGAAAAAGAAAACGCTCGAAGAGAAAGCTTTATAAACTGGAGATTGCCTTTCTGCTCATTGTGGCTTTGTCCTTTTGGAAAGTCTGCATGACCTCTCCTCCTTGTATTAAATAAAACAAGGGTGCAAGAACTGATGATTCGATTTGGTGAGTTAGTTACGGGAGTAGTTCTGGCATCTGTTACTTCCACTCTGTTATCCATTACTTCTGTTCTGTTAATGGCAGCAGCCATTTGATTAACTACTGAGATTTGGACACGAAGGGGATCCAAGGTGGGTCGTGAAGTAAATCACATAGCTACATCTCTGCTTCATCTTCACCTCACCTGTTCCTCTGTTTCCAGACTTCTGGCAGATTGGCAGCTGGAGGTTTTCACATTGGATAGGAGGAGCTCTAATTATTTCAAGAATAATTGACTTAAAAATGCATATTATAATATCCTGTTAATAGAACTCCTGGAGTATATGTCATTTACGTATCACTTGTGGTATAACATTTTTTTGGAAGAATTAAAAGCAAATCTTCCCTTCCCCGCCAAATAGATAAATGAGTGGATAAAACTAAAAGGGTGAGTGAAATAATTTTTAAATATTTACAAAATTCTTAATTTATGCACAACCCAGAACTGAGAACAAGGACTGGCCTTTTATACCTTCATAGAGTCATAAGAAAAAGCTCCAAGTAGAAAAAGGCAAAAATCTGTATTTCTTAGTAGTAATCAGTATGTTGTAGTACCCAACAAAAAGTGACAACAGACTTCTACCGTAAGCCCAAATACCAGGAAATATTCATTTGAAATGTAATTATATATATTGTTTCCTGACTGACTTGTTTAAATAGACAGGTCACAAAGGCAGTCAGCTTTCTTCTGTATGGTTGTGTGGAATCAGACGTTATATCTAGAAGTAATTGTAAAAAGCATCTAGTAGTTCAAATGATGCGGCACCTCACGGGGTAAATGAATTTCTGAAGGTAAAAACTTGACTGTGGGCGGTCTGGAGCTCCTCTTAGCCTTTTCATTGTCAGTCCAGTGCTTAACTTTTCCCTATGCTGAACACATTAGAAAGTTTTTACATTTGATTATTTGTCACTGTTCACAAGGAGGCACAATCAATCCTGGAAAATAAAAAAATGGAAAACTAGGGGAAGTATTGTATAAATTTAAGATCAACCAATCAATCAAATTATGGAAGGAACATTAAACCACAGACCAAACCTCATAACCTGAAAAGAATCCAAAAATGAATTCTCATTCATTTAGTACTTTTAAGTCTACAAGAGCTTAGGCCCAGGTCCAAACTTAACTCAGTTGAGACCCAAAGTACACAGGACTAAAAAAAAAAATGGAGTGGAGGTATGTAGTTAAGGTCAGAATTGGTCTTATTGGACCACAAAGTGTATCCCAGGATGGCACAACGGAAGGGTCTTGATTGCTGATTGAAGAAATGTCCAGCCATGGTCTAGCAATCATTTACATAGCGGTCACCAGAAGAATGCAAACAAACCCACTCTAATAGTTCTTTGACTCAAGTCTCATCCTTTTCTACAGCCTAAGATTAGGATATAAACTGTGGAGTTAATTTGGTTACGCAAAAACATCGCTCTAGCAATTGTTGCTTGATGGCAAACCTGGTGACTTCTGGCACAGAGAATACCAAAGTGAGCTAGCTCATACTGAGGGATCCTTACTCAATTAAATAGAAAGATTCCTCAAGCAGAATATTTGTTGTTATAATTTTAAGTGTACAAAGCTCGATATGTAACATGTGAAGACGTTGCCAAAGATAAATACAGGTAGAGGACCAAATAAAAATAACGTTGCCAAAGATAAATACAGGTAGAGGACCAAATAAAAAATTTTAAAATAAATGCCATTATCAGTCATTACTACATATTCCATCCTCGCCGCCCAGCAGCTGCACCGCCTCGGTGTAGCGGGAGTCGCGGATGAGGCGGTACACGACCGCGGTGAACTCCCCATCGGGGATGTGCGCGCGGCTGAGCCCGGCCATAACCGCCGCCGCGGTGGTGCGTGCTGGTTACCACGGTAACGACAGCAAATATTTCAGCAAATATTTCTGTACGTTGGTAGTTAATTCCAGTAGAAGGAACTGGCTGGGATAGGAAAGGAGTCACGCTACTAAGTACACTAGTGTTCCCTGTATTTCCTAATCAAATGGGAAGTATTCTCCAATATACGGCATATAAACTCAAAGATTCCTTCAGATTTTCTTCCAAATATGGAACCATCACTATCAACTACATAAATGGTACAGACTAAAAGAGACATAAATTAGATACCATATTTTAGTATTCCTAATCAGCCAAACTGTCTGACAGCATTTCAACACCCAAAGATGTCATGCTATCGAGGAATTATTCGGAGCATAATGCATCTAGATACCTGTGTAGCTAGTTTGTTCCTCTTCGAAGGGGGAAATACTGCATTATTAGCAGGAGCAGGATCCCTATCATTCATGGAGCGGTGAATGGTCCAACCAACGAAATTGCTGTTACTATAGGTTGAAAACTTTCTAAATCAGAACTTCCATATGGTTCAACCTAATACCATTTTTTTTTTTTTTTCTAAGCCAGGTAGAATGGGGAATTTACATTTAGGAGAGAATAGGTAAGCGGTGGGGGAAACAAATAATGAAGCTCTAGCAGCTTATAGAAAACTAAATGCCTGAACAGAATAAATAGGGTCACAGTGAGAAGCTTAAAATACTATTGATAGGGTTTTGTATATGAAACAGGCATTATTTATCTACTAGTTTCAGAATTCACTGACATATCACTCCATCTATAGTGTGAGTAGGAGAGTATGTTGGAGTCATGGAAATAGTGTGGAATATTTTTTTTTTTTCAAGAGGCTACAACATGGAAACAAACTCCAGCATGAATGTGTCCTAAATTTAAGTACAGTTCTAAAGCTACCTACTGTTAATCATTGTTAAAGATCAAATCCATAAATAGAAGGATCATGTTTACCTTCACATATTCAAATGGAGCAAAAGAAAACCATGGAAATTTGTCAGTAGTTTATTGTATCCACACCATAGCATCCTAATTTTGTTATGGCACAAAATTTCCCATGAATCTTGCAAATTAAAAACAGCAACAATATCTAGAACACAAGGAATTTTTGCTCAAGCATTACAACCATACTGCAACACTCAGCACAAACGCTATACTCTTTCCAAAATGTCTGCATTATAAATTAATGTAATTATAAGGGTAAATTGTTGTAGAACATGAAATTTTTGCAATCAATAATTATTAATGTCCAGATTTACCATATAGTTGATAGTGCCTGCTCTCTGCAAGATGTAATCTTATGATGGAGGGTTTCCTCAGGATAAAGCAAAGAATGAAATACAAATGAGAACATGGGCATTAAGAATATTGACACAACTTCCTCTTTCACTTTTGAACTTTTTCATAAATCCTTCTAGGGTACAAGTTCTTTTATTATATATCTTTTTGTGAGGTTTCTCAAGAGTTACATCTAAACTATTTCAATTATAAACTGTACAAGGCTCAATATGTAACAAATGCAAAGATGTCAAAGTATGGATACAAACAAAATAGAGGACCAAATGTAAGTAAAAGAGCCATTTTGATAAATGACATTATCAGACATTACTACATATTCCATCCTATAATCTCATAAATCAAAGCTTTTAACTGTCTGGATTCATATGTGACTGTATTCTTTCCACTATGCATTCTTTCTTCTTCCAGGGGTTGTTCAATAACGGCAGGTATGTTCCTGCCATAAAGTTCACAGTGTTCCAGAAACTGGACACATTCTTGAATAACACTGTCACGAAGCACAATCATGTGTTTTGACATGTTTTCTAACAAGGAGAGGAAGCATCTTTTAGCATAATACCAGGTATCAGTTCCCAGTTTCTTATGATAAGGTTCCAGGCTTTTGATAACCCGAGAAATACCAAAGTCGTAATTTCCTTTGGCACAGTAGAGCGTCCCTATCACCAAATTCACAATGCAGAGGTGGTAGATTTTCTTATCTGGGTCATCATAGGACAGCTGCTCTTCCTCCTTCTCGATCTTCCTCATCAACTCCTCGGCTTCTTCATTCTGACTTGTCATAATGTATGAAACACACAGGTTAGCCAGCACAATAGCACTGACATTCAGGATGTTGTCATAGTGCTTCTTGACGATGGGTTCATAGAAACCGATAGCTTCTTTGTATTTGTTTTCCTGCATGAACAGGACATGAGCCACGTTCAGCTTCCACACATCATGGTCATTACAGAATTCCACAGACTTGCGGAAGATCTTTTCCACCATTGCATAATTCTCAAGGTTCCAGTAGATCTTTGCCTGGGCCATCAACACGGGAATGTACTTCTCCAGAGTGTCATCGTACTCATTCACTGCCTTTTTGACAGCTTCATCATCTCTATTGTGTCTTGCTTCCTGTACTTGTTTGGTGAGTCTCCGGAGCTGTTCAGTCAGCATCCCTGCCAGCCCGTCCAACTTAATGAAAGCCTCTTCTGGGGCTGTCTGGCAAGTGATCATGGCGTCCAGGAAGTCATAGAGATAGGGTGTGAGCAGCCTGTAGGTCAAATGGGCATTCTCCGCCAGGACATCGGCTGCCAGGTCAAAATACTCGTACTTACAGTAGAGCAGCAGCAGGTTGCCAAAGGTCTCCGGGGGGAAGGGGTTCTGCTGGAGCAAAAACTGCAGCTTTTCAAACCCCTCGGTAGGCCTGGCATCCATGTTCATGAGCGCCTGGTTGTGCAGGGTCACGGGGTCTAACTCTTCTTCTGCCCTAGGTGGCATGTCCGTGAGGGTTTCCTGGGCCACCTCGTAGTTTCGCAGTTGGTACTCGATGGCGGCCTTGAGGTTGAAGGCTTCCACCAGGGCAGTCTGGTGAAGGACTAACGTGTTGCCAACACTTCGCACGTCGATGCCCTCCGTGGTCATGCCCACACCTAACTCTGGGTGCTGGCGGATACCGTGTTCAATAATGTCGGCAATATGCTTCAGAGCCGAGGCGTAGTGCCGGCTGCTGTAATAGGCCAAAGCCAGGTTGTAGGAGAGGTCAGGCCGGTAGCCCGAAGCCTGCAGGGCCGCGAGGAACTTGGCGCACGCGGCTTCGTACTGTCCCTCCTTGTAGAGCAAACAACCCAGGTTGACCTGGCCGTCCAGTTCGTTCTCGCCCCCACTGTCGTCGCCCCCTTCCCCACTCAGCAGCTGCTCCACCAGGCTCTTGGCCCCGGGCAGGTCGCCCTCGCTGTACTTGATGGCGGCCTGCAGGCGGAGGACCCGGCCGTGGTAGGCGGGGTTGTCCAGCAGGAGGAAGGCCACCCGCGTGGCCTCTGGGTAGAGGCAGGCCTTGTACAGGGCCTGGGCCTGGTACAGGCGGTACTGCTCCAGCTCGGGGTGCAGCTGGCCCAGCTGCTCATAGCACTCGGCAGCCAGCGCGAACTCCTGCAGGCGGTAGTAGCAGTAGCCCAGCAGCGACAGGCCGGCGCGGCTCCTCGGGCTCCGCTGGAGCTCGCCGCCCAGCAGCTGCACGGCCTCGGCGTAGCGGGAGTCGCGGATGAGGCGGTACACGACCGCGGTGAACTCCCCATCGGGGATGTGCGCGCCGCTGAGCCCGGCCATAACCGCCGCCCCGGTGGTGCGTGCTGGTTACCACGGCAACGAGCCCGCCGGAAACGGAAGGCTGCTTGTTGAGATTACTTTGTAACGGAATAAACCCATTAGGAATAAAAAGTAATAAATGAAGTAAGTTTTTCCATTATTAATCCTGTCCTCGAAGACTTTATGTAACACAAGACTGAACAAAAGCGGCCGGGTGGCTCAAGAGATGAAAACTTCACTTCCCGGCATGCACCACTCTAGTCGCGGCGTAGCCGGAACGTGGCCGCACTGCATGCTGGGTGCGTAGTCTCGCGGGACGAACTCACAGGAAGGGGAGACGAGGCTTCTGTACTCTTTCCCGGTAGAGTTTAGAAAGTCGCTGTCTGCCGGTTCTATGACTTGGCTGTCTGGCACTAAGGGAGGAAGGGTTATGGTCTGAAATCCTTTGCTTTTTACGCCTTTTTTAGTGTGCAGTGCATTCAAACGGTATCGGTTGTAGTTCTGTATGTAAATTAGCGGGCGGACTGTCTCCTTGGAATTGCCCTGTAATTAAGAGTAGGTTCTTTTTTAAGAATGCCTCGAGAGCATGCTTTCAGAAGCCTTTATCTTTGTTGTTTTCACAGTAGGAAATGGTTTTGTGTTTGGTATTTTTAGATTAAAGTGTCTCCAGTCCCCTTATTTTTGAGAAACAATTATTACAGAGCAGATGGCTGCGTTTAAACGTGGCTGCATCTCCTGCCCTAGTCCTTTGGCTTTCACTACAAAAAGAAACCATTCCTCCTTGATCTACCTAAATCACCACTGGTCTTCCATCATTTGCATTCGTCTGTCTAGTCCCTAAGATAAACGGTGTCGAAATAAAAGCGTGCGTTTGCTGTTTGATTAAAGACTTAAGTGCAAGTCCTTTATCTTCCTCCTTTATAGTTTTGCTGCCCAAGCACCTTATCTGTATGTAAATTTGAGACCCGACATCAACCATCTTGTATTATTAGGCCGTTTATGTACATTTTTTCTAGGGGTGCCTGGGTGGCTCAGTGGGTTAAAGCCTCTGCCTTCGGCTCAGGTCATGATCCCAGGGTCCTGGGATCGAGCCCCACATCGGGCTCTCTGCTCAGCAGGGAGCCTGCTTCCCTTCCTCTCTCTCTGCCTGCCTCTCTGTGTACTTGCGATCTTTGTCTGTCGAATAAATATGTACATTTTTTCTGACCTTAATAACCACTCCATATGCTGTATATTACAGATAAGGAATCTGTGTACTGGAAAGATTTAAGTTATTTGCTTAAGACCACACAGGTAGGGCGCCTGGGTGGCTCAGTGGGTTAAAGCCTCTGCTTTCCACTCAGATCATGATCCCAGGGTCCTGGGATTGAGCCCCACATTGGGCTCTCTGCTCAGCAGGGAGCCTGCTTCCTCCTCTCTCTGCCTGTCTCTCTGCCTACTTGTGATCTCTCTCTGTCAAATAAATAAATAAAATCTTGGAAAAAAAAAAAAAAAAGACCACACAGGTAGGTAGTTAGCAGCTGTACCATGATGTCCAACATCTAGTTTCAGTAGGTAATAGTAACTGATAAATAACTCATTCTGTATATCCCATATAGATGAGTTTGTATGAGCCCAGTGTTTGTGGCCAGTTTGTAGAATGGAAGATTAGAGTTATTTTCCTCCATTCAGCCAACTTGGTGTGGGCAGTAGAAATTTGAACTTCCAGATCTGAATGGCAGCTGTGAGCAGATGTTAGGACTTAATTAGTGGGTGAGGTGGTATAGCTTCTAGTCACCTGGTCTATCTAGGAGGAGACTTCCCCCCGTGTGTGATTGTTCATATGAGAAAACAGCTGAATTTTGTACTTACTCAGTCTTTTTTCTTGCTGAGAAATTGACAGAGCTGTGAAGTTCTGAGGGATCAGAAAAGGAACTTACCACTGCATGAATACCAAGAGAGGAACAAACCACACATTTCAAAGGATTGAGTGGGGTTTCTTGCACACCTAAAATAACCCGAGAAAACAGGCAGGGAGAACTATTAGAACTCTACTCAGAGACTTCTTTCAACCTAACCTCTAGGTTGCACCCTTTTAGGGCCTTCAACTCAGCAGGTATGTGAGTTGGTAGAAGCTGATTAGTGCTGCCTGATAATTGAGGTGTAGAAGGATCTTCACCTTTATGGCTGCCTGACTACATTTGTCTCTTGGAAACTCAGGCTCAATATTTTAAAATCCTTTTGTGTGAACTGTTACTTTGGGTAAGTTACTATTAAATCAAGTTAGGACAACAGAACATAGAAATGGGAAACTATCTTTTTATCTTCAGTCTGTCAGTCTTTCTTTCAGAATTGTATTTGTATCATGTAAAGCATTCATCTTCGAATGGCTTCTTGGAAATGGATGAAAAATAGAAGGACTATCTGCTGTCTCTCAAATTTCCCTGATCCCTTCAGGCATCAGTTGGGGTCCCCTCTTTGTGTTGGTACCTGTCTGTGGGTGTGGCAGCTGATGGGGACAAGAGGGAGGCTGCTCTGTGTCTTTCCCGTTATTTCATGTGCTGCTGCTCCCAAGGCCTGGCTTGAAAAAAGCACAGGACATTCGGTTTAGACAGATGGAGGGCAGGGTCATTTTCAAAATGAAATGAGTGCACAAATCACACTGTGAAATTGGCACGACCATCACTGCTGCTGTGATAGACTGACTTTTATTTAGTCTCTGATAGGCAGTTGGGGAATAGATTAGGTTTTTTGGTGGGGGGAGAGGGAAAGAAGGCCCATTAATTAATGATAGAAATTCTGGAAAGCAATAAATGGGATGGAATATTATAAAATGCCATAAAGGCTCATTTTGTTTCCAACAGAATCTTGAAAACTAGAGCATGTATCAAAAACTAAATGTATCGTACCATTCCTAGCGATAAGAAAGCATTTGGTGGTTGCAGTAAAATGATTTAGTGCTTTACTGAAAGAAACTAGGCGTTGAGAAAATGGTGTTGGACTTGATGGCTTTCGCTGCATAAGGGACGATGCATGTTCACCACGTAGAAAATTTCCATTCAGGCAAAATGTGTAGGAGCTAAAAACATGACGTTTAGTTCTTCATATGCTTATGTTTCTGCCTGCAAAACGGAGATGATCAAATCCTGTTCTATATATTTGTGTAATCTAGTCAGCATTGTGAAACAGTTGGAAGGTATGATTTTGTATTTATCTTGCAAATGTGATCCTTTCCCATAGGTGAAGTGGTCATTTCTGAATATCACAACTACCACAGCTGTGGGCAGACATCGTCCTTGACAATGGAAGACCTTCTGCAAAACCATTTGCCAGTTGTTCTTTCTTTATCCCTCTCATTGCAGGCCATTTTCTTCATGATGTCCAGTTTTAGGAGCTGTTACCTTGCTTCCTCTCATCAATAAGCAGGGAAAAAGAATAAATCAGTGCCAAATTGGCAACATAATTGACTTTTAGGAGCATCCGTTTAATCTTTTAACACTTTTGGAAAGGTCGTATACCAGATTAACACTTGGGGACATTTATGCTCAGATACTAAGCCATTGAACCTCATTATGAACTCTCTTTTTGCTGGTAGTTTCAGCTTTCTTAATATTTTAATTAGATTTCCTTCTTAGATATACCTTGGGTGTTTTGTTTTGTTTTTAATCAAGTAGCTTACATTTGGGTGCTTACAGTGTTATTATGTAAATGAAGTTATGGGGGAACACAATAGCATTCTGGTTTATAAATAGAATTAGTAGAGAAGGCACAACTGTGGATCCTGACCTTTAAAGAAAGCAGTCAACCATCCAGAGTAGCTTAGCTACTCTAAGCCTCGTGTTTATGCAGTACCTTCTGTACCAGGACCAGGTCCTGCTTTGTCTGACTCCCTCATGAATCCTCACAGCATCCTATGAATTAGATGACTCTTCTCATTGGCCCCATGGAAAATCATGGGCAAAGTGCAAAAAGGAGCCTGTGGTGGCTGCAGCCCGCTCGCAGGACCTGGCGATTGCTTCAGTGCGCCGGGAGGAGCCACACTGCCCCTCTTCCCTCGCTCCCCCTGGGCGCCTCCTCTCCAGTCATTTGAATTGGCTTTGGATCATTTGCTGCAGTTTGTTCTAATAGAACAGGCACAATGGTGTAAGAATTTTAAAGTTTAAGCACCGGAGCCGTTGTGTAATTGTATGGCGTCAGTGTGGCTGGCAGCCCCGCGTTGATGTGATCCCCTTGTGTAATTGCCCATGCAAATTCGAGCAATCTGTAACGGACACAGGAGCCCGCGTTCGGGCTGCAGATTTTTCTCCCTCCAGAAAATCGTCAATAATTTGAAGAACCTTTTGTCATCTTTAAAATGCTCCACGAACAGGACGGTCTCAGTATCCCTCTCATATGGGCAAACATCACAGATCCAGACAAGGTCAATGCGTTGAATTGACAGAGTTTAAATTGTCGCTATTCGGATGCATGCTTGCCTCTTTCAGCCTTTAAATCACCCTTCTTGAGAGAGAAAGATTATTCCAGAGGCTTCATTAAGCTTTAAGGATTTTATTAAAAACAGATATATTTAGGTCTCTTAAAGCGGACTGTCTCAAACTCATGAACTGGTTGCTTGGGAAATGGCCATGCCAATCTGCAAGGTTGTGTTCTAACAGTGCAACATCAGCCCGGCAAATGCGCACAAAGGGAGTGACTCCAGACAACTCAGCTGAAGACGTATTTTCCTTCTTTTGTGTAGAATAATAATAATAAGGAAGCAAATCTGGAGGGGATCCTTTTTAGATTATTGTATATCAAAATAAAATGGCAAAAATAGTTTTCTCCCATGGAAATGAGACTTAAAAAAACCTAGTCTCTTATTTCCATAGAACGCTGTTTCTTTAATCTCTCTCCCTACCCTTTTTCTCTCTCTCTCCTTTCTTAATTCTTCTAAAGATGATTTGATCTAAATCTAAAGAAAACAAATGGAGATTCTAACACACATGTCAACACACACGACGTGAACACAAAGATAGATGATAGCTTCAAACAGCACATTTTTGGATACAGTGAATACTTCATTTACTTAATAAACATATTTCTGTACCAGTGTATACCTTGGGCAACATTGGTATAGATAACGCCCCGCAGATAAACAGCTGATCTTTAGCCCTGTTGAGAGATGTGCCAAATATGCAAGAGCGTTCAGAATTAAATTAGAGAAGATGTAACCCCAGATTTCTAGCTGAGGAAAAGAGAGTACACAAACGGTGTGAGCAGGACACTAGGCAGTGCTGAGCCGTGTGCGGCTCATCAGAGTCCCCGGACACGCTTCATTTTGTTTCCGCCATCTCTGTCTGGGATTCTGACTGCTCACTTAGGCAATTCAGGCCTTCTTGTAGCCAGGCTCCACCTTTACATTTCCTGCCGCTTTTGAGTTTGGGGAGTTCTTGACAGCAAGCGGCGGAACAACTATTTCAGAGACTGTTAACGTTGAAGCAGGGAATGAAACCTCCGTGCGCCAGCATGGCCCAAGTTTTTAGGGGCCAAATTAGGTTTTGTTCTGTTTAATGAATCTTCTTTGAGATTTTTTTTTTTTTCCAGCCCAGACATTTTTGTTTAGATTTAAATCTTCCCCAGTTGTTTAGATTTCTGTCCTGCTCGAAGGAGGTTGTTTCACACTATTTCTGGGGCCAAGACTATATTTTATCTTTCTGCAATTCATTAAGAGTCTGCAGGAGAAATGGATTTTAAAATAATTGTACCGCAAAGTAAATTGAGCAGACTCTGTTTAATGACCTAAGGTAAGTGGATAAAGTATGATAAATCTCGATACATGATAAAAGCAACTGAATTCCTGTAGCGTTAATATTAGATAGTACTATGATGCTAACAAAATTTTAAAGATTATTTCTAACCCAACCCAGTGTGTATACAAATATAAAATACCTGGAACTGTAGAGACCTCTCAGATCTTAGAAATAAGAAACACAGGCAATTTTAATTTCATCCGACTCATTTAATAAATTGACTTCTAAATTAAAGTGACTGCCATTTATAGGACATCTAGATATGAGATGATCTAAAATTGTCCTCTACGAAGTAAAAGGGTATATTTTTAAAGAAATTGTACCGATGACCATATCATTCAGGATCACTGCAGGCAGGCTCTGATGTATCTGTGGGAAGGGTATTTTATATCTATCCCATGGATGTAACTTTTTATTTTGTCTTTAGAAGATGACCTCTCTAGGTCTGTTCCTATTTTATTTGAGATGAGTAAGTAAGACCATTATGTGGAAAACATTTTAAAAGATACAGCTTGGTCTTCTGGTGTAGAAATGAATTGAGTAAGAGCCAGTGCTTTTATTTTGCAGGTGGGAAACCCAGGACCTGAAGAGTCCCAAGAGAACAGGTCCAGCTGGTGACCAAGGGGATGGGGGTCCCTATCAGCTCAGCTTTGCCTGGTGCCCTTTTGAGTTTGCACACTGTTCCCCCTGGCCACGATCACAAGCTACATGATAGGCTGAGCATGTATTATGTACACTTTGACTAATAAGAAAATAAATAGCATGTCTGAAAAAATACATCAGGCAGAGAAAGTAGGATGAAGTCATTACAACCATTAATGGCCAAGAGACTAAAGGAAGTGAACATCATCTGGTCAGTTGAAGGTTTTATAAGAAGGCTCACATTTCAAATGCCTTCTTCCAGTAGGAAGTAAACACTGATAATACAGTCTGAGAGAATTTCTGTGTTTTGCAGAAAAGCAGAGTATATAGATAACCACACATACCTCACAGTCTTGGAAAATTATGCATTATTTAGAAAAGGGATTAAAAATATCTCCAACTTGCAAGTGTTCAACCTCTCACCCCGGGGGGTTGCACAGGGAGGGCGCTGCTGTCCTTTTCCACTGCTTCATGGTCTCTGAGGAACAGACCCATGGCATTAGTCAGCAGTTCCCGAATTTTGACCCACAATAGGAAAGATACCTCGAGACAGGAAAAATAGATGGAGGCAATTACAAACAGCTACTTGATTGATGGTTGACATTGTCAGGGCTCCAGTGTATGGCAGATTGCGATGGTGTTGAACTCCCCTTGCTACCAGTGGCTGTTGCTATTGGCAACCGTGCAGTGAAGCCAATAAAAAGGCAAGAAAATGAGAGGAAAGCTCAACCTTCGTGGAAGCCGTAGGGTTTGTGCTATAAATTATGTTCCCCTTAGCAATATGTAGCATCAACGTTCGGGTCGGCCACAGTACCCCCAGCCGCCTGCAGTCTCCGTCGGACCCCGGGTCTAGTTTTATCATAAAGCACATGCTTTAAAATTTTGCTCTAGATAGACTGGCATCCGTCTGTCGGGGCTCTTTATTTATTTATTGCTGGGGATGATAACAGATGTGGGTTTGTCTCTGCCTCACGCGGACTGATTTTCAATTCCCGTTTGTGATATAAACACGATGTGGCAATAGCTGAAAACACCTGCAGTGCTTCTGAGCGGCAGCCTGCAGCCGCCCGGACCAGGGTCTGTCCCCAACTCCGCCCCCCGCTTTGTTCCTCACCTGAAGGAGGCGAGACAGCATGGCAGAAGCTATTTTCCTTTATAGCAGAGTGATTCAGAAAACTGGCTTAATAAAATCCATAAATCTGAACAACGTCCTCTTACCTGCCCTGCAGAGGCAATTTCCCCTGCACTCATTTTCTCCCCCGGTTCCCCCAGCCTTCCCTGCAGAGGCAGCTGTGAAGGCGAGCTAGGAACCTTATTGTTTAGGCTCCCACTCCCTCCTTCTGTCTTTGGCCAAACCCCCCTCCAGTGTCTCTCTTTTCTAAGCAATTGATGGCAGGATTCTGCATCCTCATTTGGGTGGGGGGTGGTTCGAAGCGCCATTTTTCTTTGTTTGGATTGACGTTTACTTTGTCTTTGGCAGTCCTCTTACCAGCTGCCTCGGCATCTTTTCTTGTTTAGGTGTCTTTTGCTTCTCATCCTCATCTTTGTTGCCCCCCCCTTTGCCTGCTTTATAATTTTCTGTTACTTTAATTCTTGCCATAAAGAATCTTACGTTGGGGCCCCTGGGTGGCTCAGTGGGTTAAGCCTCTGCCTTTGGCTCAGGTCGTGATCTTGGGGTCCTGGAATCGAGCCTCGCATCCAGCTCTCTGCTTGGCAGGGAGCCTGCTTCCCCCTCTCTCTGCTTACTTGTGATCTCTCTCTGTCAAATAAATAAATAAAATCTTAAAAAAAAAAAAAAAAGAATCCTGTCTTCCCCATTGATACATGCTCTTCCCTCCCATTTTGATACCTTCATTTACCCATTCTTTAAACATTGCCGGAATATCTGTTGTGTTCTCCGGGGGAAACCATGCTCTTTGAGGAACACAGCCCCTATTTCTTTAATTCTTGAGGAGTCAAGTTAGTAACTGATATTGACCAGCAACAACAAGAACAAAAATGGTGAACTTAGGATTTTCCAGAGCTGGAACGGACTTCAAGGTACATCTAGTCCAGGGATCTTCCAACTCCTCAGAGCTCCTTTATGGACCACATCATGTGTAATCAAAAAGAAGAGAATTTACAGGGGTTCTGGATCCCCCAACCTGGCTTCAAACAGAGAATTTCAGCTATTAAATGTTTTATATCTTGGGCATTCCTTGTAAGATTTATTTGCACAAAGAGTTCTGAGGTTAAAATATGTCTGAAAATCCTTTCCTAATGTAATCTCATTTGACAAATGAAACAGGCTGGGAGAAGTTAGGTGACTTGTCAACAGTCACCCAATCAATCCTGCCAAAGCCAGGGTAGGAAGTCTAGCTTCTAGTCCAGTGTTCTTTGGATGAATCAAACCATGTCCTCAATGTCTCGGGTAAAATGGGGAGCAAAGGAGTTTTGTGGTCATTGCATTGATTTAATATTGTTTATTTTAATTATAAACTTAGTTTCCTAGACAATATGTATTTGTCTTCATGCCAGACTGTTATCTCTTCACTTTTCAAGCATGATTTCTTACACTTAAGGAAAAATAAAAAATTGCGGACCACTGCATTTGGCTTTAGGTTGGTTTTGGTGGGAACCTTAAATGGTATACAAAAATTTATCCCTAAGAGAACTCAGGGTAGTCACTGATCATTCTCCATGTTTCTATGTCCATAAAATGTCTCTGCTATTGGGAATAGTTCCGAAGTACTCATATGTTTCTTGTAGTAAATCCAGCTATGGACTTCCTTTCATCCCTCCTTTAATTAAAGTCTATTACCCCTTTCCTTCTGGGAGAAGGCTTGGTCTACAACGAAGGTTTAATTTTAAAAAACTGAAAAAGGTGACCGCAATCCCAATGCAGTGTTATGAATGTTGTAGAAACACCAGTGACACAAACACATCTGTTGTCTCCCTACTATGGGCCTTTTAAGGGGAAAACTAGAAATGATTGTTTTTTTTTAAAAGAATACTATAGTTAATCTCTTAAGGAGGCAATGATAGAGTTTATCTCTTAGGCAATTCTAAAGGCTCTGATCCAACATTAAGAAGCTTTAGGATAAAAATAAGATACCGCTACAGAATACAAAGTGGGATTCTGGGGACAAAAGAGGGCTCAGGAGGGGATGCAAAGGCAGGCCTTGCTTAGCCTGTAACCAATGAAGGGTGAGCTAGGAAGTGAAGCAGCGCTAAGGGTGTCCTCACTGCTCCGGGCTCCCTGGGTTGGGAAGGACCACGGCTGGCTGTGCTCAGGTCCTGGCTCCTCTGCCCTGTCTCAGGCTCAGCCCCTGGATGCTCACAGGGAAAGCTGAGGCCCCCAGGCGGTTCTCCCTCCCCACCTGCTGCTCCATTCCTCCTATTGTGCTAACCGCACTTCAAGGTAAAAGCCCAGGCATGCTTCCCCCACGCAAACTGAGACTCTGTCCGCTGGAGCTAAAAGCAACAAAGGGATGCTGTGGACTGGACAAAGCCGGCCCGTCAGGACACAGTCATTTTGCCATGGCAGCGAAGCTGGATGGTTAGTTTCTGTCTTCCTCTGCGGCCAGCAGGAGGCTGGAGGAGGAGGGAGAGGCAGCAGACGCCAGCAGCCTTTTCTGGTGCAGCTCTTCCCACTTTCTTCTGTTCGCGGCCACGGAATCCAGCATCGGCTTCAGTTTCACATTGACCTTCACCAATGCCTGAAATAAAACAAAAAACAGGTAGAGGAGAAGAACCCGAGTCACTGACATGATTTTCCAGCTTTCATTGTTGAGGACAATGGAAACTGGCTGTAAGAAATGAGAGGTGATAATTATTTTGGTAAACAAGAGCTATTTACAAGAAGCGAATATGCATGTGACACCACTGTGTTACATTAATAGAACCCAGACAAGGCAAGGCACAAAATATCCAGCTCACACATTACTAATAGGTCTATTGTTGTCTACCACGGAGACCTCCAGATCTCAATAGACCATGAACTTCAGTTTTGACCAAGATATACCTTCCATTTGCTTCACCACGGATGGTTCTGGGTGGACTCACCTGAATAAGAAAGGCCAGGTAACATCCTGAAAGAAGAAAAGGTGCTCATTTTTCACGCTGAGGATCTGGGAGCTGCGCTAAATGTACAGATGTGGATGTGAACATGGAGATGGATGCGCAAGAAGGGAGACAGGAATGGGGAGGTGAGGGCCGGGTGCCGCAGAGGGGAGGAGGGACGAGGACACAGGCTGAGGCTGGAGGCCAACCCAGGATTCAGGATCCTACTTGCAGGAGACTATCCTAAATATATTCTCCTTTACTCAATTTTGTTATTAAAAAAAAAAAAAAACAGGGCGCCTGGGTGGCTCAGTGGGTTAAGCCGCTGCCTTCGGCTCAGGTCATGATCTCAGTGTCCTGGGATCGAGTCCCGCATCGGGCTCTCTGCTCAGCAGGGAGCCTGCTTCCCTCTCTTTCTCTCTGCCTGCCTCTCTCCATCTACTTGTGATTTCTCTCTGTCAAATAAATAAATAAAATCTTTAAAAAAAAAAAAAAAAAAAAAAAAAACCAAGGGTCCCCTACTCCCTAATGGTATAACCTTCCAACTTTACGAAACATGGATGGCCTCTGTCATGGAACAAAGCAATGAATAAAACAAGGATCGACGAGGAGCTGTGGGGGTGTTAGCCCATGGAAAGGGAGTGTTCCTGTCCAATGCTTTGGGTCCTCATGTTGAGGCCACAGATGATCCCCTCGCTCCATGGAGACACCTTGCAGGCGTGTCCCACCTGTCCCAGGGGAAACAAAGCCCCTGCAATGTCAGCAAACCTCCAGAACAGCCTTCTTCAAGCAGGAGGTGTGGTTAGGGGGTGGTCACAGCAAAGCCTCCCAAAGGAGGAAAGACTAGCCCTTCTTGTAGGGGGTGTCCCTCCCTACCACGACTGCAAATCAACAATTAGACCTGATCTATCTCCTCAGATAGCCCTTACTCCAGGATAGGAGTTAAATGCAACTGGATGTTAGTTAAGTGACTGTTGAAAAGCCCAGAAGTAACCAGGGAGCCTACTGAGCCGTGAGCCCTCCAACCTGGCTAAAATGGGGTCCCTTCACACAGATGTCTCTCTTTTTTTTTCCACATGGATGTCTCTTAAACGGAGCATATTCTCTCTCTTGAAAGCAGTCTTTATCACACCAGCCACCATTCAATTCTAAATTAGATTTATAAGCCATTCCATATGAAAATAAAACATAGCGACGTAATAACTCAGGTAGTGATCAAAATCCCCTTTATTTTTGTGAGAAAAATGCAGGTTATTGCTTTCTGCTCGATGCACAGTGTTTTATTTGGACAATAGCGTGGGGGTAACAACGAATGCCATGGTTTTATTTAGTATAGTTTGGCACTGGCTCCTCTTCACTCTGATCAAGCCTTTTAATTAAACTGACTAGTATAATTCCTATGGAAATTAGTGTTTATGTTATTTTCCTGCTACAAAAGCATTTCTCTAGAACTTATTTTTTTTTAATCCCAGGAGCACAAATTGGAATTTTTTTCTGCCTGAAATGTAATTAAAAACTCATTTGATTACTATATTTCTGGCTCTGTTTTACTTATTAAATTCCTGTAATCAGTTTTCTTTTATGAAGCTGCTGGGAAATGATCTCAAAAACAACACATTTTTCTCTTCCTTGGCAGGTTCCCGAGCATTTACTAAATTACATTCATAGCACCTGCCCATGATTCGAATTACTCCACCAATTTATTCCTTAAACCATTTAAGTTTATTTGGCTTAGCCCCAAATGGAGATTACTTTCCTTTATCTAGCTCTTTGTTCTCTCTCTTGCTACCTTTGCGGTGAATAAAAAAAAAAAAAAAATTCCAGGGTTGGGGGGAGCAGAACATATTTGTCAGAAGTCCTTCTCTTTCACAGTCTCTTCAATTAAACACGGAATTGTCATAGTAGAATATCGTTTTCCCCTGGCAGGTGCTGGTCTAGGCTAAGGTAGCAAAAGTCCCATCCTGTGCCATCAGTTAAGGGTATTGCTCCTACTATTCAGAAAGACTTGGATAGTCCTAAAAACTTCTCATCAGTGAGTGATGCCTGATGAGTTCTGTGCAAGTGCTACTCGTTTGCAAGTCCTGTCTGACTTGTCCTTCACTTCCATATAGATGCAAAGGGACTCTAAAGGTTAGATACTTGGCGCGATCCGCCCAGGGATGCTGAATCTCCTCCGTGACTCTCAGTGTTTACATATGCCGAGAGACGGTGAACTCACTACTTTTCAGGTGGTTCTGATTTTAGCATATTCCTTAGACTGAACTGAAATTTGTATCCTTGTAACTTCTACCTAATGGCCATTTGAGCTGGAATCTGCTTGAGCACCGTAGGACTGATGACTCATGCGCTGCTCCAAGTGTAGGTCGGGGTTGAGACTGACCTAAAACCCCAACTTTGGATGTTCTGCTTACTGTCCCTTGGGGCAACTGTCTGGCTCACGCAGGGGTTCCCAAGCTTATGCCAGCTCCCCCTGGCCCACCACAGACAGCACCTTGGATCCTTGCCCACTACTGGCCATAGTCCTGGGCATCCAGTCATCCCAGTGGCTGAGGGACGCACTTGTTTCCTGATTCCATTCACTCTGTTGTTGAGTCCCCTTGTGACCAGTCAGGTACAGTTTATTATATTTTACTTATGCTTTGAATAAGTAATACATTCCCACAGTCCAATGTATATAAAAGGTAAAAAAGGTACAATGTAAAATCTCCCTTCATCTCTGCCTCAGACACTTAGTTTCTTTCCCTAGAGGCAATCAAAGTTATCAATTTCTTGGGTATCCTGCAAGAAATCTTTTCTGCATATGTAAGCACATATAGAAAATATATACACATAAAGAATATGTGTATGACATGTATATGCATACATACAATGCATTATATGTGTGTGTGTGTGTTCAATTAAGTTGATTTCCCTTACCATTTTGGAGGTTTCTCTCAGAGATGGAGGGAAATCAAAACTTTGTGGAACAATATTACTATGATGCTTGAGTGAGCCCAAATGTACTGTGTAGAAATTAACACTTGGACTGTACAGAAAGGAGAGAGACCGAATTCTAATTTTCTATTGCTACAACACTGAGAGTTTCTTCTGCAGAGCTTAATCTGCTGTGAATCCCATCTATTCTCATTTTCCTCTGAAAAAACATAATTTTCACTTCTAGAAGTTTGATTTGTTTTTTTTTATATCTTCCATCACTCTGCTTATCATGCTTGATCTTTTCTCCACCCCTCTGCACATATAAAACATAATAAATGTCTTAATGTCCTTCACTATCGATTCCATGATCTGTATCATTTCTGAGTCCGTATTGATTGAGTTTTTTTTCTCATTATTATGGGCCAAGTTTTCTTGCTTCTTTGCATGCCTGGTAATTCTTGACTGGATATCAGCCATTATGAATTTTATGCTGTGTACTGGATTTTTATTTAATCTATTTTATTATTTTTGCATTTCTTTAAACATTTTTCGGTTTTGTTCTGGAATGTGGTTAGGTGACTTGTAAATAATTTGGTCCTTTTGAGGCTTGCTTTTAAGCTTTGCTAGGTTGGTCCAGAGCAGCCTTTAGGCTAGGGTTAATCTGGGGCCACTACTGAGACAATAGTCTTCTGAGAACTGTACCTGGTACCTCATACATTTCCAGGGTTTTCTCTTACATTCTGGCTGATGGGAGCATAGACTGCTCCCCAGCCTGTGCAAGCTCTGAGCATTGTTCTACTTGTTCCATTTGCTGTTTCTTTCTCCCCCTCAGCCTTAGCACCCTCCCCACACGCACGTGGTGAAGAGCACTCAAGACAGCTCTGCAGATCTCTGGAGCTCTCTGCCTCTCCCTCTCTCTCTCTCTGGTAGATTCTCTGGTCCTCTTCCCTGGGAACTCCAAACTCCTTGGCCTCCCCAGATTATGGGCTCTGCCTCCCCAGCTCAGTAAGAGGGCAGGGCTCTGCCTCAGTTTCCCTCCCTGTGCTGCAGCCTGGAAGCTGTCTCCAGCAGTGAGCGAAGACAATGGCAGGCCTCATTTCAGTCGTTCCCCTTTCTCAGGAATCACAATATTGTACTGCATCTGCCTGTGTCCACTGTCTGTAAACTGTTGTTTCATGTTTTTCCTCTGTCACTCTCTCACGGCCAGCAAAGAAAGCCCCTTATCCGTGGTTTTGAACAGCTCTGTTTTGGGGGCTATCCTGTGAGCTCCTACGGAGAGTGGAAATAGGGCCTGTCATCTTCGTGTCAGTAGCTCCTACTGCAGCGGCCCTGGGGAACAAGAGCCCTTCCTCTCCTCTGCCCCCAGAGCAGTGGCAGGAAGAAGGGGTGAGGCTAAGACAGCTGCCGGTGGCTGAGAGTGGGGTCAGGACGCTCTGACCTGCTGCAGAATGCTGCTGTAAAAACAATCCCAGAATGACCCTCCTGGGAAATGAATATAGTATTCTCTCCTATTACCATTATTCCTGAGACCATGTTTTTTAAAATCAGCTCACCAAGCTGCTAGGATTCAGATTCTGGCCCTGCTTTCTCTCTGCCATCATTGTCCACATTAGCTGTCATCTGACCTGGTGTGTGCTTATTAGCTGACCGCAGTCACTTCTTAGAACTCAACTGCTCCATAGATGGGGCAGATGTGGGACAAAGGGATAAACAAAGAGAAAGCCACATTCTTAGAAAGACTCATTACTCCTCTACTCTGTTGTTGGAAGGGGGCGTAAAGGTGCACAAGCAAATTAAAACCACATTTGTCTTTGAACTTGGAAATGTCCAACTCTGTCATTAATATCTTTTCAAAACTATGAGGGAGTTGGGGCGCCTGGGTGGCTAAGTTGTTAAGTGTCTGCCTTCAGCTCAGGTCATGATCCCAGGGTCCTGGGATTGAGCTCTGCATCTGGCCCCCTGCTCAGCAGAAAGCTTGCTTCTCCCTCACCCACTCCCCCTGCTTGTGTTCCCTTTCTTGCTGTGTGCCTCTCTGTCAAATAAATAAAATCTTGAAAAAACAAAACAAACAAACAAACAACAAACAACACTTTGAGGGAGTTATCTGAGCTGGCTATTCATTTATTTTTTTAAAAGGCCAAAGAGAGAAGATGGTTTTCACTTCCTATGGTTGAATTATATAATTCCAGAGTGCTGGCAATCAGATTTAGTATTTTCTGTCTTCCCTCATTCCCACCTTACCCAAGAGAAATAATCAGAAACTAAGAGGTACAATACATGGTGGAAAAGAATGTATTTAAAGTATTTCTTGGGGTGCCTGAGTGGCTCAGGGTTAAGTGTCTGCCTCTCGATCAGGTCTTGATCCCAGGACCCGGGGATCGAGTCCCGTGTCAGGCTCCTTGTTCAGCGGGGAGTCTGCTTCTCCCTCTCCCTCTGCCCCTCCCCCTGCTTGTGTTCTCTTGCTCTCTCTTTCAAACAAATAAATTAAAAAAAATAAAGTATTTCTTTAATATCAATATTTTGATAAAATATAAAATTAGACTTGGAGCCCATCTCAACTGTTTGAGGCAATATCCCTGTTATGAAGATATGATCACTTTACTACCAGGATTAATTACTTTCTGAATGAAAAATGTCAAAAAGACCATTTGAGGGTTGGTACCTTGAAATGGAAAATCACTAATGATGTGACCAGCTGGTGTCATCTCTGCGCAGGTCTTCACTGGGAGGGGCAGGAGTGCATGCCAGCGGTGGCAGGCCCTGAGATTCTTTTGGGTTCACATGACTGGCCAGAGAATCTCTGAGGAACAAAGGCGGCTTCTCCTGAGGGTATGCGCCTTCAGAAAGAAGGGGCCAATTGGGGGAGGAAATCCAAACTTTTACATTGTTGAACTGCTACGTTTCTTGGTTCCCAGAGATTCAAGCTAACATAGTCCTGAATTTTCCACGCCACACGGCAGCAGTGCAGTTGGCTAAGGAGCATATTTGGCTCGCCAGCCTTCCACTTTTCTGCGAAGCCCAGAGATAGTGAACTGCTTGTCCAGAACTGAGCTCATCACCGTCCTCCAAACCTCCTCTTCAGTTTACTCTCTTGGGGAACTGAACATTATCACCTCCATCCAACCGTTGAGCCCAGAAATCTATGAGCCATCCATGACATCTCCCTCTGCCCCCTGCCCCCCAACAATCAAACTTATCACCAGGTCCTGTTAATCCTGCTTCCAAGGTGTCTTTGCATGTCAGTCCCTTGCCATGTCTCCAACCCTGGTTTAGATGACCATCAGATGCTCAACTGCTCTAACCTGTTCCTCTCATACCGAGATGCCTGCCTTCCCCTCCCTGCATCCAATTAGCCATCCACATTGTAGCCACAGATTCCAGCCCGCACTTCTCTACCCTGAGCCTTTCAGTGGCTCCCATTTGATATAAATATGCTGGAAGACTCCACCGGAAAAGGAGAATCATGGTATTAAAAGAGAATGGAATTCAGAAACAAAACAGGATAGGGAATAAAACCCAAAGGAAAACTTGAGTTAGGGTACAAAAGCAGAATTTTGAAATGCCCAAATAATCCCATCAAGTTTTCTAGAAAACCTGAAATCCACATCTTTCTATGCATCTTTCTAGAATTTTCCTAAGTAAAAAGAAAGAAAGAAAGAGAAAAGCCGAACTCCACATAGTGTGTTTGGCAGGGGAGTTGCTGAAGTGTTAGTTACTACATGTGAGAACAGATGGAGCTGGCTGTGGGGTCCAGATGGGAGGCAGCAAACAGATTCCTCCTCAACCTCACTCCTTCTCTCCCCAGTTCAACGGCCTTTGAAACTCAAGGTTGTGTAAAAATTAATTTGCATTAAATTGCTTAAGATAATGTATTAACTATCATAGGAGGCTTCCAGCAGTTTTTAAAACTTGCTTCGAAAAACAAATAATCAAACCCTAATGGTGAACACAGAAGCAAGCCAAGACTTCTGTGAATAAATGTTTTTAAACATTCACATTAAAGATACCAGTTTTTAGGGGCGCCTGGGTGGCTCAGTGGGTTAAGCCGCTGCCTTCGGCTCAGGTCATGATCTCAGGGTCCTGGGATCGAGTCCCGCATTGGGCTCTCTGCTCAGCAGGGAGCCTGCTTCCTCCTCTCTCTCTCTGCCTGCCTCTCTTCCTACCTGTGATCTCTCTCTGTCAAATAAATAAATAAAATCTTTAAAAAAAAAAAAAAAAAAAAAAAAGATACCAGTTTTTAAATAAATCTTTAGTGTGTAATTTGCTCAAGTCAGAAAGTTAATAATAATCGTTTATATATGTTACACATATAACTAGGCCAGGGATTGTGTACTCTTGAGTTCTCCCCAGGCTAGACTGCAGCGGAGATCAAAGGGCTCTAGCCTTATGACTTCTGCCCCATTTGGGGACAGAGTCATTTACTCTGCCAGGACTCTGGTATTTCTAACAGAGATTGCTAGTTGCCTTCCCAATCAATATGCATTAGGAATGGTCAGGGAGCTATAAGCAGAATTCACGAGGAAGAGTTTCTGAGAAAACTCTTAAATGGGGGTTTATTCAGCTGGAAGTTATATCCTTTTGCTCTTGGTCCTATCTCCTTATTGGTGCTGGATTATTAACATGATGGCTGGAGCTTTAGTGGCTACTTTGTGACTATGAGGCAACCTTGAGTATGGGAGCCATGTGCTAAGGAAAGATAAACAGGGACTGGGTCTCTGATGGCTATGAAACTACCATATCATAGCAGTCTAGAATGGACTTCTCTGGACTATTTTGAAGCAGAGAGAAAAAGAAATCTATTTTGTTTAAGCTATTGTGATTTCAGAAAAATAAATCTATTTTGTTTAAGGTATTGTGATTTCAGCTGTGTGCAATTCCTAATTGAGAGAACTCATGTCATGTTATAGGTCTCTGTTTTCTGTCGAACTATGCAGATGTCAAAGAATTCTAGTTGATCCCTTGCACTAGGGAATTATGAGTTAACTTTTTATGATAGTGGGTTATAAATGAACTGTAAGAGACAGCAGAGGCTCTACACTCTCCCTTTACTGTTCCTCTGATAATAGAATCCATTCCATGTGTTTTGAGTAGGCACAGTAACTCAGGCCTGACCAACAAGAGTGCCCCAGTGATTGGTGTAGGAATGGGGCTGTGGCTCAAGGTAAGGCATTCAGAGCTCTCTCTAGGTTTTACCTGGGACTGCTAGAAATGAGGTTTTCCTTTTCATCTTTCTTTTGGTGTGGTAATACCTATAACAAACATGTGACCTTAGAGCTGCCAGCACGTGTGAGGAAAGCCTGATTGAGAATGATGCCAAAAGATATGTAGGAGGTGAGAAAAGGGGACATATGTTATGGTATCCTTTGAATCCCCTGGCTCTAGCTCTGCCACCCAGCCAGCTGTGCCTCTCAGCTCACCAGTTACCTGAGCCAATCAATTCCCATTTCAGCTCAGACTAATTTGAGTGAGTTTCTGAGCTCCAAATAGTCTTTTGCTGTCACTATTTTCCTCTTGTCACTCCCAGAATTACTCAAGATTGAACCCCCACCACTGGACTTTGAACTGGTGGCTGACCTAAGGAAGTCTCAGCTTCCTCAGCACACAAAGTTGCTGCTGACACTCACTGGGCTGTGCTCTTTACCAAGTTAGTGAGGGTCAGAGATCAGGTAGCAGTTCTTTCCCTTCTCCTTGAATCCCAGGAGCCTGCCAGTTTCTTTAAAAGGCTGCTCATTCTTCGCCTGCCACGTTATGGGGACTCAGAAAATGCTAACAGTGTATGCCAACTCCCTCTGGTGGCCAAGTGAGCAGCCCTGTGGAATTTCAGCTTCCCAAGGGAATCGGGACTCATCATTTTCCCTGTGGGCCAGGTGAGCTCTGACTAAAAGGACAAACTGCAACTGGCTGTTATTTTCTCCTTAGTGGGAGTTCGTTATTACTCCCTGTTTGCCGTATTGGGTGAGGTGAGATGCTCTCTCCATCTGAGAAAATTAGTTTTCTATACATGTGATATCTACTTTCTAGATCTGTTACTCAGAAGCTGGAACAGCTTGGCTGGGTCCAAATTTTGCAAATGCTAAAAGACATTGTCAGATCTTTCTGAAAAGTTTTAGCGACATTTGAGATCTTAAAATCTAAATAATGTGAAGCAGTTACCCGAACAGCAGTAAAGATGATAAAGCCACAGAGGTAATGCTTATTAAGAGGGCACGGTGAGCTCATTAGATCCAATGTGAGAGTGGTTCAGATCTCTAATGAGAATCCTAAGGGCATAGTCTGGTCCAGCTATAACACTGATGTCTGTAGCATCGATGTCTAATATCCTGAAAGCTAATTACGGTACTAGTAATAACTTAGATCCTTTCCTTTCCAAGGTGTGAAGCAGGTGCTCCAGAGCTCGATAGCGATCTTCTCTCTCTCTTTTCTTTCCACTTGCAGTCCCTTCCTGACCTCTCAGGTTACGTGTTTTGCTTACTTTATTTATACGCTCGAGGGATTCCTCTGTGGAAAATGATATTTACAAATGACATTAACGTTCTGAGTTAATGAGGCAGGAATTTTAGTCTCTCCTAGGATTAACAGCATTGTTATTTCCATCATATAGGGCAAGAGTCCTAAACTCAAATGTCTACAGGGACAGGCCAGTAGAGTTAATGCATGAAATAGGCTGCACGAGACAGCTGGGAGTCGTGGGGCCTCCGGGAAACTGGACAGTTCACAGTGTTAAAAACTGCGTTCAACTGAATGAAACATGTCTGTGGGCTGAGTCAGTGTCAGTTCTGTGGGCTGCCATGTGCCTGCCGTGACAGACGGGAAAACCTATCTTGCCAAAATGAACTCACTGCTGAGGACTGAATGTGTCCCATGTTCCAGGCTCCATTTGAGGATCTCTCCGTATGTGAGCTGATTAAACCCCACAACAGTGTGGGGAGATTGGTATTATTGACCCCATTTTGACAGATGAAGATCCTTAGATTGGGGGAAATTAAGTCAAAGGCACCAGTGTGAACATGGTTAAAAACAGAGTAGCTGCAAAGTCAGTCGTGGCCTGCCTGAGTACAGAGCCCGTGGTGTATTCCCATGAAGGGTTCTCACTGGGATGCTGGGAATGACAGGTGTCTGTCTCACCTAACTGCAGTGTCAGGAGAGAGGGGCGACTCTTTTGTTCTGGGGCCTGGGACACTGTTTCAGGACAAACCCACGGGATGGAGACAGCCTCCCTGAGTAATGAAGAAACACCATCTCCCAAACGTTAGGCGTAGACAGTGACTCTTTTATCTGTGACTCATCTATTCTCTCCTGCCCCAGGAAAATAAAACAAGGGTTTTAAGTAGTAAATAACAGGCAGGCCCAAAGACAGCTTGTGTAAATGGGAGCAAGGAGAACCGTCTCTTCTGTTATAATGAGCCCCTCTAGGATACTGTCCTAGGTTATCCTGTTGGGTTTTTAGAGCGTATTGGTAGCTAATCAATCATGTTCACAGTGTAGGCAACATCTGACTTGGAAGGAATGGCTGCTGACCCAGAAGCCACAGCCTTTGATGAATGGGGCTTTGTAGCAGGGGTGGTTGGAGCATGTAACTAAAGCTCAGCCACACCGCTCCGTGCACCAGGATGTTTTCCAGTAAAACTCCACCATCTGCGATTTTATAGAAATACATAGACTTGGTTATTTTGGCCAAGTTCAATGTGCAAGAAGGACAATTTAAACATTTTCAGTTTGTTGAGATACATTTTGTGTGGATTTCTATACATTTTGTGTGGATTTCTCAAGTACCTTGAGTCCTAGGCTTCCCCGAACAAAACGGATAGAGTGCCTACATGGGCGGGGTCCTACAGATACGGAGCTGCAATTCCATGCCTTTGGCGAGAATGGTGTTCTGAGGAAGGTGCTATGGAACCTCCAAGACAGAATTCTAGAATACTCCATAAGCATTTTGATCATCGATTTTTTTTAGCTTATATTTGAGCATTTCAAAGGAGTCCAAATACTAATTATTGGTACTGATGAACTATATAGTGGGCACCATGCAGATGACTGGGAAACAGTTCTTGTGAGGCTTTACAGGTGTCCCCATGCTCAGTACCACACAGACTGAGGAAAGACCACTCAAGGCCCATGCACCCCAATGTCCCACATCTACAGAGCCCCAGAGCCAGAGCATCCATGAGAAACGCAAGATCCTTGGGACAAAAATCTTCTAGTCCTTTGGTGGTCTCTCTCTGTGTGGAAGGAGAACATTCTTTTTCTTCATTTTATAAGATAATGAAGAAAGTGAGAGTTTGGAGACAGAGACTAGGGAGAGAAGAAAAGGAATATTTTGCACACCACTGGGTCTATGCGGAGGATGTTTCTTCATTAGCTGACCTTCTCTTTGTCCAAAGAAAGAGGCCAAGTTGGTCATTTTAATATCTGGTCCAGGGCATGTTATCGTGGCTCTTCTTTAATTACATTGCTAACTTTCCCAAAAGCTATGATACAGAAGTTTGTGTGTGGGGGGACAGCAGGACCACAACACTGGGTATTTATTTTATTACATTACTGAAGTACAGTTTAAGGATGGGAACTTCAGAATGTTATAAATAGAAACTTCCTAATGGGCAACGATTTTCTATCTTTCAACTTTGGAATCATTTAAAAGTAAATAAGTGGGGCACCTGGATGGCTCAGTGGGTTAAGCCTCTGCCTTCCGCTGGGGTCATGGTCTCAGGGTCCTGGGATCTCGCCCTGCATCAGGCTTTCTGTTCAGCAGGGAGCCTGCTTCCCTGTCTCTCTCCTGCCTCTGCCTACTTGTGATCTCTCTGTGTCAAATAAATAAGAAAGAAAGAAATCTTTTAAAAAAGTAAGTAAGTAGCCCAATAAAATGACAAACTAGAACTAAATTCTAAAACTACATGGAAAGATAAACAAGCATTCTTAGAAAAAAAGGGTGAAACTAGGGTTATCATTCAAACATATTATAAAAGACATTAATTAAGATAGTATGACAAGGTGGGCAAATTGATAGAACAGAAGAGAAAGACAAAAAATAGAGTTAAATTTAAAGAAAGTTAGCATATGATGGAAGTGAGTTTTTAAATCCTAAGGAAAAACACCAGTCAAAAGCTGATGGGAAAACTGGGGAGCCATCTGAAAACCTAGTTGGATTCTGACCTCATATGTCACATCCAACAAAATAAAGTACAGCCAGATGAATCAGAGGTACAAATGTAAAGAAAAAAAAAAAAACATAAAATACTAAAAGATGTTCTGAGAAAAACTCGTCATTATCTTTTTGCAATGGGAGAATCATTCTATGTATGACATGGAATCCAAAAGCCACAAAAGAAAACAGTCCTGAATTTGACTACCTAAAATCGATATATTTCTCTACAGCATAAACAAAGGAAAAAGGTAAACGACAACCTGGGGAAAATATCTGCCACTTTTGCTCAGATAAAGGTCTATTTCCTTAATATATAGTGAGCTCCTACAAATCAAAAAGAAAAGAGCACCAGCCGAATAGAAAAAAATGGCAAAAATATGAAGAGTTTACAGAAAAAATACTAGTTGCTCCTGACAAGTCTATCCTAAAAATATGATTAGACTCATTTACGATATGGAAAATGCAAATGAAAACCAAGAGATAGGCTTTACACTATCTTATCAGCACAATTCAAGAAGTTTGATAATGTAGTTTGTTAGTAAGGATGTGGAAAGAGGAGTCCCTCACATATTCTTGGTGAGAATATAAATTGGTTCATACCCCACAGAAGGAGAGTTGGCAATACCTATCAAGATGTCAAATGCTTGTGTACCAAATGGCTAGTAAATTCCTCTTCTGAGTATTTATCTTTCAAATAAAGTGTGAAGAGTATGCATTTACAAGGATACTTATTGGGCAATGTTTACAGTAGCAAACTATGAGAAATGACATCGGTGTTCTTAAGTAATCAATTAATTATCAGTTAAATATTTTATTCTTTATCTTTAAAATCTAATACCCTGTGGCCATCAAAAAGATGGCAGCAGCTGTTGTCTGGGCAGTAAACAGGAAAATCTCAAAAATATATTAAGTATGAAAAAGCATGGTCTGGGCAGGATATATTATGCTCATATATGTGCACATACATAATATATACGTACACACATGCATACAGGTATACACATATATATGAGCAGAGTGTATATATATATACATATATGCTGTATTAGAAAATACTGTATGGGGTGCCTGGGTGGCTCAGTTGGTTAAGTGTCTGCCTTCAGTTCGAGTCATAATCCCTGGGTCCTGGGATCAAGCCCCGCATTGGGCTCCCCACTCAGCGGGAAGCCTGCTTCTCCCTCTCCCTCTGCTGTTCCCCTTCCTTGTGTTCTCTCTCTCTCTCACTCAAATAAATAAATAAATAAATAATCTTAAAAAAAAAAAAACAGTGTATAAGCAGTGTGTATAAAAACAATGGAAAAACCCACTGTATTTATGCTTTCTAAAGATCTCCTTTAGATGCATACACGAGAAGGTCTTTAAAGGTGGTGGCCCCCAAGGGAGGTGACTGGGGGACTGGAGTGTGAGGAAGGGTCACTTTTCTCTAATACTTTCGTGCCTTTTGAATTCTGTTCACTGGATGTGTATAAAGTATTTAACAGTAAAATATTTTATTAAAAATTTAGCATGAACTGATAAAGGAACTAGCAATCTTCAGTCATGTGTGAGACTTATTAAATAACACATCATCTACCTGATGGTTAATAGTGAAAGAAGGCTTACAGATACAAGGATAAAGAAAAGAAATGCTTAGTTCATGAAGATCAAAAGAATTTACTATTTCACCGCCATAACTCAAAAATTATTTCAGGACGTTCAAGTACACGGCGATACTGTTATGTATATGTTATGCGACGATATCATAACCCCCTCCCCCAGGCCATTCTCCCCTACATCACAAATAAGGGCCCACTACCTCATTGATCCTAAACATTTCCTCTGAGAAGCGATCAATGTCCCCTGCCTGGCCATTAAATAGATTTTGAAAAACTCTTCAATCCGTATCAGTCTCATATCCTTATTTAGTTCCTCAAATTTGCCCTCAGCTGGGAATTGGGCAGGCAACTGTGATTCTGTTGTGTTCACCACTCATTTGAAGGGTCCCATCCATCATCATTTCTAGGCCTTTTCTGATGCAATGTAGCTTGTTCTTTGTCTTTCTTAAAAACTGAATGGCTGTTAAATTATCCATTTATCTTCCTTCAGATTTTCTGTTCAGTTTCTCAGGCCCTCTCAGGGCTGTCTTTTCTACCTTGTTTGCTGACTTTTCATTCCATTTCCCCCGTTCTCCGAGGCATCTCGGTTCACCATGCTGTCCTTCAAAACAAACTCCCTGGTTCAGTCAGCTTTCTGCTTGCTGGAAATCTGCCTCACTACGCGTGTAGACTTCCTTTTCAAAATCTGTCCCTTCAGGATAGCTTTAAACACTCTGAGATAACACGTTTCAGACTTTCCCCATAGATGGCAGGGTGTTTGGGGACAAACCATCACTGAAGGTCGAAAGTCTTGGGCTGTAAACCAGCTCTGCCACTATTAAGTCGGGTCACAAGTGACCTTTCAAGTTTCCGCTTTCCCAACCTACGGATTATTTGCAAGCTCACTTCTAGTCGAGAATCTTCATATCACAACAGCATGTCGTCTTCGTGTACAGTGACCCATTGAGGATGTGAAGTTTGTGGCACATTAAGGCCCACACACACACTCTCTTTCTCTCTCTCTCTCGGGGGCAGCAGGAGCCCAGATTTGGAAGCAGAAAGAATCTAAGCTCTGTCACTTAATAGCTGTGTCTTCTTGGGCAAGATACAGAAACTCTCCAACCTCAGCTTTCACATCTGGAAAAGGGGGATGATAGTAGTATTTGGCTTGCTACCCCTAAGTGGATTGAATCTGATAATGCATGGAAAGTCAGACTGGTGCGTAGCACGTAGTACATGCTCAGGAATGTTATTAGAGACTCATAACATCTTAGTAAGCTAGGCAGTTTGGCTATTATGCCAATTTACAACACCGGCCACTTAGAGGTTATATTAATGATAGTAACAATAATAATGACTCACATGTATGGAGGGCATTAACCTATCATGTTTATTCTTCCCAAAGTATTTCCACTCACCTCCTCTCCCTCGGTTCAGACTCTTGGAAAGGTTGGTATTAACTGTCATCAATTCCCTTTGTTCCAAGAAGAGAGTCCCTTTGTAAGACCAAAGACCTTTAAAATGCAGCAGAGTGGAGATACTTTCCGTCCAACCTATAGGCCTGTGGTGATCACCATACAAAATCCAAGGAGGGGCGCCTGGGTGGTTCAGTTGGTTAAGCATCTGCCTTTGGCTCAGGTCCTGATCCCAGGATCCTGGGATCGAGCTCCCGCCCGTTAGGCTCCCTGCTCAAGGAGGAGTCTGCACCTGTCTCTCTCTCTGCCCCTCCCTCTGCTTGTGCTCTGTGAAATAAATAAAATCTTTAAAAGAAAGATGTTGGAGGATAGCAAGCTTTAGATTTTATAAGTGTGGAGATTTTATAAGTGGAAGAGGATACTTATAAAAACACTCAGCTGCTACTGGCCTGTCATAGGTCTCATTTCTGTTTCCCTCTGACCCTTCCTCTGTGGGTATTTGTTGTTCTCTTTCTCCTTTCCTACTTAGTTTTTGGCCTTTCAGACCATCTGTAGCACTAAGATTATGGAGGACATAGGAAGGCGAGGACTTGGAGAATTACTCTTCCTTTTCCGTTATTTTATGGTTCTGTAGTTTATTCTTCCCTTTGCTTGTAGGAGGCAACGGCTGGTAGGCTGAAACTCCCCCTAATCAACCGGGGTGATTGTGAACAGCTAGTATAACCTCCCTACTTTCTCAGCCGTGAAATAAAGACAGAAATGCTAACGCCCGCCACAGGGCAACTTGGGAATGGTGGCTTATTTCAGGGCACGCAGAAAGCACACGCTGCAGAGGGGACACAGGGGCTTCCCAGCAGCGCGGCGACAACTCTGCCCCCGTCCTTGCTGGCTGTGTTGCCAAGGCCGTCCTGTGGGGTCTCCCCGCAGCTGAGGAACAGCCTGCATGAGGGCGGAGGGCGGTGGCACCACTTGTGCCGGGCATTGCTGCTGAGCCACAGATGCGATGAATGCAAATCAGTGTAATGTGCTAATGAAGGAAAATGCAGAGGGGCCCTGAGGCTCTGTCTCTACCTCCAGGGAGCAAAACCGAGCTTTTACCAGGAGCCTGTCGTCGGAGTGGATTCCTCAAGGAAGAGTAGGGTCTGCTGGGGGAGAAGAGGGAGAGGTAGTGCGGGCAGCGAGAGCTGTGTGAGCAAATGCATGGTGTGCGAGCGTGCACGCATGTGCGCGTGTGTGCACACGCATGTGTTACACCAGTGGAGTGGCAGTTTGGGAAATGGCTGGTGGCCAGTTACTTCAAGAGCAGAGGGGATGGAGGAAGGAGGGAGAGAAAGTGAGCAGAGGAAGGTCAGACGTGCCAGCTTTGACTTTTCCCTCCAAGAACGGGGAGGGAGGTTGGGTCTGAAGGACCCACGATCAAAATTGCTTTAGGAGGATAACTCCCCAGTTGATTTGCGGATGGGACTGAGGGCATGAAGCTGGAGAGGGCCTGCTGAGGGTGCCAAGGTCTGAGTGGGGAAAGAGGACCCAGAGGAAGAAGAAAAGTCATGATGTGGCAATGAGAAAATAATCACCAGCACCTGGTCTTGTTTTATAACGTATTTCCGGTCTTACCGATGATACCAGGTTTTTTGAAGTTGTCTTTTTTTGTATTTACTGTATACTCTGAATTCCTTCTTCCCTTCACGTCTTTTGATTTGTTTCCACTCCTTCATACTGGAGGCTCTCCTGAAACAGCCAGTGGTCCTTCTCTGTTTGCATAATTCAAGGACAAGGCACGGAAAGACAGATCCCAGGCTGTGTGACTGGCGGGACAAGAAGGGCAGAAGCTGTGGGGGGCTGTGTGCGCGCTGACCCCTGAGCTTCATTCAAAGGGCGACCTTCGGGGAGCTGACTCCCACTGAAAGCGTCCCAAGTGCAAGTATGTGCAGATCCTTTCTCTGAGGCCACCGTTTCTCTCAAGAAGAATCCCACTCTTCTGCTCCTGGGCTTTCAGGCTGTTGGCATCCTGGGTGTGGGGTAGGAGGGCAACTGGGGGCCCAGGCAGTCATTCCACAGACTTCTAATTTCAGTCATGAATTCTCTGGATGAGTGCTCTGTGGGAAGAGCTTTCTGGTCTCATGGCTGGCAGCGGGGACAGAGGTGGTTTACCTTAGCTATATGTGTACTGAGGTTCCACTCACCCGCTACTAACCTTTCTGTTTATTTCCAGGCTTATGCCATCACCTCATTGTTGTGGATCAAATTGTGCCCACCCCTCCCTAAAGATATGCTGAAGTCCCCACCGCTGCTACCTGGGGATGTGACCTTATTTGGAAACTGGGTCGTCGCATATGTAATAAGGTTAAGATGAAGTCATATTGGATTGGACAAGCCCTAAATCCAATGGCTGGTGTCCTTATAGGAAAGGCCATATGACGATACAGGACACAGACATGGGAGAAGAATGTCACATGAAGAGAGAGGCAGGAACTGGAGTGATACATCCAGAAGCCAAGTAATACCAAGGATTTCTGGTAACCACCAGAAGCTAAGAGAAAGGCATGGAACACTTTCTCTCTCAGAACCTCCAGAAGGAACCAACCCTGCCACGCCTCGATTTTGGGCTTCCAACCTCAAGATCTGTGAGAGAATAGATTTCTGTTGTTGTAAGCCACCCAGTTTGTTGTACTTCTTAGCCCTGGAAAATTAATACACCCCCTCTTGGTGTACTGGGCCCCTCCGAGTCTTAAGCCTCTCAGGAGCGCTTTCTGAATGACAGATCAGCTCACTTGCATCTGCAGACCTTCTGGGATGTTATTTCCTTGCCAACTTTTAGTATTGGAGGAGATCCTATGTCCTCTCACATTCTGTTGTCCTTGAGAGTTTTTTTTTTTTTTAAAGAAATACAACTTCATTATTTTGAATCACGCTTAATAGTTTTAAATAAGTCAATAAAGTACTGAACAAAGGTGTTCATTTCAGAATTACCCCTTTTAGCAAAAAGAAAAAAGAAAGTAGGTAATGACTGAATAAATTATGACAAGTCAACTGACTGGAATACCAGGCAGCTGTTTCAAAGGATAACATGAAAATTGGCTTAGTAACATGGGTACGTGTTAGAACGTTATGTTAAATGACCAAAACAGAATACACTAGTGTCTCTGGGTAAATTCATGTTTCCATGTGGACAATAGCATAAAGGAGGAAGAGAATGTAAGGTCCTCCTAATAGCCTGCTCTTAATGATTCAAGTATTCTGGAAGGTGATATGTTTTCTCCACCATGTTCCTTATTTCCTTGTTAGCAGAGTCCTTAACATCCTTACTTATACTAACAGTCTGTTCAAGGGAATCTAGGTTTTTTTTTTTATATCATGTTCCTCAAAAATTTTTCACCTTCTTTTCAATACCCAAGAAAGCTTAAACCTTTAAAAAAATTCCTTTATTATTATATTAATGGAATTCTCAGAAGGATGAGGAGATAACTAGTGAGGCCAGTCTGCCATCTTCTATTGGCAATGTGAACCTGCTTTGCAAGGGAAAGTCTTAGGTCAAGAACAGCTTAACATAACATGTTCCTTGAGAGAATTTTCTATAGTAACGAGCTAAATAGAATCCATGAGCCCATTTGGTCTTCGAGGAATTCCTCTCCCTGGAATCCGTGCTCTGGTCCCTGTATCCTCCCCTCTGAAGGATTCAGAGTTTCATTCTGCAAATGGGAAGTTCACAAAGATAGAGTGCTACTGGCCAGAACTGAATCAGCTTTTACTTCCTCAGGGCAGTATAGTGAGAAGAAGCAGCAGAAGAAGACAGAGAGGACTTGGATTCGAATTTCCGGCTCTATTCTGTATTAACTGCTTCACTAGAATTAAGTCCATTAACTTCTGTAGCTTTCACTTTTCTCATATGTTAAAATTAGACCATTAGACATTATAAGATCCAGGATGAAGTATTTTCTTCTTCACAGTTAGGGTCAAATTAAACTGTATCTCTAAAAGTACCTTGTAAACGTAGTCAGTGTTCAACAAATATTTGCTTTCTGAAAAAAATGTGCATTAGTATACTCCATGTCTGTCAAGACTCTAGTACTGAATATCTTCTTTTCCAAGCGTTCAGTCTGGTAGAAGTCTTCAACTTCGTTTTAGACCCTGGCTAACAAGTCAACCGTTGGGCTGCCTTATTGGTTGGTCTGTGAGGTGGAAAGCCTTGCTCTCTCTGGCCACATGGCCATCTAGCCTCTGCTGGCTAGATGAGCCAATGTGCATTGAGTGATTTATTTCATATTTTTATGGCTGCAGCTCAGATAATTAAATACAAGAGTTGTGATGGCCGGTCATCCAGATAGTGCCTCCTTGAATTCTCTTAGGAAACATTTCGAGTAGTACAGAAGATTCTGTTTGGCAATAGCATAATAAGAATGCTTTATGTTTATCTCATGCCTCACTTCCCACGAGCTCAAGCCATGCTGACCTTCCAAATGCACATTAAATTGCAGAAATTTCGGAGAGGCACTTACAGTGCAAAAAACAATCTTTAAAAGAGGCCTTGATTCATTCCTGGTGGGAAAATGCAATTTTCTTCTCTCTCTCTCTCTCCTGCCTTCCCACTCTCCCTCTCTCTTTTCCTCTTTTCCTGAAGAGATTCAAAGAAGAGAGAACCATGAAAAAGAGGTAAATCAGCTTTTAAAATATGTTTTCTAGAGGTGCTGGGAAGCAATGTAAGACAACATTCCAGGCCTTGTATGGACTTGAGGTAAATCATTTTTAACTTCTTGATTCTCAAGCAGAAACCCTTTCAAATGAGTTATTTATGCTGATCAGCCAGATAAGGAGAAGTAGATCTTATCTTAAATTCTACCTTCAGAAGCCTTATGAGGTTATATATTATCTTTTTTTAAAACTAGATTACAGCATTTTAATATGGATTCATCATGGCAGTTTTGAACTCACAAGATGCACATTAATAGGAATAGATTAAGTGCTGCTGTATAAAGAACAGTGTTTTTTAGATTTGCATGAAATGAAACAAATCAGGTCCATTTTATTTACAAGAAAATGTACACGGAACTGGTTGCTTTATCAAGCCAAACTCATTTTTGGAGGCGGAAAATTCTCTCTAAAATCAAACATCCTGGCACATCAGATATTCAGGAAGAACTCTGAGATGTAGCCAAGGGTGTGAGATGCCGTCACCTGTCACATACCATGCTTGATGCAGGCAGCGACGTGAACTTGAATGCTGTTCTGTTAGTAAGCCCTGTCCAGCACTTCCCTCTTCGCAGCACATGATTATCTGACACTTGTAGTAGGTAACTGTTAGGAAATGTGGAATCTGAAAAGCCTTCTAAGTCAAAGAAAGATTACATTTTAATCATAACAAACTTAGCATGTTTTATGGTATTATGATTTGATTATAATTTGAATATAATTCAATATATATTGAAATCACATGTATACAATGCATGACATAAATTCTTGAGATCCATATATATATCCATATCTATATGCTAGCTCTCTCAATGTGAATATTAAAATAACTACAAGACTATATTTTCTGCCAATGCTGGATAAAAGAAAATCTCATGTATTCCCTAGCTGAAAAAATCAAAACCCGGAAAAATTCACGGCTATAAACTGGCCTTTTTATATGAGAATTAAGGGCCAATTCAACCATGATGAGAACTAAACCACTTTCTAAAAAGATATCATAGGCCATATACTTCGGATTATGGGCAGGAATAGAACAGTGCGCACTCTGACGAAAGGTTTTATATATTTATAGATGATAATTTAACATGATGTTATAAACCCTACTCTGCACATTCCGCTGCTTATACTTAATTCTGCACCCATCATGCATTCCTCTGTTTCTTCATTCATTTGTTCCACAAACGTTCATGGAGCAGTGCTGGGCCCTGTGCTGGGTACTGGGAACATGATGGTCCCCAGAAACCAGTCTACTGGGGAAGGCAGCCAGACATTCACAGTATGGAGCGTTAATGCGTGGCTATGAAGAGACAGACAGAGTGCCACAGAAATATCGAGAGGGCGGGAAGCTTTTCCAAGTAGAAAGGAGAGGGAGGGAAGCACAGCAAAGGCCAGGGAAGAAGAGGGCTGGGAGTCCTGTGCTTTGGGACAAAGGGCGTCTGGCTGAGGAAGTGGGTGAGCCACCAGCAGATGAGGCCAAGAGGCCGGTGGCCTCAGGAAGGTGCCCCAAAACACCAAAGCAAGAAATCCAGGAGGGATCTTACAGATGGTAACCTCAACCGAGGTTTTTAAGCAGAGGGAGCCGTGATCCAGTTTTTTCAAAGGAAGCTTACTGGCCAAAGTTCGGAGGACAGGCCATCGTGGAAGGGCCTAGAAACTGCCTAAGACGGACACTTCCAAAGGTTCACATTTCTCTGCCATTTGTATTTGACTGATAGGACCTGGAAAATTGTGAAGCAAACGGGTTTTACTCTCAGCACTCAGATTTAGGTATAAAATATGTGACAAGGACAATATTTTGAAAATCTTAAACCCATGTGTTTTTGTTCTGCTTGATTCGTCATGCCCGTGGCCTCCCACCCATTAACGCAGTAGGCGCCCCTCCTGCAGGCAAATGGCAGTTCCTGTCAGAAACGGCAAACTGTCAGCATTTGGCGTTGAGAGACTATAATCCTGAATGCCAGCTTTGTGTGGTGCGAGAGGGGGGGGTCTATATCCCAGAATTCTCCTTGACCTATGAAGAACCAAATCTGGCTATGTCAGATCACCCAGTCTGACCACAAAGTTCTAGTGCAGACAGCACAGGGGAGACCATATAAGGGTAGCTCCCATCAGACAAGAAAAAAAGAAGTTAAAAAACTTTCCACGCTGGGGAGGGGAGCAGCAGGGGGAAAGCAGCCATGCAGGGAGAGGAGGAGGAGCGGGAAAGAGAGAAGAGAAAGAGGGAATGGAGAGAGACAGCAAGGGGGGCGGTGGTGAGAAAGGGAAAATGAGAAGTGAGTGTCTTGGCTCTCTGTACCTTGGGGGACAAAGCCTGGTGGGGGGGCAGTCAAGGGAGGGCTTGTTTCTTGACTCTGAGAGCCTAATTCAGGAAAATGACAGAATTTTCCTAGAACAAGCAGGCACTGCCCTCAGACAACTTATTAGAAAGGACAGAGGAAGTTGTGTGGACCGCGGGGTGAGGAGAAAGTAGCTGGGAGCTCGGGGGTGGTCCACAGGAGTTGAGCACTTGAAGAGAGAAGCAGCTGACTAGATCTGACTAGATCTGACTAGATCTGACTAGAGGAAGCTGGTGGGGGCTTACCGGGAGACGCTAGCAGCCATAGCCAGTGGCCGGGGCCTGCACCAAGTACACGTCACACCCTCGGTCACGTGGAGGCCAGCAAGGCATCATGCGAAGCCCTGACTGGCCACTTCTCAGAGCCCGGTTAGACCTAACAAGCAGCATGTGTGCTTGGGTCCCTCTCCTGGATGCTCATGGAGGGCTCACAAGGAGAGGGGAGCCCCCGTTGGCCCCAGACGGCAGCAGGGAAGAAGAAATAGATTTGGTTTGGAATTATTCACATTTTGGTTTTAACCAGAAAAAATTGTGATATTTTAGTTGTCAAGTTTAAGTACCAGTCCCTGACTGCCTCCCCTCCCCAAATTACCAGGAAAAGTGGAGCCAAATGGGTAAATTATAGAGAGTGTAGGAAGTTATTTCTCTCTCTCTCTCGTTTTTTTGAGTTACACACAATGTCATTCCTTGTAAAGACTAGTAAGAAATTAGCTCCAACTATCTCTTCCTCTCATCCACAAGAATACTAAATATTGTAGAGAAAATATTTATAGAAAACTAATTTGGGTGGTGTCCTTTTTTTTTTTTTTTTAAAAAGTGTCTGATGAAATAATTCTTCCCTGTATCCACATTCTATTCCTTATAGGTTTTTCTTTTTTTTTTTTTTAATTTTATTTATTTGACAGACAGAGATTACAAGTAGGCAGAGAGGCAGGCAGAGAGAGAGAGAGGAGGAAGCAGGCTCCCTGCTGAGCAGAGAGCCCGATGTGGGGCTCGATCCCAGGACCCTGGGATCATGACCTGAGCTGAAGGCAGAGGCTTAACCCACTGAGCCACCCAGGTGCCCCAGGTTTTTGTTTTTAAAAGGTAGATTTTTTTTTAAAGATTTTATTTATTTATTTGACAGAGATCACAAGTAGCCAGAGAGGCAGGCGGGGAGGGGGGTCGGGAGCAGGCTCCCTGCTGAGCAGGGAGCTGATGCCAGTCTCTATTCCAGGACCCTGGGATCATAACCTGAGCCCAAGGCAGAGGCTTTAACCCACTGAGCCACCCAGGCGCCCCTCCCTATAGGTTTTTAAGAGGAAGAGTGACTAGTTATATTAGTCACTATAGAATATAATTAGTTATATTCTAACTAGTCACTCCGTAGCTCATTACTTATTCTTTTTTAAAAAATTAGAAGGCATGAGCCATCTGGGGAATTTTAAATTGTTTTTAAAGAACTTTTTAAAAAGTCCAGAAAAATCATCCTAGCACTTTATAGCCTCTTTTCCAATTTATCAATTCTAATTCCCATTCTTTACAATTTTAGTTATATTTTAAAGATTCTTTCCTTCCTTCTTTCAGAGAGCTTATTAATAATTGTATCAGGTGAATGTATTTTTCAAAACAGCAATTACAACTGGAGGCAGAAAAAAGTCAAAAGCTACTGTAATCAGAACATCAGAAGCTCTGCCTGTTGCAGGAACCCCATGGCATTTTTATAAAGAGGCAATACTCTCGCAGAATCTTCCTTCCTCTGATGGAGACAGGGAATTATTCTGGCTAGATCCTGTCCAGGTCAAGCCCTTCAGCATTGTCTGTGAAAAAAGCCAAATCAAGAACCTGTTTGGGATGCGCTGAAAATACGATTACGTTCATAATAAAAATTAAATCCCTCAACCCCTAACAATGGAAGATTTATAACACCTCTGTGCATCATTGAGATTCTAGGTACACTGAGGTTTGATTAAGTCGCGAATGAAAACAAAGGGCAGAGACGTTGCTTGCTGTTGCAAAGAGAAGCTCAGTGTGATGTTGCCACATCAGGTTTTCTGTTTACCCCTAAGGCTGGTGCAGCAATGACTTCAAAGTTTGATGGTGTCTTTTTTTTTCTTTTTCTTCTTTCTTCCTTTCTATTTTTTCTCCCTCCAAAGATGTTGAGCAGCAGGCTAATGGATCCCCAGCAGGATGCAAAGACAGCAGAAAGCACGGGAATCAGATGTCAATGTGTTCCTTCAAGATACCCTGCTAGGACAGAGCTAACTAACCAGGCTTTAGTCTCCTCTTGGGGCACACGCTCTGATGCTTCCCTGCCCACTCTCGACTTCCTATATGCTTCCTGATTAAAATGCTGTCACAGATAAATCATGACTTCTGCCGGTGAGGACCATTTTCCATTTTCTTTAAAGAAAAGTTCTGGAGAATTATATACTCACATGTAAATATATGTATACAAGTGTATTGTATCTCCCAACTCCATAACTAGTCACAGATCTGGGCGTGTTCTCTGCATGCTTCTTCCCTATGCACTGCTTTGTTGATATACTTTTTTATATATTTTCTCTCAGTCACTTCCAGTCAATCACTAGATTACTTAGGTCACTTCCTAATGAATAGATTTTAGGAGAACTGGAGGAGTTAGCCTGGTTTTCCTTCACCATAGGAACCAATTGGCTGGAAACTGAAGTTGTCTCAGAGATGAGTTTTAATTTTAAATGCAGCGGGTGTCCAAAATGTAGTTTGTGGGAGTTCCCACCTAGGCACACAAATGAGTAGCCCTTCAGGCGCCTGGGAATAGTTATAATCTACCCCCAGCTCAGAGGGACATAACTCAGCAAACTGAAATGAACGAGGAAAGTGCTTGATCTATTTTCATAACTGACAAACACAACCTTTTCAAAACCACGAAGTGAAACCAATTTACTCGGTGAAAGCCAATGAAGTTCAAAAAGCAACTTATGGAATGGGAAAAGATATTTGCAAATGTCTTATCAGATAAACGGCTAGTGCCCCCAAATCTATAAAGAACTTATCAAACTCAACACCCAAGAAACTAAAGACATGAACAGATATTTCTCCAAAGAAGACATACACATGGGCAACAGACACATGAAAAGATGCTCAACATCACTCGGCATCAGGGAAATACAAATCAAAACCACAATGCGATACCACCTCACACCAATCAGAATGGCTGAAATTAACCAGTCAGGAAATGACAGGTGTTGGCGAGGATGCCGAGAAAGGGGAACCTTCCTACAGTGTTGGTGGAAATCCAAGCTTGTGTAGCTGCTCTGGAAAACAGCATGGAGGTTCCTCAAGACGTTGAAAATAGAGCTACCATATGACCCAGCAATTATACTACTAGGTATTTACCCCATAGATACAGATGTAGTGACCTTCGGACACACTGCACCCCAATATCCATGGCAGCAAAGTCCACAATAGCCAAACTATCAAAAGAACCAAAATGTCCATCAACATTGACAGATGAATGGATAGAGAAGATATGGTACACACACACACACACACACACACACACACACACACACACATCCACACATACATACACTGGAATATTACTAAGCCATCAGAAAGAATGAAATCTTGCCATTTGCAACAATGTGGATGGGAACTAGAGGGCATTATGCTAAGGGAAGAAAGTCAGCCAGAGAAAGGCAAACACCAAATGATCTTACTCATATGTGGAATTTAAGAAACAAAACAGGAAGGGAAGGAAAAATAAAATAAGATGAAAACAGAGAGGGAGGCAACCACAGAGACTCTTAACTCCAGGAAACAGATGGATTTGTTGCTGGAGGGGAGGCGGAGGGGACGGGGAACTGGGAGACGGGCATCCTTGTTGTAATGAGTACTGGGTAGTGCATGCAACTGATAAATCATTAAATTCTACCTCTGCAACTAATAATACACTATATGTTAATTCCATTGAATTTAAATAAAAAATTCAAAGAAAAAAAACTGTCCTAAAACCATATTTGTACCTACTGCTCAGCTGCCTCTCCACCCACTTCCAAATTTGGTCCGTATTTTGCCATTCAGTCCCCCCCCCACCCGTGCTTCGGCTAGCTTCCACCCTCCCTAGAGGGCATCTCTCCACACTGCTCCCCCCCAGCACAGGCATTCGTTCCAGCTCTCTCCACAAATATCTCTTTGCCTAGGATGCCACATGAGGCTTCTTGCCACCTAGACTGCTCCACCTTGAGGTGAGGGCCCTGGCCATGAAAAGGAAAGTTCTTTGTCTCCTATGTACTATTCTGTATTCTTTTGCCCTGTGCCCAGCCTGACCTAGCAAGGCCACCCTGGATTCCTGTGCTCTACGATTCAGATCAGGTCATTTCAGATCAGTCTCTTTTGGGGATGCCTACCACCTGCATACTTTCCCATGTGTTTTCTATCCTCTCAGGCTCTTCATTATTACATATTCATGGTCAAGACCTCAAATTGGCCTGTCAGCAACAAGAGTTCCTGCAGACATTTGCCTCAACGACTAATGTCACATCAATGACGTTCCTTGCTTGGTGAATTGTCTCGTCAAGGTTCTGTATCTTTGTACTGATGGTGATTCCTGCCCACTGACACACTCCATTTCATTTCAGGAGCTTGACAGTTAATGTCAGCTTACCCACTTAAATAACAGACAAAGTCTCAACCCCCCAACTGCATGAAATGGGGCAAAATGGGGACTGTAGGAGAGGATACTTAAAACTGCTTGACAAAGTTTCAGCTTGAGGGCTTTTTTTGAAATATTGGTTTCAAAGACTTATTCACAGAAGTTATAAATTACAAATAAAATGTTTTTATTTTTTTTTACTCACTAATTTATTTATTACTATTTCTTAAAGATTTTTAAATTTATTTTAGAGAGTGAGCGAGGGGAAGAGAGGGAACAGAGGAAGAGGGAGAAAGAGATCTTAAGCAGAATCCCCACTGAGCACAGAGCCCAAGGTGGGACTTAATCTCACAACCCTGAGATCATGATCTGAGCCAAAATCAAGAGCAGGATGATCAACTGACTGAGCCACCCAGGTGCCCCTCTCTGTTATTTTTAAAAATAAGTGATGATAATACATTAAAAAATGAGCATGATTTTCATGCTTTGTTAACTAAGAAGATATCGCAGCAGAAATGAACATGAACTTTTACAAACTTTTCCAAAGAGCTCCTCCACATTCCTCTTTACAATGCCAAGATTCTCTCACCAGTTTAATAAGAAAAGATTGTGGAAGAAGTATCCAGCAGAGGTGGAATGGGTGGTCGAAAGGCTACTACATCAAAACCAAGGCCACAGATGGGTGAGACACAACTCTAGCTTGGTGGGAGTGTCACTTAAAGTGTCTGTAACTTACTGTGGATAAAAATAGCAGACGTATCTAACCTCACAGAAAAGTAGTAAAGTGAAACAGGTGAGGAAAATCAGGAATGAAAGATAATCTGATGTGGTAATGTTACTCCCTAAGTTCTGGGAAGTGCTGTTTCCAGTTTAAATTCAAGCAGCTTCCTTTTTAACCTAAAGATTTCAAAGTATTTGAGAGGAAGTATAAATGATTGTGAATCAGTACCCAAACAATGAAATTAGCATGGAAAAGCACATGAGAGTGCTTTCCAGAATTTACTATAACTAATCACATAGGAAGGATGTGTGGACTTTGGGTCCATTCCAAAGTAGCTTTGCAAACTAATACTCAAAATTCATCAGTCATGCAATTACAAGTCTTCATCCTCCTAAACTTTACCCGCAGAAAAATGAATTTATTCATGGTAAGAATTCATCCCATTTATTGCATAACTGTGCACAGGAAATGGAATAAATTACAAATAGTTCTACAAGGATAGTCAAGGTGAATTTGGCAAAGCAAGATATATCTAACCCAACAGCTGTGGGCTTTATACCTAGGGCCCCAGCATAACAGAGATCCAAGAGGAGTAAGGATGGGAGGAGCGGACAGGAAGAAAAGAGAGTTAAAATCCTCTTATAATACAGTACACATCATTCCATTTTTTCGCCCAGTTGTTCATTATTAAACAGAAGAACATTATGTGCCATTTAAAACTAAAATAATCTATTTCATTTATGTTTTTAAATTAAAAAAAAATTTTATTTATTTGACAGAGAGAGAGATCACAAGCAGGCAGAGAGGCAGGCAGAGAGAGAGATGGGGAAGCAGACTCCCCGCTGCGTAGAGAACCGGATGTGGGATTCGATCCTAGGACCCTGGGATCATGACCTGATCAGATCATGACCTGAGCTGAAGGCAGAGGCTTAACCCACGGAGCCACCTAGGCGCCCCTAAAATAATCTATTTTAGATTATATTAAAACCTTGTCTCATTTTTATGCTATCATGTATTTAATGGCTAACATAAAACAAAGAAATGAATTTATTTTTGGTGTTTATAGTCACTAAAAAGTTACATTTCCATCTTCAAGACAGTTTTCTAGATTTTTTTTTCTTTTTTAGCGTAATGTGACAGGGCTCAGCAGCTCCTAAAAGTACTAAAAACGAAGTAGCAGATAAGCCTGAAACTTAATGGTTGTGAGGTCCTTAAAAAACAATACTGTGTTTTTAATGGAGTTGCACAGGGTGAGAAACTCCAGCGGTTTTACATTCCCTGCGTGTGCTTCTCAGTCTGAAGCTGGAAAAGCAGCTCAGTCTGATTGAGCCGGGTAGGGGGTAAAGAACTCGCCAGGTTTTACACATGAAAGCAAACGCTTAGTAGTAGAATTAAAAGCCAATGTACACAGAACTGTTGGTGTTAACCGAAGCCAACCCTGATCTGTACTCAAAATGTGAAGCATGCACATTCAAAGCCGGTGACACTCGTCTCCTTGCCAGGAGCAGGGGCCTGAGACCCAGACAGCAGAGCAGGAAGGCACAGCGCACCTTGTTCAGAATGTAGTGCTCAGCCTTTGTCACACGCAACTCAGGGAGGCAGACTTTGAAGATGGAAGGTTCTCTGAAAACTCTGTGGCCCAGACCATGGGGCCAGGCCAGAAAACCACGTTTCATGGTTTCCTGGAGCTCTTGTGTCTCACGTGATATTCACAGAAGTAAGAGAAAAAATTGTAAAAAAAAAAAAAAGAAAAAAGAAAGAAAGAGAAAAAGGAAAAGGAAAAGACCTCCATAGTCAGATGTTAGAGAAATGTGGAATGAATCAAGGTTAAATGTGTTTCTTTCCTAAAGGACTCTCTGAGCCTTCAGGTTCCCTAGTTGTGGGGCCTGAGGGCTCTCTTTGAAGAGATATGTATTAGGCTGTGGCTCTGGGTCCTTGTGTTCCCTGGGACAGAGCTTGGGAAATACTGAGATAAAACATGAGGGCCTCAAGGCCCATGGACACTATGTCCTAGAAGGAGAACTCCGGCCTCTGGCCTCCTGGCACCAGCTTTTCCCAGGAGACAGTTAAAACCTGAGAAGAGACAGACCACAGCCAGATTTCTTAGCAATGCCCATATCCTGGAGGTTCTCGGAAGGCTCAACCTTCGTGGAGTACATATGCCCTTCTCTCCCGGCTCAGTTGGGACACGTGGGCCCTCCCAGATCCTGATTACCTGATACAAAGGCATACAGATGCTATCAATCCACTCCAACTGCAGTCGGGGCAGTTCATCTTTCCGGTTCCGATCAAAAATCGCCTAGAATCGGGGAAGAGAAGCTTGCTTTATTACATTGGAGTAGTTTACAGGTGCTTTGTCAAACACTTTGCCACAATGATCCAATTTTTACCAACTGAACACTTCACAAATCACAATCAGTCTTTACATGTACTTTTTTTTCCCTTTATCTATGATGAGAAATAAAGTATTTTCACCTCTTTTTATGAGATTTGTAAGCGAATTTATTTGAACTTTATAGCACGCAACTCCTTGGGGCCAAAATCTGCCTTCAGATATAGGTAATGGCCACTAGATCAAGTCTTCAGGTCACTGGGAATTGGGTACAAGTCAAGGGGAAAGGCATAGGTTTTATTGCCACAAAAGTAATGCAGGCTTTATTTTTATACTGAAAGAAGGTGGGATGGATTAGAAAAGATCCTTAAAGCAGCTTGATTTTAAATAGAAACTATTTGTGTTAATATTTCAGGGTGGGGTTTTGGTTGGAAACTCTATGTGTTTCTCAACAAGGTTCTTTCATTAATAAAATCCTGAGCGTTTACCTATCATGGGATGGAGGATGTGGTAGTTACCCATTCTCACCTCCTTCCCAGCCTTTAAACTTCATGATATGATAATGTTTGGAAAATTTAAGTATATTTTTCAGGAAAAAGAAGTAACATATGTCTGTTGGGCAGACATGAAAAGGGAACCGATCAACTGGAATTGGGGCTCACGTGGGTTTTTGAACAAACAACTGCCAGTTCTACTCCATCAAGCATGTCCCTCTGTCTGCTCTCCACGAGTAAGGCCAGTCTCTAAGAAGCGACATTTCCCTGCATTACTGTCTTTTTTAAAAGATTTTTTATTAATATATAATGTATTATTTGCCCCAGGGGTACAGGTCTGTGAATCGTCAGGTTTACACAGTTCACAGCACTCACCATAGCACATACCCTCCCCAATGTCCATAACCCAAAGCATTACTGTCTTAAAGTAGGTTAGGTTGTTCCTCTATAGAGATAACATGTGGCATCTGCATCATTTTTGGCATTTACATAGGTCATGAGGGCAGATCCAAGGCATTCCCTTGGTCTGGAGATGTTAAAAAAGCCAGCATCCTTCAGACTTATGAATGAGGGTGGGAGTGGGTAGAACAGAAATCACGAGCTGCCGAGGCTCACAGGAAGACAAAAGGGCGATGCCGAGGAAAATATCTCTGAATCGGGGAGGAGGTCACTGACTCCCACAGGCTCTGCTTGTCCTTGTCTTGCAACGTGTAATGTGAAATACCAGGAAAGGGGACCAGGATCTGGAGAAGACTGACGTGTGCCAGGGGAAGGAAGGAATGGATCTTGTGAGTTGCAGTAGTCTTTGTCTGAAATGTTCCTTTAAAAATACTATTCTGTTACTTAATCTTGAGCTCTCAGAGTTGTCTGAGCTTTTCTTATTTACTTAAAATACTATTTCTGGTGCACAGAACTATTTTGGGGGAGGTTCAGTTCACAATTCGTTGTGCAACCATTACTACAGTCAATTTTAGAACATTTTTAATCACTCCAGCAAGAAATCCCATACCAATTAGCAGTCACTCCTCATTGTCCCCCAATAGACCACGAGTCTATTTTTTGTTTATATTTTCTGCACACTCCTATAAATGGAATCGAATGATCCGTGGTCTTCTGTGACTGGCTTTCGCAGAGCATTTTGTGCTCAAGTTTCCTTCTTGCAGCACTCAGCAGCTCTACATCCCTCTTTCTGGCCAAATGATATGCCACTGTATAGTTACACCCCATTTTATTTATCCGATCCTCAGCTGATATGCGGTTGGGTCGTCTGTACTTTTGTGGCTCCGGTGAGTAACACTGCTGGGAACGTTCATGTACAAGTTTCCACGTGGATGTACGTTTCCATTTCTCCCGGGGATAGACCTAGAGGCAGAACTGCTGGGCCACATGCCCAGTCTAACGTTTCATGTTTCCTGGAATTGCCACACTGTTTTCCAAAGCAGAGGTACCATTTTACATGCCCACCAGAAATGTACAAAGTTCCAATTTCTCCACATCGTCCTCAGTGCTGGGTGTTGTCTGTCTTTTGAATTAAAGCTGGTCCCCACGTGCCTGGGTGACTCAGTGGGTTAAGCCTCTGCCTTTGGCTCAGATCATGATCTCAGGGTCCTGGGATCGAGTCCTCCCTCGGGTTCTCTGCTCAGCAGGGAGCCTGCTTCCCCCTCTCTCTCTGCCTCTCTGCCTACTTGTGATCTCTCTCTCTCTCTCTCTCTGTCTAATACATAAATAAATCTTAAAAAAACGAACAAAAAACCCCTAAAAACCTGGTCCCAGTTAAGTGGTATCTACTGCAGTTTTGGTTTGCATTTCCCTGATGATGACTGATGTTGGGCATCTTTTCATGTGCTCATGGCCCATCTGTATATATTTTTGAAGAAATATGTATTCAGATCCTTTGCCCTTTTTAAACATTGGGTGGTCTTTCTAGGAGTTGTTCGTAATTCTCTATATATTCTAGATGTCAGGTCCGTATCAGATATGATTTGCAAATAATTTCTCCCATCCTGTAGGCTGTCTTTTCATTTTCTTGAGAGTGTGCTTTCAGATGCCGTGTTACATTTTAATGAAGTCCAATTATCTATTTTATTTTTCTTGTGCTTTTGGTGTCAGACCTAACACATCACTGCCAGATCCAATCCAGAAGATTTACACTCTGTCTCCTTCTGAGTTTTCTGTAGTTTTAGCTCTTACGTTTAGGTCTATGATTCACTTTGAGGTGATTCTGGGGTTCAGTGAGAGGCATCTGACTTGACTCATCTGCAGTGGATATCCTACTGTCCCTGCACTATTTGAAAAGGCTATTCCTCCCCTCCCCCCACATTGAATTGTCTTAGCATCCTTTTGGAGATCATACTGTAAGAGTTGATTTCCAGACCAGTCACTTTTCAATAAATGTTTTTGAGTGGAGGAAGAATGAGATAACATATTGTCCTGTGCTTTCCTTTTACAGCATTTTGCATCTTGTAGTTGATTATGAGTGATTATTAATTTACTTTTAAAGATTTTATTTATTTATTTATGCATTTGAGAGAGAGAGCATGTGGGAGAGAGCAAGCCCAAGTCAGGGAGGGGAAGGCAGAAGGAGAGAAAGAAGCAGGCTCCCCGCTGAGCAGGGAGCAGATGTAGGGCTTGATCCAGGACCCTGGGATCATGACCTGAGTCAAATGCAGACGCATAACCACCTGACCCCCCCCCCCCCAGGTGCCCCGAGTGATTATTTACTCAATATCTCTATTTCCCATCCGTTGATAAGCTTTGGGGAAGAGCGGAAGATGGAGCCTTGCTCATGGCTGGATACACAGTGCCCAGCTTCAAGCTGGCTACCTGGAGGTGCTCAAGCATGTTTTATTAATGGACTCACTGCTTCCACTATTAACCCTTTGGTTACTTTAATGACCTTTAGGACCGTGACACCTAATGGGGTCTCCCAGACAATTTTCTTCCTAAATATCAAATACTAACAGACACAGCTGGTGTCACCTCTGGGTGCATGCATTTCCAAACATCTCTGGAAAAGGACTAATGAGAAATAGCCCTGCCATAGCAGCCCAGAGACTGTCAACACAATGTTAAGTAGGCTTTTGTGAGGAGAGAGTAGCATTTAGTGCTATGCTTCCACTGCAAAATTCATTTACGTCTTCGGAGAAAGCCTTACCTGAGCCTCCAGACAAAGGCTCCTTAGTGCTGCGTCACTGCGCCTGCCAGCTCGCCAATGCTGGCAACTGACTCAGCTTTTTTTTCATTTAATTAAATGACCTGTGGTATTGCTGCATTATAAACCCTTCAGAGGATGCCTGTGAAACAGTTCTTTTTAAGTGGAGGAAAGATTTAATTTGAAAGATAGGTATGTAGCTGAGAGAAACAGGGGTTTTACACGTTAATGATGGATCCCAATCTAGTGTCTTTATTTTTATAACCAAATCTGGTGATACCACCAAAAAAGAGGAAAGGGAGGTTTTGGAAACAGTATCAATAGATGTCGCTTTGGAAACTAAAATACTGGGTGAGGGTTCTAACCAATGTAGTCTTCCGACCTTTCATAAGTAAGCAACCGATTAGGAGTAGTCAACATTTGTAAGGCTCTGAGGTCTGACTTTAAGCAGGTGACGTTGTTTAACTAGAAGCTAGTTCTGGTGCCTTTCCTTGAAAACTTGAAGATCTTATAAATAACTCGAAATGTTCAAAAGTCAGTTGGCTTGAAACCTCAGAAACAGACACTCTTGACAAGGGACACGTTCCTTGAGCTGCACTCAATCTACTGAGTTGGGCTGGCTTTCCAACACTTTGCGTCATTCCTTGAGTTGTTGGGTGATATGTTTTTAACTAACCTTTCATTATGAATAAAGAGGCCACCCCCTCATTGTGGGTGGTGATGGAAGCATTTAAGTCTTTTGTCTTATTTGAGTAAAAACACCATCATCCTGAGCCTACAAGTAAGCTTTTTCAAATAATAATCGAATGGACGATTCCATTGAAAATGGCATTTCAGTCAACAGACCTGAGAGGTCCCCAAGTGAAACTTTTCATTTTGCAAACAAAGAAAAGAAAGAGACTTGAAATGATTTGGGTTTGGGATTTTGGAATGTCTGAAATTGGAAAATAAAATCCAGAACATCCGTTATCACTATGGCTGTCCATTCTAGCTGCCCGAGGCTGGACAGCTTGCCTTTGACTTTTGTCTATATTCTTAATCCGAAGTGGCTACTGACCGCATATGAAATGCCAGGACTGGGCTTTGAGCTCCTCAAATGTCACTCTGTGCGTCCTCCTTCATGCCTACTTGGCCCACTGTGGGAGCTCAGGAAACACTTAAGTAGCTCACCACTCTTAATCAGAAACCTGGGAATAAGAGTGTTTAGATCTCAGTTTAATTAAAGTTTTAAACTTTCAGGAGTGTTTCCTTAAATCCAATTTCAGTCCTTCCCACTTTCAAGTTGTGATTTGGAGTTACTTTTGAAAATGTTGTTCCAAAGGGTAAATGTGTCATGTTAGAAGGATGAACTTACTGAAGGAGTGAGTTTGAGCTCTGCTCTCTCCCGATCTCCTTGTTCAAAGAACTCACTGGTTACAAGTTCAGCCACCTGAAACACATAAATATTTAATTTATGGTTGGTTATGTATGATGTAACATAAAACTCAGAAGTAATTTCTGCCCTCTGTGTATGATGATGATCTTCAACTCAGAAAATCATTTAAAAAGCTTTTGAAGAAATAAATTAACATTTTCTGTTTCAAGGTATTACAGACTTCAATCAATGAAACTGATTTCCTTCTAGTCAGAAGAACTTGTACAAGGCATTTTGAGATGCATGCTAGTAGACGATCTCGGAGGGTACAGATTGTATATTCAGGATGAGGCACTGGGTTGCCACCTTCAAAGGAGGAAATGTTCCAACTGCAGAAAAATGAAACAAATAATGCCTAATAATATTTTTTGTTTTTATAATATGATATACTTGTAATAATAATTTAGCCAACTTTTGGTCGTTTCTACATAGATTCTTCACTTTGTTGCATACTTTTATCTTAGCTTAGTTGCATTTGCCACCCCCAAACTCTTTACTGCCTTACCTACTGATAATTACATGCACTCTGGAGAAAGATAACCCCAGGACAACCTCTGCTTCTTACTGGAGCAATCAGCCAAGGGCAGGACTAATGCCAGAGTGACTGTTCAACCCAGGTTTTTCTGCAGTGTGTCATGATGCAGTTTGAAAAATGTTGTTCTGGTCTTCAGACTGTCTTAATCTAGGTACATAAGTGTTCATTGATAGTAGGTTCTGGTTGGTACAAACACAACGGAATTGATGGTTCTACCCTGAGTGGGTAGATTTTTCCAAAGTAAGGACTTCTATTTTTCCACTTTTCACCAGTTAGCCTGGATGATCTGACATTGCTCATTGATCACTGTTAAGCTAAAGAGAAGCTTCTCCAAGCCCCGTGCTTCCAATGATCATTTATGGAAAGCATAATGATACGGCAGGTAAGTGTTCAACAAGTATTTTCAACAACACTATAGTGTGCATCTTGGAAATCTCTGAGATGAACTAGCTGGATTTAGAAAATTTGAAAGAGCAGGGAAAAAAAAAAAAATCCTAGAAAACTCGATGGCAAGAAGATTTGGATCCCCAGACTAGTTTTTCCTCTATTCCAGGCTCTTACAAAGATGATGTTCTAAGGTCTGGAAAAGGCTAAAATGGTTTCAGTTCAGTCAAGTGGACAGGATCAGGATAATTTACCTAACTGTATATCTCAAGAGATTCTGCCAACCATAAATCATAACCATTAATAAAGCATAAAAACAGGGGTGCCCAGGTGGCTCAGTCATTAAGTGTGCCTTGGCTGAGGTCATGATCCCAGGGTCCCAGGATCGAGCCCTGCATTGGGCTCCCTGCTCACTGGGAAGCCTGCTTCTTCCTCTCCCATTCCCCCTGCTTGTGTTCCCTCTCTCTCTGTCAAATAAATAAATAAAATCTTTTAAAAAACAAAACAAACCATAAAAACATCTCTCTCCGTCTCTGTCTCTCTGTATCTCTCTCTCACACACTCCCCACAAACCCCTGCCCTGAGACTAGCAAGTATGTAGCTCATTTATAAAGAAATAGAATATCTAGTCAGTTCAGATTTTAAACATTTCTAATAAGGAATATGGGTACCTTCTGAAAATTCAATAGCATAAAACTAGTAGAGCTGGCTCAGTTTTTCTAGGGCCCGATTCCCTTCTCTGTCTCTAGTCTCTGCCACTACCTTTCCCATTAGCACTCTAGACCTCTCGCTCTGTCTCCGGCCTTCCTGAAAGAAGAAATAGTCCCCTAAGGGCCTGGCCTCATTTATTCAGCTCCCAGAACACTACCTCAGATTGCTCTGAGGTGGGTCTTTTGCACTAAAGAATACAAATGTGCACATCAGATCACCCCAAGGTAGGAGTCCTGCATAGGTCCATAGCCTCTGGAAAGCAAAGAAATTAAAACAAAATCCTGTCCTCGATCTTTCTAAAGTGGTCCTGGCTATCTTCCCTGTGCTTTTTAACGGCTCAACTTGTACCACTGTTTCATTTGTACTTAAAAACCCAATCAGGAACATTAAGTAGCTCCTGATTGAATTTTTTATTAAAGAAGGAAATTGAGATGCTAATCAGGCCTTGGGGGATCACTGAGGAAACCCACATGTGTGTGAGGAAGGAGGGTTGGAATAGATACCAGTTTAAAAAAAAGAAAACAAAACACTTTGCAAGGAAATGTTAAAAAAAATCAACATCTTGGAAATTAGAAATCTATCTATATTTTTAAAAGAAGTTTCCATTGTTTTTGTTCAAATATTTCGTAAAATCATAGAAGTGAGTATGTTTTTGAAAACACTTTAACCTACTCGATTTGGAGACAAACACAAATGAGATCTCTAGTTTAGAGTCGTAACAAGATTTCTGATGGAGATGTCTGGAAAAACATGGTTTTGTGTTTTATTTCCCTGAACTCTTGGGTCTCTGCTCTTATCAGCAGAACTTCGCATCCTAAAAATAAAATATTATTTACGTCAGTGACCAAGAAGACCACCTTCAAGTAGCCAAGGAAGGCTTGGTATTTTACCAAGGGAGGCTTGGTATTTTAGACCAAGCCTCCCAGGTTGGTCTAAAATACCAATGCAGAAACTCTTTTTCCTTCTGAGGACTTTCTCCTGCCTTTTTCCTGCTCCCAAGTGGGCTACTGCTCCTTTAGTTGCTGACATGCATTTCGCTGGGGTTTCTGAGAGGCCTGGCATACCATACCTCATTCCACTCTGCTGCTTCGTTCCTTCCCGGTCCCCTAAACTTCCTCCCACTCTCCACTCCTCCGCTTCCCTCCATCCCAGTCACAGTGGCCACCCCCGCTACTACACTTTTCCCCAGTACCTGGAAGATACCTACTTCTTCTCTGTTCCCCAACTTTTACTGTAGGGGAGCCATCGCACACCGGGGCAGCGGAGAGTGGGCAACGTTGTAGAAATAAGCTACGCAGCCGTGCAAATTCTTCCCACTTAGTCTGCTTTACATAACTTCAGATGTGTCACACTAAGATAAAAGCCGAGGCTCGGCTGGAGGAGAACTGTTTCTTGGAGGAGAACTTTGTAGGAAAACCGCCCCATCTAAACTGGACTGTGACAGGAGCAAAGAAATGAGCTTTTCTTGGAGTTAAGCAACTGAGATTTGAGACTATACATGTCACTGCAGCATAGCCTACCCTAGTTTTGACTAACACAACAATCAGCATGGAAATGAGGTGCTGCTGTTAAAACAAAAAGACAGTAAGAAGGAAGAAAAAGAAGAAGACCCTATGTGGCATCAGCGTGGGGTTCAGGTGTCGGACAGTGAAGAAGCGTTGTTGGAGGCTGTGAGGGTGATGGCCCACGTTCCACAGCGGCAACAGATTTTGTACAATTCTCACTGAAGTAAAGCAAATAATGTATCTAATGAATTCACAGCCTTAGGGAAAGAGAATGGCGAACGAATGTTAGTAGCATGTGATGATTGCTATTGACTATGTTTTGCTAAGTATTATAAGAAGTGGGCTCAGAAAAGGATGGGCAGGTTTATCTTCAGGAATGAAAAGAAGAGAGAGAGTCACAAATTCAGAGTCTTCATCTTCAGGGATGAAAGATAAAGCTGCTTTTTAATCCCAAACTGTAAAAATAAAAATTAAGGTATGTTTTCAATGACAAAGGCTGATCAAGACTCAGCCTTGTGGGGCACTTGGCTGGCTCAGTGGGTGGAGCATGTGACTCTTGATCTTGGGATTGTGAGTTCAAGCCCCATGCTGGGTGTAGGGATGACTTAAAAATAAAATCTTAAAGCAAGCAAGCAAACAAACAACTCAGCTTTGAAACAAAAATCAAAGGTATGGTCAGTACAGTCATACTTAAGAACTCTGAATGAATTAGGTGGTGCACAGGATATCCCTTCAGTTGTACAAACTGGCCCAGAGAAGTGATTTTACTACATGATTCTCTCACTGGCACTTGTTAGGCCCTGACTGCTAGGAATTGGGTCATGGAGGAGGAAGAAAGAAGTACATACGTTATTTTTCTTTGTTCTTGCAAACAAGGAAGCAAAGAGAGCAGATCTAAGAAGTCTGTCTAGAATAGAACTGTGGATGTGGTTATTGGCAAATGGAAATGACTAGAAACAAAGACAAGAAACTGACTAAATCGTCAAGAGAGTTTGATGCCATAACCCCCATAGGAGAGTGACTTCTTAAAACCTAAAACAGGCCTTGGGTCCTCCACTTTCTTTGAGTGGGAAACAGTTGGAAAACTGCCTGACCTTGGGAGATAGCCAAGGAGGTCAACGGAAAAGGATAATTTCCTGGGATAGATCTAGTGGTCATGAATTATGATGGTTGGGGAGCATCTCGCAGAGAACCAGAGCCTACTGCAGCATGGACAGCCTCACAGTGACTGCCCAGTGGGATTTTGGAATTACTATGGCCCCCTAACTGTCAAATGTTGGCCATCTCTTTCCTTTCTGAATGGGAGTATTCTAATGAGTATTTCATTGTTTGGGTGTATGTCAGATGCTGTGTTTGGGGTGTGTGTAGGACTTTAAATCCAGACCTGATATAGAGACTGGGATGAATCTCCCAGAGATCCTGGCCTTTAAGCTTGATACCATGACTAGTGGGACATCTGGGTCATTTCCCTTGGGAAAGGCTGAGTATATTTTGCCTGCAGGAAGAGAGAGAATCACACTTTTGGTGATTAAAAGGGCAAACTGTGGTAGTCACATATTCATTAACTATTTCTGGCTTTCTACATTCTGGGCATAGAAAAGGATCATACTTCCTGGTTGAGTAGGGGCTTCTGACAAGTTCTGGCTGATGAATTTCTTGCCAGTGCAAGGCAGTCTAGGGCCTCTGTTGGACTGATCCAGACGGTAACTGCTCTTTCCGCCTCAGTCCAAAACGAGGAATAGGACCAGCTGACCCTGGAGGCACACGTTCATGAGTAGTGCGTTGTTTTAAGCCACTGAGGCTGAGGGATAACAGCTTATTTTGCTGACACACTGGCATCATTTAAAAATGCTGATTGACGTATCTGGTGTGAGACAGTGTAAGGCTCTGTCAAGAATGACGGCTTTGGAGCCCAGTCTGCTAGGATTTGAATACCTAGCCATACTGCTCACTAGCTATGTCACCTCCAGCTATCCTTTCTAGGCTTCACTTTTCCTATTTGTGAAATAGGGGTAATAACTATATTAGTTTTTCTGAGTTGCCAGGCATGAGCACAAACTTGGTGGCTTGAAACAACAAGAACTGGGATGCCTGGGTGGTTCAGTCGATTAAGTGTCTGCTTTGGGCTCAGGCCATGATCCTAGGTTCCTGGGATTGAGCTCCATGTTGGGCTCCCTGCTCAGCGGGCAGTCTGCTTCTCCCTCTCACTCTCCTGCTCCCCATGCTTGTGCTTTCTCTGTCTCTCTGTCAAATAATAGATAAAAAAAAATTTTTTTTAAGATTATTTATTTATTTATTTATTTGACAGGCAGAGATTACAAGTAGGCAGAGAGGCAGGCAGAGAGAGAGAGAGGAGGAAGCAGGCTCCTTGCTGAGCAGAGAGCCTGATGCAGGGCTCGGTCCCAGCACCCTGGGATCATGACCTGAGCCGAAGGCAGAGGCTTTAACCCACTGAGCCACCTAGGCGCCCCATAATAGATAAAATCTTAAAACAAAAACAAAAACAAAAACAAAAAACCAACAAAACAAAACAGGAATCTATTCTCTCCTAGTTCTGGAGATCAGTAGCTCGACATCAATTCACTCGACAGAAATCAAGGTGTTGCCAGGGCCATCTTCGCTTGGGAACCTCTAGGGGAAAATCTGTTCTCTGTCCTTGCCATGTTCTTGTGGCTGTCACATTTCCTTTACCTGTGGCCACATCGCTCCTCTCTCTGCCTTGTCTTCACATCCCCTTCTCCTCTTCTGAATGTGTAATCTCCCTGCATCCGGGCCCAGCCGGATAATCCAGGATAATGACAATGATAACGATTGTCATTGAAGTCTTTAACTTCAGCACATCTGCAAAGACCCCTTTTCCTTCTAAGGCAATGTTTACAGGTTCTAGAAATGAGAATCTGCTATCTTTGGGTTGTTATTCAGCCTACTGGAGTAACTGTACCTAAATCAAAGGCGGGGGGGAGGGGTTTTGAAATTAGATAATTGGGTATTAGACATTCAGTCAATAAATATTAGTTATTTCTTGTTATATGAAATCTATTTTATTTTCCTTAAAATGTTGAGACTTAAGATACCAAGTCACTATTTTAGACACCACACAGTAGGTGCCTCATAAAATTAAAAGATAGTAATCTCTAAATACGATCAGGAACCAAGGATCTTAAACTGTGTGGTTACTGGCTTGAAAACTATTCTTGATCTAAACTGAAACGTTTGGCAGTGAAACCACATAGGTAGTAAAGGTATTATTTTTTTTGGTACAAATTAAATGTGGATTATTCACTTTGGCCAAAGTGATATGATCTCTAAATAGTCTTTAAAAAGAAAAATAAAATTTCCTTTTGACCTCCTTGGTTTCTTTTTTCTCTCTCTTTTCTTAAGATGAGAAAAAGGCAGACCTTGTGCTAAAACATGATTACCTATTTTAAAATGCTACTTTTGAAACTCTTGCCTTAGGGCATGGTCAATGCATTATCTGGATTTAGAATGTTAAAAAAATCTTAGAGAATCAGGCACATTAACACTCAGTGGAAGCACGTTAGAGAACGACCGTGCAATAAAGTATGTCTGGCCCGAGCCTCCTGCTATTTTTTTACACCATGTTAATACTGATGCAAATTGACTAGGGCTTCAGTGCCCAGGAGTTGGGGCTCTGGGAATATTGCCCCCCCACCGCCCCCAGTCCCTCCTCTGCCAGGCCCTGCCATTAATCACCACTTGCCTGTCTCGAGATCTCCCACGGTTTGGTCACGGCTCCAAGGTCACAGGCTGTCATTAACATTGATCTGAAAAACAGAACCAAACAAAACAGCCTGAATAATCTTTTGTTGCATTCCTAAACAAACCCGTCCTAGATACATAAATAAATAAAACGGGACCAAGGCCAAGGCACACACGTCTTTCCCTCAACAAGGGGAGCACTGTTTACAGTCCCCATGTTTAGCATCTCCATCATGCGGCCACTGCTTAGGACAAAGCTCACACACAGCCTAGGCTTCCCTTTTGTTATGTCTGCGGCGGATCAAGGGAGGAAAAGCATTGCTTGCTCTATACCTGAGCTAAGCAAGCGCTACTTTAAAAAATCCTTAATGGACAACACGTCTTATTTTTAACTAGTGGCAAGGGAATCAGCATATAATACCAGATACATAGCTGACAAATCTTCACCAACTTATGGCTGATTGATAGGAATGGACGGAAACCTATAGCAAAGAGGCAAGGCACCCGCCACCATAGGAACCCGTTCATTTCCACCTGCTCTGCGAGCTGAGATTTACTGGGAGAGCCACACTGTTTCACTCCAGTTTATTACCTGGCTGCAACCATGTTTTATAAGCCTTATGAAAAAGAAACATATTCCGCTGCAGCTTTCATTCATTCGAGCAGCTAAGAAAGCACGGGAAGATCTGAACCAGACCTTTGAGGGGCAGATTTCTACTGGCTTTAACTAGAATTCACCCTGAACCACGGATATAGAAACACAGTGAACAATTTAAATTGTGGGTAGCTCTGGTGCTTATCATCTGATGTGGTGGGGAGGTGGGAAAAACAAGGCGCACCCTTTGTCTGAAACTTGCTTTCTTTGTACTGAAGCCAGCAGTACATGATGAAAAGCGCTGAAGGATTGGAGTCAAGAGACCACATCTCGGTCGGCTCCTTTTGGAAGAAAGGGGTGTGTTGTTAGAGGTCAGGGGGCTGTCCTGATGCCGGGTGTTAACATTTCATAACCCGCCAGACTCGAATGCCTTGGAAACATGTCTGCCTCCCAGATGGCAGAGCGCGATGGTAGTGGGGTTTGTGTAACTTCCCCAGGAAACCACTCCAGGGAACCTGGCGGAGTGGCAGGTAACAATGGGTCATTCAAAGCACCACCAGACACACTGGCCTCAGCAGCCCCCTCCAGGAGTTGGGCAGCATCTAACCCCAAGCCCCCCTGTGCTAAGCACTGCGAGGAGCAATGCAGAGGTGCACTCTTCAGATTTGAGCTTCTGTGACAAGCACTCTGCTTGTGCCATACTAAGCACCGACCCACTAACTACTAACTAAATGAATCTTTGGAACCCTCAGAGGAAGGGACCATTATTCCCATTTTCCAGAGAGGTAAATGGAAGCACGGAGAGATTAAGTAACTTTCCCAAAGTGAGTAAGGATTCAGGATTCTGTGTTTAAGACAAAGCTTAAGACAGACCCCCTCTTGCTACATTCAGGTGCTTCTCCTTTTAGGTTGCGCTGGTATCAGAGGGAGACAAGACTGTAGGTAATGCACTGAACTTTGCAGTTTCTCTCCCAGACAGGAGAGAATCTCTATGAGGTTGCCTACTGGTACCATTAACTTGTACAAGACTTAGCTTCCATCTGCTTGATAATTCAAGGCTTACTTCTCAAATTCATATCACCATTAATCAGCCAATCAACAAGAGTATTGAGCATCTGTCTAGGTGCTTAGGTAGTGATCATTCTAATAAGGACCATTAATAGAGCAAGCACTACAGAGTAAGTTACGGAGTCTCTAGATGAGGTAGGGATACTATTATTTTACAAAGTAAATAGTGTTTTGCATTCCTTGATCAGACAGGTTAGAAAGTTTGCCAGAGGTTACACAGTGAGGGCGTATCAAAGCTGGAGTCGGAATCCACAGGGTCTGACTGAAGGGTCTCTCTTTCCCTACAGTGGAGCAGGAAGTCCATTCTGAGAATGAAGACAGAAAAAGGCTGTGGGGAAGGATGGGGTGGGGGAGTTTGAAACCTTTATCCAACTGGCACAGGGGAGTCTGTTAAGGTTGGGGGCTCAGAGACAACCTAGCTAGACCTTGCTGGCAGAACTTTAGGTGGTGGGTGGGGAAAGAGTTTGGAGAAGCCAAGAAGGGAAGCAGGGAGACCAATTGGACAGTATCAGTTGATAAGGGTCTAAAACAAGGAAGCTCAGGAGAATGCAAAGGCAAGGAGAAGGCTGAGAGATTCCAAAGGAAGAACCAAAGGGGGTGAATGAGTAGTTACTTTCTTATTCTTTCAGAAGTTATTCTTTTAGATCGAGCCTCTAGAAAAATTGAAAGGTCTTTTCTAGAGTCAGAGAGGAGGGAGGAAGAAGTTACTCTTGAGGTCCCCATAATTCTAGTCCAGTCTGTGGTGTGGGGGTGGGGTGGGTGTAGGCTGGAATGAATGGTCAGGAGCATGGAGGGCACAGCCAGCTCTGTGGTGAGGGTGGGGAGTTGGCATGGTAGAGGGGATGGGGGTTGGTGGGGGTGGAGGGGGAGGGCTTGCACCTGGAGTTTCTGATGCTTTTATCGCACTTCTCCTCCATATGCCATGTCATTTCAACAATCTCGTGTTAGCCGTTATTTTCTTGATTGGTTCTCCAGTTTTAAAACAATGAGCAATGAAAATGAATCCACATGTAAAAAACAGATTCATAGTAAAACAGTTCACGCATGAACTGAATTTGGCGCTCACCAAACAAAAAAGCGCACGTTGCGCTGTGCTCTCTGTGTCATGGTTTTTAATTTTTTTAAAACACATATAATGGTCCAAACGGGCAACACCAAATGACAGAAGTGAAGTAAGTCAAGCTGTGCTTCTTCGTCCTCGCCGCTACCGTTCCATGATGGTTTCTTCTGGACACAGTGTCTGAAAGCAGAAATGTGACGCTCCGTAGGGTCCAAGACCCCAACTAGCCGCGGAGCCGGCGCCCAAGGCTCGGAAGCGTGAGGAACTTAGCCGGGAGTGTGCTCGGCGCCCACCCGTGTCAGCGGCTGACCGGCCCCCGCGCGCTCTTGCAGTGAACTTACAGGGGCCGCACGCGTCCAACTAAAGGATAAGTAATCCTGTGCTCATCTGAAGCTGTATATCAATTATGTCGATACTCAACAGAAATCTCAGCAATTGTTTAGGACTTCTACCAACGCAAGATTTTTCTCGGGCGGGGGGAGGGGGAACATATCTCATCGTTGACATTGTTTAGACTGCAGGCACGTGGTGATGATCCGAAGCGGACACACTCTTTGTTGGTTTTATTGCTATTTTCAAGTTCTCTAAGAGGTCGGTCCCTGGAGCCCCCCGCCCCTCCGTGCACTGTGGTCAGAGTCTAACCATGAAATGGGGGAGGGAAGGCAGGGGGCGGGGTGGGGGGGGCGCAGTGGAGAGCTCCTGGAGCACCTCTATTTTACACAGTCTCCTTCCAAATAAGATTTTTCTTCCATGTGGGGTTCCCTGTCAAAAGAACATTTGAAAAACTATGCAGAAAACACCTGGGTGGAGATGTGGAATGAGTGCTGGCATTTTAAGAGTTGTGCTTAGAAGAGAGGCCAGGCTGGAGAGAGGGGGCAGGAGTCCGTGAGAAAAGGTGGTAGTTAAAGCCAGCAGGAGGCTGAAGATCAAGAGAGGAATCTTGAAAATAGGTCCTGGGAGGTCCTTACATCTGGGGGGGTTGCGGAGTGGAGAGGGGAAGGGCTGAAGAAGGCTGAAGAGGAGAAGCAAGCATCAAAAGAGAGTAGAAAATCTGGAAGTGCAAGGCTCAGCAGACTCCAAGGCCGGGGAGAGCTTCAAGACAGAAAGGCCAATGCAATTAGGGGCTATGATGAGATCCGGGAAGAGAACAAGGGCCCTAGCATTTGATCCTTGGGAGGTGACTTTCCAAAGGAGCAGAAGTCCCATTTCATAGACTGAACGGCTAGCTACTCTGTGGTCAATCCATACTTCCTATCTGTGCAATAGGAAAAGCTGATGAGGTATAGACATGGAAGAACTTCCAAGGCATATGGTTGAGCGAACAAGCCAGTTCTGATTGATATATAAATTGATATAATTGATATATATATAAATGCATAACTTATGTTAAAACAGACAAGTCGATACTCAACAGTATTTTTCCTTAGAATATATACATATATAAGTGCTTTGGAAGTGGTTGGGAATGATAGAAGTTGATAACAGAGTGTATATCTGTGTGTAGGTATGGGAATGGGGAGTGAAGCCCCACGGAGGTCTGGGGGCTCCTCTGTCATGTTTTCACTTATTATAGAAAAATATATTCCTATAATTACTTGGGAAACTAAAAATTATTTGAAAAGAAACACTGCCTTGCAAGAAGTTAGGAGGAGTGTGAGTCAAGTGTGGGACTGAAGGTTAAGAAGGGGAATATGACTGGACCTTGAGAAGAGGGCAGATTTTAGCGATGATTATTTTTTGCCTGAGGAGATAGGAGCATATTTTTATGCCTGGAACGGTCACGAGGGGAAAAAAACCAGATTTTGAAAATGCCAAAGGAACATAATCGGTAGGGTAAATTCAGGGGTGGGGGAGGTGGAGGGAACAGAGTTAGGACACGTGGGAAGGGCTAGTTTTGAAGAGAGGAAGGGTCCCTTCCCGCCCTGGACAGGAAGAAGAAAAAGGCCCGAGAAGATCCCCGAGAGAAATACTGCCGCAGGAGGGGAGACACAGAGGGCCTCTGGTGAGAAGTCCTCAGGAAAGAGTAAAGAGAGGTCAGGGGCAGAGGAAAGGGCAGAGGGAGGGCAGGCAGCCCTGGGTTCGGAAGCTGGAGGTGGTCGGGGGGGTTGCGGGGTACAGGATTTGGGGAGGCTTGCATAGAAGCTATGGGCCAGTCACGACAGGGGTCCTGCTCTGGATGATTCTAGTAGTCACCTGGCTGTGGAACGGACACGGTGCACGTCTGTCCAGGCCTCACAGGCTTTCCCAGGAATACTCAGCAGTTTTGGAACAGGACTAAGACAGCAGAAGGTCTGGGGGTGAGTGAGGTAGGGGGTGGGTGAGAGAAAGAGGAATAGAGCCTAGCCAGTGGCATGGCTGCAGTCAGGGGGTTCAGATGTGCCACGTAAGTGCAGTGGTCTGTCTTCTCTAAACAACTAGGAAGAAGTCCGGTGAAAAGTCTAGAACAGACTCCTTATTTCTGCCACCCAAATCGCTGCAATTGGTTTTCTATCTACAATGCCTGTTGTCTCTAAAAAAACTTCCCAAAGTTAATTCTCTACTTTATTTTGGCTAACACTGTTTTCTAAAGTTCAAAAATCCACTCTCTCCTCAACATACACCCCCACCCCCACCCCCGTTCCCCCAGGAAAAAGAGGAAGTCACAGCTTGCTGAAACTGAACCAATTTGAACACCCTTTTCTAATTCTGAAGGCAAATTTATGGAGAGGGAGCAAAAATATTAATGGATTAGAAGACGAAAAGACGAGCCATCTATCTTTTCTCTAATTATTCAACTACTCTCTGAATGTTTTGTGTGTAAGCCAAGATTTGTTACTTTAAGAAAATCACATGTGTGCCCTTACCCCTGTCGGAAATGCATGGCTAAATCTTCAAATAATGAAGAAACACATAAACAAGAGCTACTTCTTACCGAAATATATCACGATGGTTTTTGATGTTCCAATCATAGTCTCCTTTACTGACAAGTTCAAAGAATTCAGTCCTCCTCCTGCACAAAATCAAATGAAGGAAGAAAGAAAAAAAAATCTGGAATGAAATTTCTCAGTCTGCGGGGCAACATAAACACATTTATGGGAAAATATAAGATCACCTGAACCAAGTAACTTAATATTTGAAATCATGAGGCTAAAGCACTATCAAAATAAATCACTTTTTAAAAAATGTTGAGGCTTCAAGAAAAAGCCACAATCATTTCTGAATGTATTTACAGCAGAGGAGATTATCGAGCCATAAAACAGAAAACAATGTGTTCCCGCATTTAGGATTACTGTTTGTGAAGCACTTGTGATGGGCACTGCAAGTCAGAAGGGGAGGCAAGGACAAATAAAAAGCTGGAACGATTTTGGAATGTTCTTTTATCGTTCAACAGATAACTGAGCTGTATGAGGATTTGAGATAAGATAAACTCCCCGGTAGTAAATTCAGGGCAAATACTTTTTCTGGGTTAGAAAATAAGGATTTCAGGGGCACCTGGGTGGCTCAGTGGGTTCAAGCCTCTGCCTTCGGCTCAGGTCATGGTCCCAGGGTCCAGGGATCGAGCCCCGCATCGGGCTCTCTGCTTAGCAGGGAGCCTGCTTCCCTTCCTCTCTCTCTGCCTACTTGTGATCTCTGTCTGTCAAATGAATAAATAAAATCTTAAAAAAAAAATAAGAAAAAAATAAGGATTTCAGCATTTCAGTGCTTAACCACATGGTCTGTGGAGTCAGAAATAACCCTTTGAAGAGTGGCTCAGTCACCTCTGTGCTGTGCAACTTTGGGAAGTTACTTAAACCCTCTGAGCCTCCGTTTCCAAATTTCTAACATGGGGATCGTATTTGCTAACTCACGCAGTTATGGCGGTTATTGTGAGAATTAAATGCAAAGCGCTTGGTGTAGTGTCTGTGCCTAGAGATATCAGGTGCCCCAAGTGGCGACGATATGCCCAGGGTGTCCTGGGCAGCACAGAGGAAGGCACTGAGCTTAGCTTGGAGGGTCCTGGAACATCATGGAAGTCTTTCTGAAAGAGCTTTGCCCATCATCATTATCCTTGTCATCATATGCACCTGATGTCATTTCAGTCCTCTGAGTTATTCTAAGTAATCAGGAGAAGGCAAACTCCATGAGGGCAAGGGCCTGGCCCCTTTTTCTTCACTCTTGGATCCCCTGAGTCTACAACAGTGCCTGATGTGTAGGAATAGCTCAATAAATATTTGTCACAGTGATCAATGAATGAGAATGATTACCTCGGAAACCTTTTTTTTTTTTTTTGCTTTCTTTTATTTTTATTTTTATTTTTAATAAACATATAATGTATTTTTATCCCCAGGGGTACAGGTCTGTGAATCGCCAGGTTTATGCACTTCACAGCACTCACCATAGCACATACCCTCCCCAATGTCCATAACCCCACCCCCCAACCTATTCATTTTTAACAATAACTCTCCAGCCACTGGTTTCACCTCAATTCTCATGGTACTGGAGTATTCACAGTTGCCATTGGAGAGATCGTGATAAGAAAACAACATAAAATCTATCCGAACAAAGCTCCCTTAGATTCTGGAAGACTAGATTCCCACGAGACCAAGAGGACAACAAAACAAGTTGTGGGAAGTTTAAGAACATCATTCCCATCTGATGTCCAACCCCCCCCCCCCACCTTCCACTAATATTGTTATATCTGCTGAGAGTATTTTCAATATATAAGACGTAATATCCCTGATGTAAAATGGACCATATTACCTTGGTGGTTAACTCAATGCAGAAAAGAATGTTTTAAAAAATGCAAATCGGTGATAGGGCAACTGAACAGAACCTTAAAGATAGACTTCCCAGCTATGGAAACTTTAATAGCTAGAGTTGCTGGTGTCAAAGTCTTAAATCAATGGGACCCAAAATTGGCCATAGGCTTCCCGCTGCGTTAAAACAAAACTAGATTCCACTGCATTGGGACAAAAGGGATTACCCACTGTCCCTATGGGATGGTGAATTGAGAAGGGGTGGGAAGAATCTGTAGGGCACAGAAAAATGTGACATACTAATTTAATTTTTCCTCCAGTGACAAAACTGTGTCTATTTCTTGATATTTATTCTGATGTCCAAAGGTTTGACTATGAGTTCAGAAGGCAACAGGACTTTCTGAACACCATAGCTTTGTCAAGTTTAGTCACTGGTGAAACCATGTATATCATACACGTGGCAACATGCTTGTTCACACAAATAGTTAAATCGATATTTTAAAGTTTGAACCAAAGTGCATTTAAAATTTTTTTAAGTTCCTGAAAATTAACCATCTTGAAAGATCAGGAGATGGGCTTAATCATTTTCATAAGGCTGCAAAAAGGATTTGGAAGTAATGATATGCAAAGGTCACACCACAAATTTTTTATGCATGCTTAATATGTTTTAAAAGGTATACACATTATATATCAGACATAGAGAATGCATCTACCACTTCATCATTCAGCCTAGAGATAAAGCTTTACCTACCCTTTCGAGGTCCTGAGCAGCTCTGCTCTCTTGCTTCTGCCTCCCTCCCTCCCACCACCAGATGTCCATTTCCTAAGTTTTGTAGAAATCATCTTCGTACAGAGCCTTCTAATTTTATAGGAAATTTATGCAAACTATTGCTCTGCATATTTTGAGACTTTATAAATGCTGTCCTTGTAGTGTATGTATTTGTTAACAACTTGGTTTTCTTGCTCAGCATTTGTAAGATTCACCCACAGTGTTATGTATAGTTCTATGTGGTTATTCCATGTATTACTATACACTGTTTATTTACTCACTTTCCTGATGATGAAGGTTCAGATTATTTCCAGTTGTTTTGCTATTATGTATTACATAGAATGCTGCTATGAACATCTTGGTGTATGTCTCCTTGTGAATTTGTGTGCATTTTCTCTCTCTGCCTGTCTCCATGCATGCGCACGTGCGCACACACCCACAGGCACACGCCTACGTATTGTTGCTGGGTCATAGAGTGGTTTGTTTTCTATGTTTGTGTTTTCATTATAATTATAGACTGTTAGAGGCATATGGTACCTTTGAGAAACATCTACTGTTTCTCTCATTTCGAAGGTGAGGAAACTCAAGGTGAAGGTAGGTGAGGTGATTTTTCCAGGTCCCATGGCAGTTATGGGCTTATCTAGGGAGATTCTAAGCACCCAGCCTCCCGGTTCTGGCCTCTGACATCATCTTTGTAAACCGTGAGTAGCGTGGATCCTCGGGCCGGAGAGCCCAGCGTGTTGAGAGGATATGGACAGCAGTGGCCCACAGCCCTCATGAGATGTAATGGCTTTGCAGGCACATGCTCCACGGGCGTGCCAGATGCCAAGTCCCGCGGTGGGCACCAGACAGGTGTTTCCGGCGTCAAGAAAGGGATGCCCACACAAAAGCAGCAAATGGCCCGGGCCAAGTTGGTTGTTCGCGGCTCCAGGGGGCGTAATTCTGAGCTCCTCCTTAGTGATGATCATTACAATGCAACAGTGGGATAGCCACTGTGATGATGAGAAATGCATTCGCCGGCACAGCTGCTCCTTTTAGCATCTATATGTGTATGTGTATGTAGATTATATTGACTCAACAGCATGAGCATAGGTGAAACTGTTAGACATAGGGGCACTTTTAAAAACACAGGACTCCTAAAAGGAACATCTACAAAACTACGAAGTTACCTAATACTCCCTAGATCCAAGCTCTCCCGTCATGAGGAACTGTATCATTAACTTCCCAAGCAGATTGCTGGGAACCTTGGTTTTGAAGGACAATGGCAAATACCTCGGCTAGTGAAAAGCAACTTACTGGAAAATCTCATTTATAATCAGATATGTTTTTATTAGGCTTTTATCCCGCTCTCCTGACATATGCTCCATTTAGAAAAATAGCAGTCTTTAAAAAAGCATCATTTGAACAGAACTGCTAAAATTACCCTCAAAAATAATTCTAAAGATTGGTTACCGGTCACCCGTCACCACACTAAAAATCTTTCCGGTTTGTAATCTATCTTCCACAAGACACCTTTTATTTGTAAAGTGAGAAATCACCATTTCTGTGTTTATTTTAATCAAACCATTTGGGGGGGGTAAATTTATATATCTATACATGCATATATGTGCACATATTCTTTATCTTTCTGTTCATCTCGCTGCTCCGAATCTACTAAAAGTCCATGAATGTTAGGAAGGATTTACTGCCAAATTGACAAATTGTCATTGTGATCGTCTGCAATGTCAGCCCCAGAATTATCAGGTAGCAGTGAAAGGAGTGTGTGTGTGCTGGGGGGTGGTTGGAGGGAGAGGGGGAAGAGATCTGTTCTTTTGGTATTCTTACAGCTTATTCACCAGGCAAATCACAGGTTTGCAGTTGATTGCTAAATGTAGACTCTGGAGAGATTTATGGAATTTGGGCACCAAAGCACTGAAAGGAATAGAAAATTAATACGCAGATGTTAACTCTAGTAATTATGACTAAAGGAAAAAGTTATATATTCAATTTTGAAAGTGAATTGTCTCCCATCTTTAGACTAGCACTGATAAGAACGTGAATGAAGTTATTTGTCAGAAGCTGGACTTTTGCTGATATGAATAAAATGGTGAAATGCAGGAAATGGAAAGGTTAGAATGCCTGAATGTTGAGAATGGCCAAAGATTAGACAACACAGGGCCTAAGAGTCGTTCAGTCCAAGCACAATCACCAGACCAAGAGATGGTACAAGGCACTGCTAGATGGCACATGCCCGCGTGGCTCCTGCATTTACTTTGGCCATAGCGCTCCTCACACTCTGGTAAGTGCTAGTTTTCTCTCATCCCCATGTGTGTAGAGCCCCTGAGGTAAGAGATATGTCTTATCTGCCTGTGCATCCCTAGAAACTAGCTCAGTGCCTAGAGAAGTGTATAAAGAAGGCACCAATAAACGCTAGTGGATGAATTTCTCATGTTTTATTCAGTTGCCATATCACGTGGGTGGGGACATGGGGATGAATACATGTGAAAGTGCTTTGAAATACACCAAAAGGGGGCAAAAGATTTCTTCCGTCCACCTGCCGTGGGGCCTAACTGTAGAATTATTTCAGCAGGTTAATTCATTAGGGTCTATTAAAATATAGGAATGGGTTAAGCCTTGTAAGTCATTATACCTTACTCTGCATTGATTATCTTTCTTCTTTCCAATATGGTGGCGAAGTTGAGTGCCAGTAGCAGCGGAAGTTGAAAACACTAAGCAGAGCGGGCTCTTAATAAACATTTGTTGAGTGATGAATGAGTGAATAGTCTTGCCTGAATAGCAATAGAAGCATTTGTTGAGTTCCTGTTGTATTTAAAAAAATAAATTGTTCTAGATAGTAATCTAATTTTAAAAGGATGGTCAAACTATAACTCCTTTAATAATCTAAGATAATTTAGCACATTTTTCTGTCATTATCAGATGTTTTTGAAAAATGCTACTTCTTGCCTCTCCTTGGAAAGACAAAGACAAAGATACCATTAGAGTGGGCATTTTCCATAATTGCTGATGAATGTTTATAGAGCACAAAGGGAAATGGAAAATTTCAGTTTGAAGATCCATTTGATTAATTTAGAGAGCCAGTTGGAAAAGCATTGAACATCCAAATGGATTTGTAAAATCTGAAGTGTTGGATAATTCTCAGTTTCTTATAGTGGTCTGAGGCAATGAGGCATGGAGATGTGAGCACAGACAATGCGATAACTTTGGGCAAATTACTTACACTAAGTCCTTGGATATATCCTGATCTGTTAAGATGGGGATAATAATATCTACCTTGGAGGTTGGTACGAGAATTCAATATCAAAAAGCTAATATTTTGAGAACTCATTACATCAGGCTGTGTGTCAGGTTTTGGGCCTCCAAGAGGGAGATGTCTGCACTCACAGGGCCACCATGATGGTGGTGATACAGGAAGCTGATGTAACGCTAGGATGGCGCTGGGTGCAGGGAAGGCGCCTGCTGGATGCTGGGGGAGAGATAGAGTGGCATGTGATCACAGCCTTTGGACATGGATGCTAAATGGCTATTGTCGACTGTATAAAAGCTAAAGAATTGCCAACTTCTGTTGCCCCAGCTTAGCTCAAGTGTAGACGAAGAGCCTCTGATTGCCCTGTCAGCCCCACCAGACAGGCTCCTGAGCAGCTCTAACCTGGGGCCTCCACTTCCCTGCCCTCCTGATGGAGGTTATTTGAATTGCTACCTGCTGGCTGCCTACCTAGTGTGCTTGCAACCGGCCTCAGGTGTGGGCAGACTCAAGTGACTCCTGCCCCTAATGCCTGAGTGTTCCCAGGCTTGGCTTCAGTTCCAATAGTTGTAGAACTGCAGAGAGAATGCCACCGTCATTAAGAACAGTTTGGGATCCAACTTCCTGGTTCAGATCTCACTCTTATCAATTAACATTGTGAGCAGTTTCTGGGTATCTCGAACATCAGTTTCCATCATGTGTATTATGAGGTCAAAATAGTGCCTGTGCTAACAAGGACTGCTCTAAATATTGAATGGGATAATGTGTATATGAAGCTCCTAAATCAGCACTCAGGAAATACTAGTTGTTGTTTTTATTAATAATCATCTCTGTTGACTTCATGCAGACAAAAGGATAGGGCATTTGTGACTTCCCTTTGAAGTTTTAACGCTTATAATTTTGGACCTCTTCTTCTGCCTACCCACACTCCAACAAGCGGCATCCTTTACAGGGTAATTTCTATTAAGTTTTCTGACTGAGTGATTTTTTTTTCCTTATAAGGTACTTTCAGTGGTCAAAGTTATCAAATTCAAATGATTTAAATTTACATTATTTAGATTTTTGAAATCTTAATTATTTAAACTATCAAATAATCTTTCTAATAGGTAATCTCCTTTGGCCACCACAAAGACCTTAGGGGATGGTTACGGGTATTATGCTGCTGACAAGAACCCAAGGCAAAGAGAGATTAAGTGAGTGACTCCCTCAAAGTCACATGGCTGGTTACCAATAGGGTACATCTAAGTCCTGCTTGAGATCCTGAAATTACTATTTAATTATCAAAGCCTTATTCACTGCAGGGACTCAGAAACAGGCACAGAAATCAATTTCAGAAGATCACTGAGCAGAAACTGGAAAATGTTTTCAGTGAGTTGGAAAATCAGACTAAAGAATTAACCCTGGACTTGGGTTGTGAAGCCTAGGAATTCACTCCAAGGTTTTTTTTAATCGTTTGTTTTATTTTTGTTTTTTAAACCTGTGAATTCTGCTTTCATCTATCACTTGTGGTATAGAATCCCCAAAATGTCCAAAGCCATTAGAAATTAAATTTACACGTTTCTGTGGTTGTTTTTTAAAGGGGTTCCATATTTATAGGAATCTTATTTTCCTCTTTTGGCACGTGGCAGTAGAACTCTCCTGTGGAATGAATCATAAACACTCCAAAAGATGCAAAAGAGCTTCCTCCTGCCTGCACTGGTCCTTTCTACAGTGCTTTCCCTTTCCTAGGGGAGGAAGGCAGTGAGCTTCCTTTTTGGTTGACCTCAAAAGTATCAGGACTTTTTTTTTTTTTTTTTTTTAAGTAGGCTCCATGCCTAGAGTGGAGCCCAATGTGGCGCTTCAACTCACAACCCTGAGATCAAGACCTGACCTGGGATCATGAGTTAGAGGCTTAATGGACTAAGCCACCAGGGCGCCCCTTGACTTTCAATTTGAGTAGCCAGGGCAGAAGAACCAGAGATAATTCAGACCCTTAGAGAGTAGTTGTGTCAGGCCACCCACACCCTCCTGGTCCACCTTTCTTCAGATATTGCTGCACGGAGCTCCTGTCCAAGCTACGCAGTGCCTCACTTACTTCCTGCTGGTGGGGGGCTGGGGGGTGGGGAAGCTGCTCTAACTTCCTGTGTGGGATGGGGACTGCTGGAGGAATCTCCAGCCCTTGGATGTGTATGTCCCGGAAGTCCCAAGTCCTGGGAGTTCACACCCATGGAACAACCTTGGCTAGTGGAGAATGGAGGTGAGTGGGTAATTTTGAGGTGCAGCATCTGAGGCTTTTCAGGCAATCCCTGCAGGGTCAAGCACAGTTGACCACAGTGATGACCAGCTAGGAGATGTGTCCTTATAATAGCTTTCCTACCTCCTGTTTCTGATGTCACTTCCAAAGCTATGCTAAATGCACGCAAGCCCTTGTCTCCAATTCTGCTTTGGGAGAGGGGAAACCCATGCTGGTTTTCAAAGTAAACTGATTGATATACATCTGGGAAGGTCAATGTCCCATATAACGTATCCCCAACTCAAATGACAAAAATTTCTTGATTCTTCCATGAGAGAAGGAACACCATGATTGCAGAAAAAGCCCTGAGAAAGCAGGTGTGGATTTCAGGTTAGCTACTAATTAGTTATAAGACCCAAGCCACACCATTTAACCTTTTGGAGCTCAGTACCTGATCTACAAAATAAAAGAGATGAATTGGATTACATCATATGTAACATCCCTTCCATTTCCACAATTGTATATTTGTGAATAAAAGCATCTGGGTGACAGTTTGCAGTGGCTGCGGATCCCCTCATTAACCCTAGGGATTGTTTTGGCTAAAAATATGGCAACACTTTAATGCAACTTTCGACAAGCAAGTGAATCAGCCTCCTGAAGGTCTAGATTAGGGAAAGAGCAGCTATTTGGTACCTCAAAAGACAATAACGCTGACAAAAAGAGAACAAGCTGGCTTCTTTGGGAGTCAGCAAACAGCAGGGTCTGCAGCATTAAGATAAGAACAGAGTAATGAGAAAAGGAGTTGCAACCAACTTCCTTGGCTGCGTCCCAGCGGTCACTCAGTTATTCGACACATCCCTAACAGGCCTTGATAAATGGACTCCAACTGGGGAGATTTTTTTTTTCCTCCTTAGAAGTTACTTGGAAACCTGGCTTGGGAAAATGCTTCGACTTTGAGAAAAAATAACACAAAATCCTGCAAGTGTCAGAGACAGGAAGTAAAAATATTGAAGGGATATAGGCCTCCGTGAATCCCAAATCAAGGAACATCATTCCAGAAAACAATGAAAGATTGGGACAGCTAAGTTAATCATGAGGGTCACAAAATGCGCGAAATAAATGGGCTATAAAGCAATGAGATTGCAGGTGTTGCTAGGCATTTACAAGACGTAAAAGACAGATGACATAGGTATTGTTATCTCCATTTTACAATGAAGAAAAGAGGCTCAGAGAGGTGACTAATTTGTCTGATGACACACAGCCAAGTGATGGCAGAGCTGGAAGTTTTGTTTAATTACGTATTAAAAATACATATTAAAAATTAATTAAATTTATATTTATCAAGGTAATACAGGCATGTAGTTAACAAACCAAACAGTACCGAAAAGCACGTAATGAAACAAAACAATGTTTTCCTTGGGGTGCCTGGGTGGCTCAGTCATTAAACGTCTGGCTTTGGCTCAGGCCCTGATCTCAGGGTCCTGGGACAGAGCCCTGAATCAGGCTCCCTGGTCAGTGGAAGGCCTGCTTTTCCCTCTCCCACTCCCTCTGCTTGTGTTCCCTGTCTCGCTGCGTCTCTCTCTGTCAAAAAAAAATACATAAAATCTTAAAAAAGAAACAAAAACCAAAAAAACAGTGTTTTCCATATTGCTGCCTTTTGTCCTTTGAGTGTATTTTCTATGCTTTCATTTCCTGTTTTATTTTTGCTATAGTAATCTTAATTTCAAGAGATTTTTCTTCTCCTATGGTCACTCCTATTATTTTTTAAAGCATGCTGTTCTTGTTTCATGGATGTAATATCTTAGCTGTCTAAGGGTATTGGGTTTTTGGGTTTTGTTTTCTTCTCCCTGTTTGCTCTGAATATCATTTTTTCCTATTTTCTTTGGCTTCTGTATTTCATATGGGAGGCCTTCACAAAATTTCCTGTGATCCCCCATATCAGTTTGAATATAATAGTAAGGCATTGAAAGACTGATATTGAGTTGTATGTATGCATCCCACACCCACATTACATGGCACAAATTTATACTAAAAATTATTCATTATTTATATGAAATTCAAATTTAACTAGGCTTCTTATATTTCTATTTGCTAAATCTGACATCCCTGTGTATATGATCTATGAACTCTTAGTTTCTGGGTGACTGGGCTATGGGTTTTCAATCCAGAGATTTGTTCCATTTCAATTCATTCCCTCTTCTGAGCTCTGTATCTCCTTCCCACATTGTATTTTCCTCAGTCCAGAGTCTGCTCTTTCATTTCTCCAGGGAGTAAATCTCTAGCTATCTCCAGGGGTAGAGAAAGGGAAGATACTGGCTACTTTGGGGGAAGTCCTTGTGGGTTCTGAGCATTGTATAAACTGGCTTGCTATCAATTTCCTTGTTTTACTTAAGCTTTGAGAGTCACATCCTCTTTCCATGGCACGTTTTCTCTCTGGGCTCCAAAAAGGTCTTACAGAGCAAATCATCTTGCTTCTCAGAGCTGTTTTCCTCTGTAGGTTCTGCTTTTTCACTTCTACTCTTTTAGGTCAGTTACCATTTGTTGGTCAGCCTTCCATTTTACACTAATGTATTGACATCTCTTCTCAGTTGTGGTATGTTCTCTTTCTTTCTCCTTGCAGATTTATGCCTTTATTTTTCTTTTAAATTTATCTGGTGTCCTTTCAGTGGAGTTTCAGGAGAGAGAAGATATAAACACCTGGGCTCAATCTACCAGATTTAACTAGAATGCCAGAATGCAATTTAAATCCAGACCAGCATACCTTCAAAGCCTTTCTCCTGCCACAATACCATATACTAAGTCATTCAGCAGAATCCAACAATAAATACTTATGATTGTGTACTCTAATATCCAATCTTCCTTTATTTAATAATAGGGCTCCTACCTTTTTTACCAGGGCATACGGCTACCCAGAATGGTAGCTTCCTTTCCCAAACTTCCTTCAACCTAGGTATAGCTGAATGACTAAATTCTGACCTTTCCCAAACTTCCTTCCTTTCCCAAACTTCTTTCAACCTAGGTATAGCTGAATGACTAAATTCTGACCAAGAAATGTGAGTGGAAGAGTTATGCAGAGCTTCCAGAAAACTTCCTTAAAAGATAGCTTGCATCACCTTTTGGCCCCTTTCCCCCTGTCTCTTCTTTCTGCAGTTGCAATGTAGACATGATGGGTGGAGCTTGAGCAGCTCTTTTGGACTAAGGTGGAAACTACGTGCTGAAGGCAGCAGCTCAGAAACATAAAAGGAGCACTGGGGCCCCCGTGACTTAGTGTACTACTCTACCAACTCCAGATTGCAGATCTTCAGATTTCTTTTATGTGACAGAGACGTAAGCCACTGCTATTTTGGGGTTTCTTTCCCTTACAATTGAATCTAATTCAAACTGACACAATCCCAAAGTACAGTAAGATTTCAAAGAGCGTGAAACACGGCTTTCTAAAAAAGGTGATGGAGGAGATCAGCCTTCAAGGAATGTTTGGGGGGGTGGGGGGGGAGTGGTGCGGGAGAGGATCTCATGCAGAAACAGTGTGATTAGGGCACAGGGGCACCTCCTGAGATGTTTTCAAAGGGCATTATGTAGACCAGTCTGGTTGGAGTAGACAAATCAGGTAGGAGAAAAGTGAAAGATAAGGAGGAGAAAAGGTTGGGGGCAGATTGTGGAAGGCCTTGAAACTTGAAAAAAAGTTTTGAGGTTGCTTTAAAAGCAATGAAGGCACTGAAAGTTTTTGAGAAGGAAGTTGGAGATACAGGATTAGAATGTGAGGGAGGGTTAGACTGAAGAATTCCAGAGCCTTCTATGTACCTATACAGGGTTATGTGGAGATGAGGCTGAGGAACAAATCTGAGTAGAGAGAGAAGAACATGGGTTCAAGAACTTACTTGTGGGAACAAGGTGAAAGGATACCTACAAAGAACCCAGAAAAGGAGGACGAAAAGGAGCTGGATGTCGGGGAAGAAAAGAGGGTAGAAATCGACAGTAAGAAGCCCGTAAACCTTCAGAGGTCTCAATGAAGCTAGACAATATCAGAAATGAGTAATAGACATTGGATTTGAAGACAAGGACGTCTCTGGTGACCTCTGACAGAACAATTCCGGTTGAATGTGAAGGGGCACATGGGTCTACTAAGTGTAAAGGTGTTAGGAAAATAAAGGTACTAACGTGTTCCATTCATCTTAAAAGGTAGTCAGTAAAAGAAAGGCAAATCGAAAAGCAATTAAAGATCTCTATGGGGGGGCACCTGGGTGGCTCAGTGGGTTAAAGCCTCTGCCTTCAGCTCAGGTCATGATCTCAGAGTCCTGGGATCGAGCCCCGCATCGGGCTCTCTGCTCAGCGGGGAGCCTGCTTCCTCCTCTCTCTCTGCCTGCCTCTCTGCCTACTTGTGATTTCTGTCTGTCAAATAAATAAATAAAAATCTTAAAAAAAAAAAAAAAAAGATCTCCATGGGATCCAGTGAAAGAATTTGTTAAGGAAGGGAAATGGGTCTTTAAGAGGAAACTGCGTATTAGTGGAGGAAGAGACTTCCAGGCTGTCAAAAGAGGTGGTACAGGACGGAGCAGGTCTCAGAGGAAATAAGAGCGATGGAATTTCCACCTCAGATGGAGGCTTGAACTTTGGAAAAAAGGGGGACCTCTCTTCTGAGAAAGAGAACTAGAGGAGAGGCAAGAAAGAAAGTCTTGGATTTCAAGTCAGCCTTTCAGCAACAAATGTTTCATGAGCATCACCAGAGCCATTATGGATCTGACCAGAAATAATGGTCCAAAACAGCAATCTTAAGACAGTCTCTAAAATGAAAATGAAAATGGCCATCACTTAGCTTCAGAGTCAAAAAATCTCCCACAAAGCTCATAAAATAGAAGAAAGCTGTAAATTTCACAATGGTAGCCCTGATTTTCTTGTCTTACAGATTCCACCTTAATGAAGTTCATTTAGACGAGAGGAAAACAACAACAAAAATTTAGCTCATTTACACATTTATACCAGTGTTGGAGTAACAGGCAACCTCCAACATGGACCTGAAAATTAATTACAGGGTGAAATTTTAGATATCCATTTGTCAAATAGATCAAATGCCAATACCTACTCAAAGTACAGCGTGAGGTCCGTTGCTAATATTGACTGCTTCAAAAGCTGCATAAGGTCACTATATTCCTTGGAGGACAAATTAGCAAAGATGTTGTGACCCTGTAATGAGAAAGTAAAAGGTCACGAAAGACAACATTAGATCTGAGGATGTTGATTACATATGTTTCCTATATTAAAAAAAAATTATGGGCACATGATAAAACCATTTAAAACAATTTAATGACATTTTGTGCAAATACAAACAGATTCTCGGGAAGACAGAGCGAAGTCAGAAAGTACAATCTTTTTTGAGGGCCACGAGGGGGCACTTTATTAGACTTTATTAGTCCTAAACAGGAAACTTTGAAAATGTTTAAACTTACCGTGGTCAGGTTTGTCCCAACTACTCCATCTGACTGCCACTTCCTGTAGAATTTACTGAGTGTAAAAGTTGACAAAATCTTTGGGAATCTTTCTGACCCTAAAATGAACACTAGTTTCACTTATAAAGACTTAAGTTGGCATTTTGGGAGCACCTGCTATGGCAACAAATGACTTCAAGGACAAAGAATAAAAACCCTTAGACCAGCGGTTCTCGGCTGAGGGTGATTTCGGCAATGGGGACTTCTGGCAATGGTTAGAGACACTTGATTGTCACACTGGTTGGGCGTGTTGTTGGTGGGTAAAAGCCCGGGATGCTGCTTAGTGTCTCACAATGCACAGGAGAGCCCCCACAGCAAAGATTTACCTAGTCCAGCATGGCAACACGGTTGAGTCTGAGAAACCCTGCGTGAAATTGTGAAGATACATCCCAATGTAGTGTGTGGTAGTTTGAGCTCAGTACATCATCCCTGAGGGGCTAGAATGTATATGGTAGGTTCTTGGCATAGTTCTTGGGACTGGTAAGAGGACTCTGACCTAGGAAAACTTGCACCTATATCTCCACATTTCTTTTCATCAAAATGTATTTTAGCTGCATGAGACAGTTCTGCCATGTTTTTATAAAGTGAAAAAAAATCCTTGCGTAGAGTGACCGACAATTCACTTACTTTGCTTTGAAAGTCAGGGAATTTTTCATTGATCAGGTTTTCCTAGCATAAATTAAGAACTCATAAACAGGAGGCCCGGGAACCGGAGGAGCTTTAAACCTGGTGTTTGAGAGCCAGAAGATGCTGAAGAAGGAAGGGGCAGAATGACTGCCTGAGAATAAACTGTTCTCTACCAGGAGGTAAATTAATTCTTTTAGGGAACCAGAATATCAATTAGCAAATTAGTTTTTACCAGGCACCAGATGATAATCACCTTCCCTGAGTTAATTTATCTTATTGGGTGAACTCTCCGCTCCTCAAAGACTAGAGTATATTGGTTCCACTTGGGACCAGGTCCAATATTAATAATAATTTTCAAATGAACTCTTCCAGACCCTTAATTCAGCCATTAGGAAGAAGACAAATAACTAAACGTAGGCCATGCCATAATTCTGCCCAGGATTTCTTGCCTGAGCTTTGCCCCATGGATCAATCATGGGGTGGTGTGCTGGGGGCCTGGGAGAAAATGGGTGGAAACTATGGAAAAATCGTCACCAGGATCCAGACCTGTGCATCTAGCATTTCCTGGTGAAAGAGATATAACCTTTAAGAGCAAGTTACAGTAACAAATATGTGGCGCTCAGGAGAGACTTGGTCTAAATTCAAGGATCTTGATCATTTTGTGAAAGAGCAAGCTTTACCAATTTCAAAGCACATGTCGTAAATGACAAATTTACAGCTAATAGTGATAAAGCTAGCCAGATAAGCTTTAATAAAAAAAATAGCTAATTTATAATCAGAGTATTGTTTGTATGTAAATTGACCTTCTACGGTGCCTCGAGGGTTAGTTTCTGAAAGAGATTGGTCTCCCTGAAATACTGCTTCTACTCCCTGTTTAGGGGGGAGTGGTATTGATGAAAAGTAAACCCAAATGTGGAAGGACAAAGGTCTGGAGCAACTTTCCACCAGCCTCTGCCTCGTTTGAAAAGCAGGGTCATAATGATATCTACATGTTTGCCTTTCTGAGGAGCAGGACAGAAGGGGAAGTGGGGGAAGCGCCAGGCCAAGACCCACACACCCTGTCGCTCAGGGGCGCGCTTCCGTTGTTATTGTTCTTCATAGGGAACCCTGGAGTGAGGGCCAGTCAATGTGTTTTGTTTGTCTGAAGGCAAATTCTCAGTTAGTGGGGTTTGTTTTTCCCAGGAAACAAACAAATGACCTTCTGAGAGACCCCAACACCCTGTTTATAGTGCCTGTTGCTACGAAGTGGGGGCAGTTTCTGGGGTCAGAAGCACAGAATAGACAGTCTGCACCCAAGCTCCTCCTTACCCTCCTGCCAGCCATCTTCCACAGCGCTCAGCTAAAACACGGCTTACTTAGGAAAATTCCAAAGCTGCAGATGCTGGGATGCTGGTTTCTGTCAAAGTTGCTGAGAGCCTAACCTTTGATGTTTCATTCCCAACTGAAAATACATCTCCCCCAGCGGGTTTGCCCTTCCCCAGCCGCACTGGGTTCCGGAGTGCTGACTCTCCTTTATGGGGTCGAAGAAGGCTTTCGTGATATTGCAAAAGACATGCTTTCTCAAGATAGGCTGGAGGAAAAAACCCCTCCATATTTAATGATGCTATTCCAGCGAAGCAGGGCCTTAATGATGATAATAATAATAATTAATGGCACAGCTAGAGAACTGACAAATAATGGGGAACAGATGATCCCTTCTTGGCCTAAAAAAAAAAAAGTCTGTACGCCTGCAGAAAATTAAACAGATCCTTTCCTGGCAATTTAAAACTCAGATGCCTCAGCCAGAGTCAGTTAGTGGTTTTTCTTTTTCTCCGTGGAGAGCTAAAAGTACAAAAATCCAACTATTTCCAACTCCTGCATTGCCACATGAAACAAAATAAGGCATATGGCCTTGGCCCAGGGTCTCAAGTTTAGCTGCAATTCTCACTTTCAGACTGCTCCCACCAGCAATTTTGGGTTCTTTTATCTTTTATAGCCTTCTCAATTGTGCTAATAAAGTGTAATTTTCTCACCCTGTTTCTACTTCTACCATCTTTTCAAATGGCTTTGGATTTTGCAAAACGGTAACGTTGGGCCACTCACTACTGGGATCGAGTCACTCTGTTAGTGGGCTTCTGTCCTCCTTCAGCAAGGCAAGCCTGTGCCCTGGTGACGAGCTAGATAAGCAGTCCCCTCTGCTGAGTGAGTCTGAGAAGTCTTCTTACTGGTACTGAGACCCAAATGAATCCACTCAGGAAGAATTTGAATAAGGTTCTTGGTCAGGCATCTGAAAGAATTTTTTAAAGCCACCAAGAAAAACAATCATTTGGCCTAGAAAAGCGTGCCCCTCTTCTCCATATCTACCTGTGATGCTACAAAGAAAAGAAGAGGTAGCAAACATCATTTTATTGGTTTACTGTCAAGGGGGGAAGCAGAATATTGGGTCTGTACCTCACTCTGAAGGATCATCACAGCGTGGTTAAAATGGTGGTGCTCCAAGGTAGCGGAAGTTCCATAGAGTTGGGCCAGGGCAGAGCCGCTCCTGAAAGAGGTCAGAAGGGTGAGTGATCCGGGCCCTCCATCTGCCATTGATTCTCCCACACCAGCACTTTGGATCAAACTGCTTTTCCTGCTTTGGCTCAGGAACATGAGCATCTACATTCTCAGGAAACTGTGTAGTTCACTTATCCATGAAGGAAATATTTTGAAAAACTTCTGTGTGCTAGGCTAGAGCCTGTGGATGATACAGCAATAAATGAGACTGAGTCCATGTTGGGGAGACATTTACAGACTAGTAAGGAACAGGACATGTGGTCATAAGGGAAGGTAATGCCCGTGACACAACAACATAGAAAGTGTTCCAGGTCTAAGCCAAGTGCTGTGGATGATTCTAGCTCAGGGGATATGATTCACGAACTAAACCTTACGTAGCCTCTGAGGGCCCAGAACAACTAACTCTCTTATACTAAATGCACTTAACTCTCCATGGAAAAAACCCTTGGGAATATTGGGCAGAGGCTATTTAACCAATACATGTATGGCTGACAAGCTTCTACTACTGTTTCCCAGCCCACAGTCCCATTATATCTCAGGGTAGAACTCTGGAAAGTTCCCTGGTTTTGGAGTCAGACCCTGGATCTTGGTAATAGCTTTGGACAATTACTTGGGTGCTTTAAGATTCAGTTTCTTTGTCTCTAAAATTATGATAATGCTATCTACCTCCTGTTATTTATGAAAATAAAATAAAATATTTGAAAGTGCCTATCATAATGCATGACATGGAGTAGACTGCAGTCTAGTAAATCCTGTAAATCAGTTAAAACCCATATTTATTTCCATTTTAAAAAAGAAAATATTAATTGATAGTTGAAAAAACTATTTTGAATTATCTATAAGTCTTGCTTATGTAGAACAATTTAATTCTCAACAGTATCAGTTAACCAAAGTGTTCATTGGAAATGTCCAAGTGTGTTCATTTCCAGCTCTTGTGGATTAGGGATTAGAGCATTTTATGAGCTAAGAGAGATCCAGAGAATCCTATAGTTTAAAGGGCAGTCCCAGGACTCTAATGACACATCTGGGCCCTTGTATTCTTTCCTGCTCATTCTAGAGAGTTTGGACATTAAAAGGGCGATTTGGCTTTTACTTGGAAATGCCAGAGATTGATAGCTCACAGTGTGCCCTGCTGAGAGGAGGAAGAACTGCATTTTTGGTCAATGTGAAGGATTTGGGTCATAAACTGTCTTCCATCTCCACTGTGAAGCGGCCCAAGGTCCCAGCCAGATCAGGAGCCCAGGGACCTTGCAAAGGTCCTTGCAAAGATCCTTGCAAAGACTCAAAGCTGACCACATGTTGGGGGAAACACAGGGCTCCACAGGGATTATTATGAACACAGTTGGTAAGGAGGGAATTAGATTTTAATCAAGTGTGTGTTATTTCTTTTAATCTTACCTTAATCTATATCATTAAATAAGTGAAAATTTTTTGGGCTAATCTTAATCGTCAGTGATTAATTAATATTTAGTTTTAGTTAGTATTTTCTATCACAGGTCATTTTTATGAAAATACATTTTTCAAAGTGTTCACTGTATGCCTTTGTTTTGGTTTTTGAAGTTCTAGGAGGTCCTATGTGCATGTCATATCCAATTACTTGGCATGAAACAGGTACTTAAAAAAATTAGCTGCTTGGCTAATAAGCTTACAGTGGTGTGGCTACAGATTTAGTTTGAACTGGAAAGTTGACAGTAAAAAGTGTGTTAACATATTTTGTAATAATGTTATTAATAATAATAACTATCATGAGTACCTACCTATCATACATTAGGCAACATAATAATGACTTACTATGTCATTTCATCTAGTCCTGACAAACACCATGAAATAAGAGTAATTTTTCTCATTTTACATTTTACATTTTTCTCATTTCTCATTTCCTAGGAGGAAACCTAGGCTCAGAGAAGTTATACAACTTTTCCAAGGCCACACAGCTGGCAGGTACCAGTTCTGGCCTGGAATCCAAGCTTGTAAATTTCTTCTCATTACATCATGAGAAAGATAACTTTTTCATTTCTGCTACTGAGTCTCCATTTTTGCCAAGGTGGTTATTATCAATGAAAGAAGATTTCAAAATTTAATGGAGAATTCTACTTGTATAACTGCTAACCACAAGCTCAGATTCTTGTGATTTGTTTCTATTTGCCAGCCATGCCCAGATGCCCCTCACTTAGTAATGTGAATCCTGATAACAGTCATTGATACAGGCTAAGGTCATGATGCAACATATTCTCTCTTCCTTTATCATGTTGGTTTAGCAGACCTCACAAAAGTTAAACCAGCTAGAGGATCACAGATTACTTTATATTTTCTTTTTTCAGGATGACTGGGATGTTTCCTCCCTCCACCAGGGGACACCTTATTACAAATGCTCCAGTGTCTCCTCTCCCTCTTCTCCAGATCCACAGGGCTTCTGAGTGCCGCGCTCCATCATATGTCCTCTTGGGCATTTGCGGAAATGCAGCCATGTGACTGTCCCCGGTCTGAGCATCTCCGGCAGCAGCCTCCCTCTTTGTTCCCCTTGTAATTGCATCTTACATTCTCTGGACTCCCACACAATACTGAGTTCATCACAAAAATATGTAGATTTTGCAGCTGAAGCAGACTAAGGCTACAAAAAGTGGAGGAAGACATTGTGGTTCATTCATTCATCTATCATTCATTCACCCATCAAGTATTGATGACTCTCACAATGCCAGACTGCAGGCGTGCAGAGTACAGAGATAGATAAGACTTGGCTCTTGCCCTCAGGAAGCTCACAGTCCCTCTAGTTGTGCAGGAGAATTTCTCTGATTAGACCTGCTCTAATACTGCTCATCTTTCTGCAAGCAAGGTGCCGTCTTAGCGTTCATGAAGTAGAGCATGAGACTAAACCCACTTTGTTTCCTAGAGTAAAATCATAAAAGCAAGAATACTTCCATTTCCATGTGGATCCTTGGTTTACACTACCAGATTTGGTCTGTCAGTTTTTCTAAGACTGCAAAACCTCATGGTGCTTTTTCTCTCAGGCCAAGTCTCACTGAGGGTGTTGCCTTACCTGCCACTAGGCTATGAACCTCCTAGGCCATAGGAGTGAAGCCCATACACATTAAATTTGATGTAAGTGGCCAAAAATAAAATGCATCTGTTAGGATATATATACCTTATCAAAAAGTAGTCTGCAGAATGTTCTTTGAAATATGAAATGGCATATGGGCAGAAATGAAAAAGGTCCTGTGGTCAAATATATTTGGAAAATGCTGAGTTTAAAAAGTTAAGTTCTCTCTTTTTCTTAATTGTAGGATTTCCCAGTGGTGTCAGTATGTGAAAGTACACTGATTTGGCAGGGGGGAACATCATATGCAGTATTAACCAATTTTACTTTGTCATAAAACCATTTTTTAAAAGAGGCCATGTCTTTCATGTAATACATTTAGTGTCAAGGTATACTTCCAGTTTTTCACGTAAAATATGAAAAGATACCCACATTATTTGCATATGGAAAAAAATGAACCTTAACTCCAGCCCTCATTTTAATTGTCTATGGTAAGTATATCCATCGTATAAGAGCTTTGGGGCACGCACAATGTAATTATGAAAATATTACATATCCAAATTATGGAGCTCTATATATCTCCAAATTGTGGATACCCATATTGTATATCCAAATCCCAGAAGCACAGGAATATTTATACATGTGATTATTCATGAAGCTCTTTATTGATTAGGTCATCCCGACGTACTGAAGCTTCTCATTTCTGGGTAGGTGACACACCAAGGAGAGACTTATTAAAAAGAAAAGTTGAAGTGAAAATTCTTTCCCTACAGGCATTCAGCACTTTGCCCAGGGAGCAAAAAAAATAGACGTGCAAAAACATGTGTAAGTTTGCTAGACGTGCATATTCTTTGAAAGAGAGATGTGATGGAAGTGTGTGGCCGTGGCTTATGGGAAAGTTTTAAAAGGAAAACTATGAAAGGTAATTAGGAAATTGAGAATTGCTGGGAGGTGGTGAGGAATGGGATTAGGCTGTCATGGCAGATTAATGTGCCCCAGGATTTCACTTCTGGGACCTGGCCGAAAGCGACAAGATGGGTTTTCATTCCCAATAAATGAGTATAAGAGATTATGCTAGAAATGAATAGAAGAAGTCTCCTAGGAGAATATACTACAAAGCTGCTCGGTACTGATATTTAATCATCGGGGGCAGCTGTAATGGAGAGGGGATGAGTGGGAAAGACGGTCCCTGGAGAAAACAGGAGAGAGGTGTTCGCAGAGCACTTGCCAAGCATGGTGGGATGGCCGCCCTCTCTGCCTATTGATCATTCACTGCCTGTGCTCCAATACTTAAGAATTAAGAATAAAATATGAAAATGCAAAGGTTCACTCATCAGAAAGGCTAAGAGAATAAATCATACTGTGCTATAACTAAAGTCACAACTTTTTATTGTAGAGGCATTTTGCATTTTATATAGTAATTTGTCCCTTGCTAAATGTCTCCTGTTTATAGCCTTATATATGAATAAAAGGTACTGTATGCTTTGCCACATAATAACTGGTGCATTCAAATCCCATTTCCAAATCACTTGAAAGGTTGGAATTATACTGTAACTACTTTAAGGGAAGGGACTGTTGGTTATATTTCTTTATTTCTCCCACAATGCCTAGCGCCGAGCCTTCCACACACAAAAAAGCACTCAATTATTGTGGAATAACAAAGGAAATAAGGATTAGATTTCTTCTTAGGGCTTTTCTAAACAAGGGCATGCTTACTGAATAAGTCTTATTCTAATCAATGAAAAGGTAATCCCTTCCCCATGATGTAAAATGTCTCTTTCAGTATTCACTGTTGAAGGAAATTTTAACTGAGGTTGGGTTCAAGAGTGACTCGCTTTGGTAGAAGCAGGGCTAATGGACATCCTGTGAGTTGGTAAATCGTGTACAAGAATAATTGTCTCGAGGAAACACGTCAGAATATCTTGGAATGGGTAGATTTGATCATGTGGTATGAGGATGCAAAAAAAAAAATTGAGTTCATCAACTTAATAAGTTGAATATCATCAACTTGATACCTATTTCATATACTGAAAGTTGTTTAATCTCACATCAGTCACTTGAGATTGGGGAACTTAGTTTCCATCTTTGTAAAATTAAGGTGTTGAAAAAATATGACTACTAAGGTCTCATTCAGGTCTTTCTTTTTATGGCTCTGCGTCTTGATTTGCTGGATATCAAAATATATTTTAGTTTTCCAGAACTCACATATATGGCAAAGCAGCCAATAAACTGGAAGCTCAAAGGCCCCAAATAAGTATTACAAAGTCATGTAAGAAAGTATTACGCAGTGGTTAAAGAATGGCTTTTGGAATCAGGTAGCCCAGGTCTGAATACTATTCTGCCACATTCTGGGTGTATGAATCTGGTTAAGCTAATAACTTTCCTGAGGCTCAGGCCCTCCCTGTTAAATGGAGACAAAAATATCTACCCTACAAGTATTTTGGTGAGCACTGGAGGTAGGAAAAAACACACTGTAGTTCTTCTCTTGGTCTCAGGTACTGTTAGTTGCAAAGAACAGAAACCAGTTGAAGCCGCTTCACTAAAGAGAAGGTTGATTAAGGGAGAAAAGGAACTCTGATAGAGCCCAGTTATCACCAAATGTGGCTGGGTCTCCTGGAAAGGGAGGAGAGCTGTGGGAAGGAGGGATCAAGTCTGCTTTTTCTCTGTCTTTCTCTAGGGTTGTACAATCTCTCTTTTCTATTTCTCTCCAAATGCCCACTTTTCTTCTCTTCTCTCTGCAGATTCCCTTTCTTGTTTCTCTTATCTCTTGGTGTGGTCATCACAGATTTCCCAGAATAGTAGCCTACAGCTGCCAAGCCTCTGTAGATCTGCAGCTTAGAACTCAACAGCTAACTGAGTCAAGATCATGGTAATCCCTGGCAGATAAAATATGATTAGCTGGGTTTTAGTTTGCTGTGTATTCTTGGTCCAAAGAGCTGAGAGGTCAACTAATAAGAAGGGCTGCCACTCCCAGTGATACTCGGGCTTTCTCTGGGAAAGGACATTGGTATCTGAGCACAGGTATTGTGCACTTGACTGTTAAAAAGAACCCACAAGGTGCTCAGTCTTGTTTAATGAGCATAATTCTAATACCTTTATCTCTTCTTTATGCATAAGTGGCAGAACGGTAGGCGGCTAGAGAGAGGATGCTAAAGGAAGATATGCTGACAATGACGCCATTGACCCAAGAGAGAGAGGCATCCTAAAAAATAATGAAATGCAGACACAGGAATTCAAACATAAGGAGTTGTCAGACCCTGTAATGAGAGTATACTCAGTTTACGCTTCAGTAGGCCCCAGGGACACTATTGTCTTTAGTGCAACATCAAACCTATGTGTATAAAAACTATGTTTTATAATAATCTATAAAAGATTATACTTGTTTAAGAAATCAGGAAACTTTATTGAGCTATGTTAAAATAGTTAAATTAGTTAAAATAAATCTCATCCATTTATACATTCATCATTCATTTATTCACTCATCAAACATTCCTTGTGTGTTTCTTATGCTCCTGGTACTTGTTATTCATCACAGGTACTCAAGAAGAAGGAAAACACAGCGGTAAATCAGCAATTTAAATGTAGTGAGACGCACACTTTTGAAAAAGCAGAGAGCATTAAGTGGGCACAGAAAATTGACAAGAGGATGGCACCTCAGGGATAAAACGCAGAGGGTGATGCTTTCAGAGGAGTTTTGGGGAAAGGAGAAGGGCATTACAGGCAAGGGAAGCAGCATATTGGGAAGCAGAGAGGTGACTAAGCAGAACCCCCTCGAGCACTCCAACAGTCCCTGTGTCTGGAACACTGATGAGCTGATGGGAGTTGGGGGGAGAGGGCTGTTGGGCCGGGAAAATGGGCAGGAGCCCAATTGAAAAGGACCTTCAGGGGCTAATCCAAGCAAATGAATATTACCCTGAAAGTCACTGGAAGCCAGTGAATGTCTTTTAAGCAGGAGAGTCATCTAGTCAGTTTTGTGAATTACAAAGATTTTTCTAGAGTGCCAGGGAGGAGGAAGATTGGAGGAGGGAAGTTGGGCTGCTTGTTGTAGCAATCCAGGATGGACAGGAAGAAGCAACGGTTACAATAAGGATGCAAAGATGTGGACCTTGAGGGGTGCTAAGGAGAAGATTGTGGTGCCTTGTGGATTTCTGGTGCTGCCATTCACTGGGATAGAGGAAAAGGGAGAGGGAAAGACTGATTCTGAGGGAAGTGGGGGACTCCAACAGGAAGAGCGCTCTCAGAAGGAGGGAGTGGTAAAATGTGCCTGAGGGCAAGAAGGGCCAAGAAAGAAGGACAAAAAGAGTGTCCCTCAGCTTTGGGAAAAGTGGCCATTGGTGGCCTCCCCGGGTAAGGTGGCACTAGAAGACATGTGGAAGACAGGTGTTGAGGAAGTGAAAACAATGAACAGGCAACTCTCCAAGAAGCCTGACTGGAAAGAAAGGAAGAGAAAGAGAACGGACGCCAGAAGGAGAAGTGGGGATTGAGGTGTCTTCTTCAAGATGGGGGAGAATCATTCACATTAACAGGATGCTGAGCACTAGTAGGAAGGGGAAGCAGACACAAGGCAGAGAAAAGAAGATTGATTGAGTGGGGTCCCGCAGGAGAGAGCAAGGAAGGCACCCAAAGCTGAGGTCGGGGGATTAGCCTCAGAGAGGAGGCAGCACAGCCCTCTGGCTGAGATAGGAGAGAAGGATGAAAGGATGGGGCCCGACAGATAAGTTTCTACATGGCAGGGGAGGAGATTGAGGGAGTGCTCGATTGATGGCCTCAATTTCCTCCGTGAAGGAGGAGGCAAGGTGACCTGCTGAGTGGTGCCGGGGTGGTGGTAGACAGGAGGTGGTTTAGGAAGGGAACAGTTTGGTACGTATAACGGCTAAGGGCAGTGGGGGAGGGAGCTGGTTCAGGATGCAGAAAGATCGGGGGAACACAGAGCCGCCACCTGGGTTGGGACAATATATATTTAGTATGTCTCAGACTCTCACAACTGTGACATTTTCTCCTAAAGCATTTAGAAGTCTAGGTAGAGGAGCAAGAAGTAGAATTGTTTGATTGAACTGGGGCTGAGTTTTTGCAAAGTAGATGTCACAGAAGGTTAAAAGGGTCAAGAAATCGTGACCTGCTGAGAAGAGAGGGTCAAAGCGATGGGCTATGATAGCATCCAGGATGCATAGAGAAGTGTGTAAGATAAAAATTCATTTGCTCGATCAGGAGTAAAGGCAAGGTGCCAGGACCGCCAGGCCTCAGACAAAGAGACGGGTGTGCTGTTGACCTCCAATGGCCTATTCATGTTCATACTGTGGCGGTAGACCTGTTTGGGGGCTTTGAAATCAGTCATCTCTCAGTTAACTTACTTCTTTGTTGAAGACTTCCTTAACTTCTCCAGCCCCAGACTTTTTGCTCCAGAGTTGGAACTCACATATCATTTTGTTTGCAAACAGAGAATAAAAAGAATATCGAAACTAGACCCTCAATGTAAGTTGGGAGAGTGGGGTTTTGGTTTTATTTCCAGCACCCATACATTCGATAGCCTTGGCCACAGCGTGAGCTACCAAGCAACAGTTGTGTTGACCAGTCCACACTGCTTAGGGGCAGATCAATCTGTCTGTGCTCATTAAGTGCTCGCACATCCCCAGTCCTGATGAAATCCTTTGTTTGTTTCTCACCTTTCTGTGGGGGGGAGGGATGAGAGCCGCAGAGACCCTCTTCCTCACGTCGCTTTACTTCACTGCAGTTTATACAACACCCACCATTAAAGAAACTGCAAGAGATTCTATTGGGTGAAGAAAGATATTTTTGCTTCATAAAATTTCCTAAGACCACTTTTATTTTAATAGTCTCAAAACCTGATTTTGAGAGTAGCAAGTCCAAGATGCTTATAATGCCATGAAGGCAAATACTCTGGGAGGGAAAAAAAAAAGGCCCTTTAAAATCTGAGCTTTGTTATCTGACTGAGGTCAACAGAGACAGACCAAATCAACAAGCATGACATGAAGGGCAAATTTGCAATTAAAAGAAGAATAGGGAATTATAAAGATAGATGAGCCCCGTGACATGCACACCCAAGCCTGCGTGGCCTTGGCCTCCGATGCCAGAAATTAATGCTTGACTCTTTAGCACTCGTCACCTTTGGCTCTGAACAGAAAGGCAAATGCATTAAAATAACAACAATTAGAACACTTACTTAGCTTGGAAGGCATTGTTGGTTCCCCTGTGGTCGAGGTCATGACACAGGCATCCCACAATCACCGCTAAAATTTCCACCTCGGTCAGAATCTCTTGAAACCCTGCGGTCTGGGAAGAAGGGAAAATGGCACCAGTCACTCCTTGGGGCACGGAGGATGGATAAGGTTCGTCCCCCGAGCAGCAATCAGCTCTGTTTTCATACTCACATCATTTAAGGAAATGATTAACTGCCACCCCCTTCGATGACAGTCAGTTGGGTGGTCAGTTGCACAGACTAAGGTCCCCACTAGCTAGTGATGAATTAGCTAGATGTCGTAGTGGCCCACCCCGGCACACCAGGACACAGTTCAGACTATTTGTTCCCTTTTTAGAGAAGAGCCTGTGCTATCCAGATACAGTGACGTTTTGGCAGCGGCCCAGAGCAAAATGTGTTTTGTGATTCTACATGGCAATGATGAGCATCTAGCACGAGGAGAAAAGAGGGCTGTGAATCGAGAAGTGAAAGCTACACCCACCAGTGGCCACTCCGACCAAGGCAGGCAACAGAAAACACCTTTTATGTACATACTAAAAGAAGGAACTTAGAGCTACTCGAATTGCTACATAATATTCTACAACTTACCTTGTGACTAACTTAACTCATAATAGGTTGGAGGACAGATTAAATTTAAATGAGGCAGGCAGGGTACGTCTTGAAAACCAGGATTTGGCAGAGGATCAGGCAACACAGATTGAGGATCGGGTGGAGTGTTATTGCATGGACTCTTTTTTTTCTAAGCCTCTGGTAACATGCTTGCAGAATGCGTAGGCTGGGTGTGAGGTCTTTGGGGAGCAGTGTGATGTTATGAGGGAACCAACGCTTGTTGATTCCTGCCGTCCTTCGTCCTTCGGTTAGTTTAGAAGAGGAAGTGAGCCTCTGGAAACACAAGTCCATGCATTTTCTTGACCCAAAGCCTTTATGTTTTCCCCTTTTTACTTAGTTAAGTCTTCCATTTCATTACTTATTAAAATCTTTATCAGAGGGCAGGAGGAGGGGAAAGTAGGGTTCACATTGCTTCCTTTTCCATGTATGTTTTATCCCCAAACCTTGGGCCCCTAGATAGTATCTGTAAGACACTTCTTTAGAGCAATGAAAACTTTGTTTTTTAATTAATTATATTTTTATTGCAGAAATAACTGAACAGTAAGTTTCTGTGTTGACAATTTTATTTTTAAAAAATTAAATTGGGTCCCCTGCTACATTTAGAAATACACATAATTTCCCTAGCATAGCAAATGGGAATGTTTATAAATTGTTGGGGGCAGGGGTTAAGTAGCCCCTATCAAAGCTGTGTGCGCCCCTTTGTTTTAAAATTTGGAGTTGGCCGTTCATTTTAAGTTAATTTTATTTTACTTGAAGTATTACCTGAATAGTTAAAAAACAAAAATCAAATCATGGTAAGAGGCTTCGAATCAAAACCAGCAGTCTCTCACCCTTCCCTCTTCCGGATTCCCAAAGGCACCTAATCTTTCCTTTATCGAATTTGGTAGTTATTTCCTACCGTATTTCTAGATAGTATGTCCATATTATTGGCACTTGGTTATTCATCAAGTATGTATATAGTCCTTCCTCTCTGCTGACATTGTCCTAAGAGCTCTGCAGCTGTTTCACTGACTGAATTCTCACCACAGCCCTGTGAGGTAGGAACCACTGTTATCCCCAGGTATAGATGAGGAAATTGAGGCACAGAGAAGTTAAGTAATGTTCCCAGGGACTCACAGCTAGTATGTGGCAGAGGTGGGCAAATTCCCAGCATCCAGCTGCCAGTTTCCCCTTGAACACTGATGTCTTGGTCTTGTGGTGGGTGAGAATTCTTTTCCCTTCCTCTTTTCCCTCTCACACTCACAATGCAATCCAGAGCCACATCCATAAATATTCATGACTGAGCTAACGTGTATCCAAGGATTGTTTCCTTTCTGATGTAAATGTTTTTATTTCCTGGAGTTAAGATTTCCTCGAACATGGAAGTCTTTTCACATTCTACGCAGCTCTCCAAAGGGTCACGGTGTTTCTTCAATGCCTTCCTGTCCTGGGGACTCCCAGCGGTAGCCTGGTCCTTCCCTTTGTTCTGGATTCTCAGTGGGCTGCCAGTTTTCCTCCCCTGGGGTTGACTTCCGCAGTCCTGCATCCCAACCTCTCTCCTTCCTCAGTTCCTCCCTCATTTTGCAGGAGCAAATCTGCCAGTGGCTGCATGAGAAAGGGTGTTAACTTTTCAACACTGGGGAGTGCGCTAACTTTGGAAGCTTTGCATGATTGAAGATGACTTTCTCTATTCAGTTGTTAGCTTTCCCCCAATTCTAGCTTGCAACATTTCCACTTAGAATTTTGAAGGACAGCTCTATTGTTTTCTACTTCCGAAGCTGTGTTTGAGAAGTATGTCCAATTCTTATTCCTAAAAATCAGACGTTATTTGATTTTCACTTAGAATCCTCTCTATAGGGGCACCTGGGTGGCTCTGTGGGTTAAAGCCTCTGCCTTTGGCTCAGGTCATAATCCCAGGGAGCCTGCTTCCCCCCTCTCTCTCTGCCTGCCTCTCTGCCTACTTGTGATCTCTGTCTGTCAAATAAATAAATAAAATCTTCTAAAAAATTTTTTAAAAAAAAGAATCCTCTCTCTATCCCTGGGTTTTGGCAATTTCACAAAGATATGCTTTGGTTTAGAACTTCTTTCTCCGTCGTTTTGCTTGGTGAGGCTTTTCAACCTGGAGACTCTTTTTCTTTAGCACAATGTTTTTGTAATCTTATTTTTTAAAAAATTTCCTTCCCCCTCTTTTTGGGGTCCTATTTGAACAGAACTCCAGTTGGTTGGATGTTGGGCTCCCTGTATTGATCTCTTTACACTCTTGTCTCTTGTTTTCTGTTGCTCATATTGACTTTCCCCTCTTACTTTCCAGGAGTCATCATTTATAAGCATTTTATCTGTTGTTCCTTTCCTCATAGCATGCTATTCTTCTCTCACGGATGTGTTATCACCTCATCTTTTGGAAGATAATCATTATAATTCCTCTGAAATTCTCTTCTGCTCCTTAATTGCCTGTTTCCTCTGAACTCCTTTTCTCTGCATTTGCTGGTTTCCCCCAAATGCCTGATATCCTTGAGTGTCTACTCATATAAGAGTAAAGCATTATAATGTTTACCTCACACCAGCACATGGGGGGGGTGTCTGTAGATTTCTGGGCCTTACCACCAGGTGAGCAGATGGCCAGCTGTTCTTCTGTTGGAAATGCCCAAATGTCAGTATCTAAACTCATTTTCTCTGAACTTGCCGATCTCTTGCTTGGAAATGGTGTAAACATGGGTGTTGGCATTTTGAGAAAAGAGAACTGTATTTTCTCATCCTTGAGAATGTAGACTTTTGCTTAATTCTCTCATTTTCAGGGTGTACCTTGCCTCAACTTTTCTTTTGGTGATGTCCCCAAGTCTGGAGCCTAGTTTCTCCAGCAAATATTCTGGTTTCCTGCGCAAGTGAGGGGAAGAGTAGCCCTCTGACTACATGGAGAAGGGGTAGAGACTTGGGGGCTCAGAGATTTTGGCACCCCTTCACTCCACTCCACTCAATTTAAAAAAAATTTATTTGATGCCTCCAGTTCCTGAGCCTTGACAGGTTCTGGAGAGACGTTTCTCACGTGGACTACTACTTCCTTTAGTGCCTCACCTTGAAGGCACCTGGGTAGATCTTCCTTTTCTTTGCTAAGCTATGAACCATCCTCTCTCCATTTTCTGTCTTCATATATTATGTTTCCATAACATATAGAATGTGTATCCATTTCTTGTTCTCCTTGTTTTTGGGGGGTGATTTTGAAAGAAGGAATGTAAATGTCTTTATATGTCATCTTTGTCATCTTGGAAACTGAATGTCAGCTTTGTTGGGTTTGGATCTGCTCATTATAAGTAAGTCCTCAAAGCCTATAATATATGACATAATTATCCAGAATACTGTGGAAATCAGTGCTGTAAAAAACAATAGAATTGCACTAAAATTTACAGAGGTTCTGCCTGTGAAAATGTTATTGATTAGAATGAGCTGATGAATTAGAATAGTAAGAATAGGGATAATGTTAAAGTAAGGTAATTAGATTCAAAATTTAATTAGAAGATGAAACTGAATGCCTCTATTAGGCTCAAGATCAGAATCCTGAGTCATTTTTAAGCCATCAGTTTTCATCCATTATATAATATGATGGAATATATTTTACTATAATGTTCTATGCCACCAATCTCCAACCCCTCCCCCACATCCCTTGCCCCTTCTTGGGAAACCACATGTAGGTCTTAAACTATTTGGATCATGGACACTTTTGAGACTTTGATAAAAATCATGGCTCCTCTTCCCAGAAATTATTCTATAAGTTTATGGTGTTCAGAGACCATGGACCCCACCTCTAGATCCTCAGAATAAAGAGTCCCTGAAGTCCAGCACACTCGCAGTCACACGGAACATATTTACCTCTCTCAACCGTGATACCTGAATTACTGAAGCAGCACCCATCTCTTGACTGTGATTTAAAGCTGCCTGGTAAATGGTTTCTGAGAATCATCAGGCTTGAAAAGTGTCCACCTGCCAGTAAGTGTCCATTTGCCCCTCCCCCCCACATCCATCTTCCTTCGCGCCCTCTCCATTCAGACCTATACTGACCCAAGTTGAAGAGAAAACGTCAACTGCCCGCTGAGGATAATGTACTTTCAAAAGAAAACACAGTGGTAGTGGAAAGTACATTTTAATGTATCTGTCCCATGCCCGACTCTATTTTCTTCTTTTATTTTCAAATACAACTATATCTTTTCTGTTCCTGACCCAATAGTTACGGATTTTACTGACTTTTATATTAATCTATTTTCTCACCTGTATTCCCTCACAGTCCATATAAAAAATGTAAAGCAGCGAATACACTATATTTAAGCGAAGGAACAGTCAAGTCATATAGACCCACTTCTCACACCACCCTTTTTAGAAAAGCCTGTGACTACCCTCTGAGCAGGCTTCCGGCCATCGTCCTTCCTTGGGCTAAAACATAAGCTGGGATAATCCTACTCCCAGCCACCAAAGCACATAATCACCGGCATCCAAAGAACCCAGACAATAAGACTGATTCACAGGGTATCCTAGTCTACCCAGTAATTTCCTCTCACCTGGTCAACCAGGATATACTATCATTTCCAATGCTAGGATATACTATCTAGGATATACAGCTAGGATATACTATCATTTCCAAGCTGACCCCAATAGTGAGTGGAGGAAATCATGGGCAGAGAAAGAGGACTGCAGCTTTGCCGCTCTGTTGAATCCAAAAAGGTCTAAAAAAAAAGAGCCATGATATCAACACAATCTAGATGGTGCTATGGAGGATTCACTCACTTAACAAATGTTATTAAGTGCTTATTGTATATCAAGCCACTGGTGTTGGGGATAATGATTTCATATATGAGAAAAGGCTTGGGACAACGCTGAGAGTAGTTAACAATTCTTCAGTGCTGAGTGAACACCAGGCACTGTTCTACATACTTCGAATCCAGTAACTCACTGAATCCTTATAAGAATGCTCCAAGGGAGATGCTATTATCTCTCATTTTACTGATGAGGATACTGAGGCTCCGAAATGCACTGTTAGAGTGTAACAGAGGTGGATCGGAGCTCAGGCAACCTGTCTCCCGAGGGTGTTCTCATCCACTCCGATATTCAGCCCTCTAACGTGAGGGCGTGAGTGTGGTTAGGAGGCTTTTAAGCACTCTCGTGATGATACAGTGTTAGATGACATGGCTTTAAAGGATCGACTGAGGCGTGCTTTATTCCACAGATGCTGTTATTCTCGAGTGCTGATAGCCAGATACCACAGAGCCACTGGACATCTCACCCCTAACCATGAGCTCTGACGCATCAAGAGGGAACTGATCATAAATAGTGGCGTACAAATGAGGTTTGGAGAGAAAAGAAAGATACAATGGTTTATAGGTAACATCCTAACTTTACTCAATACATGCGTAAAAAAAGGACTGTCGGGACAACAAAATGTTACCAGTAATTTTCAAGTCACGGTTGACTTGAAAATTTTCCTGTGTGTCCAAAATTTCCATTAAAAAATATTTATGCATTAGAATACTATATATATAATTAAATATATAATTAAATAATATATAATATGTTATATATAACATATATAAAAATATACATAATATATGTGCGTGTGTGTATGTAAATTCTTTATTGTTTTAGGAATAAGCCCATGTTTCAGCAAACTCTCCTACCCTGGAATAAAATAGTGACAACCTCGCAAGTATCATGCACTCATCTATTCATCGAGCAAATATTAACTAAACATTTTCTCCATGGTAGGCATTAGGGAAGCACTAACACCCTGAAAATTGTCCGTTCATTCATCGATTCATTGAGCAAATACTTATGAAGCAGTGTACTGCTCCAGGCACGAGAAAGAGAGCTTGGAGGAAGACAGGCATGACCCTGGCCAGCCCAAGCAGAGCTGTGAAGGTCCCTTTTCTAGAGAGAAACCATCACAGCACTGGCTGAGCTTTTTTGGAGAGAGTACTGTTGGAAGAGGTCAGCCACCCCTGCTCTGTTTCTGGAAAAGGTAGATTATGGACCACAAGCCCCTTCGTCGCGTGTTCAACTCCAGCCTGGCAAGCTGAGAGAGTGATGCCAGACATTTCTGCCTTCACATCAGTTTTTGCACGTTTGTGTCGGACGTACTGAATGATGAGGGATTTACTGAGTTCTTCCTGTTAATTTCAAGATCTAGCAGGTGGCAGACTAAAGGAAGGGAATCCAGTGATGTAGTAGGAATTCCTAATGGTCATAGAAATTCCAAACTGAAAGTTCTTGGCTCCGAATATTCCTCCACGATGCTGACAGCTGGGCACTAAAGAGAGCCCCCAGTGGACTGACTCCAGTTTAGGGGGAACGCGATTAGTTTTTATAGACTTTCTTCTCCCTTTCATCTTTCTCTCTTTTCTGGGTAAGAAGAGCTCAGACCATTCCAAGGCGTTTAAAAGACCATGGTTTCTCAAGGAAGTGCCCTCTAGAAGAGTCCCTAATCTCCGTCATGTCTCAGAGGACCTATAGATGACTCCAGCTTCAAAGTGATGTGAGCTAGGGGCACAAATGCAGCACTTGGACAAGAAGCATTTGATTTCTGGTTTTCTTAATGTCCAGTGTGCAGAGTGTTGCAGGGTCACTTTCTGGGGCCTTTGTTTGATATGTTATTAAAATCAAATTTACTTTAGCCGAAGAGCACTCTTTGAGGGTTTCATCGCAAATACCACATACCAGATGCTCGTGTCTATCTGTGAAACTTAGATCTGCAAGCAAGAACCAAAGGTTCTATGAGAAGGGTGCCTCCAGTCACCCTCCCAACTGAGCACATAGGCTACTGTGGGTGGGTCTCAGCAGGGAGGGCTGTTAAGGCACGTGTTTGGCCTCCACAGGAGCGTACAGCAAGCCCAGCATGTTTCTCTTTGGGACTGTGTTTTGTTGGCTTCAGGATGGAATGGGTATCTCTCAACATACAAATCCAAGCAGCAGGCTGACAGGCATCGACGTAATCAACTGCTCCCAAGCAATGCGTTTAGGCAGAGGACTTTCTCAAGCTTTCAGATGGAAGCAGATTTCAATGGCTTACCAAGAGTGCTTATGAATAAATTTACGCTACTCGATGCCATAGCCTATCTTCTTTTTAAAACAGGATCCTACCTCTGCCAACCAGGGCTGATGGGGGATGAAAACACAATGGGTAGGAGAACAGGAATTCACAGCCACAATCCCCTACTGGGGAAAAAAAAAGCCCTACTGCACAAACCAGAGCATCTGGATTTAATGGTCGCACCCCTTTGGCATTTACAGTAATCTTCATCTGCCAGGGCTTGGCTGTGCTAAGCTGGAAAAGAGGCACTTTAGCCCTATTTTTGTGGCCCAGAGTCGAGAACCTTTTCAGCCATTAGGGGACCACCATCCAACACTATGTGTACATGTCCCCTTCACCAAAGCATGTAATGTAACACAAACCAATTGTAGTTTGTCTAATTATCCAATGGACCAGGGGTAGTTTTCATCAAACTTGCCTCTCTTTCTCCTCAAGATAAAAGCAGCCAAATACTGATTTAAATCTATAGTGACCCTTCCCTTACCAAGCTAAGAGTTGGGAAAATCTTACAGTCTACATCAAAATACTTTCTGTTCTAACCAGAAGCCTCTAATGGCACTTGTCATCAAACGGTAAAACCTACATCACATTTTGGATACACCAGGGCTCTCACCCTCATGTAATGTTCAACTGTTTGCCCATGTAAGTCTGAGACAGGCGAGGGAGCAAAACTCAGTGGTCTGTCTGGTGTAATCGCATATGTTGAATGAATATTTGATGTATGAAAAAAATAGAGTTGATTTTAATAAATTTTATGGAGTGATTTTTTAATGGCTTCCACGACTTAATTTTTAACCTACCTATTACCATAATTTAAAAAATTATTCACTTTGGAAAGTTAAAATCGTACAAAAAATAGAATACTGTAATGAACCCCCATGTCTTTATTATCCAACTTCAACAGGCTCCATGGTTTTCTGGTCCCGTTTCATCTGTGTGTTCACATGCATGGGTTGTTTTGTTGGCTCGTGTGCTAGGGTCTTTCAAAGCAAACCTCCAACATCTGTCAACACTCTTTATTTCATTCTCAAGATGTCCAGATGCAGTCAAATAAAAACTGGCCAAATAGCTCCTCTCTCACATTTTGATAAGATGTGTAAAAAGATATACAAATTGTATAAGGGAAATTTCGGGGTGGCTCTCTTAATAAGACTTGGGAAAAAAAACAAAGTTTCTACTTCAATTCAGATAATACAAGGACTACATATCTGTGTGCACGCAGCACCCAGTGTATTTCAAAAAGAAACAAGAAAAAGCATGTTGGATTCTTAAAGACTGAGCTTTCAACACCAAAAATATACATGCTTTGTGATTCTTCGAGGGCAAAGATTTTTTGTTCTTGTTTAGATAGGTGGTTTATACGTTAAGATAAATTACTTGCGCACGAATATAATACCGTATGTGGTTTGTGAGCAGAGAGAATGAGGCAGATCACTCCGTGAGCATTAATTGTGCAGAGACAGACCTCTCCAAGTATGAGAAGCCAGGTTGATGAATTTCAAGATTATGAGGGCTCTTCAAAGCTTACCCAAATTTTTATTAGCCATCATTGAGCCAAAATTAAACACCGGACTCACGAAGAATTAAAACTTTTTAAAGCTCCCAGTCTGACACCTTGAAGTGCCTGTTTCCAGCCCCACAGAAGTGCCATCACTAAGTTATAAACCGGGGAGAATGGAGGCTGTGATGAATGACCACGGCTTTGCTGCCGGGTCTCCCTGACCTGGAGGACTCGGCTGGTGTCATAAAACACAAAGCGACAGATTAAGCAGTTTACCAACACCGTAAAAATCTCAAGAATAAATTCTCTTTAATCAAAAATCCTATATTGTAACGAGGCAGCCAGAGCCCTGAAACCACATTCATTTCCTCCCAAGCCTGTGTCCATGAACGGGAGCTTATACGCTCTCTGAAATGCCGGACATGATTATGTTCATACACTTTTACAATTTACATGTCCTAAGAAAAATACCCAGCTCTGGCTGATGGTGCGGGAGAATTTATTTTCACTAGGAAGGGAATGACCCATAACTCATGAATGGCAGCGCTTAAAATGAGTTATGGAGGTTACTCTCCTGTGTGAGGAAATGGATTGGATTCTCCTTCTGCCCAATTGTATGTTTGGTTATTAGCGCACCGGGTTCTTAATTATGTGAGGCTTTGCCTTTTTTTCTTTTATAAAATAAATGTGGATAAAGGGAATGTCAACTAAAAGCATGGAGTGCCTAATTGGGGCTCTCAGAGGTGGCCAGAGAGAAGAAAAATAGAAACCTTCTTAAATGATGAAAAGGCAGCACTCTGAAATGTAATTTAAGCACAGTATTCAAACTGATTAGTGCTCGGGGCTGATACTCTGCAAATACACTGAAAACCACTGCTTTCCTAAACTGAAAATTTGCCATCTTTGAAGTTACACTGGAAGTCAAGACATACCTACATGAAGATTAAAGAACTGTTTTTTCTAACATGCAGATTTTACTGCATTCTTACGATGGTGCTGCATTTATTTTCAAGTAAATATAGTAGTTGCTACTTATATGAAAAGGAAATACAATGTGAAAATGGTGTTTGATGATTATCAACATGATCATTGTTTGTTACTTTAATAGGCAGTTACAGAACAGAACATGTAGATCTCCTGGACTTCTCAATATGACAATCTACAAAAAAAAAAAAAATTAGATTTCTGTTAAGATTAGGATTCTGGTTACTTAGTGAAAATATTTTATTTAAAAATTTAATAGGTTCTAAAAACATTTAATTGGCTCTGTCCTTCTTGGGAGGCCGGGGAGGGGGGTGGCGAGGGAGAGAGTGGGGGAGGGTTCCAATTGTGTCTCTCAGATCTCCTTCCAGAATAAATTTTCTATCTCCAAAATCAAGGACTTCTCTGAAAACTGCAGACAGCAGACAGCGCCTTATCCTCAAGCTGGAGAACAGGATGGATTTTTTTTCTCCCTAAATGTCCCCTCTGCTCTCTAGTTTGAATCATCAATAAAATGATTTGGCTTATCTCTGAAAATAACCTTGTTGACAACACAAATATGGACTTAAACACGCTACCTCCACATTTAAGATTTAAGAAGCCCCCAGTAAATGTCAGGGGGTGTCAATGTGTTTGCTGCGATACTTGGTTATTATTAGTGTTTAACTGTGGTCCCCCACCAGCGCTATGCCGCCAGCACTGCCATAAATTTTAATGCGATCATGTGCTCTTCCCTTTTCATATCCCGTGAATTCTGCAGGATCATAATATTCCAAATGAACCCGAGCTGAACCTCAGTGCGATAGGAAGAAAAAACAAGATTTCTAGCAGTGATCGTTGTTCATCGTTTTATAGTTTTTTTAAAAAACTGGACACAAGGCGACATGAATAATATTACCCTCAACTAAATGCACTCATTCAAATTAATCTCTTTTGAGCCCGACAGGATGCGGGGCATGGCCCAAAGTGCTAATGAGTACATTTATGGGATAGTAAAGAACACTGACTCTTAAGGAAACCTTTTCCCCCACCCTTGGAGAATCTGTCGGAACTCATACATCATTTATAAAACCGAAAAATGTGTCCGCAACCTTGGCACCGCCGCATACCTTTTATTTCACAGAATGCAAACAAAAGCACAGTTGTTTTCTCTATCTGGTCTGCATTGTGAATAGAAGAGATGTGTTTCTCATTGTTCATTATGTGTGTGCTTAATGGAATATGTATTCTACAAGCTTCCATAGATAAAGAGAATTTGTGTGATTTTTTTTTTTTTTTTTTTTGATCTGCAGGCTTTATTCCTTGTTGCAGCCCCAAATAGTAACTGCCAGTACGTGCTGCATTTAGCCAAGGAATTAAAAATATTTGGTGAATTCTAGCTACCTAAATATCTCTAGAAGCAAAGGATAATGTTGGAGCTTTCATTTCAAAATTAGGAATTTCAGGCCAGAGGCGTGGAATAAATTAGTCATTAGCAGGGTTCCCAGTGAACTAAATTTCCACCGTTTTATATCAAATTGCTTATTCTTCAAAGTAGTTCATTCTTCTTCCCTTGTAAATGAACGAAACTGATTTGTTACCTAGACATGAGGTTAAATACTTTTGTAAAACATAATTCTGAGTCAATAAGTTTATCTTCCACGTTCAAAATGATTTTAGGGTTAAAGGTTTGGAAGCTGGTGTGTAGATTTATATTTGCTTGTTCGGTTGTACATGGTGTCATAATTTGCTCAGCAATGACACACAACTATGCATCTTCCCACTCTCGGAGACAGATGGGTTTAGATAAATACACATACGCACAGATACAAGGTCACATGGAGAAAGTTGTGTTATTCCTGGTAACAGCTCTGTGGGCAAGGCAGTCATAATACAGTCTGACCTGATAGGAGGGGCTTTTTTGGGACACACTGGCTTTGTTGGTGCCTCTTTCAAGAAAAGAATGTGGGAGTGTGTGCTGCATGATCTCCTCTCCTAGAAAAAAATAAGTACTTTCAGGGAAGGTTGGGAAGATTTTTTTTCCCCTCCTTGCCTGGCAACTGGCTGGGAAACTTTGCCTTGGAGCGCCATCTAGAGGAAAATTCAGCATATGTGCACTTTCTTGGCTTTGTGACTCAGGCAGAACAAATGCAGTGGTTGGTTGGTGTATTTTTTTTTTTTTTTAATATTAAGAGAAATTTTGTTCCTAACTCAATACATGGCAATAGAATATGAGATAACTGGAATGGAAATATAATCACTAATGATAACAGAATAGTGAAAGCCCCTACTAGTCTTCAGGAAAGTCTGAAATGTTAATGCCCATTCACAGAAGTGAGGTTATCATTTTGCCATAAGCTGAGGTCTTATTCCAGAAATTAGAACTGATGAGTCAATTAAATTCATTTTTTCTTCACTGACCAAGTAATCTTTTCTCACATCTGTAATTATTTTCTTAGTTAAAAAATTCTCTTTAACCAGGCTGCCCATGGTCACGTCGAAGAGACTGCTTGTGAGGGACAAAAGTTGACGTTTTCAACTTATTGTAACCCTTAGTCAAGTTCAGCAAAATTTAATGGGCAGGAAATAATATCTTTTCCAGATGTCGCTTCTCAATTCAATGGGAGGGAGAAAAAAATATAACATTCACCAGTGTATTCTTTTTAAAGCCAGGGTGGGAACTTTAGTAGAGAATTCTCCCATTTTTTAGCTAGCATTAATACAAAAACAAAACCCGAGCCTTCTCACAGAGGGCTACTCTTCAAGGTTGCTGAGTATACTTGCAATAGTAACTACTCCCTTGAAGGATTCTGGCAGTATGAATACCCCCGTTGTCATAACAGAGTTTGAGAGTTCTGCTTTCTTCCAGTTCCTGAAAAGGATCAACATCATCTGTATTTTGGAAACATATGCTGAAGAAAACTGGGTATGTGTTTCCTTTTACTCCTAAGTGTCCTCCCTGACCCCGCTGCTCTTGCTAACTTCCCCCACCCCAACTATTTGAAGGCTGGCTTGTCGTCGAAGTTTGTCTTTCACATCTCTAACTTATAACAGCAAAGCCATTCCTTCTTCCCTTTGTCGAACAAGGCTCCTGCTGACTTATTTTTGGCAATTCACCATAAATCCATAGGTTCTCCAAAATAACAGGTTAACAATTTCTTCATTGAATGTCTTCTGTGAGCCAGACGCATAAACTCTGCACACAGGAAATGATTCCTTGTCTACTGAGATCTGATATGGAAAAGCAAGATGAAAGCGGTTTTATTTTGTTTTGTTTTTAAGCAACATTGGCACTTGAGCAATTAAGGCTAATAGTTCAAAGCATCTTCCTCCCTCATTTGCCTGGCCAACTGCTTTCATGGGGTATGTTCCAGAAGGACAGGGTCAGTCCAGTTTTTCCAGGTCAGTCTGCTTGCTCCTTTAGCAGTTGAAGATCCAAAACGGAAGTCCTCCAGTGTAAAAGTGAAGACCTTTTTGTCCCACCTTCTCATGCTAAATGCACATTGGAGTTCAAGTTAATCTAACACACATCTGTTGAAAACCCACCAAGTATATGAGGGCATGGAAAGTGCTGGCAAGACCCAGGAAATAACTGTTGGACAAGCAAATGAATGTTGTTGAAAGAATAAGAAATGATCTCTTGGGCCTCAAGCTGTTGACTCTATAGCAAAATAAGTGATCTGTGACTTAAGGCACACAGTAGAAAGAAAGACGTGTTGTACCAGACACAGTGCAGAGATAGAAGTAATTACTGATGCTTAGGGATATAGGGGAAGACTCTGTGGAAAAACTGGCATAGATCAGTGCCTTCAAGGATGAGTAAAATTTTCATAGGAAGAAAATGGGACAGAGCATTTCATAAGGAAGGAGCAGAACAGTATTTGTTCATTTGACCAAAGAAAAATGTATATCATTTGGAGTTCCCTATTCTGGGCTTAAATTTTAGTGTGGGTACAAAGCTGTAAGGTACTTAGGTTTATGTTACAATAATCTAAAACTTGTGTTTTCTTCTATTTTGTATGGTAAATATGTTGATACATGCAAATATAGGTACATATATGTGTTTATATACATATGTGTATGTGTATAAAACCAAGAGGCCAGAGAAGTCAAAATATTTAAGCTAGAAAACATTTTATTTGATTACAGTTTAACCGTGGAAGTGGAAGTAAGGCCAAAATACGCCTTATTCCTTGGTTTCAATCTTTGCCACAAACATTTGCTTTTAGTTTAAATTTCAAGGCTTACCTCTGGCTAGTGGCTCTAACCATCTCCAAAAACCAGATTGCCACTTTCCTTGGGTGACAGCCCGTAGAACAGAAGTTTTAGGCCTGGTGTGCCCCAAAGCCCTAACAGCTTTTGCTCCCACTACTTCTTTCCCTTGGCCTCCCAGGGCATCTCACAGATTATCATTCTTTCAGGATTTCCACGTTCTGATGGGTAATGTTCACATGGCCCGACTATGGCTTTTCACCAGCTGACAGTTTTATCCAAGGATCCCTTTGTTCTGTTAGTCAGTCCCCTATCCATTGCAGAAAGATTACTTTGAAAATCCAAGCACTTCTTAGGTAAAAGGAACCAGTTTCCCAAGATGAAGCATAGAAAAGAGGCTCACGCAATCATGCCAAGACTACACCTGTTTCAGGGTGTCAGTGATTTTACTCCTTTAAAGCCCAGAAAGTGTTGTGAAATATATATTCCCATAACCAGGGCAGTAAGTTCCAGTGTAAAACAAGTCATGTGGCAATTTGTCAGAGAAACGGAAATGCAGAGGAGAAGGCCTACAGGTCCATACACATGACAGATGCCCTTCCACCGCCACCGAGCACACTTACGGTCAGCATCGCAAACATCAGCTGGCACACGTTGAAGGCGTGTCTCCAGTTGTGGTAGAGAACCATTCGATAATTTTTCCTCACAGTCAATAACCACCTGCACAGCGTCTGAAATGGGAAGGGAAAGGTGGAATCAGGCGCTTGGATGTGTCCCCAGCAGATTGTTATCAAAACAGTGCGTTACATCTGAGTGATCTTCACCACCCAAGAGTCCTTCCACAAACCTCCCAGGTTCCTCACGCTAATCCCAGAAGGGGTGCAGGCTGAGTGATGTCATCCTCTAGTCGCGTTTGGGAAACATGGCTACCGTGTTGACCCAGACAGATCACCCTGTCAGAACATCTTACCTCATAGTCAATTTTAAATTTCTGAACCATCCCCAGCTCCATGAACATCCGGAGAGCGGCTGTGATCATGGCGTCAACATCAAGAGAGAAGTCATCAAAATGGATGTCATTGATGGCAAGTTCTGACACCAGAGGGACGTTGGCTGCCTACAGAACAGAGGCCATAAGTCAAGCCAAGTTCACCAGCTTTTCCAAACCCCTCATCTTGCTCTCCTTTCCTGCTTATCAGACATGCCGCATAAATCAGACCTGACCTGCACTTACACTCCAAGACAGCTAAACTCTGAGCTGGAAATGTCTTTTGTTTCCCAACTGCAAATGCCCCAAGCAAATGAAGGCGGGGGCGGGGTGGGGGGGGCGGCAGGAGGAAGCTAATCTGAAGAAAAAATATACACAGTGGATCTCATCTGCAGAATTTAGAATACAAAGCTGTCTCGTTTACTGAAAACTGTAGTCATACAATATATTCTGATGCATATTACAGAGCACTAAACACAAGAAACATCTGGGCAGCCAGCAGCTGTGAATTTTAATTGCTGCTATTCAGAGGAGGACATGGGAATACACCTCTTTGCGTGTTTCTTGTATTCTTATATCCTTGTTTTTTTGTATCCTTATTTCCTTGTTTCTTGTATCCTTATATCCTATAGCTCGGCACATGCACTTTGTTGCACATGTGTTCTGTATATTCAGAAGGATGGGAAGGATCAGACACAGCAGCTCTGGCAAAAATGTTTTCTTATTAGAATAGAGATGTTTGGAGGATCAGCACCAGCATATGTTTCACCGAAAGAGGAAATGTACAATACCGTCTAGTTTCATTCTATAGAAACATCAAAACATAACTGCAATACTGGTCATACATATTCAGGATTTTCAAAACACTCATGTTAGGCAGCTGTCCATCAGTCCCTCCCTCCCACCCCCCAAGTTTAAAGGGAAGAAAAAAAACTTGGGGGAACCATTTTCATGCTGATTTCCTTGGGTTCACCATATCCTTTGGACCACTCTTGATAAGGGAATAATTTCTACTTTTCAGGTTATCAGGGACATTCTGGGTTCATATTTCTAGTCTATTCACTGGGTGTAGATTACTCTCAAGGAGTTATCTTCACCCTGAGACTATTTTGGCTGAGCAATGAAATCCAGCGCAGGTCACTCCAAGCACCTTCTAGAAACCATATAATCAATCTTCCTTCCCAACTCCATGTTCCTCAGTAAGAGTTTACATCTCTAGGTTAAAATCCGAACACTGTTTAATCCCCACAACACAGAAGAACACAATGAAAAAATATATAAATACAGCAGTATGAACTATATGCACACAGTTTTACGATAGGTATCTGGAACTTCTTCTCCTTGTGTAGCTGAAACTCTGTACCCAATGGACAACTCCCCATTCTCCTCTCCGCTCTCCACTCCAGCCCTTGGCAACCACCATTCTCCTGTTTCTATCAGTTTGGTTACTTCAGATACCTCATGTCAGTGGAATCATGTAGTATTTGCCTTTCTGTGACTGGCTTATTTCACCTAGCATAATGTCTTTAAGGTTCATTTATGTTGTACTGTATGACAATATTGTCTTCTTTTTTAAAGCTGAATAATATCCCATTGCACAAGTATGCAGCTGACCCTTGAACAACATGGGTTTGGGCTGCGTGGGTCCATTTATATGTGGCTTTTTTTTTTTTTTCAATAAATATGGCACAGTACTGTAAATGTATTTTCTCTTTCATCATATAATTTTCTTAATGTTTAATGTTCTCTAGCTTACTTTACTGTAAGAATCAGTACCTTGTACTTACAATATACAAAATATGTGTTAATTGACTGTTTATGTTATTGGTAAGGCTTCTGATCAATATCAGGCTACTAGCGGTTACGTTTTCAGTGAGTCAAAATTCTACACTGATTTTTGACACCCCTAATCCTCATGCTGTTCAAGGGTCAACTGTAATATTTTCTTTATCCATTCATCCGCTGATGGTTTAGTTTCTGTCTTAATCAGCTTATCTGTCAAGCCATCACTTTTATATACTACAGGGTTGAGAGTGTTAGAGGTTTTCCTTAGCTGTATGGTCATGTTGGATTTTTAGCTTCTGTTTACAAGCTAGGCTCTATAGCTCCCGTTATAACAAGCTTCTCTAGCCTTCTCTGGAGGGGGGAATCTAACTGACCTGTTTCCTTGGGAAAGCCACCAAGCCTGGGTATCTTTAGGGCTTTGCTGTTTACTCAGATTCCCCAGAGAAGAATCTTGGGGATAGAGCCTGACTGGGAAGGGGGTGAGGGCGGAGCCTCAGGATGGGTTTCTAGCTTTTCATTCAGCCGTCTGCAGCCTGTGGGCCTACCTCAGAGCTCTGTGCTGGTGTCTCTCTAACCCAAAGAGCAGCTCTTGAACACTCTTAAGCTACACACGACCCCCGTTATTTAGGAAGTGGAGCCGTGAAACAATGGATCTGGAGATGTCACTGTTTCTTAGATTCCATGGTTCTACCTTCATCTTCACTGATAATTCTGGAGCTCTCTGGGAGGGGTTCTGTGGTATAAATGTGTTTGCCTCTCAGCTTTTCCCATTGCTGGCTTATTTTGGCTTTCTTGGGTTTGCTAAATTACTTAATATTTATCCGTCTCTTTTCTAAATTTTGTTATTGTTAAGTCCTCTCCCAATTTCTTGTTTTTGAGAACTTATTCCTTAAAAAAAAAAAAAAAAATTTCTTCATGGTTTTTTAGTGGGGCCTGTGGAAGGCACAAAAGAAAATGAGTCTGTTCCCTCTACCATGGTTATCCAAAAATCGCTGATTATCCAAAAATCCAAAATAAACATAATTTATTAAATGATGCCTTAAATGATCAGCTTGGAGAACTCAGAGGTAAGTTGGCCTTTGATATTTAGTCTCTCTGTTTCTACGTGCATGGGCCTGGTAGCAACCGTGCACTCCCCTTTCTCTTATTCTGTTTCCTGTGTGTTCACCTGTGTCCATCCTGATCTTGCCTTTTAGACTGTAACAATCTCAGAGGCGAATGTGATGTTTCTTACTCTCTACTTCCACCACACGTTTCAAGGGCTTTCTCCATACTGAGAATATCTATGCTCATGGTAATTTGTTCAAGTTCAAACCCAGATCCAACTGGAATACCACTTCCTAGGAAGGTAGGAGCCCTGTCCTGAAATACACAAGTATTTCTGCTCTCAGGTGAGGAGTCTGGTCCTGAGCCGGCAGAGGAAGTCCAAGCCCCTCCCAACTGGTTGCCGAGTTGCTTACATGGCATTGAAGGCCATGCTGCTCTCCAGGTGGCCCCTGTCTTGTGGATTATTAATAGTGTAGTCTCTGATGTCATTATAAATCCTCTACCCTTCAAAGGCACTAAATTCACTTAATTATCTTAAAAATTAAAGAATATAGGCATTTTTTCATTATGAAATGTTAATGGAAAGGAAATAAGAACATTAGGTTGAAAAATGTAGGGTGACCTCTGGTTCACCAAGACCCATACTTATTGACCTTGTCTTTTTTCCCCTAACAGGTTGATTGATCCACAGTTAAATCATACCAGTCTATAGATCACCCCGAGCCCTGTCGTAAACCCTTGCTGGCACTTGTAGATGCAGAGAAAGTCTCTAGCCTTTCAGAAATGGCCAGTTTCAGCTATTTTGAGAAGTAGAGATAGTTTTCATCCACATTCCTGGGTGTAAGAGCAGTTTCTGGAGGAAATTATGAAGAATTAAGAGTAGTGTGTGTCCTGACGAGGTATGCACAGAGATCTTGTCTGCAAAAGATTTGAAGAGTTTCCTGTTGCCAAATTTCCTTGTTATAGAAACACAAGCTCCACATATCTTCTGATAAGCAGAGAACGGGACCACATCTTCCAAACCTATAATTACTCTAGACATAGGATATTAACAAAACAAATCAAAGTCAATTTCTCTAAGTGTCAGTCTTCAACTTTTAAATATTTATAAGGTACCATATCCCTAAATCAAAGAGGAGTGCTACAATCCAAAATAACTACTGAATTAATAGCCAGGAAATAACATTTGGATAAAAGAACCATTTATTTTATTGCAGCAATAAATGAAAACATAGAATTATGAGTCCTGGAGCTAATTTGAATAATGTTCAAGAAGTAGGACTCTAGCTGGCTGGGAGTACCTGATATCCTTTGACCATTCCTCTTCTTTGTTTGGGTCTTAATAGTTAAGTGGTTATCAAAGGGAGTCATAAAACTGCCTCCTCTAAAACTGAGAAGGTAGCTTTACAAAGAGGCCATAAAATGTTAAAATACAATCCTGGATCCCCTGACACATGAATATTACATTTTGTGATGTTCAGAAAATGGGAAGAAACAACAAAGTGGGTGAGGTTCTGGGGCAAGCATTTCAAAGGCAAAATGACTTTTGCCAATCCAGCCCACTCACTCACGGACCCCTTTGGACAAGAGCAGAAGCTGGGGGCTTTACGATCCTGTCTTCAGGAAGACAGGAGACTGGGCTGGAGGAATGTGGAAGCGACTGCAAAGTTCTTTATTTCACTGCACATTTATAGCTCTTACCAAACACCAGGCACTGTTCTAGCATCTTATGCATATTAACTCATTTGCTTCTCACAAGGACCGGAAGAGGTAGGGAATATTTTTAATCCCATGTTACAGACGAGGCAACTGGCCTAGATGATAGGCAGCCTATTTAGATTTGCACAGCGGGGACTGGCAGAGGCAGATTTGAACCTATGGCATCTGGTTCTAGAGACTGGTTCCTAATCACTACGCTGCCTCTAAAAATGGGCTGATGCCAAGCCAAGGGGTTCCCCGATCCCTGTTTCATTCTAACTAACTTGGGTGCACCAGGGGTGGTGGTTGGGACTTAGATCCAGATAATTATTGATCCATTTTTCTTGGTGAGCAGCCTGGAACCATTGGAGAGGACAGTATTTTGGTCTTTTATGGGTTTGTCTGGGAAGACTCTAAGTTCACAACTGCCTTTAGAATAGACCCAGTCGTTAGCATTGTTTGGATTAGAGGGAACAAGGAATCAGCTCAATACTCCCAAGTCCATCCTGAAAAAAATTACCTCTCCTCTGAGGGAGCGGAAGTTGACTTCCAGCAAACGGCATTAGCTTCCGATGGGAAAGCGGAGCGCACATGGGGCTGGTAACTACCCTTGGCCAGGCAACAGTAAGGGAAGCAGCAGGCAGCGGAGGTGCTGTGTGGAGAACACGAAGCTGAGGGATCCTCTGTCAGAAACCTGGGAAGTTTCTTTAGACCTTTGGGACACAGTTGAGAAGTGCCTAAAACACATGCGTGCACTGAGACTTTACAGGGATGCACAGCACTAGAAGGAGCTAGTAGTTTAGGTGGTATGCAGTTACATTTCCAGGGGCGAAGGGTGACATTTAACAAATTTCCTCTTGCTCAGGAAAAGAGGAAATGATTTCTTATTAGTTGCAGTATAATGTTGCTTTCCTAAATCAACTTTCACACAGGAAAGTTGGGCTGTTTGGGAGCCCATGCCATGTGAAACGTGTGGGGAAAGATACAGAACTCAAAGGAGAGAGCACATCCGAGTTCCAGCCTCGAGCTGCTCAGCGGACGGAGGAGGTGCTGACCACCCAGCCTGTGTGTAGACGACACCCATCATGCTCGTCTACAAAACACCACCAGAAGCCACAAAGAGCTGGGGGGCCAGCTGGTGGCCTGTGTGGCAGTCCTGTGAAGATCTGAGTCGTGTTCCTGGGGCCAGACAAACAATAATGAGATGATCACACACTGCAGCTCACAGGCTCAATTGATATGTGGAAACAGTAACATTCAGAACATAAGAGAGAATATAAATGTCTCAGAATTCTCAAGAAATATTTAATTATAAGGTCTTATCCTATCTCAGGTTAAAATATAACCACAGTATATTTTAACATGTTTTTATGTTAAAACATGGACTTTACGCCTTTAACTCAGTCTACACTGTTTTTATCATGTAACTCCCTCTTTGAAAACCTCTAAGTGTTCAATGTGGCCTGCGCTGAATGAAATAAAATTCCTTAGCTTGCCCATCCACGTTACCATCTTTCAGTCGTCTGTGCAAGCATCAGGCTGGGCATTTCATTATCCTTATTCTCTCTCTCCCTCTGTTTCAGACGATTCTACCTCCCGCCTCCCACCCCGCCCCCATGTGGGTTTACTTCTTCTTTACCTTGTTCCAGTTGAAATTCAAACGTTATCTTCTTTACAAGTTCATTTCCATTCATGTATTCCTATCTCATCCTACAGTGATGTTGTCCTTCTCTGCAGTTACAGAAATCACTGTAATATTTACAGTCACTTTATACTCTAGGGTTTTCACGTGTGCGCATTAGAGCAGGCAGTAGGACCCTGATCAGATATGCCCATTGGTTTGAAAGTGATTATTTGTGATTGGGGGGGAGGGTCCCGTAGCTTTCTTCTGACTCCTTCTGGTTTAACATGTGTTCTGTAGCCAACGAACTCACCAGGTGACCCTCCTGTACATGCTGAGGGCTATTCCTCCCGGAATCTTGGTATACATGAATACTTAAGCTTCACCTAAATAGTGGCAACCCTTCCCATTATACAGCTAACCAAGTCCAAGGGCATTTTATGTATTTGTCTTTTTTAAGTGTGTAAAAGCAAGGAAGATTTGTAGTCAATAATCACTATAACAAAAAAGAGAGGAAAGTTTAAAGAAATATGAACTCTTAGGGACAGTATGTTCCTTTTCTTACTAACCTTTAGTTATTCTCAGTTACTGCTTCATTCACTTTGGTTTTTTTTGGGCTTGAGTATACATATTACTTTGAATCTCTTAATAGGAGACTGGAACATTTATTATCTCTTGACATGCGATTTTCAGAAATTTCACCGGAAGTTAAAAATCTTCTGGCCTTTCTTTTATTTCTGTTTGAGCTGTTCCAGCTAAACAATCTCAGCTTGATGTGTTTCCTATTGATCTCAGGAACCACCTTTGTTATCTTTCACGCACTAACTTAAGCCTCAGGAGGCACGATTCCCACAGAGTTTTCTTATCATGGTGAGAACAAAAAGTAAAAGAAACATCAGAGTGAGTGTTCCCTTTGGGAACAGAGAAACTTTCTTCTGTGTGATGTGTTTTTAACACTGCCTCTTTCATATTTCTAATGCGCCCTCCTTATTTATGTTTATCAGCAAAACAGTCTCCACAGCAGCACTGAAAATTTCAATACTGCCTTTCCACAGAAACTGGTCCTTTTTAAAGAGATTTTATTTTTTCTAGCATATAACATTTAAGATAAAATAAAAAAGTAATTCGATATAGTTTTTTTAAAGGTATCAAGCATTACTTCTTAAACACATGCAGATATCCCAGGTCAGTTGATGCAGTATTTGTTTATATGCTTCCGTGTTTTCTGTAGTTTCTTTATGAAAGAAGATCGTTTAAGAGTACAAGATTAATCTGTCTTGCGTTGAGTACATTACAGTGGTCTTAAAGGCAGTGGGTAAGGTGAAAGAGAATCAGCACTAAGAGATGATGATGTGTTGAATCTTTAATTTAAAATCAAGCCAACGTCCCTGAGTGAGGTGAGTGCTGTGAAGTAATTTTTCTTTTTCTTTTTTTTTTAAAGTAATTTTTCTTTTAAAAAATGTTTCTGTTAAAGAAGTTTATTGCTTTCTTATTAAAGTTTAGTCAGTACGGTATATACAAGTGTTGTTTTGCTGTTACTGGTGATAGTGGTACACACATAACCTGGTTTGGTCCCAAAACTTTTTAATGTGGATTTCAAAAATCCATGCAATAACAAAGAGTAAGAGAGAATAAAAATAGCCCAGAAAGAGAAATCAAAGAGAAACTATGGAAAGGAATATAAATCATGATCATAAGTGAAGTTACTAGACAGAATGCATGCCTTGCGTCAAGACATTTGTAAGGACAGCCAGAAATTTGTCTGTAAGCTTCCTAGTAACCACTATGAAGAGAATCTGGTGTGTTAGATAATTTTCAGAGTTCGTAAGATTTTTTTAAAAAGACAGGGCTAAGGAAACCCACAGAGACACAGCTGTGCTATCTCTGAGTTTACAGAGATATGTCTCTTGTTGTATTTAGGGAAAATTTTCCCAAGCCACTAATTCTTGAAGTGTGGCTTCCAGACCAGCTCTGTCACCACCTAAGAACTTGTTAGAAATGCAAATTCTGAACTGGAAAACTCTATTTATGTTTAATGAGCCCTTTGATTCTGATGCTTGTTAATGTTTGACAGCCATTGTTGTGAAGACGATCCCTTCAAGCAGCACAGCAGTGAATTCCTCAGAGTTGGGGGTGGCTCTGGGTGATCTACGAATTTGGGGGATGGAAGGTAGAGTCTAAGGGGTTCCCCAGTGAAATGAGAAGCCACTGACTGATGAGACTTTGATATGCAATTCTTTGGACTATTTCTATGTTTGAAAATTTTCATAATAAAATCTGGGGGAAAATTATTCACTGCCAACAAGTGATAAAACATCAACCTAACACAATCCTCCAAGGAAAAGCTTTGGCTCCATAGGGATTTGTGCAGTGGTTTTTTTAAAAAGCGTGGTTTAAATTCTAATACTTGTTTTTTCTTGAAGCTATTTATTACATTTACCTTGCAGCTGCCTAGAACGCTCTTCACAACAGATGTGGGCTCCAAACCTACCCCCAACCCTACTTGCTAAGGGGCCCTGAGGTAAGCCTGGGACTGAGTGTGTTCCTGGACAACACAATAATAAAACTATGTTGTGCGGTTGCCGAGAGGAGTAAATGAAGTAATGCCCACTCAGGGTCAGGGTCCAGCATGGTGCCTGAAAATTGGAAACAGTAACTGATAGTGATCGTATAATCATCGTTTTTGGTGGCACGTCATTGTATACCTGTTAGTAATTTTAATACTGATAGCCTCAAAGAAGGAGGAAGTGGACATAAGAAATTTCAGCGATTAGACCTTGAGGGACCAACTCTACCTACTCCCTTTGCTTACTGTTGCTGATTTATTACCAAGGATATTTTAAAGGATAAAAATGAAGAACCAGACAAAGATATATATAGTGTAAGGTCTGGAAAGGTCTGTCCCATGGATTTGGGGTGCACTACTGTCCTGGCATGTGAATGTGCTTACCAAATCAAGCTCCCCAATCCCCAAACTTTTGGGATTTTTATGGAGGCTTTATCACATTACTAATGATTCTTTTTTTTTTTTTAATTGTATTTTTAAGTGCACTCAATATAAGGCTCAAACTTATAACCCTGAGATCAAGAGTTGCATACTCCACTGACTGAGCCAGCCAGGGGCCCCTTCATAGTTAATAATTTTTTTTTGATTAACATATAATGTATTATTTGTTTCAGAGGTACAGGTCCGTGAGTCATCGGCCTTACACAATTCATGGCACTCCTCATAGCATATACCCTCCCCAGTGTCCGTAACCCAGCCACCCCATCCTCCCACCCCCCACCGCCCCCAGCAACCCTCAGTTTGTTGAACACACTTGTACTGGGTATCTAACCCGACAACAGGCGCTAGTGGTGCTGTGCTACCAATATATTTCTGGAATTAGTGTGGTCCCTGTGCTGGCGGTCTGTCAGGGGGCACAGTGGAGCCAACGGGTAGTGACAATACAGTGCCAGAAGTGCTGTGACGAGGGTCGGGGGGGCACGGCTGGAAATAGCGCTAGTTCAGTGTCCCTGCCTTCATTCTTTTTTTTTTAAAGATTTTGTTTATTTATTTGACAGACAGAGATCACAGTTAGGCAGAGAGGCAGGCAGAGAGAGAAGGGGGAAGCAGGCTCCCGGGTGAGCAGAGAGCTCGATGTGGGGCTTCATGTGGGGCTCGATGTGGGGCTCAATGTGGGGCTCCATCCCAGGACCCTGGGAACATGACCTGAGCTGAAGGCAGAGGATTTAACCCACTGAGCCACCCAGGGGCCCCTCCCTGCCTTCATTCCAAATCATCATTAAATTCAGCTTTATAAAGCATATTGAGAATAATTTAAAATGTTAAAAATAGTTACTATGATGAAAAATTTTCTCAAGGTCATAAAGCTTGTATTGAATCCTATGGAAGGAGGCAGTCTCCATTCCCGGGATGCTCATTGTCTATGCAGGGAGAAAGAAGAGGAAACAGAGTGATCGGTGAAAAACTGGAAGCAGGAAGTCCAGAGGCAACAAGGGGAGGGAGCTTATAGGTGGTCAAGGAACACCGTGGAGGAGGGTTGCTGATGTGGGCATTGAAGGATGAACACAAGCTCCTCAGGAGCCTCAGTCCTCAGGAAACACTGACAGTTGCAGGCAGAGAACAGCATGGACGGAGGGGAGTTCCCAGCTCACCTGCAGAGAGCACAAAACCAGGAGGCACAGACCTCCAGGGCCGTTGATGACAACAGCTCGATTCAGGACTTGCTCTAATCGGCCCTAAGAGCCCGTGAGGCAGCAGCTCGGCCAGGCTCCCACCTGCGGTCCTGGAGCACAGCCTGAGAGCGTGCCTTGCCTGTAATTCCAGGCCTGAATTCCACTCACTGTCCTTGCCAGCCTGCTCTTTGTTGCTGGGCAGTCACCAGTCTCTGTCCTCTGTGGTCAGAGCTCTGAAAAGCCGACCTTCAAAGTTCTGGTCACAGTGTTTGTTGGGGCAGGTGATAGACTGCGGACTCTTCTTATGGAAAAACAATGTCCTTGTTTTTCCCTTTCTTCGCTGCACTCAGCAGCAAACCCTTTCCTTCCCTTTCTGGGAAAATATGAAGATCAAGCAGCCCTCTGAGTCCTCCAGAAAAAGAACTTGTTTTCAGATGAGTGGGGCTCTGAGTCCGTGGGCCATCTATTCTGAAAGAACTAAAGGAGCCCCTGGGCGAGAAGAGAGAATGTTGCCGTCTTGCCAGGGTGACGGAGTGGGGTAGGAAAGGAAAAAGAGGGTCTCTGGGAGCACAGCAGCTAATCCTGGGGCATCTGCCAAGGAAGCAGGTTGCATGCACCTAGACAAGGACTGCCCTGGAAGCATTGTTTGAGCTCCTGGGAACCACATGTAGTGGAATCAAGATTCACGCACGGATTGGCTTCCTTCGCTGAGTGGCTACCTTCCCCGGTTTGCACTCAGGGACTCACCGGCTACTTGTCCCATGGAGACTGATAAAGACTTAGCTCATCAGCGTCAACCCCTCATCTGCGGACCACTCAATGGGAGCGACACTTGTCTGGGCAACAACCACTCTGCTCAGTCCCCAAACACATAGTGTTGAAGGCCACCAGTAAAGTCAAGAAAGAGGGGTAGGATTCTAGGTACCTTGAGGAGTGCTTGTGGGGGCACTCTGCACACCTGAACTTGGGTGGGAAGCTGGGTGACGGCATCCTTGCATTATCAGTAATTTGCTATGTAACTATCTGTTAAAGGTCTGCTCCAGGAAGGTAGGGAATGTGTCTGTCTTGTTTACTCTTGTGTCCTAAGTGTCCAGTAGAGTTTCACAGGGCTGTGCCTCACACCTGGAAGAAACTCCCTGAACATTTATTGAGTGAAGGAATGAAGACCTGATAATCAAGGTGAAAGTTATTTTACTAGTACTCCCTAAGCCATGCCACCACATCATCTCATGGATTTGAACTTGTGGGAACTACTGCCGACTACCTCTGTGAATTCACCAAGTGTAGACACCCACATGTGCAGAAGTCCAAGATCAGGTGAAATAAGTGAATCATACAGCCTTCTAATTTTGAGTGATGTGTATACATCACCAGGGCTACTTGTAGTTGGAGACACACAGAGGGACCTCTGAGCCTGTGGCCCTGGTCTTCAGGTTCTAATCTGAGCTCATCAGCTGAGTGACTCTGAATGCCAAGAGAGCCTGTTTCAACTCTTCAAGAGGGAGATAAGTCCTTGCAGTGGATGCATGAGCATGATAAGGTGATCCTGTGAGGTTATCAGGAGCTTCTTCCCATGTCTTAGCTGTGGGAATATTTGCAGTATTGGGGGGATATTTGCAGTCAGCCAAGGTTGGGTTGATCGCATTAGACTTTAAAGTTGAGGGATGTGAGATATGAATGCCCTAAAGCAAGTGCTGCCTGTCCAGCCCAACAAACTGCTGCCTTTCCTCTCGGCCCTGCAGGGCCGCCATGCCCTCTATATCCTGCTTCTCTGACTCACTTGGTTGGACCTTAATAGCTTCCTGCTTACCTCAGCCTGAATTTGCTGCACTGTGAGTGCTGCTTGAGTCCTTGCTGGCCCTCTCTGCTGCAGTATTACCCAGGAGAAGGAAGACATAGCCACACATGCTTCTTCCACACTCTATGGTGCCTAGAAGCTTAGAGGACACATAACAGGGACTCTGTAATTGTGTGACAGGTGAGGATAAACTCTATACTCACTGGCAGTTTATTCAAGTCCCTAAGTCCACCTGATGAATTTCTCAAAGAGAAATAGGAAATTAAAGAATATTACAAAAGAGACTTATAGAAGATAACCTAGATCATCCTCTAGAAAATGACACAGATTCTATATCAAATAATATAGATCCAAACAACATTGTTCCCATTTAAAAGAAAAGGACATGTCAAATGTTAGCTTCTTATAGCTTAAATACCATCTACTCCAATGAGTAGCAACTCTATATGAGTTTTAGAACAATCTAGGCATCTTAGAAAATAAAACAGTGCACCCAATGCTGTTAACTTCTGCTGTTAGCCTTGTCATGCTGTAATTTTTTTTTTCAAAGGTTTGGAATTAGTGAGCAGGCTTAGATGTTAATTTCACGAACAGAAACTTGCAAGACTGTCGGAAATTCCCGACTCTTGGTAAGAATAATGCAAAGAAAAAAACTGCAACTTTATGTGCAAATACGATCTCAACGTGGGTTGAACAGATAATTGCCTACATGCCAGGATGGGGGTGGGGGGAGAGCAACAATTCCAGGTGAGCTCTCTCTCCTGACTGCCTGAAAGAGCACCGCCAAGTGGCGCTATTTCAAGAAGTGAGGCTGTCTGGGACATCAGCCCCTGGTGATGGGCCAGAGTTTAGAAAGCAGTGATAGGGACCAGGCGGGTTAGTCCTGCACTTTATTAACAAACCGCTAAAGATGAAGGAACATCATACTCTCTCGTTTCTGTACTTTGAAATTACAGGCTTATCAAAGAATTTCCACTAATAAGAATTCACAAAAACAAGGAAACACTAATGCTGAACCATAATGGCTAAGCATAGAGGACACCAAGGGGCATGGAGCCTGGAGACTGGTGAATGGTAGAGAAGGATAATTTTGGGAGATCAAAGAGGATTGGAAGCTCAACTTTCTTTCTTTACAGTTTTACAGTAGATGTCTATCTGCCCCTGTCTTGTGTATGCTGGATCCCATGTGTATGATGGGTCCCAATGCACTGTTGCAAAGTCCCACACCCCACCATGAGAACAGAATCACTGATGGGCAGAACTTGAACGATGGGATTAAAATTAGAAGCTAATGGCAAGAGGGAGCCCTGCTGGGGGTGAAGAGGATGATGTGAGTCAGTGACCAGGACAGGGCTTTGTTCACATTTTCTACTCCTGTTATGGGCCTGATCCCATGCTCTCTCTCCCCTTGTTTCGTACTCTGAATTCCATACTCTTCTTGGCCTGCTAGTTGGGTTAAGAGTACAATCTGTTGCCATGGACATATGTGGTTGACCACGCAATCATCACTTTCCAGTGAGCTGATCAGAGTACATGTTTCAACATTCATGTATTCAGTAGAAAGTATTTCCCGTTCTGTGCATCAAAAAGTATAGGGTGCCTGGGTGGCTCAGTCGGTTAAGTGTCTGCCTTCAGCTCGGTCGTGGTCCTGGGGTCCTGGGATTGAGCCCTGCATTGTCGGGCCCTGCTTGTGCTCTCTCTCTCAAAAAATAAAATCTTCTTAAAAAAAGTATAGTAACGCCTTGTTGTCACTTCCGACACTAAGCGTCTCTCTGCTCTTGCCTCACCATGTAGTTGGGGAACTTCTTGGAGAGAAATAGACTCAACTTTACACATGCTTTTCATGGTTCTTCTATGCAGCAAGATAAACAAGAATTTATATCCTTTTAGTTATAGATCCAGTAAATATTTGTATTGGTTTGTGCCATAAAAGCCCATAGAGCATTCTAAAAGAAGTTTCTAAAAGAAGTTTGGGGTGAGTAAAGCAATCACCTGCAGTAAAGAAGCAATCTGTCCCATGAGGAAAGTGGGGTGCTTTGCTGATTCCTCAGCCACAATTCTTGAATTGTGTCTTGAGTCATACTTGGCTTTATTCCCAGATGGACAGAGGTGCTCCTGAAAACGTTCACACATACCTCCATGCATATAATGTCATGCGCACGCATGTTCGTACGTGCATACATGCTTTATTTATTTTATTTTATTTTATATTTTTATCCCCAGAGGACACGCTTTATTTTTAATTTGCTTTTTGACTTCTATCAAATAGTTTATTTGTCTTTTGTGTCCTGCCTTTCTGTCAGACCATGGTCCCCACACTGATGATGAACATTTTCATTTTGCCCAATTGGGCTGTTGGTGGTGTGTGTTGCTATCTGACTCAAGCTAAATGTGCTGGGTAGGACAAAAATATTTTGGAAGTGGAATTATATTTGGAAACCCACACATAAGGATCAGTGAAAATATTAATAAATTTAACAACATTGATCATTTTCATTTAAGCAGTTGAGAACTCAACCATGTTTGAACAGGTGGGCAATTTTTATTAGTTCCTAATAGAATACGCATTAGGAGAATGTTTTTGTTTTTGTCTTTTATCACCATGATACACTTCTTGAGATGTACCATGTACCAAGTATCATGCAAAGGGTTTTATAGCATCTCATTGAATCCTCTAACAACCTGATGGGTAGTGTTCTATTATTAGGCCCAATTTAGCCCCATCTACCATTAATGAGGAAACTGAAGTTAAGAATGTAAATAACTTCCCCAAGGTCACGTAACTAGAAAACTGCTGGATTTCTGCCCCCTGCCCTCTCTGTGTGATCTTTACCCTACGCCGTCTTTGCAGTCATCTGAGCGCTGTCTTAGCTTACATTCACAGAGATGCTGCCTTTGCTTTATTCATGCCAGATGTTCTCGTCCACGCAGTACGTATGCATGTATTTATCTTTGTAAGTCTGTCTCTTATCATTTATAAGTTGCATAAGGAAAAGATTAAGATTCTCAAGTGCCAGCAATTATTACAGCCCAGTATTGCTTTCATGGATAGCACTGAGTAAATGGGGGTTGGCAGTCTGCTCAGTGCATACTGTCTGGGGCCAACTGTTATTTATGTCTTTGAATCTGAGTATCACCACTTAACTAGAGCTCTGGCCTTGGACCTCTACTTCCTCTTCTGAAAAAGGAGCGTAAAAATAACTCTCCTAGTCACTAAACAGGCTAAGTGAGCACCGTGCCAGGCTCTCGGTAGGCCCTCAGTAGATGGCAGTGTGTCAGTCGGCTAAGGGCGCCACAGCAAGTACCACAGACTGGGGGACTTAAACAACAGCACTGTACCTCCTCATGGGACCAGAGGCTGAAAGTCCAAGACTGAGGTGTTGGCAAGTTTGGTTTCTCCTGGGCCTCTTTCCTTGGCTTCCACCTGGCCTTTCCTCAGTGTGTGGGCTTCCCTTATGCCACTTCCTTTTCTTTAAGGACCAGTCATTTTGGATGGGGGCCACTGTTTGGATCTCACTTAGCCTGAATCATTTCTTTAAAGGCTCTGTCTCTAAATGCAGTCACATTCTAATGTACAGGATTGGGTTTCTTTTTCTTTCTTTTTTTTTTCTTTTTTTAAAGAGTTTATTTATTTATTTATTTGAGAGAAAGAAAGAGCGAGAGCAAGAGAGAAGAGAGAGAGTGCAAGCAGAATGAGGGGCAGAGGGAGAAGGAGACTCCCCACTGAGTGGGGAGTCCAATATAGGGCTCAATCCCAGGACTGTGGGATCATGACCTGAGCCCAAGGCAGATGCTTAGCCAACTGAGGCACCCAGGCACCCAGGCAGCCAGGTGCCCCTTACCACAGGGGAATTACCAGGCAGCTCAATATCAGTTGATCATCCCTCCTTGGCTGCTTCTGGAATTTGTGGATAACATGTCTTTGAATTCATGTCCTGCTTCCATATAAACAACAGTAATTGAATGATGTAAAGAGTTGCTTGATAAAGCTGTCTATAATGGCTTTTCTTTCATTCTGCTTGGAACAAGGAGAGGGATAGAAGAATCAAGGCTTGATTATAGACACCAGAAGTAGAAATTAAGTTTTAAATAATGGGACTTTGCTGCTTTCCTGATTCTTTGGTAAACTCTCCCAGTCTCTGATCCCTGGGATCGTTGATTGTTAGCTCCACACAAGAGTTAAGTGTGCAGATGCTGCTCTCTTGGTTTTGGCTGTGCAGAGAAGGAGATCAGAAGAGGACACATGTGGAGGGCATGGGCTGATGAGGTGAGGGGCATGGAAATGAAGGAGAAGGGAAAGAAACTGGGCCATCAGGTGCTCACTGTATGCTCTGAACTGGGCAAGCATGGGATAAGAGGGTTCAGGGGAGAAATGTCTCCAAAATCAACCTCACCTAATTTAGGATGGCCAAGAAGGAACAGTTCTCTCAGATCCTTTGAAGAGAAATAAAAAGAAAGGAACTAGCATTCTCTGAGCGGGTACCACCACAGCTATTTTCTCTTTGAATATTCACAACCCTGCGAAGCTCAGAGAAGTTGACCAACTTGCTGGTAAGAAGCCACAGTAAGTTAATAAGGCATGAGAGCTCTGAGAGGAAAAAGGGTAGGGAGGGGGTGGAGTAAGGGTTCGGAGAGCTTTAACCAGCTGGGAATCAGGAAGAGGTTGCTGAGGAGCCCCGATGCGTGAAATTCAAGTTGGAAGTGAGAGAACATGTGAGCAGGAGACTAAACCTATGGCAGTCTTAGCTGGCTGAGATGGCTTCAACTTTTTAGGTATCTGGATCGTTCAAAAAGAAAAATGAGCTTGCTGCCACCCTGGGGTTTCCCTCCTCTCCCTCCTCCTCTGCCCCTGCACCAGCACTGAAACCAGTCAAGAAGGGCTGGACACCTCAACATTTCTGAGACCAAAGTGGGGCTCCGGCTCAGGAAACACAGGAAGGAAGGAACCTTAAAAGACTAGACATGGAAGAAGGGCAGAGATCCTGGAGGGGGAAAAGAAAGAATATGTAGGAGAGCACGGAGAGAAAGGCAGGAGGAGAAATGTGTTCTGGTGACCTGGTAGGACTTTTCTGAGGTCTGCCGGTGATCCTCTGTGCTGGGGGAGACAGCTGATGAGCAGGACGACTCTCAATGTTCCATGCTTTTCTTGACTATGTAACATTAGATGGATTAGCACAAAACTAAAGTATGTTCAAACCTTCTTTGAATTCCTCTTGGCACATTCACACTGTGGGAGGCAGGAGGAGAAAGAAGATCCCCACTTCCCGAATCATGGAGGACCTGCCAGGAGACGGATCAGGCAGGAGGTGCAGCAGGCCACTGGTCCAGATTATGTTATTTCAATCAGTGTTTCTCAGGGGATTTTCCTGATTGGGCCTCTTCATTGGATAACTTCTGAAAGGGACGCCCAGTGACTATGATGAATGTTATTATTGTTTTTGATGATTTACTTCTCTCCATATGAGAAGATTCTCCATGCCTTTGTACTACCACATGACCCTGTGCCTCCTGTGGATGGCAATATTTCCCTGCCCATTGACCTCAGGCTTGGTCATGACTTGCTCTGGCCCATGGGATGTGAGTGGGGGTGACTGGACACCATTCTCCCCCAAATACACACATACACACAGGGTGCAAATCTCATGTGGTTTCCAGTTCTCTAGCTCAAGCCCTGGAATGAAGATGTGTGGAAGGAGCCAGCCAGAGCTGACAGACAGCTGACAAACAGTGAGAACTAGAACAAACCTCTGCTGTGGTTCTTTCCTCAAGGCAACCTAATGAGAGTTGCTATAATGACCCTATCCTTTGTACACTCTCCTTATTATATATTGCCCTGGCTTTTTTAGGTCCAGTGTCCATAACAAAGAATAACTGTTTCCATTCATGGATACTTTTCCTTTTTATCCCAAACAATAGCAGACTTTGTATGTGACCGAAAAATCATGATATAAGAAGAGGGAGGGAAAAAAAAAAAAGTAGAGGGAGAAGAACTACCATATTGGGAAAAGAAAAAGAGACTGAGTGTGTCCCAGGTCTTTGGGAGACTTGGCACTGTTGGGTATTAAAGCACATTGGCCAGAATGCTCACCAGAGCATATACAGCCCCTATCAACACTAGAGTGGCTCCTAGCACCCCTAGGCAGAAAACACCAGCTTCCACCTTAAGTCAGTGGTTTTGGTACTTGGTTCCATTCTAGATGCAAATGGAGATTTCCAGACCCTAACTTGAAATTCTGCTTTAGTAAGTCTAGGATGCAGGCCCTGGAGTCTTTATTCTCTAAGTATTCCCCAAGTGATGCTGGTGAGACCCCATGTTGGGACATCACCACCAGTCCCCCGCCCCCCAACTGACAGTCTTATATGGCTGTAAGGGTACCAGAGGAATCCAGACTGTGCCCAGGTTCTGGTTAGAAGGCTGGCATTGGATGTTGGCTTCTCCAGGCTGGGTGAGAGTCTGTGCCCAACACTGGAGAGCTCTGAAAATCTGAGTAACACTCACCCTCCAGTGGTCCTTCTAGGATGGGGGGCAGCAATGGCACCAGTGAGTGTACCTGTTCTCCTTGGCCCCTCCTCACCTTCTCCCCTGCAAACTTCTCAGGTGAACTGAGTCCTCCTTTACCAGTGAAAGGCAGGAATGACTTCATTCCTTGGAGCTGGTCAAGCAAAGCCAAGGAAACCAAGGTTTCCTCTACTGAAGTCTGTGTAGGTGTTGACAACATGCCCTGTTGGCTCACTGTTTACTTGAGGAAGGTGCTCTGAGATGTCTCATGCTCAGTGGACACTGCAACTGAAGCCTCCAAGGAACCAGACCTGACCTCCAGGAAGAAAGGTAAATAAAAACGTATAGGAAGGCAACCAGCCACCAGAGAGAAATAGAGTTGCTAAAAGACACAGAAGACAATTTGCACATCACCATCATCACCATCACATCTAAGGATAACTGCAGGAAAGTGGGACCAAAAAATGTGACTTAAAACAAAAATCAGGGGCTCCTGGGTGGCTCAGTGGGTTAAGCCTCTGCCTTTGGCTCAGGTCATGATCTCAAGGTCCTGGGATCGAGTCCCGCATTGGGCTCTCTGCTCGGCAAGGAGCCTGCTTCCTCTTCTCTCTCTGCCTGCCTCTCTGCCTACTTGTGATTTCTCTCTGTCAAATATATAAATAAAATCTTAAAAAAAAAAATCAGTAGATAAATGAAGAAGATAGGTCTCATTTAGATCCGAAGTAGTGAGTTGGAAGGTCAAGTGAAAGAAATGTACTGAAGCACAAAGAAAAACAGAAACATTTGGAGATCTAGAAATCTGGAAAGAAAAGACAAAATACCTGGAGGATAGATCCAGGAGGAAATGAGCAAACACCAAGAATTCCAGGAGGGGAAAAAGCAACTTACCGAGGAGAGGAAATAGTTAAACAACCAAAATAGGCCATCTCCCTAAATTGATGAAAGACTGAAGTCTACAGAAACAATGAAAAATGCCCCACACCCAGACATATTCTGATAAAATTCCTGAAATCTAAGGTAGAAGGAAAAAAAAAATCTACAAGCTGCTAAACATGAACAATGAGATCTTAAACAAGAAAAGGAATCATATTGGTATTTCGTTTCTCAAAGCAACCTTGAAGCAAAAGACAACTTCTATGCCCAATGTGAGACAAAGTACTACACTTTGCCTATGCCTTGCAAAGACTGGCTTCGCCTGCTGGTGTGAAGGAAAGCTATTTGTGTCTAGGTAAGGATTCAGCGCTTGTAACCAAATGAGCGAGCCTGAACAGAGATTCTGAGAGAGTGGAAGATGACAAGGACAGGAAAAATTGGTGAGCGAGGAAACTTACAATATAGAGAGCTAAATCTAAATGGAAATAGTGAGAGATGGACTGGAATTATTACTACCTGTGTCACGTAAGGGCTGCTGAAAGAAGAGAGACAGTTAGTGACTGCCAGGGGGAACCTCACAACCATCTAGAAGAAAAAGCATTACACCTTGATGGCAAGATCGAGGTCTGGGGGATAGCATGAGATATGTAAGCACAGGAAAGGAGCAGAGAAAGGAAGGGAAACATTTCCTGATCACAGCTGGTTAGAGGGGGGAGTAGGAACGTTCTAAAGGTCTGCTGAGGTGAAGGCAAAAGAAGCAGTGGGGAACTGGTTGACCTGTTGCCTCCATTTAACAATAGGGTGTCCTGGGAATAGAATTCTCACCAGTGGGGCAGGGGGAGGACATTGAGAAGCTGGAGAAGCACCAAAGACTTTGTCAGGGTCGTGCTTCACTACTCCTGAAAGGGTACCTGATGTTCCCTCCACTGTGTTCTGTTTTGAAAACGTGTCTCTCATTTATAAACTTGCCCCGCTCTGGGAACTAACCTGCTATTGAACTTCTTGAGTGTCCACTTTGCAATCATTCACTTTGGGCACCGAACTCCAGGAAGCCTGGCCTCCAGCTCTCCCTGCACCAAAGTCTCCATACTTCCCTGCCAGATGGGCCAAGGGCAGCACCCTGAGTTTGCTAAGGAGAGTCTAGGCCAAACAGTGAGAGCACCTGTTGGTGTCAGAGCCAGGATCAAGATCTCACGATTCGTGATCCAGGGCTCTGTGGACCAAACCCTACCGCCCCTACCAAGTCCTCTTCCAGTTTGAGGCCAAATTTACCAACTTTCAGGGTGCTCTGCTCAACCTCTCCCTTCAATCAGACTCTAATTAGTCACATTCTGTAGCTTTGCTTTGAGTATGTGGTATTTCAGATGACCCATTTTAACATAATGATCATATTTATACTTCTATACCAAGAAAATTCTAGCACATGGGAGCACTTTAATAAATCTAACAAATGGTAAGTAATAGAATGTATTCAAGAGACAATAGTCTTAATGTAACTACCACTGAAAGGAAACCGTTTTCCTTTATGATAATGACTTGATTAAACAGAAGTTTTAGATTGAGTCCATTTTATGGACCACTACAGAAGAGGAGCATGTTAGCCCATCTAAAAGAGTAGACGGGATTGTAAATTTATAGTCTAAAAATGAATCGTCATATTTCTCATCATTCCACTTACTTTTATAAAGACGCACCAGGTGAATAAGACCCTTTCTCTGTCTTACCTAATCATGTTTTATTAAATACTGAGATCACCCAGTGCCCTCTTCCTCATAGCAACAGTAGTTGGGTAATTCCTGGAAAAGTCGTGAACTACCAGGAGAAGGAAAAAAGCTTCCTGCTCTTGCCTAGTGTTGGTGGATATAAACTATGGGCATGAGACAGCAGTTATTTTTTTAGTTCTTTTAAAGGTCAAAAAGGATAAATGATTACAATAACATTTCACCCACTGACCCCAGGTTTTTACTAGTAAATCCTGATATTGATTTTAAAAGCTGCAAATCCTTTATTCAAATATTTCTGATCAGACCATAAATCCTCTAAATTCAAATCTTTTTTTGAACGAAAGATCTATGAAGAGAGATAATGGATTTCATGGGCTGTCAGAGCACAAAATGTTACATTTCAAGTTTGTCATCGAATGTGATATAAAACACCTGAAGGTAGATTATTTATATTGGTAAAGTTATTCTTGGGCATTGGAAACTATTTTCTGAAGAATAAAAACAAAATATCAAAATAGCTTTTTGCCAGAACTAGGAATGTTCTGCTTTTGAATAAGGTGGTAAAAATAATGTGGATAAATGCCGAAAGCTATTTTCTTTGAGTCAAAGGCAGAGTATGCCAGTGCCAGGATGGGCCAGAGTGGACTACTTTCCCATATATCCTTCCAGTATATTTTAGCAACCGTCTAACATTATTTTTGCTGGATAAATAGGAGTTCATCTTTTAACAGCTCTTTGTTTTGTCTTGTTGGTTGGTTTTTGCTGTGGTTCTTTTCTATATTTCCTTCCCAGAGTCACCAAACATTAGATTCATAGTTCAGATGAATTCGGTATGTCAGAATTATACCTCTCTTTCTGGATAGTGATTATGGGATTAAGAAGCTAGTTAGCCTAGTTATTTTCTGTGGCTGCAGACAATGGTCCTTACCCCAGCCATCTTTCTTACCAATAAATGTGTCATGAAGGGGCTCATTAAAGGAATGTGGCCAGGTAAAGCAAATCCAATGATTATAGCTCCCTAAAGAACTAGGAGTTGATGTGCCACAGAGATGGGGCTGGAAAGTCATCTTCCCATAATAAAGACATCAAAGAATGCTCACTAGACAAAATGAAAGCTGGTGTATGTTTATGTAACTCTATAAACAGAAATATATACATGTCTACTAATCTGCTGTTGTAAGCCCATGCACCGTTTTGTAAATAAGGGCTGCGGTTACCTGATGCCAAATTGTATTTTAAAAGTTGAAAAAAGCTGCAAAAATATTTATAGAGACTGAAGACTCAATATTCTGAAATAGTTCATGTGTAAAGTTATAAACATGTATCATTTTCTCCTCTGTATTGTCATTTCCCTTAACTAAGGGAACAATGTATACCATACCTTGTTTTTAGAAGGTTTTAGTTATTTATTTGATAGAGATCACAAATAGGCAGAGAGGCAGGCAGGGGGGAAGGGGGGGGAGCAGGCTCCCTGCTGAGCAGAGGATGCAGGGCTCGATCTCAGGACCCTGAGACCATGACCTGAGCTGAAGGCAGAGGCTTTAACCCACTGAGCCACCCAGGCGCCCTGTATACCATACATTTAAGGGAAGGGCTTACTGCAAAGAGAATTACAGGCCATAGTTTCTTTCTCTTCCTTCCTTCCTTCCTTCCTTCCTCCCTCCCTCACTTTCTTCTTTTCCGTTTCCTTCTCCTTCTCCTTCCTCTTCCTCTTCTTCTTTTTTTTTTTTTAATCGACAGTAGTTTCAATCCTAGCTTCAGTGCTGACTTGAGCAAGTTATTTTATGTGTTTGAGCTGAAGGTCCCCATTAGGTCAAGAAGGCCCAAATCACTAATCTCACAGTTGTACTGATGATTAAATCAAGATGACACATATATAGTGCCTGACACATAGTAGGTGCTCAGCAAATGACGGCTAGAATAATAGTAATAATAATAATTGTCATTACTGTTATTTTCATTACAGCTCATTTGAATAAACTCTAAGGTTCTTGGCCATTTGGCATGTAGTATGGTCATTTTTACTGTGACTTAAATTTTACTGTGACATAAATTGCTGATTGTTACGTATTCCCAAGTACAAATGGAAAAATGGTGAGCTGGTTGGGAAAAGGAATAGGTCAGATAATTTTGAGAACGTCCTGAGCAGAAGGGAAGATGCAGGCCCAGGGAGCTCCCTTCTCTGATCCTGAAAACTGGAGTTTAGGTTTCATTTACAACAGTACATAATCTCAGCCGCACATAAGAAACCTTGCCACCTCTGCCCAGTAAAATACAAATCACTGACTACCCACTTTTATTTTAGGCAGTTAGACAGTTAGTACATCGTTAATTCCTGCACATTCTCAAGCTCAATATCATTGTCAGTTCCGTTTTATTTCCACCTCCTTTCCGAGATCCCCTGTTGGAGGTAAAGACCTGCTCCCTGAACGTCTCTGGATATTTTTCTAAGGCAATATGAATCTTCAGGAGCTCCCCTTCTTTGAGGCAATTTACTACTCAAAACAGCAACACATTTTCTTTTCAGGGTAGAAATACTGACAATAAAAACGGAACAGCTTTGAAATATATGTTACCGTAATTAAAGTGACTTGATCTTTGGAAATTTCTGAGACAAGTCTTTATTGCGTCTATTATTTAATGATGAGCACGAGCATTAAAGGCTCAGGCTCAGAATACTATCAATGCCAGCATCTGGATGTCCTCGGCATTTCTGATCACAGAATGTGGCTGCTAACGGATGCCTCTGCTTGTTTTCTTTTTAGGACTCCCTGTGCCTTTCCTTTGAAGACCTGCGGATCCAGACCAGCATGTGCTCAGACAGGCATGTCTGTTACAGAAGCCATGAGCAGGTGCACTTTGAAAAAGGTGCGGTCAAACGTGGCTGTGCAAAGTTGTTATATTCCACCGTACGAGGCACAATGCCCACCAGGGCACAAGGTCTCAGAAATGGGGTAGTAAAATCACCTTTTTAGCTTCATTTAATCGAGTATTTATCAGAACACTTTGGGCGGGTGGGTGGCACATCACATTATTAATATTCTGTGGACGGTGTTCTAATGGGATACGAGTCTGGAAAACATTAGCTAGAGCTGTACTTTTCATTCCTAGCTCCATAAAAGACTCACCTGGGAGCTTTAAGAAATATGTATGCCAATGCCAGTCCTCTGCCTACTTCTTTTTAATTGATCTGGGGGTGATACCAGGTAGTGGTATTGTTTTTAAAGGCTCTCTTCCCTGGGTAAGTCTAATGTCAGTCAGGGCTAAGAATCTCTGGCAGAGGCCTGACTCTATGCCCTCAGTGCTCCCCTCTCCAGTGCACAGAACAGAGCTCTAATGGGTCAGAGAAAGACGTTTTCTCTGGGGTCAGATCTGGATCATTAATTGATCTTGAAGTTTTAGCTGACATGTTGATTTGCTGGTTTCACTGGCCCACTCCCTACCATACTCTTTGGTAGTTGCCATGTTCAGTGGGAAGGAACAGGCTGTCGTTTTATCCAGAACCTTCCCTGAAAACCTGTATCTGCTGTATCACGACTTCAGGTAAGTGAGGAATTGCTCTTCCTCGTGAAAAACGGTGAGGACCTCTATTGTAGGCAAGCCTTCCAAGACTTTCTTTATGACTTATGGTAGCTTGTCTTCCACTTGAGCTAGTGGGTGAGAAAAATCCCTGAAATGTCCATCATTAGTGTAGCTCACCTGGGAAATGAAAGTCAGGGAAATAGCCTGGCATCTGGAGCCTTGGAAAGCCTTGTCTCATGTAAATTTCTAGCTCAAATTTTCACCTTGTCTCTGAGCTTTCTGAGGTCTTACTGGAATGGAAAATGTATGTTGCTTCTCCCTTAAGTAAGGAACCCACATTTGCTGATGAAAAAGTCCAGGGAGAAAAACTGGGTAATTTAATTCAGTCGTTTTATAATTTGTTAAACAAATGTGATTCTTGGGGCACCTGGGTGGCTCAGTGGGTTAAGCCTTTGCCTTCGGCTTGGGTCATGATCCCAGGGTCCTGGGATCGAGCCCCACATCGGCTCTCTGCTCAGCGGGGGGCCTGCTTCCCACCCCACCGCCTCTCTCTCTGTCAAATAAATAAATGAAATCTTAAAAAAAAAAAAAAAACAAATGTGATTCTTCAACCTTTTCATTTAAAGGTATAGGAGAAAGAGAAAAGACATTTTATATTTATCAGAGCATTGGCAATGTGCTAGGATGAATACAGTTCTTTCTATGTTGTCATCACATTTCATCTGTACACTACCCCTCAGGGTGTTTCCTATTGTCCTACTTTTCAGACCGTGGAAAGGGAGATTCAAAGGGCCCAGCTCCTTTTCGGTCACTGCCCACAGTTCAGCTGGAAATGGGAGGCAGAGCTGGGCCTTGAACCCGGGTCTTGTGATGACGATGGTGGCAAACCCAGGCCCAGACTGACATTTTCCACCTCCTTAGAGCCCAACACAAATAACAGGCTGAGATTCCAGTCTGAGCTTGATGACCTGTTTTGCACGCAGAAAGTTGCAGGTTTTTCATTATTTTGACTTGACTTGACTTGACTCTTGTGTTTTTTGTTTTTTGTTTTTTGTTTGCGTGTCAACCCCAAAATGGCATCTTAATGTCAGAAGCCTTTTCTCCTCAATGTTCTAGTCTGTGCTTTGGAGCAGGGAAAGTGGTAATGCTGTGTGGGAAGGCAACGTGTTCTGCCCCAGGGGTTCATATTTCAGTACTTAAAAAACACATAGGTGTGCCGAACAACTTGCATAATGGTAAGAACATGAACTTGGGATTAGAACCAGGTTCAACTCTTATTCTTGTGACTTATTCACTCTGTGACATTAAGAGAGTCACATTCCCTCTTAGCCTTCAGTCTTTTATCTATAAATGAGGTAATAAGAAAAATCTATCTCCTAGACTTTTGAGAGGCTGAGATTATAAGTCAGGTCTCCTGCGTTTAGTTTTCATGAGATGCGTAAATCTAAACATTTCAAAGAAGATCGAAATGTTTCACAACTTTCCGAGGCTCATCATTTGTGAAACTCAAGTGGATTCACACGTTTTGTGTCATTTATGGACTCATCAATTTCGTCATCCATTTATGGCTTTAGTCACTCCAGAAATATTTCTTGAGCACCTCTCATCTATCAGGCGTTGTGTTAGGCACCAAAGATGAAGCAGTTTTCATGTAGCTTAGCGTCTAGCTAAGACCAGTTTTCCTGCATGCTTTTTTATATCCATTAAGAGATACACAGGAACGATATTCACATACTAACTTATTAATATGAGTCTACAGAACTGACATGCGTGTAATAGCATTAGATCTACAGTTAATACGTTGCCCGCTGTTAGTTATAATTACTAGTAATTATGGTTAATTTCCAATCTCACTCTCTGAAAAAGCAGACAGCCCCTTCCTTTCATGTTGCTGCTTTAAGCCAGCAAGAGCAGCAGCTCACGTGAATCTGCAGGGACGAGCTGACGCTGAATGAGCTCTTCTAGTAACCTCTCTGCCCTGCATGAGACCAGTGACAAGACACGTATGTGTTCCGGGCCTCGAATCCTTGCGTTCAACGGTCTTTAACTATTGAGCGTGTATGCCTTCTATCATACAGCTTAAAGTGAGGAGGCTGGATGGATTCTCAGCAACGACTGGGTGTCGTCAGTTTAAGTATTTTTTTCCTTGCCTGGTTTACAGAGCAGTCCCCAATGGCTTCGATTTTACATATGCTCCCAATCGGTATTAATTTTCTGTTCTGAAGTAACAATAAGAGTAAAATGAGAAAGAGGAAACCTTGCTTTCCTTTATAGATAGATTTCATGGGAACAGCTAAAGGAGAAGGCAGAGGACATGGTGAGATAGCCCGTTATTTAAGGCCCAGGCCACATGGACTTGCTCTATGGCTCTCTTCTGGGTTTTCTCGGGCAGGGGGGCAGAGGTCAGCCTGAAGAGTTAGGCAGAACTTTTTAAGGGCAAGATAATTCACAAGATTAGATATTGATAAAGTAACTTATGGGATTGATTTGCATTTAGAATACCCACTATAGATGGCATCCTACCTCTAGTAGAGGAAGGCTTAATTGTTTCCACACTAAAAAGCTCTAATTTATTTCTCACTTGGGCTCCAAATTCAGCAGCACTCTCTTTGATCAGGCAAATAAGATTGGGAGCCTAGACCTATCTCTTCTGCCTCCTACGATACTGCAGATGAAAACTACCTGCTCTCGTACACCGGCTGTTCTTTAACATCTGATTTTTTTTCCCCTTAAATCTGGGGGGATAAAAGCATCACGCTTTACGCAACACTTGTAAAACATCACGTTGGCTGCTGAGAAGCTCCAGTGTTCAAAGATCTGCCCCACCCCCCTGACCCCCTGCCCCCTCGCCCCTCTTCCAGTGCCTCATCTTGATCTTCACAGCTGAAGTCCATCCGGACTGTCCTCCTTTCTAGCTGGCAGTGAGCGAGCCAATGATATACCTTTTCCTGTTGCTGGGTGACTACGGATATTTTGAAAATCTGCCCCATAAATGCAGCAGCTTGAAAGCTTGCCATTGGCCGGTTGGGGGTCCTGTGCAATGCTGACGCATTAGGTTGGCGGAAGAATGACAGGTGGCAATAGCTATGCAAATATATTACTGGCCCTATGTTCCACTGGAGAGGAAAACTATTTCAAGGCTGAGTGACAACTATAACATAGCCTGTTAGAAGAAAAATAAATCTCCCCGAGTCTACATTTAGGCATCTGAAGAACAGTTACGGGAACACTGCAGAAATCAAAGGGGGAGGGGGGACAACTCAAGGTTGCCTTACCCTCAAATATCCTGCTTTTCACGGTTGGATTAGCAGTTCTACCAGTCCTAGAAATATATGTGCATTTCTACATACTTTTTGTAGTTACGTGTTGATACATTTTAAACTCCAAACTTGTCTAAACAGGGAAATAATTCTAAACGATGTCGAGGAAGCCTTTTAAATTTTTCCTTTGTCTCCTGATCCTTAGTGTCCTCTCCTTCACCTTCCTCCCCTGACCTCCAAGTCCCAAAACCCAGCAGCCGCAGGATGTGGTCAGTGTCATGTCAGCACAGTACTGACTGCATTTTATCTGACTCTGTCCACTTAAAATATTTGCATCCTGGTGGGAGGATAAGCAAAGTCTTGTCTAAATGGCTTTGGGCTTCTCTTTGTAGCCAGAGAGAGCTATTTGGGTACAAGTAACTGCTCTTGCTAACACCGGGTTAACTGTTCATACACAAATCTGCCAAAGAACCTCTGGGAAAGAATGTCCTTCTACTAATTGAATTCTAATGAGGCTAAGAAGTAGATTAGGAATTGAGTTTTTCCTGTGAGTTTCAAACATCAGATCCTCGGGATCTTTGGGATGTTTGGCTTCTTTGATCTGCTCTATTCTCCAGGAAGTCCTATTTAGTTCATGAAGAAATGACTACCCGAGAAGAGGGCTGTGGGTTATTGGTTGATCCAGTTTTAAGGAGCTTTCCTGGTTCTGCATCGGTGCCCCCAGGACTCTAGAGCAATGGAAAGATGCTGCTGTGAGGTGATCAGATGAGACAATTGTTAACGAGGTGATCCTGGGCCAATTTAATTGGCATATCCCTGGAAGTTATATTTATCTGCTTCATAAAATTTGGGTGAGTTTGAGAGCCAAATCAAGGTGACCCTCAGTGGAATTAGTGGTGAAAATAGAAATGCTTTCAGGGTATAATAAAACATTCTTCTCAATAATGCAACCTAGACAAAGTCTCTTAGGAAACCACTATGGCTGACAGGTAGGTCAATGGTGGGTGTCGCCAGTGTCTACAATTATGAATTATGAAGGGGGAGACTGTGAGCATCTCATCTGTGCTCCAGGAAATGTGTGCTTTCCATAAGACAGGCCACGGTAGGTTGGATGGGGATCAAAAGTCGCATCTTAAAGTTACGTGCCTGTACACCTCACCTGTGAAGGCTGCTATTTCACTATCTGCCTAGTATCCCTTCCCCACCCCTCCCTTCTTCCCACCTTTTTCCTTCTCTCCCTCCCTTTCACCCTTCCTTCCTTTCTTTTTAAAAGATTTATTTGTTTATTTATTTATTTATGGGAGAGAGAGAGAGAGAAAGACAGAGAGAGAGAGAGAGAGAAGCAGACTGCACTGAGCCTGAAGCCTGACGTGGGGCTCAATCCCACAACCCTGAGATCACGACCTGAGCTGGAATCAAGAGTTGGAAGCTTAACCAATGAGCCATCCCGGCGACACTCCCTCTCCTTTCAAAGAAACCATGTCACACTCCAACCATGTTTTTCCATCTTGGAGCTGACATAGTCTTCTGTGACAATGTCCTGTCACTGTTGGTTGGCTCAGGGCTGGGCATTTGACCCAAACTGGACCAACTGGAAAATCTTCTTGAGATCCTTTGAACTGCAGCTTGGAAAGAGTTCTTTCTGGAGAGGGTGGCTGAAAGATGAAAAACTTGACACAGGCTATGTTTACCCCTTCGTAAGGAAAGCCAGGCTGCAGGGAGCATATCCAGGGCCTAAGAGCTGCCTTGATAGGGCTTTGCAATTTTGTTCAAGGGGCCCCTTGGGGGCTTGTTGCCTCCAGCTCTGGGAGTGGCTGGGTGGGTCTGCTCGCAGCAGTGGGCTTTGCCCAAGCCCATTCTGGGGGGCATGCTGTCCTTTTGGTATACAGTGCTCTCCTGTTTGTGACACTTCTTGGGAGGGACTTCGAGCTTACATATGTCATACAGAGGAAGGAGACTTCGACTTTTGGGACCTTGCAACCCCTCCATCCTTCCTTCTCATAAGTGAATCACTATGCAGTGGAACAAAGAGCTCATGTGGAGACAGACACATGATCACAGCCCCGTGCAGACAGGGAAAACAGAATACTTGGACCTTTGGTTCTTAAGGAACTTATCAAAATAATCAGCCTTGGCTCTCACACATAACTCCTCAGAGAACCAGAGGAAAGTTGTTTTCAAAGAGATCACTGATGGTTTGAAAGATATTTTAGGCAGAAGAATAAGTTTCTCCTTGGTTTTAAAGGGAGGGTGAGTAAAAAAAAAAAAAAAAAAAAAACAAACAACAAAAAAACCCAAAAAACAAAAAACAAAAAAAGTTAAGTAAATAAAGGAAAATGGATAGTGTCATAAAAAAATAAAGGGAGAATGAGACCTAAGATTTTTTCATATTAGAGCAATGTAGTCACTGAAAACGTCTCTCCCTCTTTTTCTTTTCTTGATTCTCGTGCTTTCCTGCTGGTCATGAGGGGAAGAGTACTGTGTTCTTCTTTAAAATCCAGCTTCAGGGCTTCATGGAGTTGTTTGACAAATTTAAGCCCAGTGGTGAGGATGGCCACCTGTTCTTGCAAAAACCCACAAAGCTTGGTTTTTCACAGAACTCCCTTCTGTCTCTGGAAAGCCCAAGATGAATTACAATACATGTTGGGAGAAATGAACCTAGAATACTGAGGAATGGGATCATTCAGCACAAGAGCTGTTTGGGATCTATCCTTCAATGGGAAAAATCACTCTTAGATCCCACAACCGGTCCGAAGTTCTATTCCTGGGGCCGAAGTCTGGAAAGCACACCTTCATCAGCGGTAGGCCCGGACTGCCTTCCGACTGCGTCACCTTACAAACAAACGAACAAACACACCCTTCGCAGAGTCTGTTGAAATCTGAACTTGTCTATCTATCAAGAACTAAGCCTTAGATTTCAGAAGGGCTCGTCATCAGATAGTAAGGACAGGGCCAAACCAGGACCAGAAGAACCTAAAACAAACAGTGTTCCACGTCTATTTCGAAAGGGAATAGGACAAATTCAGCATGCCCATCTAGATCTCGATTTCTTACTTTGTAGTACAGGTAAGGCGCTGAAAAGAGAACTGGCACAAGGTAAAATGTTCCTTAAATGTTTGTTATTGACCATCATGCTGCGTGAACTGAACGCATACTGGGTAGGAGAGTCCCAAAAGGACCTCCGTGGCAAGAAAGGAGGCCTCCGAATGGGCGGCGTGCGGTCTCCATCAGCAGCCTGACCCATGAGTGGGATAAAGCCACTGATGCCTCCTTTAAGGGCTTCTGTTAACATCCAGTGAAATAAGGGCAGTGAAAAAAGCACGTTGAATCAGAAGGAATGATACAGCTGTAACAACACAACTCCTAGCAAGCAGCAATATTTAGAAGTATGTAACAACTAGCATCCTGTTATCCTACAGTAAGCCCAGAAAAATGTGTTTTAAAGTCCATCCACCTGTGGATGCTTAACAGCAGGATGGCATTTAAACCTTTTATCCCTGAGCAGGTTGAGAAAAGCCTGCCCTTTCGAAGTTCTCACCAGCACTTCTTACACTTTCCCCTTTCATGGGTGTGGGGGTTTGATGAGAGAACCTGAGAAAACAACTGGAAGCCTGTTCTGGGGCGGCTTCTCGGGCCAACAGGGAGGCAGGATGCACAGTCCCCCCCTGGGGGTATAGGGTAAAACCTATTTTGAGCTTGGATCCCTTAGATCCCCAAAATCACAGATTTTTGATTTTTATTAAAATTCTTACTTGTTCACACCTTAATTCCTTTTAGTCTCAACCACATGTGTGAGACCCTAGCTGGAAACGTCGGTCTGTCCTACAAGACAGTCTTAGAATAGTCTCCGTGGCTGTTCTTGTTCATAAAGCTGAGTTTAACTTCTGTTTTGCGTATATTAGTGTTAATATCCAAAGATAGAAAAATCCTGCACAGATACTGTGTCCTTGACTAGGGATGTTCTGGTGCCTGGTTAAAGGGTTGTCTTTGCAGACCCCATGAATTGCTTCCAGGGAAAGAAAACGCACCCCAAAGAGAGTTCCTATTTCCACCAACATGCATCCCCAGCATTCCTAGAGAGGGGAAGAGTGCTGAATGGCTCCACCAGCTCTGGTAATGAAAGGAGTGCACTGGAAGGGACAGAGCACAGCCACACCGAAGGCTGGGTTCAAGGCCGGCTCTGTGCCTACCGCACGATGTGCAACCATACAAATAATTAATGGGACACCTGGCCTCTGGATAACCACCACACCCCCTCCCCATCGACTCCCAGCACCTCCACTGGGCCTCCTTTGTACCCATTTGCTCATTGGAATACAGCCGGCAAGAGGGCTTTACCCAGGCTTTGTTGGTAAGGCTGAACCAGAGGGCTGATCTCCCCAGTCCTTCCACCTCGGGCTTTAGCAGATAAATAAGCTGCTGTGTCACTAACATATTCCAGGTCACGTGCACACACAGACATTATTATATCTTCCAATTACCTTTCAGTGACCGTCTTTCAGGCTTTAACCATTTTCCTGGAAACGTGGCTCAGCAAATCCTTACGTGGAGCAAGGATGGCACCCAGTGGCCGAAGCGCTCCGTCTCGGATCTTGTTTTCTCACAGATTGCCCATCGCCTTTCTCTTTGGAGACAACGGATTGCCATTTTTTTCTAACGCCAGAGTTGAGACACTAAATCATTCGACTATCCCTTAAGCTGAAGTGTGTACACACATACGCACATCCGTACACACGCACACACACACACACACACAAACACACACACCCCACACCTATTCACAACTTACAAAATCGAGGCTATAGACAGAGCTTAATTCGGAATGATAATGTTCAAGAGTCCTTAACAATTTAACTTAGAGTCTTATGTTAAGGTTGTCTTATTTCAGATATGCAAATTACTGTCCGTGATGTCCCGAATACCGTGTATCAGTGTAAGAAACATACAAATGTAAACCCAGTCTCCCATTCTTCACTTCATATCTTCCCCCAAAGAGTCTCCAGTTCATGAGTTCTCATGCCTTAAACATAAGACTTTATCTCCTGACAAGTGCTTCAGCCTTAAACTGATGTTCGCAATCTCATACCCTTGTTATCTTTCTTACAAGGTACTTGGCAGACCTGGAGAACACAGGATAATAAAGTGGGACTGTTCTCTTTCCTTTGAGCTTTCCAGATGTCGAGAGATTTCTATACAGCTAGATAGCCAATCAGACCATAAAGAAGACAAGCAAGATGCCAGAATAATGAATCATATACCCCCTTGCTCAAAATGATGCAATATCTTCATAATGTTTGCTGTTTCCAATTTCCTTAGGTTTCTAAGCAGTATGAAACAACAGGGCTGGGAGTCACATGGACCATACAACCCCAATACAAGATGAAGTTTGTAATAAAATAGTATTATATATCGACTGACTAAAGAGCATTATGAAAAGCCTCTTCTTAAATGTCTATGTTAAGTTCAACCCCAAATTGTTTTTTTCCCAAGACATCATCACCATTCACACTTATCTGGCCCACAAACTGTCAAAATGCCACAGAGTTTCCAAGAATAACAGGGAAATCAAAAGAAATGACTTCAGGATAAAATTCCATGATATTGCTTACATTTTCCTATTCAGCACTTGAAGGGAAGCATTGTCTTCAAAGTCAGAACAAAATACTGGAGAGGGAAAATCAAAGCCAAGCATGTGGCTTTTCCTTGCTGGTTCTTTGGTTCTTGATCAGCTTGTATGTATAGGTTAATGACCCTGCCCTCACTAAGAGGTGTAAGTAAGATAATGAGAAGGAAAATGTTTTTATACACTGCTAAGTCATATTATACATTATTTGAGGCATTATTATTCTTTAAACATTTATAGGTAGCCCTAGTATATACTTTCTAAACTGATGAGGTTAAGATTCCTGTCCTACCTAAAAAAATCACTGATCTTTCTCACAAGTATTACTGTATACTGTTACCCTTCAAATATAAAAGAGCCATGGTGGGATTTGGAAATCATTTATAATATGTAATTACATCAAGCTGAGCCAAGTCTTCCAGCAAATACCCAAATTTTTAAATAAAGCTTAAATTTAAAGATGTTTTGTCAACTTTATGTTGCTATGTGTTTTATTTTCCCCTTCCCTCCTGGAGATACATTTTATAGGCTCGTAACATTATAGCATTTTATAGCTGAAAATGGCTTTGTTGCACAGACGAGGAAACCTGAGGTCTAGCAATTGTAAATGAACCCAGAGATCTGGCGCCTGCTTTGTCATGTTCATTTTCTCTCCTATGTCCGTAGCCTTACAAAGACTGCTTCAAAAGGGACCGTTTGGCAAGCGAGGTATTCTCTCCTAACTTAGTATTTCATGTCCGGCCTTGAGATCAATAGAATCATGATTTATGCACTTTTAAAAATGATTTTGGGTGGGTCCCTTGCCAACTGTGAGAAACGACACAGAACTACTCAAAGCAGCACATAATTTCAAAAATAGGTAGAAGGGACAGAACTCAGGATCATACAAATAAAAAGAATTTAGAAAGGCATCCTGAGATTAAAGAAAAGAATAGTTTCAACAGATTTAGTCTTCCGGATGGTGGTAGCAGGCTACATGAGTGAAGAATTTTATTTAATACACGCATGACTCATTTTGCTTTAAAAAAGCACTTTGCTTTCCTGTGCTTGGCAGATACTTCGGTTTTTAAAGGTTGCAGGTTTGTGGCAGCCCTGTGTTGAGTGAGTGTATCAGTGGCATTCCTCCAAAAGCATTTGCTCACTTCATGTCTTTGTGTCACAGTCTCATAACTGTCAAAGTACTATAAACTTTGACATTATCATTAAATTTTATATATATTCTTATATATCTGTGATCAGTGATTATGACTTGCTCAAGGCTCAAATGGTGGTTAGCCTTTTTTTTTGCAACAAAATATTTATTAATTAAGATATATACTTTGTGCCTATATTGTGCAGATATTGTCATTACTGAACACTCCAAAGAGAGTATCCTAAATGAAAAAATTGAATCTCTTTATTTTCATATAGTTCAGGCTTTTTATGAAACTAGCAACCTAGAACTTAAAACAAGGTGCTGAGATACAATTTGCAGACACTCTTATTGTCATAGATGTTTGCTTCCAAATTCTACTCACATGTTGTAACCACCTCTGCCAATAAAACTGCAAATCGTTCAATGAATTTCGTAGAAATTTTCCAGCTCCCAGGGGCAAGACATGACTTACGGAAATACAAGGGTTATGAAAGTGAGTAAGACCAGGATTTGCTCTGAAAATGTTCCTGGTTTAATCAGGTGAATGGACAGGTGCACAAAGATTTATATCACAAGGCAGAAACTGATAAGTATAATGAAAAAATGGCAAACAAGCAGATTACTTTTGCCTGAATTACAGTGAGAATGACTACACAGAGAGCACGACTGAGCAGGAGCTGATGGGCCGTCAGGACTCTAACTACGCTGAGATGGAAACAGGAATGGGAACAGAGATCAGAGAATGGACAGAAAATATCAAATAGAGCTCATGTGAAGAGTGGGTCAATGGGAACATGGGAAATAGGATGGAGAAGTGAACTGGAGCTGAGAGTTCAAAGCACTTTTTAGAAGTATTATTATAATGAATGTGGTTATTTATTTTAGATGTTTTGAGTATAGCTGACACACAAGGTCACATCGGTTTAAGGTGTTCAACACAGTGACTCAACTTCTGTACGCGTTACGCTATGCTCCCGTCTGTCACCATATGCTACTACAGTATCATTGACTACATTCCCTCTGCTGTACCTTTTATTCCTGTGACTCGTTCATTCTGTAACTGGAAGCCTGTATCTCCCACTGGTCTTCCACCCATTTTAATGTCCAAATGAAGGATTTGAAATGATGGAATCTAGAGGCTTATAGAAGATGTTGAGCTTTATAAGATGGAAACCAGCACCAGCAGAATACTGTTAATACTGTTAATCTGGCCACTATGCACGGGATGAATTTGGGAGCAGATCTTATGGTGGTCTAAGAGCTGACTTAAAGAATAAAAAAAGAGTGAGAGATAAAGGGAGGCAGGGAGACCAGCTAGGAGAGCTTGCATACCAAATGTCTGCATGAGAAAGAAGAATGAGGATCTGAGCTAGTGGTGACTGGGAGTGTGCGGATAAGGGTTAAGTGTGGGGTGGGTGGGGGAGCGTGGGAGACATGTTTAGTCCAAATGGAGGGAAGAGCCCATGGGAGTGAGGAAGTGTGAGGACTCAAAGGTGAATGGACAGTTATATTCAACGTGGGCCTCTGGAGAGAATAGGGAGGGAAGGGGTTTGTGGCTCCTATGTATACTGAAGGAGATGCAGAGAGAAAACCAACCATCATGATTGCTAAGTCAAATCACCATCACAGAGGGGAGGGCGTATCAGTTCTTTATTTCCCAGTACCACGCCTGTTGTCATAGATTGCGTTAACTAGAGGTAAACCAGAAAGAAGGAGAGTGATACAGTCCCAGATGCCCAATGTTCTGGAAAGTTCTGACCACCTTGGCCTCTATAGCTCCCTTCATCATTCAGAAGTCAGCACTCTAACTGGGCCATACAACTATCCTCCACTCCTGTCTTCCTTGGACCTTCAGGACCTATCACTGTTCTGAAACCAAAAATGAACTGCCCTTTATTTTGTTCCCATAGGGTAGACTCCCTGGGCCTTCATGTGTGCCACTCCAGGTGTACAGTGGACCAGCTGTATTAGTGTGTGGAAGCAAGAAGATGGGAGAACCCTTCCAGGCACATGCTTCCTTCCAGGGAAAGTCAACACTCCTCATGACCTTTCAGAGATGGTGTCCCTGTTTTATTTCCAAACAGAAAGAAGAATCAAATGATGACTGTTGAAGCTGATTAGAGAGGAGGTCGGGGTCACCATGGGATGGAGCTTGGCCAGGTGAGTTTTTTTTTTTTTTAAATATTTTATTTCTTTATTTGACAGAGATCACAAGTAGGCAGAGAGGCAGGCAGCGAGAGAGGGAGAAGCAGGCTTCCTGCTGAGCAGGGAGCCCGATACGGGGCTCAATCTCAGGACCCTGAGATCATGACCTGAGCTGAAGGCAGAGGCTTTAACCCACTGAGCCACCCAGGTGCCTGGCCAGGTGAGTTTTTAAAGAGCCCTCAACTCATAGCTGCATAGTGCAGCAGTGGGCAAGCCTGGGCTGGACTTCAGCCCAGGCTCCCCTCACACCGTTGCCTCCTCTGTGTTGTCGACACTCAACAGTGACAGAGTATAATTTTATTTTTCTTAAAAGATTTTATTTAATTATTTGACAGAGAGAGGTCACAAGTAGGCAGAAAGGCAGGGAGGGTGGGGGGAAGCAGGCTCCCGCTGAGTAGAGAGCCTGATTCGGGGCTCGATCCCAGGACCCTGAGATCATGATCTGAGCCAAAAGCAGAGGCTTAACCCACTGAGCCACCCAGGCACCCACAGTGTAACTATCTTTTATCTGACCTAGCATTCCTCGAAGAGACAGTTCATAAAGAGAAGCCCATACGAACATGCGGACATTTGGACACAAAGCACCCCACAGATTTATGGACATGTCCTAAGCAATGCAGGCTGCCCAGCTCAGCCTCCTGCCACAGGAGCAGGACAAGCCCTTTTGGATGCAGATTCCCAGAGGTTCCCCGCAGCCAGTTTCCTGCCAAAGGTTTAAGAACTCCCTGATGATAAAAAGAAAAAAATCTTGGAAATTAAACTTGGCATAGATACTATTTAAGGTAACAACAACGCCCTCAAGTCAAGAGGTGGGGACAAGAGAGGAGACCAGCTAGGTTAGGTGTAAGATGATTCCCAAGTTCCATTTAGACTGCTGTGAGGGCAGCTTTTTTTTTTTTTTTTTAAATTAATTAATTAATTAATTAATTTTTAAATTTTAAAAATTCATTTTCAGTGTAACAGTATTCATTGTTTTTGCACCCAGTGCTCCATGCAATCCGTGCCCTCTCTAATACCCACCACCTGGCTCCCCCAACCTCCCACCCCCCGCCCCTTCAAACCCCTCAGATTGTTTTTCAGAGTCCATCGTCTCTCATGGTTCACCTCCCCTTCCAATTTCCCTCACCTCCCTTCTCTGCTCCATCTCCCCTTGTCCTCCATGCTATTTGTTATGCTCCACAAATAGGATGAATACCCAACTTTTGTAGCAACATGGACGGGATTGGAAGAGATTATGCTGAGTGAAATAAGTCAAGCAGAGAGAGTCAATTATCATATGGTTTCACTTATTTGTGGAGCGAGGACAGCTTTTAAACAACGTTACAAGTAAGCAGAGGTGAACCGGAAAGTGGTTGGTTGGTGGGATTTCCAAAGGCGGCATTTCAGGAAGACTGGGAGGGCGGAGGCTGGCGTAACAAGATGAAGGTCTTCTTCCCTAGCAGGCATCCTGAGGTCGTGGATGGTGTCTCTGTGGAAGCACCCAGCCTACCAGGAAGGAGCCCTTAGATGCTTCCTACTGACTGCGGTGGGGGAACATGAGCTCCCCAAGTCTCTACCACACGGAGCTCTGTTTGGGCTCCTGAGGCATCCTGACCCCTCCTGACCCCTCCCCTCCTTGGCAGCTGCCTCATTACTTGGGTTAGGGTAAGTGCCACGGTGTTACCCTCTGTCTACATGAGGTTTTCCCCTGCAAGAGGCCAGTGCAAGGACTGGACTATTTCCACAGCTCTGGAAATAGAGCTGGTGGGGAAGTAGGCAGCACATGATCTGCCTCTGTGCAATTAGACAAAGGTGCATCCATTGGGATTTCAGTCGAGAAGAGGCAACCCATTCCTTGACCAGCTGAGTGAGGGTGAGCCCCAACACCTTCCTCCTTGTGCAGGGACCCTTGTGTAGGACCTATGACAGACACATCTACCTGCACAACTGTCAGGACTTAGGATAACCTTTGACTATTTCACGGATCAAAGGTGTCTCTTCAAACTTAATTACTTAAAAAAAAAAAATCCTAGTACACCCCATCCCATTGTCCAGTCTGTCCCCTACCTACTGTCTTACAGAGGAGGTTGTAAGAGGCTATTTCTGATGTGGCCATTCTTCTTTTGGTACATAAAGGCCACAGGGGGTACCTCTTCTTGGGCACTTTATTTTATTTACTTTACCAGGATGTTAATTTGTGGTCGAGGCATTAACATTGATAACTTGAAATACGCAAGAGGTAGTCCAAGCCCAAACACCCAACATGAGTTATCGGTGTTTAATTACTGAGGCAGTTAAATGGTGCCGTAAACGAGTTCATCTCTGATTGCAGCCATAACCCATGCAGTTTGGAATTGAAAGAAGGGATGATAAAAGGTGGCAATATAACACGGGAACATCCATGAGTTGATTTTAATTGGTAAACTGGCGTATATAGTGGTAACTGTTTGGTCTGTCCACCGCATTGGAATCTTAGGAAAGTGCATAAAATTACAGGAGCATATAATTGCTGTGCTAAACTCATTTTCTTATGTTATCACAGCTGGCATCTTTAGGTTATTAAAAGCCTTTAAACCAGTCATCTTCAAAGAGATCTAATTGTCAATATGGTCTTTATACATTATTCCCGTTAGCACAGAGCACAAGAGATATAAACAGGCACTAAAATCTGCACAAATTTTCTGGTCACACCTTTCTTATTTCAAGTTCAAGGAAGATCAGTAAATGTTAATGAGGATAAAAACCATTCTTTCATTTCCTCATTCGATGCACAGGGCAACCAGCCCATAAAGGACAAATTATTAACATTATAACCTCAACCAGACTTTGAAAAATTTAATTCATTAGTTCCAGGAATTTCTGTGATCTTTTTGTGTTTAGATAACTCTCCAAAAAAGACTGTTTCCCAAAGTGTAAATAATATATCAGAACCACAAAAATCATCTTAGGTTCTGACATTCCTAGATGAGCAACTACATGTTGTTTCATCTACTTATTCTGGCTAGATAATCCAGGAAAAGTTCTAGAATGTTTTTCACACTTTGACCACCCTTCATCTACCCACCACCACTCACCCATGAAGAGACTTTTCCCAACAGGAGAAACGGAGCTAATAGAACAAAACAAAACAGAAATGAAAACATCTTTTCCCTCTACCCTGGCACTCTACAATAGGAAAAGAAATCCACAAACACAGACAGGTATGGAATAGGAAGACAAGATATGAAAAAAGGTAAGGTGATATTAGCCTCGCATTAATGATTATTAAAGATTGGCTATAGGTTTATCATCTGTGAAATCTATGTTCCTTGAAACTATCCCACCGAGGAGTACAAATGGTAGTGAATTGAAAGTAATTAATGGTATGTATTATACTCTCCAATATTATGGGATTTCCATCTCTCCTACTTATTTCTGAGAGTTCTCAGGGTATGTATACCTTACTTATCCTTAAAATGTGACTACTTAGCCTGCCTTGACTCCTTCAGCTTCTGCTGGTCATTTTGATAGAAGGTACTTTCCCTCTGGTCTATATGAGGCTTCCTTTCTCTTGGGCTGCCATTTTCTGTTGCGTTCTGTCCGTACTCTGGAACCCTCATGCTCTCGGGGTCACTCATTACCCTGAAACTGTACTGAGGTCCATACCTTTCCATTCACATTTTTAGCTGAGAAGATGTATCTATAGGAGGCTGGGGTAAGGGACAAATCCAAGAGACAAACCGCACGCTGAACTTTAAATCATTTAGACACTGAGGCCTATGGCCTCGATTTCCACTAACAAGTGTTCTTAACCAGGAGGCCTCCCAGCCTCTTGTGTAAACAACCCCTTTTCAGTGGTGTTCTCAACATATCTGAATCCCAGCTGTGGCACGGTTTGGGCTGCTACCGGAGTCTGGCTTATGTAAGTGTGTATTTGACCTCCAGGTCCTTGTCAGCACCAGAGGATGGTATTTCCTTCCAAACCCTGACTTCATCTCTGAATCACTGATCAATACCTTGGCCCAGCTGCGCATAACCGAATACATTGACTCAGCCATCCTGAAATGATGAAGTTTTATGGATAACTCTGATTCCAGATTTCAAATCTCTCTCTGTTTTCTTTACTATCTCTGTTAAAAAATTATTCTAAGTAGCAGAGGTTACAATATATTCGAATGCAAGCTTGGTTTATCTGTACATTTGGGTCAAAACAAAGCATTTATTTACTGCTAGTTAGCTACAATGTTAGGAAACTGCCACTACACACACTCCAGTGTGAAATTTCAGTAAATACTTTCAGTGTCTATGTGCAGGATTATTTTAAGCTGACTACATTTTAATGTTATTGCTGCAGTTATAAGACATCAGCCACCAATTATGGTAATGTTTTGTTTACTTTGTATATCAGGAAAAAGAAAGCCATTAGGTTGAAATTATCTACTATATCTCAATTACATTGTAATAAGATACTTACCAATATCTTTCAGGATAAAATCTGGAATAAATCAGTTAAGTTAACATTCTTGATAATTTTAAGATGAAATAACCCTTTGATCTCAAATTTAAATACTTCCTATTTTTAGTATGTTTGCCAGCTAACAATAGAAAAGCATGGCAAACTCCAAGACAACAGTGTTTTCCTTACTCTATGGAATTAAGAATTAAAGCCGAACAAAGGGCGGTATGTTTAGAGGGTACACGGCTATCGATTTTGACCTGCTGTGCCTCTGTACGTGTCTCATCAAATAGCTCCCGCAGTTGTATCTGTCCCACTGTAAGACTTACTGTCTTTCTCCCTGCTGGTCCTTTCCTTATTTTAGCAATGACGATAATAAAATAACAGTAAACATATAAAACAGTAAGAACAGTAAAATATTGGTGGCAAGTTATTTCCCTAAATCGGATTTCTAGGTAACTAAACTTTATTAAAGTACAAAAGCTGTACCTACTTTTCATGGACATATTTATAAAACATATAGAAGATACAAAAAATAATCATAGGTAACCATGATTTTAACATATTCTTAATGAATAATTGTTTTGAATTACAGAACACTGATGCTTTATGGATTCTTTCCTTCCTTCCTTCCTTCCTTCCTTCCTTCCTTCCTTCCTCCATCCAACACATATTTACTAAGTATCACCATGTTCCCAGAACCATGGGGATAGAGCAGTGAACACAACATACAGGAAGGGATACCTGGACGACATTCACATTCTAGCTGATACGCAGGATGTTTATCTCCCTAATAACAGGCCCTGACTGCCACAGTTTGGGGTGTTCTATCTCCTCCTTCTGCTGTCAGCTGTCACCTCTTGCTGGCAACATGTCCATCCTGGTCAGGGTCACTCTTTTCCTGCAGCTCTTTTCCTAAGCCTCCCACTGAGCCAAGGACACTATATATCCCTGGCTGGAGCCCATGCAGCTGGCTTGCACCCATGCTCAGTGTGCTGCTCCCTGCCCTTCTGAGCAGTCTGCTCATCCCCACTCTGAGTTTGGAGTCTTCCCTTATCCCCTTTCTTTATTTGTGTGCCCCAACTCTAAAGATCTGAAGCAGGGATCAGGCCCAAAGGTCTCTGGACCATTGTTCCTGGGAAGATGAATGCATCTGTATGTAAATGAAACTCTTAGAAGAGTAGCCACCAAGAGTTATTACATACAAATACCACAATACAAAACACTATCTTTCTTACTGTTGTGTTTGCTAAGCTGATCATTCTGAACCTCCTTAAATACTTAAAAAGGCAGAGACCAAAGCTTTCAAAAGGGAGGAAACTCAGGTCTCCCACACTCTCACATTTTGACCACGACTGGATAGAAACGCAGGGCAAGGAACAAGAATTCTGGTGCTGCCATTACGAGAATGGTGGTGACCGAGATGAAAAAGAGTATCTAGGGTGGCTGGCTGACTCAGCGGGAATATGTGACTTGATCTCAGGGTTGTGAGTTCGAGCCCCCTGTTGGTGGTAGAGATTACTTACAAATACAATCTTAAAAAAACAAAGGTAAAGAATATGTAAGACTCATTCACAGACTTACCGTATGTTGGAGTTGAAAGAAGCTTCCACTGAACAGCAATGAACACGGTGGTTAGGAATTGCAGTTTCAGGGACAGATTGCCCGGCTCTACCCCTTACAATCATTTGACCTTGGCCTGTCTACTTACTATCTCCATGCCTCAACTGACTCATCTGTATGACTATGTACTTCACAGGGTTAGGTAACTCCAAGGAATTATATAGGTAAAATGCTCTGTATTGTGGTCCATAGTAAGCAACTGGCAAATGTTAGCTAGTATTATCCTAATCTCTTCACTTATTCTTACAGATGAAAGTATACAGATTTTAAGTGAACAGAAAGTTGGAGGAAAAACGAATGTTAAAGCCAGGTATTCCGATTCTCATAATATTACACAGATTTTTTTTCTAATATCACACTTACTTAACAAGTGGAAAGAAATAAATACTGAGTCATTTAAATGATCATGAAGGGGCTACTCAGTTATATATGTAAGTCCCTTTTCCCCTCTAAGACTGAAATATTCAAACACACCTTTGCCCAGTTCTTTTCCCTAATACCTAGTGGGCAGGAACGATTCTACAGAGGCAAGTGACAACTGGTCAGAATGCTGTGTGGAGCTTAACGTGACATACTAGCACGGCACACTTTGCTTTCCTACCTTAAACTTGTCAACTTCGGCTTTTGAACATGTTGCATGGTATGACAGCACCTAATTCAGAAGAAAAGGGAAAGCAAACTGTTTAATACCTAGACATGACTATTCTCTGAAATTCTCCTGGCTTATAAATAAACACAGTTCATTATATCACCTTGACAATAGTGGATTTTTTAATTGAAGTGTAATTGACATACCATATCCTATTAGTTTCAGGTATACACCATTGTGATCTGATACTCTCACACATTACAAAATGATGCCCATGATAAATCTAGTTACCATCTGTAACCATGAAGTTATTATAATGTTATTGACTGTATTTCTTATGCTGCACGTTATATCCCAGGATTTAATTTTCTAACTGGAAGTTTGGATCTCTTCATCCTCTTTACCTATTTCATCTGCACCTCCCCCTGCCCAACTCTTCCCTTTAGGGTGGCCAGAAGTTTGTTTCTTGTTTCTATGAGTCTGTTTCTGTTTTGTTTCATTTGTTCCTTTTTTTTTTTTTTTAAACATTTTATTTATTTATTTGAGAGAGAGAAAGAGTTGGGGACAGGGCAGAGGGAGAAGCAGACTCCCCACTGAGCAGGGAGCCAGATGCAGGGCTCGATCTGGGGACTCCAGGGTCATGACCTGCACGGAAGGCAGACACTTCACAGGCTGAGCCCCCAGGCGCCCCTGTTTCATTTGTTCTTTTGTTTTGTTTTTAGGTTCCACGTATCAGATGTTTGATTCGCAAAGATCTTCTTCCATTCAGTAGGCGGCCTTTTGGTTTTGTCCGCGGTTTCCTTTGCTGTGCAGAAGCTTTCTAGCTTGATGAAGTTCCATTTGTTTGTTTTAGCTTTTTTTGCCCTTACCTGAGGAGGCTGGTCCAAAAAAATATTGCTAAGGCTGGTGTCAAAAAGTTTCTCTGCCTATGTTTTCTTCTAGGAGTTTTATGTCTTCAGGTCTTACATTCAAATCTTTAATCCAATTTGAATTTATTTTTGTAAATGGTGTAAAACAATGGTCCAGTTTCACTCCTTTGTGTGTAGCTGTCCAGTTTTCCCAACACCATTTACTGAAGAGACTGTCTTCAACAGTGGATTTTAATGTACACAAAATTTCCAATAACCGTGACACAGATTGTTACTTGTGCAATTGCAAAGGAATCTACTATAATGCTGAAAGGAACTGTAGTCCCCATTAAAGGCTAAGTATTTTAAGTCAGGATGTTTTTATAGGTAGTTATTTTGTCAAAGGGACATGATGTGACTCAAGACCACAGTTCCCAAAGGACATGAATACTTGCTCTGTGGAATACTCTGGAACATAAATAAATAAAAATGCTGTGGATGGTGTGTGTGCACGTGCGCTCGTGTGTGGTGTGTGTGTGTGTGTGTGTGTGTGTGTGTGAACTGTGGCAGACACTACAGACGGCTGACTCAACTTCCATTTCCGGTCTAGTCTCACTAGCTTGCTTTTATCACATAGGAAAGATTATATTGATATGCCCAAGCACCTGTGATGTTTTTTGTAAGAGGATTATATTTCTCTGTCGTCCTGACAGCCTTAATATATGACTAGATTTAGCCAATGCCTTGTGGGGAAAAGTGACAGATACTGTTTTTGAGTAGTCTGTAAGAGCCATCACATGGTTCTGTCATCTCCTGCTCCCTTTCACGGTGGGAAGCATGTGGCCCCCCAGAAGGGCTGCTCCCTCAGCCAGGGTCCCAAAATGAAGAGCATAGCCACAGCCAAACCACAGCTGATGATGCCTCAGGTCAGCAGGACCTCAGGCTCTGTGGTAATAAGCTCATTGTAACTTATGATTCAGAGGCTTGAATTCACAGCTCCCTGCAGCTAGGGCAGTCATGAGGAGTGAGAATGTGAAATACAAGTGGGAAGGGTGGGGCTGGCTGCCTCTTTCCTTTTTCTTCTCTGAAAAACAGCTGCAAGTTTTGGGGTACAGCAAAATCTGGCATCTGGCAAGTGACCACTATGAGTGTGAGTGATGCTTTGTAATGGACAGTAGAGCAGAATGGGAGAGAGAAATGAGTCTGGCCCTGGACTGCCCTGCCTCAGACTTTTTGTTATGTAAGACAAATATACACACATTTGCTTAAGTCAGTGTTAGTATGTTACAAGGCATACACACACACACACACACACACACACACACACACACACACACGCACTTTATACACGTTGTATGTTTCATGCTACCAATCCCATTCCTTTTTTAAAAAGATTTTATTTGTTTATTAAGAGAGAAAGAGGGATCATGTGCAGGGGGGGAGGAGTAGAGGGAGAAGCAGTCTCCCCACTGAGCTGGGAGGCCAGTGTGGGGCTTGATCCCAGGTATCTCCTGCTTAACACCAGTAATCTATTCTTGAAAATCAGGATCCACCTGAAAATACCCACAGGGAGCCTGTTTTCCATTATTTTTCATTGAAAAAAATTATAATACATGATAAAAGCTACCGGGGCTTCCTAAAACTTAATGAAAACACAGTAAAATGAATCTGTATGTATGAAACAAAAAATGTTAGGTTATAAATTGCGTCAAGTATTTATCTTCTGATAACCAAAACGTTTTAATCAAACATTGCTCTCTATTCAGTAGAATTTTCTCTCCCATTGTCAGCACTTTGATCACTCGCCTCTTTTCCCATAGTTTTCTCAACAACTTCTCATCTTTGGGAGGCGACACACTGTCAGATACTATGAAGCAAAAACAAGAGCTAAATATTAGCAGCCTGTGGTGACAAATCGGGAGGAGTCGTCTTTCTTAGCAGCAGGGACAACCGAGATGCACAGCCTCATTGTTAAATTCTGTGTGGTTCCCAACATGTCTGTCTACACATGATTTGGATGTTAGACCAAGTCTATCTGCAATGTAAATCAAAATTTTTCCTACACCTCATTTTGTTTAAAAAAATTACAGAGTTTTCAGGAAGTATATTTTTTCCCAATATAAACAAAGGCACAAAAATGTATTGAGGGGGCACCTGGGTGGCTCAGTCCTTAAGCATCTGCCTTCGGCTCAGGTCATGATCCCAGGGTCCTGGGATTGAGGCCCACATGGGCTCCCTGCTTGGTGGGGAGCCTGCTTCCCCCTCTCCAGCTCCCCCTGATTGTGCTCTTCCTCTCCTTCTGTCAAATAAATAAAGTCTTTTAAAAAATGTTGTATTGAGAAAGAAATATGTTCTATGAGGTTTGGTTATTAAAAGCCAAGATATTTTCTAATGGGGAAACTTCTGTGATGTGGTCCTGTACCTCACTCAGTTCTTAGGAAGGTTATATGGGATAATCCGTGTCAAATGATTGGCACACAAAGAATCAATTTACAGCTCTTATATTAATATTTAATTACATTTTTGTCATATAAGTATTTGGTAGAGTATTGTGTCATCCTAGTATTATTTTCATTGGATCATAAGTACTTATAGATATTTTCAATGCCAAAATAACTGAATGGATTTTTTTCTTTTAGTTCAGTTTTATTCTGGTAACTTTTTTTTTTTTAAAGATTTTATTTATTTACTTGACAGACAGAGATCACAAGTAGGCAGAGAGGCAGAGAGAGAGGAGGAAGCAGGCTCCCTGCTGAGCAGAGAGCCCGATGTGGGGCTCTATCCCAGGACCCTGGGATCATGACCTGAGCCGAAAGCAGAGGCTTTAACCCACTGAGCCACCCAGGCGCCCCTATTCTGGTAACTTTAATTTGGATGTCATTTTATTAACATTTCTTACAACTTATAAGTCTCTCTTTGCAGATTAATTTTCAAAATTTATCTTTACTTTAACAAAGGAAATTCCACAAAAATTCAAGCTGAAATTCAAAATCTCTACCACCAGATGGTGCTTAGCCAGGCTTGTAGTATTCAGGGCACACCACCCACTCACCTTGTTTAAATCAAATTTGCCCACAACCTTTATTATTTAAAAAAAAAAAAAAGGAGCCATTAACTCCACTTAATTGAAACTGTTTGAATCAGTGAAGCAGACAATTATTGCAGAGAAAGACTTTTGTCCACTTCACACCACTTTACCACAGTTGGCGTAATTAGTGAGCTTGTTCATCACCTGCTTCCCCCACTATACTGGAAGCACTCGGAAGGATCAGGTCTGGTTTGGGTCCCCCATGGATAGCCTGTCCCTAGGAGTGTGCCTGATACTTAGTTGGTACTCAATAGATATTTGGTGAATCAAGGGGTAAAAAATAAAATGATCTTAAAAGAAGCTCTCCATTTCCCATAATGCTTCACTGCTTATATGATGAGTGGCCTTAATGCCTATCTTTCCATTAGTGAAATCATAATACGTCTTAGAGCATAAACTGAGCCATGTAGGTCGGGTTGCCAGATTTAGCAAATAAAAATACAGGATTACCCAGTTAAATTTGAATTTCAGATCAACAATCAATATTTGCAAAATGGGGACATACTGTTACTAAAAATACTGTTATTGATCTGAAATTCAAATTTAACTAGGCGTCTTGTGTTTTTACCTAGAAACCCTACTTCTACTCTTTCCAAATTAAAAAGGCTAGAAACAGGGCGCCTGGGTGGCTCAGTGGGTTAAGCCGCTGCCTTCGGCTCAGGTCATGATCTCAGGGTCCTAGGATCGAGTCCCACATCGGGCTCTCTGCTCGGCAGGGAGCCTGCTTCCTCCTCTCTCTCTCTGCCTCTCTGCCTACTTGTGATCTCTGTCTGTCCAATAAATAAATAAAATCTTTTAAAAAAAAAAAAGGCTAGAAACAAATACGGAAAACTCAAAGCCACATCCCAGAATATTCATGTTCTTCCCCCACCCTCACCCCACAATATCTCCCAGGGACTTTTTTCCCCCAGTATTTTATTTGGCAAACCTATCAAATGCCTTGAGTCTGGAATATTTTTAGCAATGCCAAATAACCCCATTAATCTAAGATCTTGTGACAAATCTATGGATGGATGCCATTGAAGAAAATAAAACAAAAGTAATTCCTGATTACTTTTAGCATAGCAAATATTCAAAATATTCAAAAGAGAATCATACATATATATGTATATATATATATATGCACACATATATGACACCATATGGCACAACTAATGACTAAAGACTAAAAGATCAGGCAAATTTCTATTGTTGAGAATTAAACTTAAAGAATAAAATATATATTTTTAGGTAGATAGATAGATAAATAGACATGGCCTGGAGGTTTTTCTTTTTTTAAAAAAAATGATTATTCAAGTATAATTGACATGTTATATTAGTTTCAGGTGTGCAACATATTGATTCAACAATTCTACACATTACTCAATGCTCACGACAATAAGTATAGTTACCATACAATGTTATTATAATATTATTGACTATATTCCTTATACTATACTTTTCATTTCTGTGACTTTTAATTTTATAACTGGAAGTTTGTACCTCTTAATCCCTTCACCTATTTTGTCCATCCTCTTACTCCCTTCCTACTGGTAACCACCAGTTTGTTCTCAATACTTAAGAGAGTGTTTGGTTTTTTGCTCATTTGTTTTGTTTTGCCTTTTTTTATATTCCACATGTAATTGAAATCACATGGAATTTGTCTTTCTCTGTCTGACTTCTTCACTTAGCACAGTAGTGTTGAGGTCCATCCATGTTGTTGCAAATGAAGAATTATATATATATTTTTAAGATTATTTATTTATTTGAGAGAGAGAGAGTGTGTGTGAGAGCACATGCAGGGGCCTGGGGACAAAGGGGTGGGAAAGAGAATCTAAACAGACTTGCACTAAGCTCCTAGCTGGAGGTGGGGCTGGATCACACGACCCTGAGATCACAACCTGAGCGAAAATCAAGAGTTGACCACTTAACCGACTGGGCCACACAGACACCCCAAGAATTATGTTTTTTTTTTTTTAAACTACTATTGTCAGACCCTCTTGGATAAGTGAGCACTTCTTCCATGAGTCCAGACTCTATTAATTTTATAAGAATTCCATCAGCTGTGTATTTCATGTCAAGATCTAGGTATTGGTTTTTGAGTGGTAATATCTTTGGTCTAGTAAAAATGCTTTACTATGAATGCATTGTAGTAGTTTTAAGAAAGAAGCCTTCGCAAATCTTAATTATATAAATATTTTCTCTGTGATGAACATTGTTAGGTTATGAGTTTAGCCATAACATACTCACTTGTCAATTTTTTTGACAGCTAAATAAATTTGTATAAAGCTTATGTACAAAACTGATCCACAGAACACTTGACAAATATTAAACTTTCACAAGAAAATTTCTATCCCAGATGGTTTTATCTTGTGTGTTTGTATTAAATTAGAAAATTTCTCAAGTAAACACTAGTGACTCTAACTAGTGACTAGTTAGAGCAGGTGAACTCTAACTTGAGAAATCTTAATAGCTCCAAAAATAAGTTATTATTTGCAAACCCTACCAAATACAATTAGCTTTTGGATTGAACTCGCTCTTATGAAAACAAAGAAACAAAAAATTCAGGAAAAGCAAGATAAAGCAATCATCAGACCCATGAACAAGAGTGTAAAGAACTCGTGTTTTTGTGTGGAGCTTTTACAGTGGGAAAACACAATTAACTACATTTCAAAAGAAAAACAATGAACCGAGCTAAGAAACACGACCAAGCCTTGCCCTCTGTCAAACGCTGTTCAGGACCAGAGCCAGTGCTCGCCTTGAATTCCCAGGCAGTGTCCTTGAGTAGCTGACAGCAAATCTCTCACATCAATAGTTTTGAATGTTAATTTATTGTAGATCTGGGCAGTCATTTGCTCCTAAAATGAGAAATGGACCATTACAGATATTGGCTGAGAGGAGTACAACTATAAAGAACTATTTAACAGGGAGGAGGAACACAGCCCTTGCTGAAGCCCCAGACTGGCTGTCTCGGGCAGAAAGGCAGGGCATAAATATTTACTGAAGTTTTATGGCTCTGGTGGCAAAAGTGGCACGTGGTGGCATTTAGAAACTAAACATATCTGAGTTAAGTTAAGCCAATCCAAAGTAAAGTCCCAAATAATTTATGTTGATGAGCTCCATAGAAATAAAGAAGATTTGCTAGCAGCCATAGGCTTCCAGCCAAGGATGATGACGACCCATACGGAAAAGAACTTCCATTTTACTTGGAATGACCTAATGGAAGTGCCTTCTCAGTGAGGAACCAGACTCGAGGATTTCTTAACAAAAGGATGACAAGCTTCGCAGATACTTCCACGGAATGAAGGCGTAGAAACGGAGATCATGTTTCTACTCTTAAGTAGTAGAAACTACTTGTTTCTACAACTTAAGTAGAAACTGAGAAATTGCTTGCTTTCTAATGGAATGGAATGTTCACAAAGGGACTTCAGAAACCTGCGTCTGCTATGTGATATGTTACCATGACCTTCAGAATGTATCTGCCATTAATATATATATATTATTTATTTTGTATTTTATTTTATTTATTTTTTTAAGGAGGCTCCATGTCCAGCGTGGAGCCCAACATGAGACTTGAACTCACAACGGGGAGATCAGGAACCAAGTGAAAGCCAAGAGTCAGATGCTTAACCAACTGAACCATCCAGATGCCCCTAAAAATATATATATTTTTTAAAGATTTATTTATTTATTTATTTGAGAGAGAGGATGAGCAGAGGGAGAGAGAGACAAGCGGACTCCATGCTGAGTGGGGAGCCCTACCTGGGTCTCCATCCCAGGACCCTGAGATCATGACCTGAGCGGAAATCCAATCAGAAGCTCAACCAATTGAGCCATGTAGGCGACCCTGTTATAAACAAATATTTTAAAAAATCCAAAGCAGATTTGACCTTTTTGAATTTAAAGTAGAATGAAGATACCTGCTGAATCTGGGGTAGTAAATAACCAATTGTCAGCTGGACTTTAAGATCTGCTGCTTTTTTAACTACTACATGCAAGAAAGAAGGACGACATCTGTAGTTCCTATCAACACATATTTTGGTGGGGCCTACTATGTGCAAGCCATTGTAACAGACATTTGGGGCTTCCCTTCCCCCTCCTGCCAAATAAATTTTACTTGGGGTCTCAATTTTATTTGACTGTTGGGAGTCGTATGAACGACTGTGCTGGAAATGGTTGTTGAGACTTACGGAGGAGCCCAGCACTGTGCACTGTGACTGATTACTGATGTCTTCAGTAGGTGCTGGGCAGGAAGAGTGGTGGCATTTGTGCTACATATGTGCAATCCGAATATAAGAAATGAGCCTCTGGATCAAACTCATCCAGTCCAAGGCGCTCTCTCTCTTTTTAAAATTAACATACAGTGTATTTTTTTTTTCTCCAAGGCTCTCTTGATAAAAGAGCTGCAAAGATAAATTTTGAGAAAATCACAGATGTCTAAATTTAAATGATTAGGTTTATACCTAAAACGTGGATGTAATTTTGGTTTTCAATTTCATTTTATATTAGGTATCATTTGTACTGATAATAAGCCTATTAGCTCTGTAGCCACTGCTGGCCCTCTGGAATATAAGAAACAGTGACTTTCTCATATAAGAGTCTAAAAGCTCTCCACTTGACCAGTAGGACAAATTAGAATAAAGTATAAGAAACTGTGGCTGCAAGAAAGTATCAAGTTCTTACTGGGTCCATCTTAGTGGGGGCTTAAAAGAGTCATCTTAGTTTTGATGTAACAAGCCTCTTGTTTTATACAGAAACAGAAAGAATATAAAAGTGCCCACCATATTGTGTTCAGTGAGATTTGAATGGAAGTTTTTCAAAGAGCTTGGTTTTCTGAAATCTACCTTGACAATGATGTCCCCATATTAAACGTTTAGACTTTTAAGTCAGTGTGAGAACTGCTCATCTTCGCTGGATTCTCTATTAATGAATCTTCTTGACAGAATAGATGTGCCATTTTTGCATTTGTTTTATTCAAAGGTGTGGATTCAACATCTCCATTGGTTTGAGAGATCCCTCAACTTGGGATGAGTTGTGTCTTCATCATTTATTCACCCAAAGCAAAGGTTTAACCTGATTATTCAATGTCATTACTAAATTAAAATGATAATATTGATAACAACTCTCCAAATTTCAGCCTAATCTTGAAAAGCAAGACTCTAAAATACTTTCATATTTATATATACTACCTATTAGCTAGCATATAATGACAACATTGACATTCATTTGGTAGTTACTCAAACTATCTTTTACCCTTTGCCTGTAAGTTGATAAATATTGGTACAGGTACATAGGATACAGGGGATAACATATTTCGTATTGCAGAAATCCTGAAACTCAACAGGTACTCTGTAACTACATGAAAATTATTATCCACAGAGATGAAGAAGGCCACACATCCCTTGCTATTTTTCTCATGAGAAGTGGAGTCTATGTCCTCTCCTCTTGACTCCAGGTAGGGTTTGTGACTATTCACTAATAACATAATATATAATAGTGATGCTGTGCTAGTTGTACTGGGTCCTGTGACTGGAAGCTTCTATTGCCTAGCCCATGAAATATTCTCTCTTGTAGCCCTGAACCACTATGTATAATGTCTGTTTACCCCGTGAGATGTTCCGCCACATGAAGAAGCCTGAGGGATGAAAGGCCAAGTGCAAGGAGAAAGAAGCCAAGGAGCTTTATGAAGCCACACATGTAAGTGAGTGAAGAAGCCATCCTGAAATACATCTTCCAGCCCCAATCACCCACCTGATACCATGTGGATCTGAGATGAACCATCTATTCCAGCCCTTTTGGAATTCTTATCCATACGATCATAAGCAAAATGTTGAGTGTTTTAAGCCACTCAGTTTTAGGATAGTGGATAAGGAGCATTAAATAAGCAAAACAACACCAGTCTTCAACTGGAACTTGCCACTCCATGTCATCCATAATTTATGTAATGTATTCCAACTGTCAACTAAAGCTTGTCTTTCAAAACTTAGGTAAGATTGACTCGAACCCCTAAAACCATGCAATACTATGGAAATTCAAAGCCTTTTTCAAAGTATCTGCAAATTCTTGGCAGGTTCATATTCTTACTTGACCTTCAAGTTCCCATGTATTTTTATGCTGTACCCATTGTACATAGATGTGAAATTCAACTCCTTCTTAAATTTTCATAAAAACATCCACTCACATCAACCATTCATGAGTTCAGTAGATCAAGAAAGTTTTCTTTTTGTTCTTTCCTCCTTCCTTCTCTCTCTCTCCCTCCCTCCTCCTCTCTTTCTCTCTCTTCCTTTCGTCCTCCTCTCCTCTCTATTTCTCTCTCTCCCCTCTTTCTTCTTTTTGTGAAAAACAAATGATGGGGTTACATCATTTCAAATCAAATGCCAGCTTCACCATTCTCAAAATGCCTCTTGATTCCTTCCACCAATGTGGGATTTCATTGACCCTTAATCTCAGAGTTGCAGCCTCTCCTCATTTTCCTGGCTACTCTCCAATGTATTCTTCCCTTTTACCTTTTCTCCCTTCTCCCCCCATTTCAAATGTAAAATAACAAAATTCTCTCTCCTTCTCACACAGAATGTCTTCTACACCCTTTGGTTGTTGGAGGCAGTTAAAACCTATTCCATCATATCTTTACTACCCCCAAGAGGGCTTGCCAAGGATTTTCCCATAAAATGCTGGTACCTACAATTAGATAATATTTCACCCATATTGTTATACACCATTAGTTCTCATACACACCTTAAGTTATTCACTGGCTCAGTGGTTCTCAAACTTTGGTGTGCACCAGAGCACAGATGTCTGGGCCCTGACTTTAGAGTCCCCAAGTCAGCAGGTCTGGAGGGGAGCCAGAGTATTTGTATTTTCAGCAAGTTCCCAGGTGATGCTGATGCTGCTGATCTGGGAACCACAGCTTGAGAACTGCTGGTCTAAATCTCACCCATAGATTCCAGGTTAAAAATGCCTAGAAATCAGAGTGGACCTTACTGGCTGGATGTTGGAGTGAGTAGAGAGGAAAGAGATAAAGCTTATCCAAGTCTTCTCCCAAATCCCAGTGTGATCTGAACAGCTTCTTTATTTGAAATGTTTCCTTAGCTCTATTTTACTAATTCTGCTTCCTGTAACTAGATTTCTTTTCATTTCTTAATTATGTTGAAAATGGAAATATAAAATAAGTGAAATTAGTTTCATTTTGGCTTATGAAAGCAATTGGGTCAAAATCCTGTTTAAAATCATGTCATCACATAAGTCAACTCTACAACATTTTTGAGCACAGAAATCAGAATTCATCCCTGAATTGTCACTGGCTTATAGTATGACCACATTCTTTCCTTATTTAAAAGGGTCAATAGTAGTTCTTGATTTTGCTTGTGTGGATTAATTGATTTATGGATTATTTACAGCAATTCTAAAGGCAGGCCATTTCCTTTCATTTAGTGAAGTGTTGTTTTCTTAATTTGCCACCACAGTACAGTGACAGTGGGAAGCAATATAGCTTGGCAGTTGAGCAGAGGGGTTTTTGGAGTCAGACTGACTGAGCTCATAATCCTGGCTTCACAAGCCCAATAACTTTAGCCTAATGGCTCACCCCATGTGAGGCTCAGTTCTCTCTTCAGTAAAAGGGAGGAGATATCCACATTTTCCATTCAATTTTCACTGGCCAGTGTAAGGCCCATGTCTCCATTTGACTTCAAGGGAGTGCAAAAGTGTAACCATACCATAGGCTCAAAGGGACAGAATCAGAAATATTTGCTCGTGAGCCTAATGAATATCACAACAGACTAGGCAATCATATAGCAAGTTGTGTTAGAACTGTGTTTGAAATCGGAGCAGATGTGTCCAATGTATGAATTGTAGTATAGGAATTTTGTGGTGTTACTCGACTTTCACTTATTTCCTGATTCTCTTCTGAGTTTCAAAGAGCTGTGTTTGGTAGGCAGGATCTCCAAATAAGTGGGATTACAGTATATGCTCATTAAATATTCTTTATATTTAGCATTATAGTACATGTAGTATATGCTCATTAAACATTGTTGATTTGACTAAACATCTTCTGATACCTATAGAAGAGAATTATTTATAAGTGAAGGATTATGATTGGCTTTTTTCTGTTACATAACATTAAGGAATTGCTTAGTTATTAATGTCAATCATTTCAATGTCCTTAGGGTGAAAGAAACACACTATTTCTTTCAAAAAAGTTGTATGTGGTAATAATTCTCCCAAGTAATAAAAATTTTAGTAAGTCCCTCATTAAAGATCTCAGCTATTAACACTTAAATGAAAAAGGTTTCTTTTGGATTAATTCTTAGTGTGATTCAATATGATCCTATACAAACACCTAAAGGAATATAATTTATAACTCCTTCAAAATAAGTGTTTCTTTCCTACAGTTGCATTATTCCCCACATTTTGTTTTAATGTGAGGCTGTTTTTCTTAATCATGTATGTTATTATATGTATTAATGTTTCATAAATGCTTTTCTAATGAATTCCTTGCTTACTTGTTTTTCTTGTTTGTTAATTCAAACAGAGGAGAACATAACATTTTTCTGGACTAACTGAGCAACTTGGAATGGTTATTACTGTGTCTAAAATGACTATAATATGTGCCAATGGCTTTTCAAATCTATAATTTACATATCTGGAACTATTAGTAGTCTGATTTCACTTATTGGCATACTTCTAAGCAGCCCATTATTGAGTATTTATATATTTATTTTCTATACCTCTTCCCTCATGGATTTTGCATAACCAACAAGGCTACTGTGGTTGCTGATTTGGGAGAAAGAAATATTGCTTATTTGCAGTGGTTATGCAGGAAGCACGAAGAACTTTATGTTTGATGCAGCTTGGTTTTGCTGGGAGCCCCTTTTGGAGTGAAAGGACTAAAGAGGGACCAGGCCTACTCTGAGCCACTGTCACCCACAGGGATGGCTGGTTGCCATGAAGGAAGGGAAGTCCAAAAGTAAGACTAAAAAGGGAAATTTTTAATCTGTCCGACCTAAAGTTGGTGGCCATAGAAATCAGATGGTATTTGAGAAAGTCAGGAAACAGCATTATCTCATGTGGGTATCAAGATCATGAGCCATTCATCCAACCAAGGAGTATCTACTGAGGACTTAATTTGTTCCAAGCACTGTGCACATGGTCCCTGTCTTAATGGAACTTCTGTTTCAGCAATAGAGAGTGTACTAAGCAGGCAAACATATGCACTGAAATAATTGCTACAGAGTCAATAAGCAAAATGCTGAATGAGAATGGGGGTGGGCCAAGTGTGGAGCGTGGAAGGAAAGTTGGTTAGAGATGGCCTTGCTGAGATGGTATTTAAGGTAAGACCTGGAAAATAAAAAGGACTAGCTAGACCAAAGGGTGGAGGGAAGATATTTTGGGCAGAAGGTGAAGTTGCTTCTAAGGATAATATGAGTGAGGCAGGGGTGGCCTGAGATGAGGTAGAGGTGCTGAGCAGAGTCCAGGCCATCCAGGGCCTTCTGGGCTAATAAAGGATTTTATTATAGTCAATGGGAAGACACTGAGGGTTTTTAGGTAAGAGACCCACATGATCTTGTTAGCTTTCCCATCACTGTGATCAAGGAAGCCCCTTCTCAATTAAACCTGATCCCAGAGGTGACCACCCCTCCAACTTTTGAGGCAGTCATTCCCTTGTTATTGATGTAGTTTTTCCTGTTCTTGAACTTATATAGAGGGATCCCCATTATGTGTAGAATTTGACCCTGGTTGCTGTGTAGAGGATGTATTGGAAGTGGACAGGAGTGGCTATGGATGAGAGAATGGTGGCTGGGCTAGGGCAGTGGAATTAGATACTGAGATCTATGGAGACAATGCACAGAGATCTAGAAAGAAGAGCCCTGCTCAGGGAGAAGAGGACCAGAACCACGAAGTACTCAGCCTTTGTCAGTATTGTTGGAGACTCTGGCAGTCCAAGTACCTGGCCTGGGTCCCATGCTTTGAAGGGCTCCATTCTGGCCCTCTTGGGGGATTCAACAGTATGTAAGTGGGCAATAAGAGAGGTCTAAGGCCAGCCACAAAGCCTTGCCACTTGGGAAACACTGAAGTCCAAGGGAAAGGGGACCTCATCTTAAAAGCTTAGAGAAAATATATCTTTGATAGCATCTCATGCAAGGGCCATTGCCTTTCAAAAATCTTATGCTTAGTGTCTTCAATAAGATTCAAGAAGCTAGAGCAGAAAACCATATAGGTAAAATAGGTCTGGATGAAATTTAAAAAAAAAACAAGGACTGAGATAACAAATGTCTACTGTCATTTCTTCCCAACATATCTGCAATAGCACATATTTCTAGTTACTCTTTATTAAAGTATCTTGCTTTGTTTTCTTTATGACACATCATCATGAATTTATCTTGCTAGTTTATTTGTTTACTTACCTACTGATTGTCTTTTCCCAAAGACTACAAGGTGCATGAGAATAGGAATATTACTTGTTTGCTCACTGCTGAATCCTCAATACCTAGAACACTATCCACTGCAAAGTAACTCAACAAATACCAGTGATTGAATACACAGTCAACCACATGCAAATGGGATTGGTTAGAATATGAGAAAATTTCAAGGGAATCCAAATTATGATAGCAGAATTTATATCCTGATTGGAGTTAGTAAAGATTTAAAAAAATATATTTATTTATTTGACAGAGAGAGAGAGAGATCACAAGTAGGCAGAGGCAGGCAGAGAGAGAGGGGGAACCAGGCTCCCCGCCGAGCAGAGAGCCCAATGTGGGGCTCGATCCCAGGACCCCGGGATCATGACCTGAGCCGAAGGCAGAGGCCTTCACCCACTGAGCCATCCTGGTGCCCCAAAGATTTTTTTTTTTTAATGCAAGAGTTCAGGATTGACAAATCATTGGAAAAGAATAGAGAGGTCAGAAGTGGACTGACACTTGTATAGTCATTTGTTTTTCAACACAGGTGCCAAAGTAATCCAATGGAGAAAAAAAGGACTTTTTAATAAATGGGACATACAATAAAATGAACCTCAACCGGTACCATGTATGAAAATTACTGAGATTGATCATAGAGCCAAATGTAAAAGCTAAGACCATAAAGCTTTTAGATGAAAGCACAGGGGGATGTATTCTTGATTTGTGGGCAGGTAATGGATATCACAGAAAGCAATAACCTTAAAACTGGAAGAAAAGACAAATTAAGCTTCATCAAAACTAAAAACATCTGCTCATCAAAACACACCATGGAGAAAGTGAATAAGCAAGATTTGAAGAAAAACATTTACAACATATATATCGGACCAAGGATCAATATCCAGGATATATACAGAACTCCTACCATCCAGTAATACAAAGGCAAACAATCCAATTAAAAGTGGGCGGAAATTTGGGAGCTCACAAAAGATATATAAGTGGTAAATAAACACATGAGAAAAATGTAAAATGTTTTTAGTTGTATATTTTGTATATTTATATTGCTGTATATTGTATATTTAAAATTAAAACCACAATAAAATATCACTACATATTTACCAAAGGGCTAGAATTATAAACAATGATAGCACCAAATACCGATGAGATTGTGAAACAACTAAAACTTTCATAGTTACACACCAGAAGAAAAACATACCTGACATTTTCTTATAAAACTAATATATAGGGTGCCTGGGTGACTCAGCTGGTTAAGGTCTGACTCTTGCTTTCGGCACAAGTCATGATCTCATGGTTTGTGAGATCGAGCCCTGTGTTGGGCTCCATGCTCAGCGCGGCAGTCTGCTTGAGGATTCTCTCCCTCTACCCTTCCCCTCACTCGCACTCTCTTCCTTTCTGTCTGTCTCTCTAAGATAAATAAATAAATCTTAAAAAAAAAACTCAATATACACTGACCTTTTGATAGAGTAATTCAAGTGCTAGGTATTAGATCAAGAGATATAAAAGCATATGTTTATAAAAATACTTTTTTACAAAAATATTCATGCAGTTTTATTCATAGAGCCCCAAATTGGAAATAGCCTGTGTATCCATCAATGGGAGAATGGATAAACACATTGTGGTATGATTCCACAATGAAATACTAATCATCAGTTGAAAGGAATAAACTTACATATATTCTCAATATGGGTGACTCTCAAATGCATTGTGCTGGTTGAAAGAAGCATTAAATAAACGATTTCATATTGTATAATTTAATTTATGTGAAATTCTAGAATGGGTAAAACTAATCTATGGTAGAAAAACAGAACAGTAGTTATCTCTGGGGTGGTGGTGGGTGTCTCTGGGAAGAGGCATGGGGCAACACTTTTTGCACTTGTGACATACAAGATATATTTTTTAGTGAAAAATAACAAAATTGCTCTTTTAAAACTAGTAAGTTTTGAGGTGGTTTGATGGACACAATTAGGGTTCCAAAACAAAATCTATGTCTAAATAAAGATTATAAATATAGTTATATTAGTACTGAAAAATATGAGTAGTACTTTTGAAAAAATAACTGTGTGTAAATGTAACAATTTGTTTATGATCATGTAATTAAAATCCTACAAAATCCTATAATACATAAACAAAACCAGGCAACTGCAGGTAAATGCTCACAATTCATTTGCCTACATAGTGAGAAGATAAAAGATACTGGTTCATTTTTGCCTTTATTAATTACAGAAATATTGATTTAAGAACGCTTTTGTAAAAGACACATAATAAAAAATCTTCTAAAAAATCAAAAAAATATGGTCCACATCGTAAAAGTTAGAAAAAGCAAAATATAAGAAAGTAAAAACTCAGGAAGAGACAGATAACTTACGTAAAGCCAAAGCTTTCATCAAAAACAAAGATTCTCAAATTGAATTTAAACATTAAATTCAGATGTATGTAGTTTATAAGAAATATGCCTAAAACAAAATAACCTAGAAGTAATAAAAACAAAATGTTATAATCAGTGAGAAATGAAGATACATTATACTTAAGGGAACAACGTGAATGATGGCAGATCTTTCATTGGTAGCAGTGAAAACCAGAAGACTGTGATATCTTAACATGGTAGAAAGAAAAAAAATGTAAACTCAAATAATAAGATGGTTAGCTCTAAGCACTGGTTACCACTGATTTTGATTTCTTTTCATAAAAATACTCTACATCTTTTATCACTCTAATTTGCAGGCAATGGGGAGCCACTGATGGTTTTAGAGACAGATATGACAAGTTACTGCACTTTAGGAGAATAAATCTTGAGTGTACCATGTGTGAGCAGAGAAGACACTAGAGCCAGGATTATTAGCTTGAGTAAGTAGAACTAATACAGGGAACAAGAAATAAAGATCTGAACCATGAAAGTGGAGATACTGCAGGAACAAAACTGACTGAGACTGGCAGATGTCTGGATGTGAAAAACCAAGGAGAGAAGTTAAAGATAAACCATTGTAAATGAAAACATCAAATCAGTATACTGTTAATAAAAAATATTTGTTCGACTTTATAAAAATTTATTTATTTATTTATTTGACAGAGAGAGATGCAATGAGAGAGGGAATACAAGCAGGGGAAGTAGGGGAGGGAGAAGAAGGCTTCCTGCCAAGCAGGAAGCCTGATGAGGGGCTCGATCCCAGGATTTTGGGATAGTGACCTGAGCTGAAGGCAAACGCTTAATGACTGAGCCACCCAGGTGCCCCTAAGTGTTTGGTTTTTTTAATGGAGATTATAATTGCTAGATATGCTAAGTCTGGACTTTTGGAGGTACATACAAGAACCAAGAGTTAGCTGGAACAAAAAAATCTGAAGCTTCAAAGGGAGAGAGAGTGTGAACTATGAGTTGGTTGTGATCTCCCCTCTGTCATTTGTGATTTTTTCTTTTTGGGTCCTTTCTCATTTCTTTTTGATAAGTCTAGCTAAGGGTTTATCAATTTTATTACTTCTCTTGAAGAATTAGCCCTTAGTTTTGTTAATCTGCTATACTGGTTTCTTTTTGGTTTCTATTGTCATTTATTTCTGCTCTAAACTTTATTAAGTCCTTTCTGCTGGCTTTAAGCTTTATTTGCTCTTCCTTTTCTAGCTACTTTAGGTGTAAGGTTAGCTTGTGTATTTGAGGCTTTTCTTGCTTCTTGCAGTAGGCCTGTAGTGCAACCTATTTCCCTCCTAGGGTCACTTTGCTTCATATCAAAGGTTTTGGGCTGTCTTGCTTTCATTTTCATTTGCTTCCATGTATTATTTTTTAATTCTTCTTTAATTTCCTAGTTAACCAATTCATTCATTAGTAGGATCTTCATTAACCTTCATGTATTTGAGGTCTTTCCAAATTTTTTCTTGTGGTTGAGTTCAAGTTTCAAAGTTCTGTGGTCTGAAAATATGCATGGTACAACCTTGATCTTTTGGTACTTGTTGAGGGATGATTTATGACCCAGTAGGTGATCTATTCTGAAAAATGAATTCCATGTGTACTTGAGAAGAATGTGTGTTCTGCTGCTTTAGGATGAAATGTTTTGAATATATGTTAAGTTCTTCTGGTCCAGTGTGTCATTCACAGCCTTATTGAAAAAATTGAAAAAATTCCTTATTTTCCCACTTAAATGATCTGTCCATTGCTCTAAGTGGGGTGTTAAAGTCTCCTACTATTATTGTATTATCATCAATGAGTTTCCTTATGTTTGTTATTAATTGACATATATTTGGGTGCTCCCAAATTGGGGGAATAAAAATTTACAATTGTTAGAGCTTTCTGACGGTTAGACCCCTTAATTATGATATAATGCCCTTCTTCATCTCTTGTTGCAGTCTTTATTTTAAAGTCTAGTTAAAAGTATGGCTACTCGGGGCACCTGGGTGGCTTAGTGGGTTAAAGCCTCTGCCTTCAGCTCAGGTCATGATCCCAGGGTCCTGGGATCCAGCCCCGCATCAGGCTCTCTGCTCAGCGGGGAGCCTGCTTCCCCCTCTCGTTGCCTGCCTCTCTGCCTACTTGTGATCTCTGTCAAATAAATAAATAAAATCTTTAAAAAAAAAAGTATGGCTACTCTAGCTTTCTTTTGCTATCCATTAGTATGACAGATGGTTCTGTATCCCCTCATTTTCAATCTGCAGGTGTTTTTATGTCTAAAACGAGTCTCTTGTAGGCAGCATAGAGATGGACCTTGTTTTTTACCCATTCTGGTACCTTGTGTCTTTTGATTGGTGCATGTAGTCCACATACATTCAGACTGATTACTGAGACATATGAATTTAGTGCCACTGTGTTATCTGTAGAGGTGTTTCCAGTGATGTTCTCTGGTCTTTTGTTGCTTTTGGTCTTTTTTTCTCCAAAGAGTCCCCCTTAAAATTTCTTGCAGGGTTGGGTTGGTGGTCATGAACTCCTATAGTTCTTGTTTGTCTGGAAAACTCTTTGTCTCTCTTTCTATTTTGAATGACAGCCTTGTAGGATAAAGAATTCTTAGCTGCATATTTTTCCCATTCAGCACGTTGAATATTTCCTACCACTTTCTTTTGGCCCATCAAGTCTCTGTGAATAGGTCTATTGTAAACCTGATCTGTCTTCTCTTGTATGTTAAGGACCTTTTTTCCCTTGCTACTTTCAAGATTCTTTCCTTGTCTGTGTATTTTGTTAATTTGACTATGATATGCCTTGGTGATGGCCACCTTTTGTTGAATTTAATGGAAGTTCTCTGTGCTCCTTGGATTTTGATGTCTGTGTCCTTCCCCAGATTAGGGAATCTTTCAGCTATAATTTGTTCAAATAAACCTTCTGCTCCTTTATCTCTCTCTTCATCCTCTGGGATGCCTCTGATATGAATGTTACAGTTTACCAAGTCGCTGAGTACTCTAAGTTTACCTTATGGTCCATTACCCTTATTTCCCTCTTCTTTTTGGCTTCCTTATTTTCCATAATTTTATCTCTAGTATCACTTATTTGCTCCTCTGCTCCATCCATCCTCATTTTTATGGCCCCCATTTGTGTGTGCAGCTTGGTTATGGCATTTTAAATTTTGGCCTGACTAGATTTTAATTCTTTTATCTCTATAGTAAGGAATGCTCTAGTGTCTTCTATGCTTTTTTTCAAGCCTAGTTAGTATCATTATAATTGTTGTTTTAATTCTAGTTCAGACATCTTACTTATGCTTGTATTGATTAAATCCCTGGTCATGAGTTCTACCTCATGTTCTTTCTTTTGGGGTGAATTCCTAAATCTTATCATTTTGTTTAGAAAAGAAAAGACTAGGAAAAAAACCCCAGCAAAACAAACAAATAAACAAAGACAAAGCAAAAAAACAAAGAAAAAGTGAGGAAAAAACAAAAAACCCTAAGAAAAACAGAAACACAAAACAAGAAAATCAAACCAAACTAAACAAAACACAAAACTAGATCCTGGCTGGGTTTTGGTCTGCTTGTTAAAAGAATCTAGATCCCAAAATAAAACATAAAATAAAATAAAGTAAATAAAATAAAATGGAAGTAGACCAAAAATTTTAAAAATATGAAAATATATTTATATAAATTTAAAAAACAGATTAAAAATTTAAAGGGAATTGGAAAATATAAGAAAATAAATAAAAAAAATAAAAATAAAAGAAATAAAGAATAAGAGTAAAAAGGAAGCTCAATCCTACTTTCCCTAGAGCTGAAATGTTCAGTACTCTATGATCAATAAACTTGATGTGAGCTAGCTGTGCTGGTTTTCTGGGGGAGGGGTCTGCTGTGCTGATCCTCAGGCAGATTTGGTTTAGTGGAAATGAGTGTCCAGGGCACGGGGTGCAGTGGGCATTACGAGACTTGGTGTACAAGGGCTCTGACCTCAACTAGGTGGTGGTGTTTTGCTCCCTGAAGGCTTTTAACACTGATGGGCAGAATGAAATTGCTGTACCCTGCTCTATAGCCTTGGACCTGAAAGTTCAAGCCCAGCCTCTTCAGTGAGTCCTCAGCAGAAATGCAATCAATCCCCCTATTTGTTTCCCTGGTTTCTGTCTGAACCCTGCACTCAAAGTAGCAAATGAAGAGTAGAAGCTCATGCTATCTGTTTAATTGGTCTTTCCCATACCTTATACCCAAAGAAGTTGAAGAAAGTTGGCATGATTATTCTCTTAGGGCCTTTTAGAAAGCCACCACAATTATTTGATCATAATTTATACACCAGTTCAGTTAAGAGCCAGGAATTTTCACAAAGAACAGCTTCCAAAATGTTGTTTTAAAAGTAACTTAAGAGGTAGTAGTAGCTACAATGGGGAAATAATGACCATATAACCCTTTCAGGGAAGTAGTTCATTTAGGTTTCCTTTTTATCCTTTCTTAAAAAGAAGTGTTTATACAATGCAACATGTTTTCAGTAAAGAAGATTTTACAAATGGGAACAATTCCACTTTTGCCAAGTGTTGCATTTGGACTTGTAATCGGTAACCTGTAGCCAATGAACCTACAAATAAACAAAGATCCTCCAAGGGTAGCCATTTATAATTCAGACAATCACTGGATCATGGTTGGACAGTAACCTAGTCTGTAAAGTCATTTTTGTAGATAACAGAATGTTTAAATGGAACTCTTTCTGACTTTATAGTTGAGAACAACAGACACTACATTCTAAAGGGAGGTTCTAGGCCATCCAGGCTACCAATAACAGGACTTGGAAAGAAGATGACTCCAAACTACTTCTGCTACCTTCAAGCTAAGGTACTCATTCCCCATCTCTGCAATGTATGAGACAAGGGAAACAATTCAGGAAAGGACCCAATATTGAAAATCTTTTGGTTAGGGTTTTTTTAGCGTTTCTTAAAAAAACCACGTGTAGAACCCAATATGTATACTTCCAGAGTGTGCTGTAGGAACACACTAGTCACTGATTCATGCCTAAAAATTCTAGGGGCACCTGGGTGGCTCAGTCAGTTAAGTAGCTGCCTTTTGCTTGGGTCATGATCCCAGGGTCCTGGAATTGAGCCCCTCATCGGGCTCCTTGCTCAGCTGGGAATCTTCTGCTTTTGTATGCCACTCCCTGACTTGTGTTCTCTCTCTCTCTCTCTGCCAAATAAATAAAATCTTAAAAAAAAAGAAAGAAAAAAATAAAAATTCTAAAGGTTAAGGGGCAGAAGGAGAGGGCTACTTTGTGCGATCTAACAGTCAAAGATATGTGATTTCGATAGTCCAAATGGACCAATGAGACATAACTAGGCTTAAAAGGACTCTAAATGAACCGATGAACAAAATATGGTACATGCTGACAGTGGAATTTTATTCAGCCTTTAAAAATAAGGAAATTCTGACACAAGCTACTACATGAATGAAACTTATGCTTATGAAGACATTATGCTAAGTGAAATAAGTCAGTCATAAAAAGGCAATACTGTATGAATCTGCTTATATGAGGTATATAGAGGAGTCAAGTTCATAGACATAAAGTAGAAAAGTGGTTGCCAAGGGCTGGAGAGGGGAATGAGAAGTTAGTATTTCATGGCCACAGAGTGTTAGTTTGGGAAGAGTAAACAGTTCTGGAGATGGATGTTGGTTGGTGATGATTACACAACATTGTTAATGCACTAAATGCCCGTGAACTGTGTACTTAAAAAGGGTAAACTTTTTTTATGTTGAGTTTATTTGACCACAATAAATAAAGGAGAAAAACAAACATAGATCCTAGGAAAGAGGACTTTCTGAAGGAGTGAGATGATCCCCATGGAGGAAAGATCTGTATGGGTCACTGGAAACCAGGGCCTGAGAAAGGATTATGACCCGTCAGTCAGGAAAGGTAAACCCACATCAGGGACTGTCAACAGGAGATTCCTAGCCCCCAGAACTCTTCGAAGAATTCATGAAAGGCACTCACAATAAAAAGAGAATGTTGGTGCTTGACACAGAGGGCCTTGACACCAGGTCAGGACAGCACCAGTCATGTAAGAGTTTGCTCTTTATCTTATTTCCAGTTTGTTCCCTGCACCTGTCTTGGGAAGGAGGTAAAGTGAAGAAGAATAAAGAAGCTCACTGTGACCCTCTCCTGACCATAGTTTCTGATCCCAGGAAAGGGGAGGCGCTCAGACGCTATTTAACATCTGAGTGTATTAGAAAGCCTAGAGGAGAGCCAGAGAGTTCATCCAGGAGTAGGGAAGATTGGTTCAAGAGGGTAGGTCTAAAGAAAGAAGGATGAAAAAAAGAATGGAGTGACATTCTGTTAGCATCCTATGAGTCTAGTTGTGTCAATCACCCCATTAGAGAAATTTTTCTCCTTGGAGCTTAGGAGATTTTGCATGGCAGAATTATCTCCAGGAAGCCAGGTTGGCCCCTTAATCATCATCTAAGGAAATAGCCCAGGGAAGATGGTATCTTGGAGGAGATCTCCCCCAAAATAAATAAATAGAAATAATTGACACTCGTGGCCTATAAAGGAGAAGGGGAATATAGAGGTATGCTGTATGAGTCAGTGGCCAGCAAGACCGCTGCTGGTGACCATCAGCTCTTCTAATATAGCCCAAGCTGTTTCCATTTGAAATGTTGACATGGCAGACCAAAATAATTATCTGTGGCTGCGTGCATTCATTTATTCAATATACTTTTATTGAGTGCCACTCTCTATAAAACACCAAAAGGAATAAAGAATAGCTAGGACATAATCACGTACGTTAATGTAAACACGTTCTAGCAGAGGAAAACATACAGACTCCCAATTAACTATAATCTAGGACAAAGACAGGAATAAGTAAACATGGGATTTAAAAGATTTATAGGAAAGATTACCCTTAAATTCAGCTTTGAATGACATAACAACTTTGAGGGGAGACAGCATAGTTGGAACAGAGAGTAACTGAGGTGGAAATGATATTAAAGATCAGACAGCAGAGAAGCAGGTGGCTGATTTGGAGACTACGAGGTAGTTGAGTTTTTTTGTAAGTAGCATAGAATACTCTGAAAAGAGAAATGAGAGCCAGGGGTAGCAAGATAGCTTGGTATGAACTTTCAAAGGGCCCCAAAGACCAGGAAGTTTGTACTCTGATAGGTAATGGAGGAGTAATTTAGGATCTCTGAGTGAGTGAATGATGCAATCTGAAATATGGTTTAGGAAGAACAGATAGATGGCTATTACAATCGCTCAGTCAAGAGGTAATGAAGCCCTTAAGTGGGATGGCTGCTGTGGCAATTTGAAAGGAAGAAATGGATGGCAGAGGACTTGGGGAGCTAGAATCAATGGGGCTTGGCTCCTGATCGCACATGCCTTTTCCACACCCTCTGTCTGACCCTCATCCCTTCCTTCCTCTGATCATAGGAGGGTAGAAGGTGTCCCTTAATACACTGACTTCTATTTCCTGGAAAATTTCTCATCAGTATCAGGTGAGTCTTTATTTGCATTTTCTATGAAAGACACCCCAAAGGACAATTCTTGGTGTTCAAAATGAAGAATATTCTAATTTACTTTCATGCTGTATTTTCTTTGTCCACTGGACTTTCAGGTGAAGTTTCCCCCTTTATCACAGGATTCTTACACTCAGAAAATGTGAACATCCATTAGTACACTTCCTGTGAAGCTCTTGGCACTCCGGTAGAATGGAACCCAGGATAATAAAACTAGAGTTATTAAAAATGATGGTAAATTCCTCTCTTTGTTCCATTATTCAGCTTTAAGAGAATTTCTGCTCTCTAAGAGTCTTAGATTATTAGTTTTACATATTTAGGAAAAAGAACTTTAAGAATCTAATTATATAACTAAATTATGAGAAATTAAGAAAAGCAGTCATCAAAGTAATAGTGTTTTATACTTCAATTGTTAAACAAAATATAGACAATGTATTAATCACTTCAGTTTTTAAAGGCCAGAAAAGAAGAAAGTATGTGGTCTGTTCATACTGCGATTTTTTTGTCATTTGTGGATTAGGTTAAAATGAGCTGAAGGGACGCCTGGGTGGCTCATTCAGTTAAGTGTCTGCCTTCGGCTCAGGTCATGATCCCAGGGTCCTGGGATTGAGTGGGAGCAGGGAGCCTGCTTTTCCCTCTGGCTGCCGCTCCCCCTGCTTGTACGCTCGTCTCTCTCTCTCTGACAAATAAATAAATAAAATCTCTCTAAAAAAAAAAAAAAGGAGCTGAAGTTGCCAGTATGTGGCAAAAGGGAAGGGACCCCTAGCCTGGCAGGTCTTTAGTAGAGACTTTACTCTTGGTGATGTACAGCTTTCGAAGACCTGCATGGCTATTTTTGACATGGGAAAATTTGTATTTACACCTCCTAGACTTCTCTGTAGAAACCTACAGGGTGACAGGAGCCACAGAAAATGGGCCTGCATTAAGTAAGCCCTGGGGCTCAGGGGGAGCATGGGGTGCAGGGGTGAGGCTTGGGGCGCAGGGGTAACACTGCCGGGATGCTCAGTGGCGAAACACGGAGCGCGCCAAGTATCTAGGAAATTAGGGATCTATTCGTAGTTGAAACTTCAGGCAGGAAATGATCCTTCTCATTAAAAGGAGCAAAAAATTGTATCTCTTCCCCAGCCCCTCAATCAGCACAGTTTTACAGCAACTCTTGGTCTGAGCATTCAGGACTTGCTGCAGATTAGAGGGTAGCACGTGCTCTGGTTAATAGGACAGGTAGCTTTTATAAAGTGCTTACTGTAACTAAACACTCCCTCAGCGCTTTCCCTGCATTGTTTTATTTAACTGTTAAAACACCCTTCTTATCATACCCATTTAACATATGAAAAAAACAAGATTGAGAAATTTAGTTGTCCAAGATCCAGAGCACCTGAATCAGGATTCAGTCCTAACTAGACTGATGAGACCAATGTCAAAGACAGGGCTCTAAATCATCTCCCTGCATTGCCTGGCACTTAAAGCCAGCAGCCTCCTTCTGCAGTGGGGGAGGGCGCCTGGGGGGCTCAGCTGCTTAGGTGTCTGCCTTTGGCTAAGGTCATGATGTCGGGGTCTTGGGATGGAGCCCAGCATTTGGGCTCCCTGCTCAGTGGGGAGTCTGCTTGTACCTTTCCCTTTGACCCTTCCCCCACTCTTGTGCTCTCTCTCTCAAATAAATAAATAAAATATTCAAAAAATAAAAATAAAAAATGCCTGGCAGAAAGGATTCTTAAAAGACAAGAGAATGGGGGCGCCTGGGTGGCTCAGAGGGTTGGCTCAGGTCATGATCTCAGAGTCCTGGGATCGAGCCCCGCATCAGGCTCTCTGCTTAGCGGAGAGCCTGCTTCTCCCCGTCTCTCTCTCTGCCTGCCTCTTTGCCTACTTGTGATCTCTGTCAAATAAAGAAATAAAATCTTAAAAAAAAATTTAATAAAAGGGGCACCTGGGTCGCTCAGTGGGTTAAAGCCTCTGCCTTCGGCTCAGGTCATGATCCCAGGGTCCTGGGATCGAGCCCTCCATTGGGCTCTCTGCTCAGCAGGGAGTCTGCTTCCTCCTCTCTCTCTGCCTGCTTCTCTACCTACTTTTGATCTCTGTCTGTCAAATAAATAAATAAAATCTTTAAAAAAAATTAAAAGAAAAAACAAAAAAAACAAAAAAAACAACAACAAGAGAATGTTGTGTTGGCTCTCAAGAGTCTCCTGAACATGCAGGAAGAAATGTGTTCACATTACCTCTCTAGGCCATGAAATATGCATGCCCACTTTCTGGGGAGGGAAAGGCTTCTAGGGCGGTTATTGTCACTGGGAGCTGTGGGATGGATGACTTCTCTTCACTCTTGTTGTCAAATGAAAAAAAACACACACACTGCACAAAGACTATATGTGTATATATATATATATATATATATATATATATATATATATATATATATAGTATATGTATATATGAATTGGAAAGCTACATTTAGACAAAGATCTTGTGCAAGATCAAGCAGAAAAAAAACTGAAGAGAATAAGTAAAAAAAGAGATAACACAAGTAGAAGAAGAACCTGCCCAGATCCAAGTAGGGAGTCTTTCCTTAGCTACACTAGAGAAAGAGGAGAGGGTCATCCCAGGTCCTTGGGAAGGAGGGATGGAGATGATAGAAGAATGGCATTGTGTGTGGTTCTGTCCCCTCTGGCTTGTGCGTCCTCTCTGTCTCTTGCTTATTATTGTTGCTGCTGTTATTATTAGTGTCATCATTATTATTTTTTACCTTAAAATATTTGCTGGATTATTTACATTCCTATAAAGTAACAAACTCTTTTCTGGAATAGGCTGGTTATAAATAAATGTTTTTAATAGAAATATTTACATAAAATTTTATTATTCACGTGCATCTATAGTATTTATAAGTACATAAATTTAAAATATATATATTCATTCAAAAGTTAAGGTATATTATAGTATATGTAGATCTCATTTCGGAGTTTGGGTTTAGTAGCTCTCAATAAATCTTTTGTCTTCATAAAGCCCTGAGATAAGACATTCTTCTAGATATTCCTGCATATGGATTCCTGGGTGAGGGAGTGGGATGAGGGAACTCCCCAAACCACACTGATCATTAGAGATCAGAGTTTGGTATCTAGTGAGGTAGGGGTTGAGTGGGGCGGGGAGGGATGAAACCACGATGGTGGCACCAGAGTTATGACTGGGCAAGCACACAGAACATACAACTGCACATACGAGCCACTTCTGAAAGGGTGAGACTGCCATGAGGCCCAGACTTGGGCTGGAAATTTGGGAGTGTCAGTAATAATTTTTGTGTGTAAGGATAGAAGGTATCTGAGTTGCACAAACAAGAGGGTATTCACTATGAACCCAAATGAGCAGTTCCTGGGTGAGGAGACTGTGGCTGTATTAGCACCTTGTAGGTAGAGGGAGATGTGGCTCCCTGAGGGCAGGTGGGGACTAGGCCTTGGGAGAGTGTTGCCTCTCATTGGTGAATGGCAGCTCTTGCTTCAACCCAGGCCCTTCTCAACGGCATGAAGATCCACCAGGGGGCAGTGAGGAGCTTGAATGTGGGTGTGTAGGAGCTGCACTGTGTGTGAAGTATAACATGACAGAATGAAATAGGTTTGTGTGGGACTAGTGTACAGTGTGTCCTTTTCAAAGTTGCAGAAACAAAGAAACTGAAGCTGGATGAGGCAACTCTGTAGAGTTCAAAATTTGAAGATGGTGAAGGAGTCGTGACAACATTTGTTGTTCAAAATTCCTGCCCTCTTTTCTTTCTTAAAATCTATGGTGATTTCTCGGTAATGAACATACTACTGCAAGCAATAATGTGGTGATTTTGGGTATTACTATAATTTTATTTATGGAATATTAAAATCTCATGTATCACCTCATTTAATTCTCACAACTGAGGTAGGTGACAGAGGTAGGATGTGAAAATTCTTCTGCACATAGACCTTAATGCTTTATTATTGATTCATAGGTTGCATATTTACAGTTTAATTGTTTATTAATTCATCCTGAAGTTATTATTTTTATTCCTTGTTGTAAAGATATTATATATAAATAAAGCAGAACTCAGTGGGAAAACCAGAAAAAAAAAATTCCCTTCACTGAGCAGGAGAATCCCTTTCACCCATTCTTTCCTTCCTCTCTCCCTCCATCTGTCCAAAAACCATTTAATAAATGCCTTCTCTGTGCTAAGTGCTCTGGTAGGCACTGCGGATAAGATTATAAAAAAATAAATTCCCTGTGCTTCCAGAGTTCAGAGTTCAATTAAGGGTAGAAAAGTTTTTGGTAAAGAACTAATTTTATGTCTTTAAACCTTAAATCAAATTGCTGCAAGTACCACCGTGTTGCCTACTTATCTTCTCCCTTGGTTTTATCTTTCTACCAATATCTTGCTTGGTACACAGAATATTTTGAAGATTGCCCATGTATTATATTGTGCTGTTCTAGATGATGTCGTGTATTATGTGATATTTTATCTGTCCTACTTAATAAGTATTTCACAGAATCTTTGATGATAGCTACAGACCAAAAGTTGGGGAAAACAATAAATCTTGCATCAAAACCAGCTGGGATTTTGCAAATCAATCAATATGATACACCACATTAATAAAAGAAAGTACAAGAACCATATGATCCTCTCAATAGATGCAGAAAAAGCATTTGACAAAGTATAGCATCCTTTCTCGATTAAAACTCTTCACAGCGTAGGGATAGAGGGAACATACCTCAATAACAAAAAAAGTCATATATGAAAAGACCACGATGAATATCATTCTCAAAGGGAAAAAATTGAGAGCTTTTCCCCTAGGTCAGGAACACAACCAGGATGTCTACTATCACCACTGCTATTCAACATAGTACTATAAGTCCTAGCCTCAGCAATCAGACAATAAAAAGAAGTAAAAGGCATCTTCAATGGCAAAGAAGAAGTCAAACTCTCACTCTTTGCAGATGACATGCTACTCTATGTGGAACACCCAAAAGACTACACTCCAAAATTGTTAGAACTCCTAGAGGAATTCAACAAAGCGGTAGGATATAAAATCAATGCACAGGAATCAGTTGCCCTTCTATACATTAACAGCGAGACAGAAGAATAAGTAATTAAGGAGTAGATCCCATTTATAATTGCACCAAAAACAATAACCTAACCAAAGAGGCAATGTGTCTGTGCTCGAAAAACTATAGAACACTCATAAAAGAAGTTGAGGGAGACACAAACAAATGGAAAAACATTCCATTCTTGTGGATTAGAAGAACAAATATTGTTAAAGTGTCTATGCTACCCAAAGCAATCTATACATTCAATTCAATCCCTACCAAAATACCATCAACTTTTTTCAGAGCTGGAACAAATAATCCTAAAATTTGTATGGAACCAGAAAAGACTGAATAGCCAAAGAAACATTGAAAAAGAAAACCAAAGCTGGTGGCATCACAATGTCAGACTTCAAGCTCTATTACAAAGCTGTAGTCATCAAGACATTATGGTACTGGCACAAAAACAGACACATAGATCAATGGAACAGAATAGAGAGCCCAGAAACAGACCCTCAACTCTATGGTCAACTAATCTTCGACAAAGCAGGAAAGAATGTCCAATGGAAAAAAGATAGTTTCTTCAATAAATGGTGTTGGGAAAATTGGATGGCCACATGTAAAAGAATGAAATTGGACCATTTCTTTACATCATACACAAAAATAGACTCAAGATGGATGAAAGACCTAAATGTAAGACAGGAATCCATCAAAATTTTAGAGGAGAACACAGGCAGCAACCTCTGTTACCTTGGCTATAGAAACTTCTTGCTAGACTCGTCTCCAAAGGAAAGGGAAACAAAGGCAAAAATGAACTACTGGGACTTCATCAAGATAAAAAGCTTTTGCACACCAAAGGAAGTAGTCAAAAAACCAAAAGACAATTTACAGAATGGGAGAAGATATTTGCAAAGGGCTTACCAGATAAAGGACTCATCTCCAAAATCTGTAAAGAACTTATCAAACTCAACACCCAAAAACAAATAATCCAGTCAAGTAATGGGAAGGAGACATGAAGAAACGAACAAATAAAAATAATAATAAAGCTACTCTATGACCCAGCAATTGCACTATGAGGTATTTACCCAAAGGATACAAATGTAGTGATCTGAGGGGGCACCTGCACCCCAGTGTTTATAGCAGCAATGTCCACCATACCCAAACTGTGGAAAGAGCTGAGATGTCCTTCGACAGATGAATGGATAAAGAAGATGTGTGTGTGTGTGTGTGCGCGCGCACACAAACAATGGAATACCTCTCAGCCATCAACAAAAATGAAATCTTGCCATTTACAATGACGTGGTTGGAACCAGAGGCTAAGCAAAATAAATCAATCAGAGAAAGACAATGATCATATAATATCACTTATATGTGGGATTTAAGAAACAAAACAGGATTATAGGGGAAGAGAGGAAAAAATAAAACAGGACAAAATCAGAGAGAGAGACAAACCACAGGAGTCTTAACCATGGTTTACTGGTTAACCCAGGGGAGGGAGGTGGGGGGATGGGGTAACTGGGTGATGGACATTAAGGAAGGCACATGATGTAATGAGCACTGGGTATTATATAAGACTGATGAGTCACTGACCTCTACCTCTGAAAGTAACAATGGATTATATGTTAATTAATTGAATTTAAATTAAATAAGAAAAATGGTATAGATTTAGATTGCTGCTAAAAAAATAATGGTTTTGGAGCAGAATACTTTTAAATCTTTACGTTTCTGTTCTAATGCTGTAAGTAGAGTTCAACATCTTAGTACTTTAAGAGAACATTGTACCATTTGAGAAAAAGCAGCAAGCTGGGACTCAGAGGAGAACTCCTGTTTTCAGACTTAGTCTGAGGGGAGAGGCAGTTTACGTCTGGGGAATAGGTCAGAGTTCTCAGTGGGAGGTGTACGTGTTTGTGGCGGGGGAGTTGGAGAATGACAGAAGCTTCCCTCACTTGGGTCACATATCTTCACAGTGAAGTTTTCTTCTATGGTAAGAAAAGTTGTGAATTTCCAGACTACCTTTACATATTCAAAGTAAGTTCATAATGCATTTAATTTTAAATAAATCCTAACAAGTTATTTTTGCATCATCACTTTTAATAAACCTAACACATAAAATATATATCTAACTGTGCAACACATGGATGGCCTTTAAGGAATCTGTGAATTCCCCAAGACTGTATGCAAAATTGTGTGCTTATGTGTCCTTGTCCTAGAGAGGGTTAGTGGCTTTCATCAAATTCAAACACATGACTCTAAAATAACTAAAGCCCAATGAATAGGTAATTAAAAATTGAGAAATTAGTCCCATAATAAGGACTTTTTCTCTCTCATAAAATGAGAGCTTTTAAAGCATAAGATTTGGACATAAATACTGACTTACATCAAGAGCCACGGACTGCTTGGCCCAAGACTTCTTCACTTGATTGTACATAATTGTGTTGTTGATGCCCAGGCCACAGAAGATGACAAAAGCCTAGGAAAGAGAAATCCCACTAATTAAAAATTACAATAATTCATTGGTATAATCTAATATGAAAGCAGGCAGTCATCAGAAATGGGTCTGAAAATATAACTTTATTGTACACAGAGGTAGGCCTTGGGGAAATATGCACATTAAAATTCTTAATTACTATTGTCATGTTACAGTTTTATAGCTCACATTGCACATGAGAAAAAATTATTAATATAATGTCCTGGTGAAGAAATGACTTTATAAATTTAAAACATACTTATAGTCTTATCAAATGTGTTCTTAATTTATTTAGGTTGTGGACTGGTTTTGAGTAATTTCATTCCATTAAACTAAAGCACCCTCTTTCAGTGGCTAGGCTATAAAATATTTTGGTGAGGAAACCAAGTGGGTGTACCCATTAGGTAAATGTTAAAAGGAGGGAAGATAGATCTAGAACCAGTTTGTAAAGAAGCTGTGAGGTATTCTCTCCTAGAGGAAAAATAATCATGGGGTTTCCATGTTGGCTACTTTGTTGGTGCAACGTGTACAAGGATGCCTGTTTGAGGCCAACCTTTCCAGCTAGAGGGCAGACTGGAATAAAGGGAGGCTTGAAAACCCAAGAAAGGAGATGACCGAGCATGCAGTGGAGCTGGCTGGCGGTCTCGCCACTATACACACACTCTTGACAGATTTTGACAAGCTGCCACCAGGAGACTAGTGGTGACTCAGCTCTAGCCTTTGGTGCACAAATTTATTTTCTTACCTCAAAAAGTCGTTGATCTGCATCATCAAAAGCTTTCCCGTCAAGTCTATTTAACACTTGAGCCACTCCTGTGGGAAGAGTTTGGTTTACGCGGTCATTTTTAGCACTGGCCACTGTGTTACTATAATCTAATAAAGCCCAGCTGACTTGATACCTCCCTTAGGTAACTTCAGACACTGAGTTTAATCTCTGTCTCCCCAGTGCCTGCTGTCGCGTGGGACAGATCTGAGGTACATCGATGCAGTCTATCTTCAAGGCTGTGATATCTAAGCTGAGTCACAGTGAAGCCTGAAGTTCTACCAGGCATCAGTCTGATTCCTTAAAAATGGTTTTCAAGAGGACTGTGCACAGTGACTTGGATATATCTGACATATATACACATGCATATATACATATATGCAATTAGCTGTATCACTGAGTGTTAATAACTGTGTGTATACACAAGTGTGTGTATACAAAGGTATCTGTAATTTTTTATGTTTTCAATCCTGTGGAACACAGTGCTTGAGTGAGGCAGGATGGCATTGTGATTAAGAACACGGGCTCTGAAAGACAGTTATCATATGATCTCACTGATCTGAGGAATTTGAGAAACAAGACAGAGGATCATAGGGGAAGGGAGGGGAAAAAGACACAAGAGGAAACCAGAGAGGGAGATAAGCCACAAGAGACTCTTAATCGCAGGAAACAAACTGACGCCTGCTGCAGTGGATGGGCATGGGAGGGATGGAGTGGCTGGGGGACGGACATAGGGGAGGGTGTGTGCTATGGTGAGCGCTGGGAATTGGTAAGACTGATGAATCACAGACCTGTACCCCCGAAACAAAAAATACATTATATTTCAGTTAAGGAAAAAAAAAAAAAAAAAAGAACATGGGCTCTGGTGTCACACTGTCTCATTTCACATCTCAACTCCACCATCAGCTGTTACCTTGTTACCTAACATTTTTGAGCCGGCAAAATGGGGATGAAAATGTTGACTATCTCAGAGGTTATGAAGATGAAATGAGATAATATTTGAATGTTTTAAAGCATGTTGCTCACATGGAGTGAACATTCAAGAAATGTGGGGGATGGTGGCGCAGTTAACCTTCAAAAGAACAAGAAGGTTAGTTCTGCTGCCTAATACCGATGGGGTACATACAGTTCTAGAAAACTTAACTCCTATGTACTTCCTCTGTCTCAAGTTCATTTCCAGCACTGCACCAGATGTTTTGGGGCAAGACTCTCAAAACATACAGTTCTAATCAGAAAAACTGAACAATTTTGAAAAGCATTCTCCCATGTCCCCATTTGGTGCAAACCAAACACAGTTATAATTCTAAAGCATGCTTGAATTTTTTTAAAACACCTAAATTCCCACTAGGTAAGTAAGTCATCATATGCTAGAAGACATTAAATAATGATGTGTGTATGATGTATATAATGAAACAGAAGTCTTTGGCATGTAAAAGGCAAACTGCAGTCTTGATTTTTTTTTAGAATTTTTTTTTCTTTTTAAAGATTTTATTTATTTATTTGACAGACAGAGATCATAAGTAGGCAGAGAGGGAGGCAGAGAGAGAGAAAAAGAAGCAGGCTCCCTGCTGAGCAGAGAGCCCGATGTGGGGCTCAATCCCAGGACCCTGAGACCATGACCTGAGCCGAAGGCAGAGGCTTAACGCACTGAGCCACCCAGGCGCCCCTGCAGTCTTGATTTTGAAAGAATAATAGATGTTTACTGTTAGGAATGAAAGCTAGGACTGTATTTGAGATTGCCATTGGACATCAACAGCACAGAAACAGTGTTTCTTTGTACTTCCTCTTCTCTTTAAACTTAAATATATTTAAAAGTATACATGATGCAATTCAATACTTCATACTAGGGGTTCAAATTCCCAAATCTTTGAACATTCTTTATGTTCACTGCTGTAGAAAAATTTTTCTGCAAAAAGCAAACTGATGAAAAAAATTCTGTTATAGTCCAAGCCTTGACAATATTTCCAGAATACTAAATCCTTTGATAAGTAGCAGGGTCTTACAGTTTAATAGGCAATGTTGGGGGGAAACAAAGAAAGGCCAATGCACTAATTACCTTACATCTCTTAGAAAAAATCATGCTTTAATTATGTTTCAATAATTTTAACTAACACCTCCACTCTTTATGACCTTACCCATTGACTTCTACCTTACCCACTGACTTCATTCTTAGATTTAATACTTTCCTGATAGAGGTTCTGAGGGGAGGGAAAGGAGCAAAGGAGGGAGAAAAACTTGGAAACTGTTGGCCCACAGTTCTGTTATTCTGGGTCAAGTATAACCTATTTCAGAATCATCCAGACAGAAAGATGCTGCACAGTCTATATGCTGCACAGTCTAATAATGCATGTTCTTTTCCTTTGCATGTACTCCACCTATAAAAGCACAGACGTAAGCACACAGATGTAGTGGGAAAATCTGTAGAGGAGTTGGGACAGCCTGACTTGTAACCCTGATCCTGCAACTAACATTCTGTGACTGTATTCTGGTCTTTGTGGGATACCCCCACCCCACCTCGATTTCCACAAAGTAAGATAAGAGAGTTCTATCAGTTGATTTCTGAGATCCTCTCCAACTTCAAAATTATTGGTTTAAAGAATAAATTTTTGTTCATTGTTCTGGCTCATGTGGATTCATCAGGAGTCTACACCTATGAGGTGATGTGAGGGAATGAAAATTAGGTTGATGAGTCCTGGACATAAAAGAGGGGAGCAGCTATCACTTCTTGGCCTTTTTGCTAAGATCAAGTGCAAAAGGGGGGGAACAGGTTAAAGAAAAAGATGTGGTGTATTTTAAAGTAAATTTGTCTTTCTTTATAAAAGAAGTTTGTACTGGGTGGCACAGTTCGTTAAGTATCTGACTGTTGGTTTTGGCTCAGGTCATCACGTCAGGACCGTGACATTGAGCCTTGCATCAACGCCACGCTCAGAATGGAGTCTGCTTAAGTTTCTCTCTCCCTCTCCCACTGCCTCTCACCTGAACCCTCCCTTAAAATTAAAAATAAAAAAAAAAAAAGAAGTTAAAAAGAAGTTTGAACTATTTAGGTAATGTCTTACCAATTATTTGGTGGTTGCTATTCCAAATAGGGACGCAGAGAACAGATCTTATATGAAATCCTGATATCTGGTCAGCCTAGGATATAAGAAAGTAGTTAATTAAAATTAAACATTATTCGCCCATTTCTGACTTAACAGCTTACCACTCTTCATAACAGACATTTTAAAATAACTTTAAAAAAGACACATTATAATCTATTTTTTAGTGCAGATACTCACCTGCCTCTTTTAATTTAAAACATCACAATAAATATCAAGCCCCAACCAAATATGAATAAACCAAAAGTCCCTACACAACACTACTTCCCCCAATCCCTGCAGCCACAGAGATCTGAATGTAAAACTCTTGATCATGATCATACCACCAGAAAAAAATTCTAGAAACTGTTTCTGCCCTGAGTATTTAAAACATTTTATTTAAACTAGTGGTCAAGTCTCTTTGATTGGACACATCTGTTAGTGAAAATGTTTTGAGCCTATAATGTTACCATATGCATATATACTTTTAATAACTTCTCTCTCTCTCTTATTTATTTATTTTTTTAGTCTTTAGAGAGAGAGAGACTCTTAAGCAGGCTCCAAGCCCAGGGGGGCTCAATCTCACAACAGTGAGATCATGACCTGAGCTAAAATCAAGAGTCAGGCGCTTAAGCAACTGAGCCACCTAGATGCCCCAGTACTCTATATTTTTAACATCACTAATTTATTATATATATTATAAAGTCATACACAAAAAATTAAAGTTGCCAAAACGTATGAGAAATGTAGAGGTTCAGAGATCTTCTTTCTATACTCTAGAATGTCAGATGACATACTTAAAATATGAAGATGTAATTACCAGGACCAAAAACCATTCATTCAGTAATAAGTTCCACTTAATATTAAAACCAATGGTCCATATCTAACTGTTAGATAAGAAGACTGATAGGGTTTTGGCAAATTCATATGACCTTGATATCAAGTGAGAAAGGTCAACATGTCATCCCAATATTATAAGAAAAAAACAAGATATCAGGTTTTATATGGTTATTGGGATAAAAAAGGTACTTTTAAATGTTCATTGTAGAAGTTAAGAGCTACATATTTTAAACATTTGAAATTGGAAGTTCATTTACACTCCTAAATATTTAGGTGATTATTTTTATTTTGTTATTTTTATTTTATTAAGATTATTTTACTAAGATTATTTTTAGATTGTTTTGGTTTTCCTCTGAGAAATTAATTTTCCAGATATCTTCTATTATTTTTTTTTTCCAAATTTAAAGATTTTATTTATTTATTTGACAGAGAGAGATCACAAGTAGGCAGAGAGGCAGGCAGAGAGAGAGAGAAGGAAGCAGGCTCCCAGCTGAGCCAGAGAGCCCGATGCGGGCCTCGATCCCAGGACCCTGAGATCATGACCTGAGCCGAAGGCAGCGGCTTAACCCACTGAGACACCCAGGCGCCCCCAGATATCTTCTATTCTTGATACCAGTATGTTTGTTTCTTTTTTAAAAGTACTTGTTTGGTTTTGTTCAAGAAATCTTTCCCTACTCCTAGCTCATGAAGATATTTTCCAATTCTTTTCCTAGAATCTTTATTGTTTTAGCTTTCACATTTAGATTTGCAATCAAACCGAAAGTGATTTTTGAGAATAGTGTGAGCTAAGAGTCAAGGCTCTTCTAACATCTATTTATTTGTCACCTCCTATGCACCACACACATGGCTGGGTTTTGAGGATACAAAAATGAATTTAAACAATTATGTGAGGAGCTCACAGTGTGGTAAAAATAGAAACAGTTAAGATAAAATAAGGGTCCAAGTAAAGCAATTTCAAAACACTATAGAAAAGCCAGCAACTCTGTTTAGAGAAATCAAGAGTAGCTTTAGATCCTTACAAGTGTGTGGTCAAGGACAATGATGGCGCTGATGACGCTGAGCTAACATTTACTGGATGTTCACTTCTTGTCAGGCACTGGGTTCAACACCTTCACAGGTATTACCTCATATACTTGTTAAAACAATCCTGTAGGTAGGTACTGTTCACTTCCTCCCTCTCAGGTAAGACCCAGAGAGATTAACTGCCTTGAAAGTGAAAAGACTGGTTCAGAGAAAGTCAGACAATAACAAACACATCCATCAGAGTTATTGTCCAGAAGAGACAAAGTGGTTTTCTTTCTCTCCCTCAGGCTAGAGTCTGACTTACAGCAATGCTAGGGAGCAGGAAGGAGGAGGTCCATTGTACAGAGGTCTGGGAGGTATCAGCTGCAGACTTGGGCTAGCCAGAGCAGCGCTAGAATGTTTGGGTCTGCTTTGTTCCGCTGAGTGTCATACACAGCGGTTGGTAGTCCCGAGCCAGCACAGAGAAGGAGGGACAGTTGCCTCTGCCAAATCTGGGCCAGCTGCAGTCCCACTCTAACCTTTCCTGAGAGATCTGAAGCAGCTGAGGAACGAGGTTCCTCAGACGAGAACATGTGGTGAGTAAAAGAAACAAGGACAGAGACAGCTCGAGAGGCTGGTGGTGAGAAAAACAAACCTCAGGCTGTTGATCAGTGAAATAAGAGAGAGTTTTGTTTACCAAAAATCATTATTGTAGTGCCCCCCAAAGAATTTCTTATTCTGAGGAGGCTCTCCCATCCCTGCCGAGGATAACATGGAAATTTTTCTGGTTTGCATAAGAGCGGCTGGAGTTCCCTGAGGTGGGGAACACAGTCTGAGCAAAACGATTCCGAGTTCAAGTTACAGTTGAGATGGTGGTGGGAGAGAGGGGGTTGCTGAGGCACTCGTCTCCGAGTCATCAGCCTCTGGTTTGGAGGGAGTGAGTAAAATCACCAAAGAAGAGCTTGTGCAAGGAAAAGGCGAAAAGGATGAAAATGGAACTGGAGGGGACCTGGTATTTTGGGCGGAATGAAGATGACTGGGTCAGTGCCTGGGATGGAAGAGAGCTCCAAAGCTCATGCTCATAAACTTAAGGCTTTATAGCATTTCTAATGTGTGAATACACTGCTATGACCTTTGCGGAAACAGATTTATTGATGTGTATCCAGACTCTAAAAAGTAGAAATATACTTCGACCCATCAATCCTTGTGTCTAGAAATTTATTCTATGGTAGCTATTATAGCTACACACAAAAGTTACATAGAAAGGTGTAAATCATAGCATTAGTAATGATGATGCTAGGGAGTTGGTTAAGGAAAGCACAGCACATCTACACAATGGAATATTATCCATCGAATGTAAATCACGCTATAGAAGAATATTTGTTAAACATGGACATTTTTAATACATCAAGTGATAATAGTGTGGGTATCTGTAGGTGTACAAAGAGTTATCATGTATGTTGGAAAATCCTGGAAATATAACCATAGTAATTACCTTTGAATTGTTGGCCTATGGGAATTTCTGTTTCTTTACTTTCTAAGTAGACTTTTCTTTTTAGAACAGTTTCAAGTTCACAACAAAATGAGTGCAAGTACAGAGAGTTCCCATCTCTTGCCCCACACGTGCACCTTAGCCTTCCCCACTATCAACATCAGTCACCAGTGTGCTACATTTGGTACAACTGATGAACTCACCCTGATACATCATTTTTCCTACAAAGTCCCCAGTTCACATTATGGTTGGCTCTTGAAGCTGTACTTTTCATGGGTTTTAACAACTGCGTAATGGCCTGTGTCCCCCATTACAGTATCACACAGAGGAGTTTCACTGCCCCTCAGAACTTCTCTGTTCTACCTGTTCATTCCTCCATCCCTGCTCAGTTCTGGCCACCACTTTTCCTCCCCAGTTTCATGTTCAGTGTGTACATCATGATGATCTGATGCATGTATATATTGTGAAAGAATTCTGCCTAGGGGAGTTTTTAAACTACTATTTCTGCTTTCTAAATTTTGGATAATGAATTACTTGTAGACAAGGGGGAAAGTTATTTTCTAAATAGAACTGACATGGAACAATAGCGTCAAATTTTGCAGCATAATCAAATAGGATAAGCCCCCCAAAATGGGTCATTGAAGCACCAAAAAATGGGATGACTGAAGACAAAGACAGGCAAGGCAAGAAGGGATGGGACGAGAGACAGAATTCAAGTGGTTAATTCTAGAGGAGAGGAAGGCCACACTCAGAGAGTGGAGTTGCACAGATCCAACACTGGAGGCTTGACACAAGAGGACAGGAGGAGCAAAAAGAGAATGCTGAGAATGTCTTTACATCATTCCCACTGCAGCTGAGGGAAGGAAGGGAAGCCGACGCTAATCGGCGATGAGGAAAAGGAAGAAAGCGTGGTAATGATCAGCAGGCTTGATGAGCCCAGCATGACGGGAGATGGGGAGAAAGCACAGCAGAATATGATGAGGATGAATTTTTTGATTTTCAGATCATTAAGGCAACCCCCTCTCCCCACCGACTTGTCTATCGGTGGCAATGCTGTTGTTTCTGAAAAATGGTTAGTCGATATGACCATACGAAACAGCAAGGGCTGAGAGCATGTATCGTCCTCTGCAGGGGCTAAAGGAGAAGAGATGAAGCCCATCAAAGGAAGCACCAGACACCTGAAGAATGAACCCCAAACAGGAGCGAAGAAGGATAACAAAGTAGGAAGGAAAGAATCATCTCTGTTTATCAGATGACCCAGGTGTTCAGATCATATCAGTCCCTGGAGCTCATAAATATCTATTGGCCTCTTCACCCCAACCAAGTCACCAAACCTCTCTATGTCTCAGTTTTGTTATTCACATTTATCTCGTGCACACCAGAATGTCAACACTGGCTGTCTCCAGATTTTGGCATTCTACCCAATTCTTATCTTTTTTCCTTTGTGCTTTTTCTTATTTTCCAAGTTGTTTTGTAGGAATATGTGTGAAAGGGTTTCAAAATTTGCAAGGTGTTTTGCAAGTGTAAATATTACATTTATGTTGTAAATGTTAATTAACATTAACATTAACATTGCAAATATTAATACTGAGAGGAAAACCTGCCTCCCAATATCAGCCCCACTGTTCCACAGGGTTCCCAAACATTCTCAGTTCAAAACTCACATCGTTAGAGTCCCAGATGTTAGACCATGTGAGACTAAGCAGCCTTTCTAGAAGGCTATGTTCAAACATATTGTCTGGGAGTGCCTACTTCTTTCCAATTAAAGATGTGTATACCTAAACATTTTCTCTAGTGTCCTCATTGGGTCATTCCAGTACATGCATCTACTTGGAGCCATCAAAATACACTTGTGATGTTTTCCAGCCTCTCAAAGGCAGTCAGTGGAAATGTTAAGTGAGTTGGTGGTACTGTAACACTATTCTTTATTTTTCAATGTGTTTCCTTTCCCTACAAAGGAAGGTACAATTTTAGTAATATGTCTGTCTGTCTGTATTTATTTATTTATAAATAAAATATTTTATTTTTTTGACAGAGAGAGAGAGAGTGACTAAGAGAAAGAGACAGAGTGCATGAGCAGGAGAATGGGCAGGGGCTAAGGGAGAAGGAGAAGCAGACTCCTGATGAGTGCAGAGCCCGAGGAGGGGCTCTAACCCAGGACGCCAGGGTTATGCCTCCAGCCGAAGACAGATGGTTAACTGAATGAGCCACCCAGGCGCCCCAGCAATAATTTAAAGCAATACTTTATCTCCCAAATGTCAGTCTACCAAAGAAATTCTGACACTAGGACAAGCTGAGTGTGGAGAAGTTCTGACGTCAGTCCCTTGGTTTTTTCTGAAACAGTAGAGAGGCAGTTTCTTTTTGCCTACCTTACCTACACATAGGATCAGTCCTAATGGCTTCTAGAACATACCTACAAATGATTCCTTAAATTTCTGACAAAGTACTCCTAGAAAAATCACTGACCATTGGGCTTAGAACTGAGGCATTCACCACCTACGCAGCGAAGTCTGTTCCACTCTGACAACCCTTATTTGCTTCACAGCACACAGCTACCCCATTCTATACCTTAGTCAAGTCTTAGTAACCCTCCTAACCTTCCTCACCTTCCTGGTCATCTGGAATTGTTCCATCCACTGTCCAGTCTTCAAACCCTTCTACCCGGGAGGTATCTCAAACTGGCTTACACTAAGTATCAGCGACTGAGAGGTTGCTGGTAAGCAAATGGTTTTCAGCAGATCCACGGAGCTCTATCACATAATGGTTTCAATTTTGCGCATTTCCTTTGTGACAGCAGCAGAGCTGATAGACCAGAAGGCATTATAGGAAACAGACAATGAACTGTCCTGCTGGGCTAGCACTCAGCATCCCGGACTACGGGAGTGCTTGGCTATGAGGCTCTGACAGGTGAAATGGGCTTTAATGTGCTAAGTCAAAGGATCTTAGAGCCTGGAGCCCCATTATCCTTAAGTGCTACATGACAAGGGCAAGAAATATTGAGTTGTCTTCAACAGGCCTTAGTAATTAAAAAAAAAAAAAAACACACAAACCAGAGGAAGAATTTCATATGGAAAAACTGGGATTGAAGACTGATTTAGGGTCATGACACCTTAGATTTAACAGTGTAACTTTGGGCATCAGTCACCCATGGCAGAGGAGATCTGGGTGCTGATAGGTTTCCCACGGCTCCTAAATTTCTAACAAATACATACATCACCAAACCATCCGTGCATAAGACCTGCCCTACTTTTTTAGTTACTTTCTGCCATTTCCCCCCAACTCTCCCCACTTGCTGAAACTTTCTTATTTAAATGTTGGGTCCAATTGTTCATTCCTGCTCCAGACAGAGGACAAACTAACTCCATACATAATGACTCTGAAAATTCTCTCCATGACCATACAAATGGGGGGAAATCCTAAATTAAGCAATAGAATATTACAGCTTATAATGACTAAATAATGCCTTGTTGTGCATTAGTGTCTTTGTTTTAAGGTATTCTTTTGAATCTGGTACGAAAAGAAAGGGAGAAAGCATCACAGATAATGCACTAGAGCGCAACTAATTATTGGGAGTTGAATTCATAAGCACAATGCCAGCTAAAAGCAAGACCAGAATAACTGTTTCAGGGTGACTGTATTTGTAAATAGAATATGCACTCCAAGAAGTCACCTGATACTGCAGCAGCTCATCTGTAAAGGCTTTTTATTCACATCCTGTTGGGACAGTCTCAGGCAAAGAAAGACCCTAGGATAAAATCCAGGCAGCACTCTACGCTGGCTAGGGCAATAGAGAATAACCATCTGAATTCCCCAAAGATATGGCAAGGAAAGTTAATTTACTTAGAAATCTTGCACATTATCTCACTTCTGGCTCTGAGTAATAATTTATGGTTTTTAGAGGGCTCATAATAGCCTGGCAGAATATAATTTCACATAAGACATAAAGGGTCTAAAATTTTAAAATAGCTTTATAATTTTACTGAATTACAAAAATAATACAAATACTTGTGAAATTTTTAAGTAAAAATAAAATCCAAATCTCTAATCTTGTCATCTCTCTAGACATGGCAACTATGAACAACTTAGTGTAAGTTATTCTTGATCTTTTCCTACAGATATATAATATGCTCATGCATCAATCTATGATATATTTAACAATATATATATTCATAAATAACATAAATAAAATATTAAACAACACTGAACAAAAATGACTATTAAGTACTAAACATTGTTCCACTTATTGGGGAGATATCAGTGAGCAAAACAGACAAAATCCTCACCTTCACTGAACTTACATTTTAGTGAGAGAAGACAGATAGCAAAAATAAAAAAATAAATAAAGAAATAGATTACATATTAGAAAGTGTTAGGAATTATAGAGAAAAAAATAGGGCAGGGTAAAGGGGATTTAATAGCAAGGTTGTTAGGCCTTCCTACTAGGTAACAATTGAAAGATGACTTTAAAAGAAGTGAGGATTTGATCAGAATCCTAGAGGAGAACATAGGCAGTAACCTCTTCGACATCAGCCACAGCAACTTCTTTCAAGATATGTCCCCAAAGGCAAAGGAAACAAAAGCGAAAATTAATTTTTGGGATTTCATCAAGATCAAAAGCTTCTGCACAGCAAAGGAAACAGTCAACAAAACAAAGAGACAACCCACGGAATGGGAGAAGATATTTGCAAATGACAGTACTGACAAAAGGTTGATATCCAGGACCTCTAAAGAACTCCTCAAACTCAACACACACAAAACAGATAATCATTTCAAAAAATGGGCAGAAGACATAAACAGACACTTCTCCAATGAAGACATACAAATGGCTATCAGACACATGAAAAAATGTTCATCATCACGAGCCATCAGGGAGATTCAAATTAAAACCACATTGAAATGCCACCTTATACCAGTTAGAATGGCCAAAATTAACAAGACAGGAAACAACGTGTGTTGGAGAGGATGTGGAGAAAGGGAAATCCTCTCCCACTGTTGGTGGGAATGTAAGTTGGTGCAGCCACTTTGGAGGACAGTGTGGAGATTCCTTAAGAAATTAAAAATAGAGCTTCCCTATGACCCTGCAATTGCACTCCTGGGTATTTACCCTAAAGATACAGAGGTAGTGAAAAGAAGGGCCATCTGTACCTCAATGTTTATTACAGCAATGGCCACGGTCACTAAACTGTGGAAAGAACCAAGATGCCCTTCAACGGACAAATGGATAAGGAAGATGTGGTCCATATACACTATAGAGTATTATGCCTCCATCAGAAAGGATGAATAGCCAACTTTTTTTTTTTTTTTTTTTTTAATACCTAACTTTTGTAGCAACATGGACAGGGCTGGAAGAGATTATGCTGAGTGAAATAAGTCAAGCAGAGAGAGTCAATTACCATATTGTCTCACTTATTTGTGGAGCATAACAAATAACATGGAGAACATGGGGAGATGGAGAGGAGAAGGGAGTTGAGGGAAATTGGAAGGAGAGATGAACCATGAGAGACTATGGACTCTGAAAAACAATCTGAGAGTTTTGAAGGGGTGGGAGGGTAGGAGGTTGGGGGAACCAGATGGTGGGTATTAGGGAGGGCACAGATTGTATGGAGCACTGGGTGTGGTGCATAAAAAATGAATTCTGTTATGCTGAAAAGAAATAAAAAGAAAAAAAAAAAGAAGTGAGGATTTGAACTATGGAGATATTAGGGAAAAAGTATTTCGGATGAAGGAATAACCAGTGCAAAGGCCTTGAGGTAGGTGTGTGAGCAGTATGTTCTAGGAATAACAAAATGACCTGTGTGGCTGGAGAAGTAGGAGTCAGGGCTGAGGTCAGTTAATGAGGTGCCAGATTGTGTAGGGCATTGTAAACCTCTGAAAGGATTGTGAGTTTGGCTTTTCCTATAGTGATGGCATAAGGAGACTTTAAAGAGTTTGTGAGCAGAGTTGTGATATGATGACCTAAAATATAAAAGCATCTGGCTATTATATCGAGAACAGAGTGTAGAGGGGCAGAGAGGAAGAAGCTATGGCCATGAAATAGCCCAGAGATGGGGTAGCTTGGACTGGAGTCCAAGCTTGGTAGGAGTTGTGTGGTGAGAAGTGGTCAGATTCTGGATAAATTTCACAGGTAGAGCCACCTGGACTTCCTGATGAATTAGACATGCAACATGAGAGAATTATGCCTATAATATTTTGTCATGAGCATCAGGAATGATTGAGTTGCCTTAAAAGATATAGGGAAACAGAGAGAGGAGTAGGCTTGGGAGAAGAAAAGTTGTGAGCTCTGTTTTAGACATGTTAGGTTTGAGGGGTCTATCAGAAAAAATATGCTTGTGGACATTCTTCCATAGTAGGACATATGGAAGGTCTTATGGGATAGAGATACTTTGTGTGGATGCAAGTGTAGTCATTATAAGTGTGGTAGGCAGAATTCTCAAGATGGCCTCTAAGATTCCCACTTCCCACACTCCATTTGGTACAAGTCTGGTAGAATCCTCTCCCCTTGAGTGTGGGCAGGACTCATAAATATGACAGGATCATCAATTCCTTGATTAGGTTATGTTATGTGGCAGAGGTATGGGATAGCCACTCTTGTGATTATGTAATTCACTCCTGACATCCTGTAAGCCTTTGTTGCAGCCGACTGCATCACATTCTCCTGATGGCTTTGAGCAAGTGAGCTGCCATGTTGTCATAGGGCTGTATGGCTAGTCACTAAGGGCAATCTCTAAGAGCTGAGAGAGACCTTTTAGCAGCAGTCATTAAGAAAAGGGAAACCTCAGTCTACAACTGCAAGGAACTCAATTCTGCCATCACCTGAACAAGCTTTGAAAGGCGTCAAAATCCACATGAGAATGTCACCTAGCCAACACCTTGATTTTAGCCTTTTGTGACCCTGGAGTGGAGAACCCAGCTATGCAGTACCCAGTTTTTTGATCCACAGAAACTGTGAGATAAGAAATGGATGTTTGTCTTATGCTGCTGAATTTGTGGTGTGTCATTATGTAGCAATAGGACATTGATACACACGGTGTTCTGTCAGTATCTTCAGGAGCCAAGCACAGGCACCCTCTTCCCAAGGAGCAAATGATGGGTAAGACTATAAAACCCACCTACATGGTAACCTGTGAACATGAGTGCTTCTTGAGCCACAATAAATAAATATAATCATGTATATCTTTTCTCTCTTCCATCCTTTTCATGGAAGATGTAACAGAGTCTTATAACAGAATGAACATACCGTGATATTCATAAGGTCACAGAATTTAGAGCTCAGAAATTTAGTTCTGCTCTGTGAGTATCTTATATAACCATTCTCTTATGATTTTCTACCCCTAAGCCAAGGAGTTTGGCCTTAAAACCATGCAGGCCATCAAGCCCAGCAGGTGCCGCTCCTCAGAGTCAACTCAAACAGGCAGATAGAAGGCAAGTAATCACTGCGGCTTGCCCTCCAAGTTGTTCTCCTCCCCACAAGGAGGGAACTCCATTAAACATTTAATACAGTCACAAAGAGAATACCCAGCAGGTAGACAACTATGATTACTTGCCCTATAGCCTTCACAGCAAGCTCTTGGCAGCACCTGGGATGGGCTTTATATCACACGAAACAATTCCCTTTGTAGTTTCTATTAAAAGGAAGACCAACAGTTTCAAAAGTGAGGTTTCAAAGTAAGGATCATTCTCTTGCTGCATATCTTTGGGCAGAGCTTGTGAGGACTTCCCAGAAGTGATTATAAGGTAGGAAAGACACCAAAATTGGAAATCTAGTTTCCACTTTAGCTGTACAGCTATTTACAGCTATAAAGCTTGGCAGACTAAATTCTCTCTTATTAACAGAAAATAGCCACTGGTGTCATGAATCCCCCAATTGACAAGCTTCCTGTGTTCATCTAAACTGGGGAAGAAACTACCAAATGCACAAGAGAAGATGCATTGGGGTTGGCGCCTAACTGGCGATCTGAAGACTCCACAAGATGGTTTGCTGGGCAAGTCATTCATTGGTGGTTGCAGGATGATTTCATTCATGGAGAAGGGAACATCTCCCTGTGCAATACCAATGATCAGGACATTATGTTTGGGTTCAATAGGAACAAAAATTAAACTCCTATTGTGTTAAGCCACGGAGATTCTGGAGTTTATCTATTGCCTTAACTGATACTGTGACTTGAATGTGGGGAACGGGGTTGCATTTGAAATATACCAGAGTAATTGATTTTTCAGCTATACATTTTAAAGACTGGTGGGTTGTTTGGACTTGGACAGTGTGGCTGGCTGACTCCAGAAATTTGATCATCCTTAATGTGCCTTGGTAATCTGGCCCCTGGATGTCTGGCCATTCTTGTGAAGAGCCAAGTTTGCATTTTGCTGGCTCCTTGAGGAGAGGATATGGTGACCATCTCTCTACGGTAGCCCAAGGCCATGGGACATGCATCCAGCCTCACCACCTCTGTAACTAACATCTGTTACTATTCCTCCTCTGAGAAGACAAGGAGAGAACTGGCTGACTTGAAGACCTACAGGTTATCAGATTAGTGCCACCATCTCTTCTTTACTGTCAACAAACAATCACCCTTAATTCCCCTCTTTGGCTAGCAACTTTCCTCTTCCTTCCCTACTGTGTCTAGGGATGAAGAGAGTTGAAGCTGGTTTGTCTATAATCAAGGTCTGCTGCTCTGCTGCTCTGTGAAAGGTCCCTCATTTTAGAGAAAAAGACCTGCTTTTGCCAACCTGCTCTCACCCCAAAAGAAGAAAGCAGTCCTTTTTTTTTTTTAAAGATTTATTTATTTATTTATTTATTTGACAGACAGAGATCACAAGTAGGCAGAGAAGCAGGCAGAGAGAGAGAGAAGGAAGCAGGCTCCCCGCCGAGCAGAGAGCTCGATGTGGGGCTTGATCTCAGGACCCTGGGATCATGACCTGAGCTGAAGGCAGAGGCTTTAACCCACTGAGCCACCCAGGTGCCCCAGAAAGTAGTCTTTAATCAGGCAAATATCTTCACTGATATTTATATAGAACTGCATCATTTATAAACTGTATATAATTTAACATGTTATAATGTATATGCAAGTAGTATGCCTACGGGCAGGATAAAGAGGTAGGTCTGCCGGCCAACATTCATGTGCCTTTGCGGATAGAGGGAAGATGGGAATGGTGATTCCATTGCCCAGGCAACTCCTTTGCAGCTGGTTCTTATAGGAGACCAATCAGGGAATTAAATTAGGAATCAGAAAGTCCAGTCTGTTCTATGCCCTATCTCAAGGAAACTGTGTGGTCTTAGGCAAGTCAGTCTGTTTCCTCGTCTGTAAAGAAATCTCTAATATTCCTATTAACTTAAAGTTGACACATCTATAATATTAAATCCCAGCATAAGACCAATCCATTTTGGGGGGTTCTATCCCAGGACACTACATTGTCTGATGAATTACGGTCCTTCTTCATGTTCAGTAAAGAGAATTCAAGTTGCCAGAATTAGCCATTGAGCTATTGAGAAATTTAGGATAGATACCAACATTCAGGAAAATGTATTTCTGGCAAATTTAAGTTCATTATATAGATTTATGTTGAGAAAATCTGTAGGAAAAATAGGAAATGCTTTGAAAGGAATTACCCATGATACCATTCTGCAGATTATCATTCTTGTTAACCAGCTTCAAACTATTCAGGGAAGTCAGTGAGTGTAGAGAACCAAAAGGCAAGCACTTTTTCCAGTGGAGAGAACTCTGGGAGATACTCCATTAACCCTGGATTAAAAAATTATTTGCCTATATTCTACCAGTAATAAATAACTACTCAATTATGATTACCAATAAAAATTATGGCTCCATAGCTGACCAAGAAGAGAGAACTCAAACCTTTGCAGGAAGACACACAGTTCTAAAGGTTACCCTCTACTTCTAGGATGATTCCAGAATTATTTTTAGTGCAAGAACAAAGTAACTGCATTTTGTCATGACATTTTTTTTTATCTTGAGGAAAACACTTAAAACATTAATAAAAAATATTATCTGAAATGGTTGTTTTTATCTTATGATCTACATTGTCTTACATCAGGCTTCATGGGGAGAAGGTTGGAGCCTCTTAGCCTCTTGGCATCGTGGCTTAGGCTGGAGTCTCATTCATTATTAACATAAACAGTTGATACCTGTCCCTGAGGCAAAATATACTTGATAAGGGAGGAAGCCTAAGCAGATAAATAATTTTGTTTTTTCTGGTGTAATACATAACACACACACACACACACACACACACAGCAACAAACACACACACACACATTCGTAGGACATGTCTACTAAATGCTTGCAGGAATACTCTCACCTCCATCTACATGGATTAATTCCTTACCAATTTTTTCCCTTACCATGAGAAGGAAAACATAAATAATTTGATATTTTAAATTTATATATTTATATATAAAGTTATATAAAAATTTAATTTTAAATTCCAATACAATGCAAAGAGACCATGTAAAAATCAAATATGATGTGTCTTCAGATTTGCATTTGAAATTCAAGATTAGGTATGTGGCAGATTGAAAGGTGAAAGACCAAGAAATAATGTTGGTATAAATACATGCTTTATTTTATCAGAGGGAAGAAAGTGATTTCATGAAATAGTCACTGCTTAACCTACCACAGTTTACTGTCTTCAGGCATCATTGCCTCTAACTACTGGATAAAAACACGACATTTTTGGGTCCAATCCCACCAAAGTAACTGTTGCATTTCTGCTCAAGAGTCCACACTGTTCTTTTAATAGATCAGTGGAGCATGCTGCTTTATTGGAATGGACTATAAGTTCAGAGAAAAATGTAAAATGGCTGTATCACTCTCTAATCAGGAAGAGATGTGGCAAGAGTCTGAAGACACAAGGAGATGGCATATCCAACATCACTGAATTTTATGAGCGAGAAATATTCTTGAGATATGAATTGTGCTTGCTACATGTGCTGTTTTTTATTAAAAAAAAAAAAAAAGAACAATGACTGGACAAGAATTTTTCCTTCCCTGATGAAGGCGAAGATGTTGCTAGCCTATGACCCAGGCTGTCAGACTCCAAGGTATAGACAGACACTGGTCCTTAACAGTTATGTATGTGACAGCCAAACATGGAACCTAAATGTCCATCAACAGCATAGTGGATAAAAAAAAAAAAAAGCAAGGCTTCTTCATACAGTGGGATACTTGGCACAGGGAAAATAAATGAATGAGTTGCAAACTCACATGACTCAGAACATATGTCAAATGAAAAGGCAAGCCATAGAAGAATACATACAGTATAATTTAATGTATATAAAGTTCAGAGACATGCAAGGTATAATGATCTATTTGGCACAGATTCAGATATATGCAATGAAACTATACAGAAAAACAAAGGAATGTTAAGTTTAAAGTAAACTCTGCAGGCAAAGTTAAGGGGAGGGATTAGGAAAGATCAGTATAAGGATTCACAAGTAATAGTCATGTTCTTGTCTTAAACTGGGTATGGGTGCTCACTGCCTTGTGTTTTGTTATATCTTTACATATGGCTTAATAACCAACTTTTTAAAATGGCCTAATTTGTTGATTCTTTCTTTTCCCCAGAATTTGACTTCAAGGTACAAAGCTAAGAGCAGAATAACAGTAATCCATACCAAACTTAGTGCTAAAATTTGGGAAAGAACTCAACTGTGACCCCTTGACATCTAATCTAATATGAAGACTTGGTAACAAGGAATTGGCAACAAATGAGTTTTCTGCATAGCAAGCCTTTCAGATTTGTTTAGCTATTACTGATGTCAGTAATAGGATACCGAGACCATTCCTTCATAAAGCTGTGTTTAGATATCTGTTCTTCAGGATTCTTTCTCTAAAAGCAAGGAAGAAAGAAACACAGCAAAACACAAAACTTTGTCATATCAGTCCTAACCCAATCATATACTAAAGTAAACAAATACTGACCTCTATAAAGCATTTCTGCCAATCACAGAACAAAGGTGTTGGTATTTTCCCACAAAGGAGGACAACTAAAGAAGCTTTCAACTGGGTACTTTCCCAAGGAAGGTAAGTCAAAACTTAGAAATAATGCATCAGAACTGAAGAGAGATAGAGGGGTGGTCAAGTTTGGGACAGCCAAGGGAGCACGCTGCAGAGACACCCAACCCAGACTGAGAGTTTGTGGAAGGATTTGCAAGGTAGGAGCAGCTGAGCTCCCTGCTCAAGAATTAATAGAAACTGCTAGGGGACATAGCCTGGGGGAAGAAAGCTCCAGGCAGCTACTGAGAGGTGGTGAGTTTTGGGGACTTAAAAATTTCCCAGCAGAGATCTGCAAAGATGACATGACTGAAGTTTGAAGTTAAGTTTAGACTGCAGCCTCCTACCACATCATGCCCACCCCAGACATAGTATAGCACAGGGCATTCTTAACATGGCTTCCAAGGTCCTGGAACAATCTGGCTTCTGCTTCCACTTACAGCCTTATCTACCTGGTGCTTTTGGCAGCATTAACTCACCTCAGCTCTCCAGACCCTCAGCCCCCATGCTCTCTCAGCCTTGCCTGGAACACATCTCCTCATCTTCCTTGCAAAAAAACTCCTGTTACTCATTAAATCTTAGCTTGGCAATCTAGAATTGAAGACATGTAATTTATTGAACACACACACACACACAGACACACACACACACACAGGTATTTTATAAATTCATGTAAATTTATCTCTATGATATTGTAGATATTTAGAATTTAAACATCTGCAAGTCAGAATCTATATTGCTTTAATATATTCTGCATATAGCACAATGTGCCTACAAAATTAACATTCAACAATAACACAAACCAATTTACCATTTCTCAGGAGCAATTTTAAAAGACATGGTAGTTGTTCTAGCATCTATTGGGAAATAACTATGTTATATATACATTTTTATTGATAACTATTTCATAGTTTAATATAAATTACACTTAATATAAAATGTTCATGAGTTAAGATATAGGTACTTGTATATGGGTACATTTATTACAAAATGTACCCAATTATAAAACAGCATCAAACTAATACAGAACAGATAGCCATTTTGCCATGGATCAGAGTAGAGAGGAGGTTTTTCTGGTACTCTACAGTAGGCAATGCTAAAAATCTGATCACAGGGGAAAGATGCAGGAAGAAAAAAATTGCCTGTAAACTCAGGACTTGCTGTGGTTCTATATGATGTCCCTCTTTTGCTTCAACCCCAAACCATTACCAGGGTGACAAGTGAACCTTAAAACTGCACCCAGAGAATTCCTCTTACCTCGGCATCAAAGCGAGGATCCTGGTAGGCATCGCTGATGTTCACGGGAAGGCCTGTGGAAGCTACGAGCTCAGCAACACTGTTATTTATGAGCCAGTCGGAATATGATGATTTCTCCACGCTTTCTTTGAAACTATCAAAACCAAAGCAGGCAGTCAGAAAATAAAGAAGGGTAAGTTTGCTTGAAAGCAAATCTCATAAAACTACACTCATAGTGGGATCATCTCTCCCCTTTAAGAAGGGATAAGTGACTTGAGTCACAAAAAAGTGAGGTAATTATCTGTAGCTCCTTCAAAAAGACTTACCCGATGTAATGTAAAATAATCAGACCCATGGGAAGAAATGATAGATTCTCTAGGATCCAGAGAACAACTCTAGGTTGTATTTAGGCCAAAGCAAACAGACATAAAGTAAGTAATGAAGTAATGACCGAAATTGACAAAAGGATGCTAACACCATGGGATAATACATTCCACGGACCTCCCCAGCCCACACCCCTAAACTGAGCAGACTGGATGTTTGACAAAGGGAAATATTAAGCCCCAGAATGAGGAAAAATCAGGAAATAAATTAGGAGTTTACAAATTTTTTTTAAATTAGCATACGAGTTTACAAAATTTTAAAGGCAGCAAAAGAGCAGATCTTGGCCATGTGCAATCTAGTAATTATGTAACTAGTTTTGTAGTATGTCTCAGAGTTTAACAAAAACATATTTCTTACTTACAAAATCTTACTGAAAAACCCCTTTTAATTTTACTGACCCCTAACCTTAACCATTTAAATTATATTCACATTTGATTTGAACAGGAATTTTATGCACAATGGTTTTGTGAGCTTTCCCTTGTATCACGTTTGCTATAATCATCAAATTTACAGAAAGGGCATGAGAATTAGTTAAGACTCCCTATTCCCTCCCTCCCTTCCACCAATTCTACCCCAAGTACAAACTGAGCACTGCCAGGAGCTACGGAAATGCAAAACTGAGTACTGTTCTTGTGGAGGATGTGAGGTTTGTGGTGTGGCAGGCGATAACTGAAATTACATAAATGAATACAAGTCTACTTGGGCGATGTTTTCCAAACTCCAGGACACGTGAGTGAGTGTACCACAGCCAGAAGAGTGAGAACTCTATTGACTTTTTAATCTAAAGTGCTGTATACATAAGGAAGACACTAAACACTGTCACTAGTCATTGTTACCCTGTCACCACGTGCTGCGGTGTGGAATTTGTGCCGTCTGGAGGATCTGGAGGCACAGAGAGGACCCCGGATGCACGAAGAGGTGGGAAGCAGAGGCATTCTTTAGCGCCATCCGTAGACGTCATCCGGAATGACTGTGTCTGTGTCTGGTGAGTGTAACATTTACTTGTGATGCTATTCATCCCTTCTTGCCTAATAAAACCACTAACACATCTACTTATTCGCTCTGGATCTCTGGCTCAGAAGCGGAAGTTTTGCTAAAAAGTGGAGTCACGTATTTCTCAGATGGTGCCTAAATCAAAGAAGTAAGAAGACAGAGGACTTCAAAGATAAGATGGCACCTTTCTTTTCTACAACAAACAAAGGGACATCAACAAAGTCCATGGTTTATTTTCTCTGCTACGTTGTATCTGTGAGGAGGGACATTTTGTGGTGTGCTGCCATGGAAGCAAAATAGAGGAGGAAACATGATAATGCACCTGATAGGAGAATCCAGCTTGATGAAACCATTTCTAAATTCATAAATAGTATGACTGAGCGTTGCTCCTTTCTTGCAGTGATGAATCCAGTCTGTCAACTCGCTCTGTGCCGTCTGTGTACTTTATTCTATTCTGCAATTCTTAGAAAGTGTTGCGTGATAAAACAGCGCGGAAAATGCTGAGCTAGCGAGTGCTGGGCAGGGAGGAGGGAAGAATCCGAGAGAAGAAACGGTTGGGGCAGGGAGAGGTGAAGGGCCAGGGGTGAACACCCTAAGGAAGGAATAAGTTTCATCAAAAAGCCTGAAAATCTGGGAGCTGGGTCTTTCAAGTGGGCACGTGTTCAGCAAGGGGAGACGGGCTGGTGAGGAGGAGAGCACCAGGGGAGGAGGAAACAGCAGGAATAGAGACACAAAGGGAAAAGAGCACAGGGAGTGTTCTTGGAACACTGTGCAATCCTCTTTGGTGGGAGCACAGGATCCAGTGGTGGGGAACGGGCATGAAAAGAAGATCAGGGCTTATAGGTGGCAGCTTTCACCAAAGGGCTGAAACGTTAGTCACAGGGGATGGGGAGCTGTTGGGAGTGTACAGAGCAGGGAAATGACATGATTGGAGCTGTGACTTCAGGAAGCTCAATCCAGGGACAGGGAGCAAGAAAAACTGGCTAAGAGAGATGAAGGGGAGACCAGCCAAGTCGCGCAGGTGGGAGGTGAGGATGCCGGTCCCTCAGGAGGTCCTGCATTAGACTCTGCGGGGCTGGGTGGGCAGCTGGTGTGGCTTCCGTTTTGTTCCTGCGTGCCCATGGCACTATTAGAAATGAGTTGTTTTGAGAAGCAGAAGATGAGGAAAGATAACAGACATTTTGTAAACCTGGAACACGTTATTCATCGTTGAAAACCCAGGAACAAAACCCATATCAAGACTTTAGGACTGAAAATACTGTAGAGCTGGGATGATCTTCAGGGAGAATACAATGGATGAGATCATCCAGGGAGCGAATACATAGGGAAATCTATATCTGAGGGAAGAAAGATGAAGAAAAGCAGTAATAACGGGGGAGGAGATAGAGAAGAAAGAAAAAAGGGAAAGCAAATTTATCCTCACCCAAGGCAGACCAAGGGTCTGTCTTGATGCTTTACCTAACTTGTTTCGTTTTCACATAAATCCTATGATTTATGTGGGTACAATTTTCTACATGTTATAGATCAGAAAACCGAGGCTCAGAGATGCTAAATAATTTTGCCAAGTGGAGAGAGAACTTTCAGCTAAGTGTGACTGCAGAGCCGCATATTATTCTGCTGATCCTGTAGCCTCTCAGGGAAGGAAATCAATGAGTAGAAGCAGAGCAAGAACAGTAGAGTCTCACCTAAAGAAAAGAAGGGAGTGACAGTCCTCACCACAGAGAGTTTCAGGGAGACACCGCAGATCATAAACACTGCAGTCGAAGACTGCTCACAGTCAAAGGAAGAGGGAGGAAAAGACATTGATCTTGATCATCCAGTCGTAGGTCCTTACTTACAAAATTCTCAAGAAGATGATGATAAAAACACTTAAGGAGCAGGGGCTCCTGGAAGAGTCATTCTAAATATAATCATGCTTAGAATGGGTTGAGTTCAGGCTGCATATGTATTGCAATCAGTCTAAAATAGTAGGACAAAGTAAGACAGTTAACTCTGTACAAGGCACTACACGTAAGCACAGTTGAGGTGGTTTCTAGAAAGTATAAACTATGCTCTCTCCCCTCACGGTGGTTGCCACCTTGATGGGGAGGTGAGAAATACATATACTGACACTTACACAATGAACACTTGAAGGGCCCAGTTCAAATTTCAAGTGAAAAATGTGTCACGTGGCTATGTTGCCTAGTTACCAAGTTCAACTCTACCAGATCAGGAATGCTAAAGTAGTGCAGGGAGGAAGCAGCCACCTGTGGCCGTTCTCATAGGGGTACGGCTGCAGAGGGAGTGGAGATTTTAGGGACCCTACAGCAGCTGCAACAGTGCAAGCAGGTGTTCTGAAAACCACCTCTCCATTTCTTCAGTTTCATGGTGCACGGGTACATAAACCAAGGCCCAGCATGACAGAATATTCAGAGAGACAGTCAGGAAGGATGACTGTCACTCTGAGTATTCATATCACATTCCGGCTTTTGCACTAATTCAACCTTACAAATCTTAAAATTTTACAGTAATGCAGAATTATGATGTTGAGTTAGAGCTCTCTAAGACCTTTTTTTTTAAAAAAAAAAAAAGATTTTATTTATTTGACAAACAAAGAGGGAGCACGAGCAGGGGGAGAGGGAGAGGGAGAAGCAGACTCCCCACTGAGCAGGAAGCCTGATATGAGGCTTGATTGCCGGACCCTGGGATCATGACATGAGCTGAAGATAGATGCTTAACTGACTGAGCTACACAGGTGCCCTGTTTTCCCATTTCATTTATTTATTTATTTATTTATTTATTTGGCGCAGGGGAGATAGAATGAGTGAAAGAGAGAGCATGAGAGGGAGAAGGGTCAGAGGCAGAAGCAGGCTCCCTGCTCAGGGAGCCCAATGTTGGGTTTGATCCTGGGATCATGACCTGCACTTAGAGACTTAACAGACTGAGACACCTAGGTGCCCCCCAAAACCTTGCTTTTTTTCTAAAGAATAATTTTGTCTTTTGAAAAAGACCATGAATTTTATAGTCAAATATAACGGATTCAAATACCTATTTTGCCACTTCCTCGTAACGTGATCTCAGACAAGTTGGTTATACTTCATCTGTAAAGTAAGTATAATACTAGTACTTACTGTGCAGATTAAGCTAAGAATTTATACAAGTGCTTAACATATTTTCTAGCCTACAGTAAACAGTTTTAAAAAGCATCTACATTTTAACAACCTCTAAAGTCAATTCTGACTTGTGACAGTAGCCTTTTACATTTTCGCAGTGAAGTATTGTGAATTCAACCACAAAGGAAAAGGCCCAAATTATTTCTGTTTCTTGAGGGACACATCTGGCTTAAAGGATCAGTTCTTTCCTTTTTTAATTTTTTTTTAAATTTATTTATTTTCAGCAAAACAGTATCATTATATTTTCACCACACCCAGTGCTCCATGCAATCCGTGCCCTCTATAATACCCACCACCTGGTACCCCGACCTCCCACCCCCCCCCGCCACTTCAAACCCCTCAGATTGTTTTTCAGAGTCCATAGTCTCTCATGGTTCAACTCCCCTTCCAATTTACCCCAACCCCCTTCTCTCTAACTCCCCATGTCCTCCATGCTTTTTGTTATGCTCCACAAATAAGTGAAACCATATGATAATGGACTCTCTCTGCTTGACTTATTTCACTCAGCATAATCAGTTCTTTCCTTAAGCTCCTATAAGTCAATTCCTTCTAATTGGTGAGAGCTCTTTTATTCTGTGTGGCTTCCTCTTTTTTGATTGCTGTTGGAGCAGAACATATTAAGATCATAGACACAGCCATGTGGGTTATGCAGGTCCTGCTCTGCATGGGGGTGCCCTGTAAAAGGAACAAATAGGGGCTGAAATCTAGTCTAGTTGTGCATGTTGACTTAGAGCTGCATCCTTCTAGAGGGAGTACTTTTTCTATTCTCACAGAGACACTGTATGCGCTGGCAATGGCCCTGTTCCAATCTCTCTGACAAATGGACATCTAATATCAAATTGAATGTCTTTAGTGACAGGGAACTCATTACCTGTCAAAATATTCCATTCCATTTTGTGGCCGCTCCACTTACTTCCTAATAATCATCTTTTGCTCCCAGTCCCATGGGATCTCATTAGCTGACAGCACTTGATATAGTTGGCTATAATTAACATGTTCCCCATAGTCTTCCACCTAAGATCATTCTTTTCTAACAAGCTCTAATTTCTCCAGCGACTCCTCCTCTGGCATGCCTTCCTTTTTCTCACTATCCCAGTCCTCCATGTAGTCCCACTGATTAATAGTCCTCTTGATCATGAAAGCAGTCCAGAATAGTCTTCTCCATGGGGTCTGAGCAGGATGGAGGTGGTATGACCATCACCTTTGCTCTAGATCTTGTTCTTACCAGAAGGGTCAGGGTTGATAGTTTCTAACAGGTCTTGTTTTTTTAATAGGTTGTTGGAAGTTTAAACTAATACCCAAAATTGAATACCCAAAAGTCAACTTTCTAGAGCCCCCCACATCTGACCAGAGATATCAAATCCAGCACTGAGATCTTCAGTTTGGGCCAGAACCAAGATAAGGAGAGTTACCACTGTTTGGAAACACATCAATATTGATTACTCTGTAGTTTGTGGGTGCAAATGAGATCATGTCAGTTCAGTGGCTCTTAGCTGCCATGTGCGTAACTGCAAAACCACAGACACCTCCAAGTCCTCTCCCCACCCATAGTTTCTAGGGAAACTTGTTCTTTCACTCAAGGCCCCTTGTCAAAGCCGTGGAAACCAATGGGAGACCAGACACTTGAGGGTGCTTAAGTTACATGGGTCAAAGGAAGAATCCTCTCCCCCACACTCTGCATTGTATTTTGACCCCTAGGTTGGGGTCCCTAGGTCATATTGTTTATGTCTATGCTGTCACAAGTTTCCTCATTAAATAGCCCCTTTGGCTTCTCCCATACCCTTCTCTGTTATACTCAGGGAATAAGGGTGGGCTGGCCCTTCTTTCAGCAAAAAGAAAAAGACACTTACTGATCATCTCATGCAAGTGGATGTCTGGTGTGAGTGTTTCTGGGTTTGTGTTTACTTTCCCAAGACACTTACTGTACACCAGTGCACCACAGTGAGAGAAAAATGGCTTATAATTCTATACAACATCCAGTATTTATTGAAAATCAAAATTTTTGAGATACTATTAAAATACATCTAAAGATTGTATGTTTTAATATCTCTGTTTAATAGTCTCTTATATTCAAATCATAAAACCATTTTGACCTTTAAGGGGGGGGGGGATGTTAAAATAAATTCTGGCTTAAAGAAAAGAAAAATCAGCAGACCAAAAAAAAAAAAATCCTTGAAATAAGAGTCTGATGCTATAGTAAATGGAGTTGATTCCATTTACTCTATCACCAAGAACCCCAAGATACCTGGGAATAAACCTAACCAAATAGGTAAAAGATCTGTACTCGAGGAACTACAGAACACTCATGAAAGAAATTGAAGAAGACAAAAAGATAGGAGACCATTCCATGCTCATGGATCAGAAGAATAAACATTGTTAAAATGTCTACACTGCCTAGCGCAATCTATACTTTCACTGCCATTCCTAGCAAAATTCCACTGGCATTTTTCAAAGAGTTAGAACAAACAATCCTAAAATTTGCATGAAACCAGAAGAGACTCTAAATTGCTAAGGAAATGGTGAAAAAGGAAAACAAAACTGGGGTGATCACATTGCCTGATTTTAAGCTTTACTACAAAGCTGTGATCACCAAGACAGCATGGTACTGGCACAAAAACAGACACATAGACCAGTGGAACAGAGTAGAGAGCCCAGATATGGACCTGCGACTACATGGTCAAATAATCTTTTTTTTTTTTTTTTTTAAAGATTTTATTTATTTATTTGACAGAGAGAGAGATCACAAGCAGGCAGAGAGGCAGGCAGAGAGAGAGGAGGAAGCAGGCTCCCTGCTGAGCAGAGAGCCCGATGCGGGGCTCGATCCCAGGACTCCGAGATCATGACCTGAGCCGAAGGCAGCGGCTTAACCACTGAGCCACCCAGGCGCCCCGATGGTCAAATAATCTTTGACAAAGCAGAAAAAATGTACATTGGAAAAAAGACAGTCTCTTCAATAAATGGTCCTGGGAAAATCAGACAGCTATGTGTAGAAGAATGAAACTCAACCATTCTTTTACACCATACACAAAGATAAAATCAAAATGGATAAAAGACCTCAATGGGAGGCAGGAATCCATCAGAGTCCTAGAGGAGAATATAAGCAGTAACCTCTTTGACATCAGCCACAGCAACTTCTTTTAAGATGTGTCTCCAAAGGCAGAGGAAACAAAAGCGAAAATGAACTTTTGGGACCTCATCAAGATCAAAAGCTTCTGCACGCAAAGGAAACAGTCAACAAAACAAAGAGGCAACCCACGGAATGGGAGAAGATATTCACAAATGATGGTACAGACAAAGGGCTGATATCCAAGATCTATAAAGAACTCCTCAAACTCAACACACACAAAACAGATAATCACATCAAAAAAATGGGCAGAAGGCACGAACAGACACTTCTCCAATGAAGACATACAAATGGCTATCAGACACATGAAAAAATGTTCATCATTAGCTATCAGGGAGATTCAAATCAAAACCATACTGAGATACCACCTTATACCAGTTAGAATGGCCAAAATTAACAAGACAGTAAGCAACATGTGTTGGAGAGGATGTGGAGAAAGGAGAACCCTTTGCATTCCCACACTATTGGTGGGAATGCAAGTTGGTGTAGTAACTTGGAGATTCCTTAAGAAATTAAAAATAAAGCTTCCCTATGACCCTGCAATTGCACTATTGGGTATTTACCACAAAGATACAGATGTAGTAAAAAGAAGGGCCATCTGTACTCCAATGTGCATAGCAGCAATGGCCACAGTTGCCAAACTGTGAAAAGAACCAAGATGCCCTTCAACAAACGAATGGATAAAGAAGATAAGGTCTATATATACTATGGAGTATTATGCCTCCATCAGAAAGGATGAATACCCAACATTTGTATCAACATGGATGGGACTGGAAGAGATTATGCTAAGTGAAATAAGTCAAGCAGCGAAAGCCAATTATCATATGGTTTCGCGTACTTGTGGAGCATAAGAATAACATGGAGGACATGAAGAGATGGAGAGAAGGGAGCTGGGGGAAATTCGAGGAGGAGATGAACCATGAGAGACTATGGATACAGAGAAACAAACAAACTGAGGATTTTGGAGGGGAGGAAGGTGGGAAGTTGGGTGAGCCTGGTGGTGGGTATTATGGAGGGCACGTATTGCATGGACACTGGATGTGGTGCATAAACAATGAATTCTGGAACACTGAAAAGAAATTTAAAAAAAAAGAAATAGAGGGGGAAAAAGGAAATAAGAGTCTGAGAAAAGGAAAATAAATACAGTTGTCCCTTCACTTCAGTGACTCTTCCTTAAAAAGTAAAAATTAACCACTTAGCTTATTTTAACTCTAAAAAGTAGACTCCTCTAAAATCAAGATTTGTTTAAAATAACATGAAAATTGTAAAGAAATCTTTTACTTGTATTCACTAAAACCAGGTACCTAGGAAGATGCAGGTTTTTAAGTGAGTTTCCCTCAAAGGGCTACAGTTTAGTCTTCTTTCTCAGTGCTATCTTGAGTCCCAAATACGAGACCCACACTGACTTCAAAGAGAGCTTCATGAACTCAAATATATTGACAGTGGAAGGTAAAACAGAATTGCCCTATTACAGATAACACATAGTTCCTGAAATGCAGCTGCCCCTGAAGTGAGGGCCAGTGAGGTAAGATATAAACCTGAGGATAACAAGTTGCAAAGTAGTGGAGGAAGGAAATCAATACAAGTGAAACAAAAGAAGACAAAATAAAACACCCTGGGACAAGTAATTTCACCATCTTCAATTGTCTGAAAAACATATCTTAGCTAAAGATTCAAACAGAGAAAGCTATATGAAAATACACTAAAGTCTTTTTAAAGGATGACTTCTCAAAATGAGTCTCTAAATTAGAAGAGAAACTACTGGAATAAAATAATGTTACAACACACACAAAACAGGCAAACATATCAAAAAAATGGGCAGATGATATGAACAGACACTTCTCTAATCAAGACATACAAATGGCTATCAGACACATGAAAAAATGTTCATCATCATTAGCCCTCAGGGAGATTCAAATTAAAACCACATTGAGGTATCACCTTACACCAGTTAGAATGGCCAAAATTAACAAGACAGGAAACAACATGTGTTGGAGGGGATGTGGAGAAAGGGGAGCCCTCTTCCACTGTTGGTGGGAATGCAAGTTGGTGCAGCCTCTTTGGAGAACAGTGTGGAGATTCCTCAAGAAATTAAAAATAGAACTTCCCTATGACCCTGCAATTGCACTCCTGGGTATTTACTCCAAAGATACAGATGTTGTGAAAAGAAGGGCCATCTGTACCCCAATGTTTATAGCAGCAATGGCCACGGTCACCAAACTATGGAAAGAACCAAGATGCCTTTCAACGGACGAATGGATAAGGAAAATGTGGTCCATATACACTATGGAGAATTATGCCTCCATCAGAAAGGATGAATACCCAAATTTTGTAGCAACATGGACGGAACTGGAAGAGATTATGCTGAGTGAAATAAGTCAAGCAGAGAGAGTCAATTATCATATGGTTTCATTTATTTGTGGAGCATAACAAATAGCATGGAGGACATGGGGAGTTAGAGAGGAGAAGGGAGTTGGGGTAAATTGGAAGGGGAGGTGAATCATGAGAGACTATGGACTCTGAAAAACAATCTGAGGGGATTGAAGTGGCGGGGGTGTGGGAGGTTGGGGTACCAGGTGGTGGGTATTATAGAGGGCACGGATTGCATGGAGCACTGGGTGTGGTGAAAAAATAATGAATACTGTTTTTCTGAAAATAAATAAATTGAAAAAATTTTAAAAAAATGTTAATTATTAGACTGTGTCTATATTGACATTTTTGTTCTCAACCCTTGAGTTTAGTCTTCACTAGAGACTCCCAGGAATTTGCTCTTTCAAGAATGACCATGTTGGGTGCCTGGTGGCTCAGTCGTTAAGTGTCTGCCTTTGGCTCATGTCATGATCCTAGGGTCCTGAAATCAAGCCCCACAAAGGGTCCCCCAATTGGCAGGAAGTCTGCTTCTCCCTCTCCCACTCCCCCTGCTTGTGTTCCCTCTCTTGCTATATCCTTCTCTGTCAAGTAAATAAAATCTTTTTAAAAAAGAAGAAGAAACAAGAATGACCATGTGTTGGTCATTCAAGAATGATCATGTTCCCTACTAAGTGCTGGATGGTCATGGGGCAAATCTTGCAAAAACACGTCAATAAAGGTCTTTTCCCTTTTTTGCTTAAAGAAGTTGGCAATGGGAACCCATCTGTATATGGATGGACAGCCCACTTATCACGGTCCCTACATATATAGAAAGAGGTGTAGGAAGAAACTAAAGAGGCCACAACTTTGGGGAGCTCACAAACTGTGACAGTGGTTTATGGTAAATACCCTAATGGAAAAATGTACAGGCATTATAGGAACAGAGAAAAGAAGGGTCAGTTTTGTTTGGGCTGGGAATGGTATTTGGAAAATTACTTCCCAAAAGGAAGTTGGTCTAAGCTGGTGTTTACAGAAGTAAAATTTCCTAAAAACAATCCAGACAAAAACACAGCATGAGTAAAGCTTTAGAAGTGTGAGGTTTTCTGTATTGACATGATAAATATTAGAGCTAAAACTTAGGATACATGGTGGAAGTGATCAATAGGGCTATTATGTGGTCCCATGGACATACTTTGTATCGATAACCAAATATATACTGATGATTTCCACATCTACAGCAGCAGCCCATTGATTCCTGACTTCCTTACATTTATATCCAAGCACTTTCTGGACAATTCTTCCTTGTCATTTCCAGGCACCTCAAATGTAACGTTTTTAAGACTACATTAATATATTCTCCTTGATGTGCTATAACAATTATTAATGAAAACCATGACCATTAACTAACAATTTATCATTAGGTCAGGAGCAGAAGTGTCAACTTAGACACATCTATTTTCTCATTGTCAAGAAATGATTGTCAAGTCCCTTTGCTATCTTGAGTATTATCCAGTGGGGACAGGATTCAGAAAGGCAACGAAACAGGACAGGAACTCCAAGAACTCTTTAGGACAGATATTTCTTTTTTCTGTTTTGTAAACAAAAACTGGTTTTTTTAATATTAATTTTTTAATTTTCAGCATAACAGTATTCATTATTTTTTCACCACACCCAGTGCTCCATGCAATCCGTGCCCTCTATAATACCCACCACCTGGTACCTCAACCTCCCACCCCCCACCACTTCAAAACCCTCAGATTGTTTTCAGAGTCCATAGTCTCTCATGATTCACCTCCCCTTCCAATTTACCCCAACTCCCTTCTCCTCTCTAACTCCCCATGTCCTCCATGCTATTTGTTATGCTCCACAAATAAATGAAACCATATGATAATTGACTCTCTCTGCTTGACTTATTTCACTCAGCATAATCTCTTCCAGTCCCGTCCATGTTGCTACAAAATTTGGGTATTCATCCTTTCTGATGGAGGCATAATTCTCCATAGTGTATATGGACCACATTTTCCTTATCCATTCGTCCGTTGAAAGGCATCTTGGTTCTTTCCATAGTTTGGTGACCGTGGCCATTGCTGCTATAAACATTGGGGTACAGATGGCCCTTCTTTTCACAACATCTGTATCTTTGGAGTAAATACCCAGGAGTGCAATTGCAGGGTCATAGGGAAGTTCTATTTTTAATTTCTTGAGGAATCTCCACACTGTTCTCCAAAGAGGCTGCACCAACTTGCATTCCCACCAACAGTGGAAGAGAGTTCCCCTTTCTCCACATCCCCTCCAACACATGTTGTTTCCTGTCTTGTTAATTTTGGCCATTCTAACTGGTGTTAAGGTGATATCTCAATGTGGTTTTGATCTATAGGTTGTGCCTGATACTATTTGCCATTTTGTTTCATTGATTAGAGGTCATTCCGAGCTTTGGTTCACAGAGAGACACTCTATTCCTTACTTTTTCTCTTTGGGTAAACTTCTATCCCTGGGTCCTTCCTGAAGCCTCACGCTGTGCAACATTATTTGAAGTTGTCTTTCAATTAGGAGATTAAGGAACTAAGTCAGTACCAGTGGGACTCAAAGCTAGCACCCCAGCAAGAGAGTCTTAAATACCCAGAATTGAGACATGAATAATTCCCTACTGGTTTCAGTATATCTTTGAAGTTTACCAAACAAATCTTTCAGTCATAAAAAGTAATGGAAGAGAGTATAATTAGCAAGCAGAGCTAGCCTGTCAATTGTTGCAGTGTGGTAAGTGAGGAAGATGCTCTAAGTTGCAGCTGTTCCAAAACCTTACCATGACCTGATGGACTTATCTTTAAGGTCTTGCCTGAGGACACTTCATCACACTCTGATTTCTCCTGTTTTAAGCATTCTGTGTTATTAGAAATTAAGACATGGTGGCCAAAGAACACATTTTCTGCCCTTCATTTCCTCAAGCTGTACCATTAGAGTGATGAGATTTATCACTCACAGGAGTTGGTATCACTTTGGGGAAGAGTCTTGTGACTCTCGGATGGGTGTCAGATGGCATCACTGCGAGTGGTTGATGTCTACAATTTAGCATCATATAGAGACAACTGCTTGGTTTCACAGCCAAGCAAATCTGGAAGGGTTTTTCATATCTTGGCCCAACATTTCCTAGTTGTGAGACTACAGATAAAATTTTAATAACTCTTAGTTTCCATAATGAAAAATAGGGGGAATAAAATGCATTTTATAGGGATGATTTGAGGATACAATAATATAACATTGATGAATGCATGGCACATAAAAAGCTTTCATAAATTTCAATTCCTTATATCACAAAGATTTTTCTTTTATTAAAAATACTAAGGTGAGACAAGCTCTGTTCAACAGCTTCTTTCCTGGGACAGGAGAGATGTTAACTGTTTTTGACTGTGGCATCATTTTCGTGTTTGGAGACTTACTGAAGAGAAAATGTGCTAGCTGGCAAAATTGTTGATAATAGAGCTCATAGTTAAAAATCCTATCCTACTAGATGTTCCAAGTAGCCCCACCACATCTCTCTTTGGGGGTGCTCTGGCCAACTGCATCCATCTGTTCTTCTATCTTTGAGGGCATACCTTCCTAACAAGCTCTTGGCATATGTCTATAACAGAGCAAGAAAGGAGAAGTGGACTCAATGTGTTAAAATAGTAACTCAAGTCTGTTAAATAAGAGACCTACAAAAGTAAGAGTTAAATGTAAAAACCAATCATTAAGGTCTTCAAGTTGCCATAATTCTGTTCACTGCATAGCATCAATCTAAGAAACAGTTGACCTACATGGGATACTTTATTATGCTTGATCTCAGTACTTATTCATGTGCCTTATTGTTCATGGAACATTTTTATAGCTTTCTTCTCCTCTGTGACAGTTTTTCTAGAGTGACAAGCCCATTGGTCCAAAATAAACCAGGGTAATGAGAGAGTTTGTCTTTCATTTCAGCCTTTATGTTAAAAGGCAGGAAAAAGAAAAAACAGGAATTACATATGGTTAAGAGGTAAAGGTTAGTCATTCAAGAAATACATGTCCTTGACTTTCTTAAGATTTTGGAAGACATACAACTGCATCTTAAAAATGTTTCTCCTCTTTCATTTATGTTTATTTCTTCTGATTAGCATCATGCAAATGGTACATGAACACATATATCACTAGTATCATGGAGGGTACTTATAAAATAGAGTTATTTGGGGGGGGGGGAAAGCATACAAGTCCAGAAGTATCAAAGTGACAAGTTTTCTTGAGAGGTATGTTTAGATTAGATATAAAATGTTTCAGTGGAAGCACTCCAGTCTCATAACACTCTGTATATTTTTAGGGAAAGGAATCAGAACTATATAGTTGACTCTGTCATAATAGAGTTTCCTGGTTAAGAACTAGGCTTTATACCAAGAGGGAGCCTCAGAGTTCAGTTTCTGGTAGCAGTCTTGTCTTCTACTGAGTTAACTCAGATCTGCTGAAAAACCTCCTTGCTAAACAATAGAAAGGGGATAAAAATGAACCTCCTGGGCCATCTGTATCTCTCTTCTTCAATTAGCAACATTAAATATTGGCATCATGAGGCTTAGCAGCCCTGAACTTTCTAGACAATAGTCAAGAAGAATGTCTGTCCTAAAGCTCTTGTTTTAAAGGAAGTGACATAGCAACACAAATCTTGCTTCTGGTCCAAGATGATTGGGGGTGGTGGTGACAGTGCTGTTTTAATTTTTAACATTTTAAAGGTTTTCTCATTTTCTTGAACTCAGAATAGGTATCATCTTTTTATTCATATAAATACCTATCACAGGCTTCCTAGCACATTTTCTAGCACAGAAGAAAGAAGATCTATGAAGAAGAAGGTAGAAAAAAGAATATATTCATTATATACTATGGAGATGTTTTGTCTTACACCAGTGTGTGAGTTTGTCTACCATTTCCTATCACTCTAGGTAACAGAGATTAAAAAGAAGGTGAAAAGAAGAGGACAGTATTCCAAATTGGCAGAAGAAGGGCCATTGAAAATTTGTTCCTCCATAAAAGTAGTAAGAACACTAGCAATAATTGTCAAAATCAACTTTTTGAGAACTCTGAAAATTAAGAAAAGGCTTGCAAAAAAATCTGAAGAGTGTTTATTATAGAAAAACAGTTGAATCTCTGTAAAGACAGCAAGTTTTGGGGGCATTTTAATGGACTTTATTCCCATCCCCCTCCTCTACTCTAGGGTAGCTGTGAAGACCAAGAGCTACATAATCATGCAAGCTGTGAAAACCAGCATCCTAGCAGCCACTGGCAGAGGGAGGACAGATTTGGAGCTCCCTAAAATTCCTATCCCAAGAGAACTGTCATTATTTGACGTGTTTGGCAGCTCCATCAGAAACCTCCACTGAGAGTTTGACTTTATTCTACTTGACTTGGGGCTTGCTTACTGAGAACAGCCTTCACCTCAGGGGCATCTGTGGGGAAAAAACCAGCAGCAATTGTTTAACACTGCATCTGCTGTAGTTACCTACAGATAAGAGTTGCAGCTAACAAGAAATAGACTAGAAAACTTGAAAGAAGCAGCATGGAAATGAGATAATCCTAGGGGGATTTGAAAAGCTCTGACATATTCCTGGAAATCTAGAAGGTCATATTCATTTGCAGAGTTGCATGTATGCCCAGGAAAGACCAAGAAGGCCCTAATCCCTTACCTCTGGCTGACCTTGAAGCTCTGTGTAAACAGAAAGCAAAAGCTATGTAAACTTCCCCTCAGAGAACTGAAGGTATCACCCACATGCAAACAGATCCCTTCAGCGAGGCTGGAAGGTTTATTGGCTCAAGCCTTTTAAGAAAACCTGTGTCCAGGCATTAGCTGATTAGAAGCTAACCAAACAGAGAATTCAGGAGCCACACACAACAAAGAATCCTTCAGGAAAGTCACTAAACAACCAAGGACAGCAGTAACAATAACAGCAACAAATAGAAGCAACAACAAACCCTAGATGGAGTGAGTGCGAAGTGGATATGATCTCCAGAGTTTCTACACTACCTTATTTAAAATTTTCAGTTGTCAATAATAACAACAAAAAATAACTGAGATATACAAAGAAATGGGAAGGTAAACACGCAAAAAAGCAATCAACATAAACTGTTCCTGAGTAAGTCCAGATGTTGGACTTACTAGAAAAAGACTTTAATTGAGATATTATAAATATATTCAAAATACTGAAAGGAACCAAATCTAAAGAACTAAAGGAAAATAAGACAACAATGTCTCAACAAATACAGAATATTAACAAAGAGTTGGAAATTATAAAAAAGAACAAAAGAAGTTCTAGAATGAAAAAATGCAGTAACTGAAATGAAAATTTTATTAAGAGCGTTCAACCAAAGGACTGTGAAGCCAAAAGAAAGAATCACCAAAGCTGAAGATGGATTAATCAAGAATATCTGATTTGGGAAGCAGGGTAGAATCTCAGAGACATGTGAGACACCATCAAGCATATGAACATTATGGGACTCTCCGAAAAGCAGGAGACAGGAAAAGGGGCAGAGAGAATATTTGAAAAAATAATGGCTAAATACTTCCCATGTTTAGTTAAAAGAAATATTAATGTATACATTCAAAAAGCTCAACAAATTCTCATTTGAGGATAAACTCAAAGGGACCCACACCCATACACAACCTGACTAAACAGCTGAAAACCAGTACAAAGAAAGAAACTTTTGAAAGCAGCAAAAGAGATATGATTCATCACATGCAAGTGATTCTCAGTAAGTTTAAGAGGTCCATGATCAGAAACCATGGAGTCCAGAAGGCCCTTGAATGACATATTCAAAGGGCTCAGAGAAGACTGTCAACCTTATCAACAGATTGTATAACACATTTCATTCACTTGTGCTAACTAGTGCAAAACTTACACAAACAAAACACTGCCCAAGATGCCAAATTTGAAGCACAACATATATTTGAGTGAAAACTTTCTTGAAAGTTTGGATTGTATGTTTCATATTACCACCATATTTAAAAATAACGAGTATGGGCATTGACTGAAGCCACACACACTACATGTATAAATCAAACAAGGCTTATGAGTCTAAAGCTGTGTTTTTCCAACAGTGGATCACAGCAAAATAGTGAATCATGAAATCAATTTTGTGACTTAGGACAGCAGATTGTTTGTTTTTAAAGAATAGAATACATCAAAATATATATATAGTGTAAAGGTAAGTATAGTTTCATAAAACTTGTTTTTGAAAGTATGTGTACATTTTTGTGTGTATTTATGTACATTAACTAGATTTGGATAGAAAACATATCTTTTGTTATAGGTTGTAATTTAAAAAGGTTGAAAGCCACCATTTAAAGGACACCCAAAGAAATTGGCACAGTTAGGACTCACAGTGAAGACACTTCACAACTTTCTTCAAAGTAGGAGCAGAATTTCTGATTCCTAAGATCCTCATCAGGGTTAGGTAGCAATGTGCAAGAGAAGGTGGGTTACATCACACTTTCTGGAAGCGTAAGCCCAGAATCATATTCGTAATCTGGGAAGGTGCTAGAGATCATCTCACCTGGGCCAGGTGCATCTCAGAGTTATAAAATGTACAATATGATTGCAGGGTACAATCACAATAAAGTGAATAAACAAAATCCTCAGTCATCATACTTAGTCTTTTCAGGCTATGATGGTCTATTCCAAGTTGATTCCTGAATACATCACTGCTGCTGGACAAGAACAAAGAACCTCTCTGGGAGTCTTATTCACAGACTCATGAGTCAATCTTGGAGCTCCTCCTGTATTGTCTCATTATAGTCATGTCTCATAGAAGTCAGTTCCCCTTTATTAACTGGCCAGATTTGGGCCATGGGGCCTGTAAGCCTAAAGGAAAGAGTTAAAGAAAAGTAAGGAAAGTAAGCAAACCACAGCTGAAAGGAGTAACTTGTTTGCAAAACTAGATTCCACATAGAATTGTAAGAAAAGGAAAAAAATCAATAAGGCATTGAAACATGAGTTTCAGTATTCTGACCTAAAAAATGTAATGCAGAAAACTAATGTTGAGAAGAATCACAGGACTGTCCAACCTAAAAACTGAAAGAAACCCTAACGGTCCCGTAAGGTGCTTCTCAGAGTTGAGATATACACACCTTCAGGGGTAGGTGTAAATGAGCTGAGGGGTATAAAAGCCACAGGAAAGAGAATGTGTGGAAGTGTCATATTATTTGATGGAATCTACAATACCATCAATTATAAGATGCATTATTACTTTTGAACCCGTAAAAAAAGACAAAAAATGCTATGAGGCATTTTGTTAACACTTATACTATTTTAATCTTATGTTAAAAATCTTTTAGATTTGCTATAAATTTTATGATATGCCATTCTTTTTTTTTTTTTATTTCCAGCATAATGATATGCCATTCTTGATGGAAATTTTAAACTATACAAGTTGACTATATATAAAAGGAAAAATTATAAGTAAAATAAATTGCCTAAGACATTTCTAAAATTTCCTCAAATTCAGTGTCACTCTTCTAAATCGCTTTTCAAAATGCAGTCATCGATGATTACAGATAACATCCTCTTAGCTGTCAGGATATTGAGGATGCAGCATTTCTTAGAAGAGGGCTCCACTTTCATCTCTAGGACTCCCTTCCAGATAACCAGTCCCCTCCTGCAAGCTTTGATGCTGGCATTCTATTGAACTTAGTAGGAAGCATCACTGGAAAGTTTTTAGGCAAAACCAGTCTCATATTCTTCCCTCGAGGGATCTTTAGTTCGTTTGTTGCCAGAAATTTTAAGGGGTTCCTGTTGTCAGTCATGCCACCAGTGAATGTTTAACTGTGCAGCCCCATGTCTAAAACTGAGTCAAGACCTAAGGAAGCTCGAAGGTTAGGTAGGCCGGGCTCCTGGTCATCTGTTCTACATGGCTGGCTACTCACCTCTCATTCACCAGTTCAGCCGCCATTTATTTATCTGTGCTTCTGTGTTCATATCACTGAGTTCAAATTCATTCTCATACGAGACTGGGTTCAAACTCATGAACGAAGAGTGCCTTAAGTTTCCTATTTGTGCACAACACACTACTACAAAATTAGCAGCTTGGCACAATACCCTTTTATTATCTCACAATTCTGGAGATCAGAAGTTTGTCATGGCTTCGCTGGATTTATTGCTCAAGATCTCAGGAGAGCAAGATCAAGGTGTTGAGAAAACTGCAACTCCACTGGGGGTTCTGGGGAAGAATCAAGCTTGTTGTTGTTGGAAGAATTCAACTCCTTGTAATTGCAGTGCTGAGGTCATGGTTTCCTTGACATGTGGCCCTCTCTATATTTAAGCCAGCAATACATGTCAAATCCTGCTTGTGTGTTTTTTTGTTTGTTTGTTTGTTTTGTTTTGTTTTTTAAAGATTTTTATTTATTTATTTGACAGAGATCACAAGTAGGCAGAGAGGCAGGCAGAAAGAGAGAGGGGGAATCAGGCTCCCTGCTTGAGCAGAGAGCCTGATGCGGTACTCAATCCCAGGACCCTGAAATCATGACCTGAGCTGAAGGCAGAGGCTTTAACCACCCAGGAGCCCCCCTGCTTGTGTTTTAAATCTCTGACTTCCCTTACTAGCTGCGTCTCTCTGGCTTCTTTTCTTGTCCTCAACTGGAAGAAAGCTCTTAAGTTTCTAAGGGCTTGTGATTAGATTGGGCCACCCAGACAATACAGAATAATTCCCCTATTTTAACATCAATTGACTAATTGCGTGTGCAAGTGTCTTTGGCCATGAAATGTAACACATTCATAGATATGACATCTGAAGGTGAGGGTCCCGGGAGCAAAAATTCTGTTTCCCACATTTAGTTTGATTAGTTTAAAATTAAATATGGCGGCAAGTTTTAACCATTTGACATTATACATGGTGTTATGTTGAAATGCTACATTTTGTAATCTATGCTCCTGAGGGTGGTCATTTTAGTAACTCTGGCACTGACAAGCATGGCAAAGGATACTGGGATTTTCTTAGCATTTCCTATTTGACTAAGTTCAGAGTTTCCTTATTTCTTTAATTTAATCACTTGTCCTAGAAATTCAACAGCCTCCGACACATTGGAAGGTTTTGACAAATTGATAATCCACACTTTAATAGCAGTCTCGATCATGCATGAAGATGGTTACACCAGCCTCTTACTGTTTTGAAATTCCTTTCATTTCTTGTGAGTGCTTTGGCAATTTCTCTTGTCTTCAGTTGCATGACTTGACATTGGTAAGTGATCTTTTATTATGTATTTCAGTAACAAAGCATAGTCTAGCTTCATCTCCTTGTGAGTTTCTTCCTCGGTTGTTGCTTTGCAAGAACATCTAGACCATTGTTTCCCAACAATATACATTTTCATCACTAATATCAAATTTACACTACATTTCTTGTTTCCATGTTTTTCTATGAAACAATAACTGTTCATTTCAATGCCAGATCATAGTATAATCTTATTAGAGACATATTAAACAGCATCTAAACCCAATTAAAGCTTTGGCCTTAATAGAGTAAAGCATTAAATGGCCAAGAGAATTTCTTCCAGGCAGAAGCCTGCAGGAAAACTGGGAGTGCTGCTGGTAGCACTTCTTTCAGAACAAAAATTCAACACTTAGTAACCTGCAAATGTATGCAAATTACTTAACCTCTCTGAGTCTTAGTTTCCTCATTTGTAAAATGAGGACAATAAAGTCTAATACATTGGGCATTTGTGAAATTAACTTAAACAACATAAATGTGACATATGAATCTTTCAATGACAGTTAATTCTCTTTTCCTAATTAGATTTTAAATAAAAATCCCTATAATGCTCAATAGTTGATTTCCAGACCCATTGCTTCCTGGAACTTTGTTGGGAAGAGACATTCAGTAGACATTATCTATTTCATCTTCCTCATTTAATGAGTGTATTAGTCTCCCCGGGCTGCCATGACAGATTTCTACAAACTTGGTGGTTTCCAACAGAAATTTATTCTCCCACAATTCCGGAAGCCAGAACACCCAAATCAAGGTATTGCCAGGGCCATCTTTCCTCTAAAGACTCTAGGGGAGATTCTTTCCTTGCCTTTTCCAGCTTCTGATGGCTCTTACTGTTCCTGAACTTGTATGTATCATTCCAATCTCAGTTTCTGTCTTCATACGGTTTCTCCCCTATGTCCCTATATGCCCTCACCAGTCATTGGATTTATGGCCCACCCAATATCCAGCATGATTCCACCACAAGACCCTTAACCAATATTGCATCTGCTAAGACCCTCTTTCCAAATAAGGTCCTTTTTTTTTTTAAAATATTTTATTTATTTATGAGAAAGAGAGAGAGAGTGAGCAGGGGCAGGAGTGGTGGGGGAGGAAGATGTTGGGGAAAACATCTCAAGCAGGCTCTGCACTCAGTGGCCAGATCTCACAACCCTGAAATCATGACCTGAGCTGAAACCAAGAGTCAGACACTCAACCGATTGAGCCATCCAGGTGCCCTGAAATAAGGTCCCGTTCTAAGGTTCCAGATGGACACAAATTTTGAGGGGACACTATTCAACCCACTGGACCGAGGAAACAGTTTTTATTGAAATAATTGAAAAGAGAAAAAATTTTTAACCTTACATATCTCTGAGTACTCAAGGATCTCTTGGGTTTTGTTTTTTTGTTCTTTTTTTTAATCTTTATATTCTTAGAAGTGGCCTGTAACAGTATAACTTCTAGGTTTTGCAAGGTAGGAATGACTGTTCAGAAAAGCCTTTGGATGAAACACCAGAGCTCCAGTAGCCACTGAAGACAGCAAACAAAAGACAAAGTGAGGGCAATATTTTAACACTGAGCACAGCAGACAGTTCAGACAAATCCATTACCCATCCTATCCCTGGGAATTTCTCACTGGTCATATTTTTCCCTTAAGTTCAAGCCTCTTCCCATGTTTCTTAGCCCCCTTGATTCTTGAAGACCTGGTTTGGTTCTTCTGACTCCACTTTTTCCCCCCTGAATTATCTTCTTCTTAGACTCCTTTTAAATTCAATCCCCTGTATTAGTTTCCTATTGCTGTTATAACACATTTCCACAAACTTAAGTGGCTTTAAATAGCACAAAGCTGTTATCTTACAATTTTGTTCCATCCTCTAGGGTAGAATCCATCTCCTTGCCCTTTCTAACTATTCAGCTTGACCACATGCCTTGTCTCGTGGCCCCATTCCTCCATCTTCAAAGCCAGCAAGGGCAGGTCAAGTCTTTCTCAAACCGCATCACTCTGACCTCTGCTTCTCTTGTCACATCTCCTCCATTTATAAGGACCCTTAGGATTTTTGTTGTTGTTGTTTCTTCTTTTTTTATTTTATTTTTTTACTGTGGTATGTGAGTCACCATAAAATACATCATTAGGATTACACTGAACCATTCAGACAACCCAGGATAATTCTCCCCATCTCAAGATTCTTATGCAGATCTGCAAAGTCTATCTTGCCAGCTAATATTCACAGGTCTTACGGAATAGGAGCTGGATATCTTTGGGGAGCCATTATTCTGAACTATTTGTCCTCATCTTTTCAAACAGAACATTTTAGCTCTCCACTCTCCAGGCTGACCTGCATGCCAAAAGGCTCCTTAAACCAAACATCTTGCCCTTTAGCTGCTCTGAGATTTCTAGCTTTATTTTTCTCCTCTTCTTCTAGTCACAACAAATGAAAAAGATAGCAAAAAGATTAAGCTAAAAAAAAATGGATCACTTCCCACTAAAATAAATTTTATCCCCACTACCTCCCATTATTCTCAGAAGGCCAAAGTGGTTACAGAGCTCAGGTTTCCCCTATATTCCATTAAATGAGAAAAATTCCCCTTTAATCAGTTGTTACCTTCTAGAAATTATAGATATTTGGATTTTAAAAAAATACCTTAAGTAGCACAGCTGAGAAAGTACACTTTCCAAAGCAGCATCCAAACCTATACCTATGAGATGGATCAACAGAATTTGGCCAAATATATTTCAAACTAAATAAAAATTTCTGTTAAGATGTCCATAAAAGTTCTTTTTCCATTTCTAAGGTACACATGTCATTCAAACTACCTATTCCCACTGAGGACAGAAAAGAGGTTTTTAAACTTTGAAGAAGAGACCCAAGAAAGTTTATTCAAGTTGATTCACTAAATATTCTGAAATTAGGCTTCATAGGAAAGGTTCTAATAGTGAGATCTGAGGAGGTTGAGAATCAAATGAATCAAATAAAATCTTAATTTTTTTTAAAAAAAATCATCATTGAGAAAACAAGATGACTGTAAATAATGCGTCAACAGTACTATGTTCTAAAAAAGTGAGGTACTTATCACTTTCTGATATGTTCTGATTCTGGAAAAAACTGGAAAGTATGTCCCATTCTGGGAAATACCACTTTAAGAAGGATTCCAGCAAGCTAGAGCACATCCAGGGGAGAGTAAAAAGATTGGCAAAGAGTCTGGAAACCATGAAGTATAAAAATCATCTAAGAATAGCAGTTGCTGACTTAGAAGAAGTAAGCACAGCAGATCCCTGGCAGTCTTCCACTACTGAGCCACTGCCACCAGGGCGAGGCAGTAGATTCAAACCCTTGGTGCTTTAGTTGGCCATCCTCTAGCTCTTCTCCCACTCTACTGCCCAGATGAGTTTTCAAGACACAAATCTCGGTATGTCCCTGACTGTGATTACTCCCTTTATAAATAAGCATGTAGCCCGTCTCTAGGCCAGTTAAGAGGGCTTGAGCATTTCAGGACCTGATAAGACCCCTGCCCGGTCCATTGACATTATGGGCAGCTGGATGTCCTTACAGGGAGTTATTACTTTTGTGACAACAGCTTACAGCCCAAGTTAAAGATCCTGAAACATGCATTGTTAGCGTTCTCACCTCTGTCCCTCTGTTTACAATGTTTCCTCTTCCTGGAAGGTAGCTGTGTCACTAACTTTCCATTATCCTACAGGAACTAAGTGAAGTTTCATCACATCCAAAAGCTTTCCCCGAACATGGCCTTCCATTGTTATCCACATGAGTTGGGTGCCCCTCTTCTCTACTAGAAAACCACCTGGCACAAGCCTTTTACAAGAAGTATTGACTTGTTTTATAGTCACTGATTTACTTGATAGCAGGATAAGAGCCTAAACTGAGCTACATCTGTACACGAGAAGGCATTTAGTTGCACAAGGCAATGTGCAATGAGGGAAAGGGACTGTGAGGGGAGGCTTTGAGCATCTAAACCTGGTGGGCAACAAGAGAGTAAGGTGGGGAAACCAAGAGAGCAACTTAATGGGTTGTTCTCTGGGTTCTGGTTTCTAAGCCTTGTCCCATGGACTAAGCCTAAGTTATAGAGAAAGAAGGGCTACAGACAAAAGCTTTGGGCACTGAAAGATTTGGAAAAAATGGGGTATATGCAAAGCTGTTTAGGGGCCCAACAACAAAGTATAACACATGGTAGGGAAGGTGAGCCCTCTTCCCACTTACGCACTCATGACACAACCTTGCTCAGATTTGGAAAGGCCACCGGTAACTCGGAGACAGTGTAGTGGATTCTAGAGTGGGTGAGGGAGCCCATGCCCAGCAGATGCTGCTCTGTCAGGTCCAGAGGGAGAGGATTTAAGAGTGGACACTTAGGAAAATGACGAGTCAGTAATAAAATTATTTTGTTTCTGTTTGTTTAAAGCTTAGGGACTCCCAGAACTAGTGTAAGAGTGGCTTTTGCAAGGGGCGTCCACTACAAGGCAGAAATGACCAGCAGCTAAGTATAAATTATCACTGTTAATGTGACTCTACTTATAGCCACGTTCTGGAGGCCTGGTGAAATCTAGTTATGGTTATACTATATTCTTAACCAACTCTGACTGCTGTTCATTGGCCTTGAGATCCTTGAAGGCAGAGACTGCTGGTTTTTTTTTACAAAACCTCTGTAGCCCCATTACCTATCTAGTTCCCAGCTAGATATTCTACATATGGCACTTGAATGAAGGAATAAAACTAATGAAAGAACAACTATGTCTAATGGACAGATTCAGGACAAATAGGTGGAAGTTTTAGGAACGTAAAATGCTCTTCTAACAATTAGAGAACCCCCTCAGTAGAAAAAGCCCTTGATGGCACAGTGAGAATTTTATCACTGGAAGAGTTGTCAAGGATGCCCCAGAAAGGGTACATCCTTCATGGACAGAAATGCATCAGATCATTTCTAACTCTAAAACTGCTTGGTATTAATTACACAAAGACCAAGATAAGTGCAGCCATGACAAAGGAGTTAGCCCCAGAGGGCAATATGCAAAAACGATGAGTTAGCAACAAAACATTTTTTTTTTTTTTAAAGATTTTATTTATTTGACAGACAGAGATCACAAGAAGACAGAGAGGCAGGCAGAGAGAGAGGGAAGCAGGCTCCCTGCTGAGCAGAGAGCCCAATTTGGGGCTCAATCCAAGGACCCTGGGATCATGACCTGAGCCGACAACAGAGGCTTTAACCCACTGAGCCACCCAGGCGCACCTGTTTGTTTTAAAAAAAAATAAGTCTTCAAGGACTGTCTATAAAAATCAGCAAGCTTTAAGCTTTAAGAATTTAATTCAGAATTCATCTGAATTAAAACTATACCCTGAAACACTGTTGCATAAAACCATAGACATTATCCTCAGAAGCTATCTTATTATAACTCTGAACGATGTCCAGAAGACTACGTGTCTAATGGACATTATCTACAGTGAAGATGTTAAGTGATGAAAGGTTAAAGGAAAGATTTACAATGTGTTGAGAGCAGGCTGTGATTTGTAGACTCATAGCCTGTTTCAATGACTCTTCCTCAGCCTCTGCTGAGGTAAATGCTGGAGCCACTTGTCTTTATTTCTTTAACATCCAATAAATGACCGAAGGATCCCCATATCTACAAGAGGGAAATAACTAGACAACGCAGGAAAGGTCTTCCGAGATAAATGAACATTCTAAATTAATTTAAAGGCCACAAATAGAATGATGGAGTGTATTCCTTCATAATGTCAAAGTTCAAAGGCACTTTTCAAATATCTCTTTAAAGAAAATCTGACCTTTTTTTTCTTTCCTTCTTTCTTTCTTTATTATCAGAAAGTTTGCCAAGGACACTCTGGGTTTTGGGTCATTCTGTTTTGACATGGATGTTCTTTCATCATTAAAAATAATTGAAAGATCAGAAATATTTAACTTTACAGTGACCAAGAGGACACATTTCAGTAGCATAAGAAAGAACAATATTGAAGTATTAGTATTTCAAAGGTTGTGTTTTAATAACTCCATAAACCTTTCCCCCCTCATGTATGATGGAGAGCTTACATGAGGCCATGACTGGCTCAAGGAATAAGTAGGAATACCCATTTTTCTTCTAATGTATTTCACGTTATTTTACATGAAGACTTTAGGAAAACTGTTTCATACACCACTAGTAACTCTCTATGTCTAAATTATTTTTTTTAGGTATAGATTGGCTGACATTAAATACAGACGAGGACATAAATATATTTGCAGGAAAACAGAAACCTCTTATGAAAGGACTCTTTCCCCCCATTTAAGGTATAGCTTACAGACAGTAAAGTTTACCCTTTTTAGTGTACAGTTCTTCAAATTTTGATAAAAGCAGCCATACAACCACAACCACAGCAAGATAGAGAACAATTCCATCACATCCCAAAATTCCCCAGTGCCCCTTTGTGGTAAACCCCTCTCTCCATCTCCAGCTCCTACAAACTACTAATCTGCTTTCTGTATCTATAATTTTGCCTTTTCAAAAGTGCCTTATAAATGGAATTATATGGTTTGTAGCAAAAGCCTCTTTTAAATTTCATGCACTGGATAAAAATTAAAGTAACTAAATGATGTGTTGATTTTAATGTACTGATTTCTATTTCCTGAACTTAAGGCAATGATGGATATATAAAATCAAATTACCCTTGAATATTACATCTTGAATCAGGTAGTGCCCAGGGAACCTTTTGAATATATAGATTTAGTGGGGGCTTTGGGGGATAGGGAAGGAAAAAATGAAACAAGATAGGATTGGGAAGGAGACAAACCATAAGAGAGTCTTAATCTCATAAAACAAACTGAGGGTTGTGGCGGGGGGGGGGTGGTGGTTGAGTAGGGAGAGGGTGGTTGGCTTATGGACATTGGGGAGGGGGTGCTGTAAAGTGTGTAAACCTGGCAATTCACAGACCTGTACCCCTGGGGCTAATAATACATTATATGTTAATGAATATATAAATCTTTAGGACTTCAATTTCGACATATGGAATCAAAATCTCTCAGTGAGGGTTCTGGGAATTGTCTTCATCAAGTTCTGCAAGCTTGATTCTGATTGATCAGCCAGATTTAGGAAACATTAACCCAACAGACATTCACTGTATGAGATTAACTACCAGGTTGTAAATTATATGTGGGAATAGGATCAAAGTTCAGAGGCTGGAAGAGTTTTATTTGGTGACCTTGTCCTTGGATGTGGCTACCACTTACTGCCTGCAGGACCTTTAACAAGTCACTTAAACTCGCTGAACCTTGGTTTTCTCCTCTGTCATGCTGGGGTAATGATGCTGACTTCATAGGATTATTTGGGGGATTAAAGGTCTATAAAGCCTTTAGATAGAACCTGGCACATTTGGCACTCAGTGATTGGAAGCTGCTTATCTTACTGGCCTTGGTATCAGTATTAACATCATTATCATCATCACGCCAGCAGAAACATTCTACTTGTATTTCTCCATATTTCTGCATTTTGGTCAGTCTCACTATTTCTTAGCCCTTCCTCTAGAAGGGACCAAAGTAAACAGAATCGACTTTGGTAGCATGTCAACTGGTATTCAGGACAGTACAAATGCACTGATTGTCCCCAACCCTCACCTTTACCTCAAAGATGTCAATGGGACCAAAAAAAAAAAAAAAAAAAGAAAGAAAGAAAGAGGGACACTTTCCCTCTTTCCCAAGGGTACATTATTGACCAAATATAAGCAAACAAAAGGGAGGAAGAGAAGCAAAGGGACAGAATAAATCAGAAAATCAGGCTGTCTGTGTAGTTAGGGTATCTCTAAAAATTGACCTCATTCATTTGCAGTTTTATTCTGCAATGTAGATACATGTATTTTTAAGCTGTAGTTTCTTGAAAATTTTTACTATTGAGGTATAGTTGACATAGAAAGGCAGCAGTTTTTATTTAAGCTGTGAAATACAGAAGAGTGATGATATTTGTCTTCACTTGCTGATCTAAAGAAAGAACTCCTATCCTCAAAGAATTACACGATGCTGCCAACCCCAAGGACTGAAGACAAGGAACAAAAGACAAACCTGAAACTCACAAGCCCTACCTGTTCTCAGCATCAGCACTGCACTTTGGGGACATCAATTCAAAGGATTTGGTGAACTTCACCACCTGCCACACAGAAAGACATAAATTCAAGTCAATTAAAGCCTTCTTGCAGTTTAACATAATGCAACAAACATTTTTCAGGCTTATAATGATAATTACAAAAATTGGAGATTAAAGAGCAATTTTAAGTGGAGAAGTCTCAAGGGACAAAAAAAGAAAATTCTAGCCTACATTTTGGATTTTACATCTAACATGGCACACATTGCCAAAGTTTTAATACCTTTTACTAAGTATGCATATGTTTTTCAAGTTTTTATTTCAATCCCAGTTAGTTAACATACAGTGTAGTATTAAGTTTCAGGTATAGAATATAGTGATTCAACATGTCTATACAATACCCGGTGCTCATCACAACAAGTGTCCTCCTTAATCCCAATCACCCATTTCACCCATCCCCCCACCCACCTCCCCGCTAGTAACCATTAGTTTGTTCTCTACAGCTAGGAGTCTATTTCTTGGTTTTCCTCTCTTTCCCCCTCCTCATAAAGAAACAAAACAAATGAACATTGGCAGAAAATTAAATGTGTTGTATTTTTATAGTGAGGTGTTTACTATCTTCTGGTAGTCCTGCCAAGGGACATCTCATTTGAAAACATTTTTAACTTTGTATTGCCCCTTTAACAATCCAATCAATACACATGGAGTAGAAGGTCGAGACAAAACCTGGAACAGTATGCCCTCCACAAACTCAAGGCCCCTGAAGTCACTTTCCCTTATTTAACGTTGTTCTTAGGTAAACGTTTTATTGCCACCAACCCCTGCCTCCTGCTCCAAGGATAAAGAAGAGAAAGCCATCTTCTCCATCCCTAGCGGGGACACTTCCTCTCTCACCTGTCTTGTAAAACCAGCATATTCGGTGCAAGAACCTGATCAAGATTTATTACACTGAAAGAGAATTTTGGACACAGGAAATGTAAAAGTAGTTTTTATTATTAACTATTGAGTTCTTACTATAAAACAAGCTCTACATCAGAAGCTTCTTGGACTATTTAAGTTCCTTAGTATAACCCTATAAAGCAAGATGTTTATCTTCAGTGGATAGATGAGGAAACTAACCCATAACGTTTAAGAAAGTTGATCAATTTCACACAACTAAATGGGGCATCTGGGATTAAAGCGAGGTTTAATGATTCTGCATGATTCTAAAGTGTCAGCTCTTTCAACAACACTAAAAATTTTGAGTGGGAAGAGTACCATTTCTGACCCTCTTTTGACAAGCTATACCAATTGATTTAAAAAAAAAAAAATGGGCCCTTACACTGAAAGGAGTCATCTGAATGTCACTGGATGCTTCCAAGGTTGACATTTAAATTTGCCTTAGCTGGATACAGTCATGCTTCAAAGGCCTTTTAAATTAACCACTTATGAGGAATTGATGGGCACCTGAGAAAATGATTTGGAAACTTGAAATAGATTAAATATTAAAACAGCTTTATCAGTGAGGTAATGAACCCAAACTAAGAAAATGCAACATTAAGAAAAAGAGAAAAGAAAAGAAAAGCCCAGCACAAAGAAAATTGTGTGTGACTAGTTGAATTCAGAGCAGTGACAATAGACCAACTGCAAGGAAATGCCCTTGACAATTAGAGCACAAATTTCATTTCATATTCCACCAGGAACAGAGCCTCTACAAAATTCTTCATTGTGGTCAATTTGACAACAATATCTCTTATCCTACACTCATCACTACAATATGACCCTGCCCCCCTCCTACCAACTGGTAGGGTCTATGTTCTCTTCTCTTGAATTTAAGTGGGTTATTGACTGACCACTTTGACCAACAGAGTGTATAGAATGGATGTGATGTGCCTTCTGGGATCATGATAAAAGGCAATGTTCCTTCGGTGTCGTCTGATGGAATATTTGTGCCTTGGAGTCCTGAGATACCATGTAAGAAGTCCAGCTACCCTAAGGCCATTGTGCTGAAGAGGAGCCACACCACATAGAAGATGTCACATGTATTTGTTCTGGTCAGAAGCTCCAGGCTCTAAGTCCTTTCAGTCTAGGAATCAGACATAGGGATGAACAAAGTTTCAGATGATTCCAGTTCTCAGTCCTTAAGTCACCCCTGGTCTCTATGTTTTTCCAACTGTGTGTGGCCTCAGATATCCTGAGAAGAGGCAATCCATCCTTGTGTTGCCTTCTCTAAATTCCTGATCCATAGGATCTGTGAATATAACATTGATTTAAGCCTCTAAATTTTGGCTTTATTTGTTACACAGCAAAAATAACCAGAACATCTATCTTAATGAGGACTTCAACAGAAACCAATCACTTAGAAATCTTTATCCACTTGTAATATTCTTGGGTCTCACAAGGCTAGGAAGCCACAAAGAAACTATCTGCTATCACCAAATAATAAATCCCTCAAACTATATCCCAAATAATTTTTAAACTTAAAACAAAAATAAGGTACAAAATAGTAGTATTTCATTTATGTTTGCATTATAGAAAATTGTCGCGTATCTTAAAAGGAGGGAGTTAGTCCTTTATCTCTGCTTTGATCGCTCATGATTTGTGATTTCTTTCCACTTGTTAGATGACAGGAATTTTTTTCCCTATTTCACCATGTTTAAGCTGTTGCTATGGACTACATGTTTGTGTCTTCCAAAATTCATATGTTGAAACCCTAATCTTCAATGTGATAGTATTTGGAGATGGAATCTTTGGGAGGTGATTAGATCACGAGGGTGAAGCCTCATAAGGGATTAGTACTTTTACAAGAAGAGGCAGAGAGAGCCTGTTTCTCCCTTTCTCTGCTATGTGTGGATACAACAAGAAGATGGCCTCTACAAACCAGGAAAATGCCTTCACCAGACAACAGATCTGCCAGTACCTTGATCTTGAACTTCCCAGTTTCCAGCACTGTGAGAAATACTGTGTTTGTTCTTTAAGCCATCCATTCTATAATAATTTGTTATAGCAGCCTGAACTGACTAAGACAACTATAGTCTCCCTTTTTGCTGCAAATGTGTGTGAGGCATTTTACATACATTACGACCAATCTTTTATGTAGATATCAATGCTTCCAATATCCTGGCAAGGGAGATAATATTATCCCCATTTTATTGAAAGGAAATTAAGGCTCAGAGAAGTTTAGTGGTTTCCTGGAAACCGTACAACCAATACACTGCAGGACTGGGATTTGAACCATGTCAGTCTGATTCTACAGCCCCCAGTTTCCCCACAACTCACTGCTTTTACAAACATGAGCAAAACTGTGACACCAAATTATTTAGACATGACTCCTTCAAAGTCAGAATAGTTAGATAAACTCGGTCTTTATTTATCAATTCAATATTTTTCAAGTACCCATTAATGACTGAATTTGAATAAACACAGACTTCAAGTAAAATACATGGCTTAATATAAGACTTATCAAATTACCAGGAAACTATTAATTGTTTCTGCATTTGGAAATAAAAAAGGAGATACCTTTTTTTTTAGATTTTATTTATTTGAGAGAGAGAGAGGGAGATCATGAGCAGGAGGGAAGGGTAGAGGGAGAATCAGACTCCCCACTGAGCTGGGAGTCAGATGCGGGGCTCAATCCCAGGACCCTGGGATCACAACCCAAGCCAAAGGCAGACACTCAACCAACGACTGAGCCATCTGGAGGACCCACATTTTTTTTTTTTTTTTTTAAAGAGAGAGAGAGAAACCATGCAAGTAAGGGAGGGCAGAGGAAGAGGGAGAGAGAGAATCTTAAGAAGGGTATGCACCCAAAGCACAGAGCTGGATGTAGGGCTATACCTCACGACCCTGAGGTCACAGTCTGAGCCCAAATCAAAAGTCAGATGCTTAACCAACTAGCCACCCAGACACCCCTCAAAAAGGAGATACTTCTAACTTGCCTGACCTGAGAGATGAGATTAAACTTCCCAACATTACTGAGGAGTACTTCGTTTGACTTCCTTCTTACTATTGATTAGAATAGTTTACAAATCTAAAAGGATAGATAATAATTCCTGAAAACTGATAGCAGTATAAATTGGGTTGTAAATGAGAGAGTAAGCCAAGCCCCCCTTGTGGGATCATTAGGGACCACTCTGACAAACTCCAGAAATGATACTTGGAAAGGCATGTGAAATTAAAGAATTCATCACAGATCACAGAGAGGGGAGCACAGTATGTTCAGAGGATCATATAAAGTCACCCAAAGCCCAAAGTTTGGTCACTGTAGGCAGGGAAAGAGTAGAGCAAGGACTACGGGTAAGTTCCTTTATTGAGGCCAGGGATAAGGTAGCTTGTGGCACTTGGGAAGCCTGCTCTTTGGGTGATCTGAATGTAACTGGGTCAACATGGAGAGGAGGGAAGGGACAAAACATGAAAATCACTGTGAGGCTTACTGCTTAAACACACATGTTGGGGATGGGTATACAAAAATGGGCAATAACTGCATAAAAGTTCAAAACAAGCAGGGTGAGTGCAGGCACTCAGTGAGTCATTGAGGTCACAAAGAACAGTTTGACAATATACAAATGAATTTTATCCAAGCAGAAATGCAAATGAATTTTTATCCAAGTAGAAATACAAATGATTTCTGTGCAGTAGTAAAGGTAAGCTCACAGTTACAATTTTATGTTTCTGGATGATAGTAACCATTTTAGAAATCTAACCTACCAATCTTACCCTAGTGTTCTTTTAGTACCTATTTTATTTTATTTATTTTATTTTTAAAGATTTTATTTATTTATTTGAAAGAGAAGGATCACAAGTAGGCAGAGAGACAGGCAGAGGGAGAGGGAGAAGCAGGCTTCTCGCTGAGCAGGGAGCCCGATATGGGGCTCAATCCCAGAACCCTGAGACCATGACCTGAGCCAAAGGCAGAGGCTTCAACCTACTGAGCCAACCAGGCACCCCCTTAGTACCTATTTTAAAACTGACTTTACCACCTCACTTGGTTTCTCTCTTTAATGAGTTAAATAAAGATTTGGTACCTGCTTGCTTTAGATTTATGCAAGGGTTTTTATTGAAAACTGTTTTTCAACACAACAGGTAGATACTGAGTGTCTGTATGTATCAAGGAGCACAGAGCTCCGGGGCTACATGTGGGAGAGTAAATGGGCAAAAACCTCTGTATGCACGAAGTCTACTGTATGGTAGGGAGCTTAATTTTCCCTGGCTTCTCAAGACTAGTGCTTTCTGAAATAATAAGTGAGCTTCTGCTTTCCACATCTTAGGAAAACCTAAGAAATGTCCAGAGATTCAAAGAGAATAAAGATTCAAAAAAATGTTTAAATTTAAAAAAAAAAATGCTAAAGGATAATGCTGATAAGAAAAGGAATAGAGGGGCACCTGGGTGGCTCAGTGGGTTAAAGCCTCTGCCTTTGGCTTGGGTCATGATCCCAGGGTTCTGGGATCGAGTCCCACATTGGGCTTTTTGCTCGGCGGGGAACCTACTTCCCTCTCTCTCTCTGCCTGTCTCTCTGCCTACTTGTGATCTCCGTCTGTCAAATAAATAAATAAAATTTAAAAAAAAAAAAGAAAAGGAATAGAAAATCCTGGAATTTTAAAGCTATAAAACTTAATAGATCTAGAATGATAAAGAGGATGGATAAGATAAACAAATAACCTCTTGATGAAATGTCAGTGTTTGAACCCCTGGTATGCAAAGCAGGACCCTTTAAAACTACCAAAAGGAAAAAAACACTTTTTAAAAAAATTGTAGTACTTTTTATTTTAATATAGACCATATGCCATAAAGAAAAACAGTGTCAAATATTTTATCTTATTTTAATGGTTTTATTTTCTAAATTTATGTTTAATGAGTAAAGGGAAAGTCAAGGTTTATCCTTCGACTTTAGCAATCTATATCATTGAGAGTACCAGTTGTGTCCCCCAATAAACCAGTCCATGGTGTCCTGGTCAGACACTGGATTCATGAACCTTAGTGTTAACCTTGTGTGTAATAAAGAATTAATTTTATGCAAAGAAATGTCTGGCCTTTGTCCTTGGCTCCTAGGAGGTAAACTTTAAGCCCCTGGAATGTCCAGGGCTTATCCAAAGGCCTTGATAAAAGTGCCTTTGTTTACCTGGGCACCTTGGGCCAGCCAGATAGAACAATGTAATTTGAGCCACACAATAATGTGGTTGCAGGGGGTTGTGCCAGCACAGGTGCAACATTGGGTCATGTGGTATCTATTACTTGACCTCTAGAAGGAATGGAGACTGAGGTTAGCTATTGTAAGTTGCCAACTGAATTTTGGTAATTAAGCCTCAATAAAGACTTCTGGATGCAGGCCTTGGATGACCTTTCCTGGCTGGCAATCCTTTATCATGTATATTGTCACATAGCATTGTTGGGAGAAGTTAATGCTATCCGAGACTCCATGGAGAGAGGACAAGTGGAAGCTCCACATTTGGACCCTCCTGGACTTTGCCCATGCATTTCTCCTTTGGCTGATTTTAATCTGTATCTTTTCCCATAAAAAACCATAACCATGAGTATAACAGCTTTCAGTGAGTCCTGTGAGCCCTTCTAAGCAAACTTTTGGGACTGAGGGTGGTCTGGGGAACCCCTGAACTTATAACTGGTATCAGAAGTGAGGGTGGTATTATAGGTTATATTCCCTTTCTCTGTACCTCATGTGATAATTCATAGGTTCTTGTGTCCTTAGAAGAAAAATGAGAATAATGTTGACTGATCTTTGGCTAATATTGATTATCTAAGGCAATATTAATGTATATTGGATAGCAAAGAAAGATATTAAAAATAGTAAATAAGGTCTCTAACCTTTAAATAATATACTTTTTAGAGATTTTATTTTTCATTTGAGAGAGATACAGAGACAGAGATGGAGAGAGAGAGAGCACAAGCAGGGGGAGAAAAAGAGGGAGAGGGAGAAGAAGACTCCCTACTGGGCCTCAATCCCAGGATCTAGAGATCATGATCTGAACTGAAGACCAACACTTAACAATTTGAGCCACACAGGCACCCCTAAATAATATTTTAAATGGGAAAAAAACCTTTAAACTTAAAGGTGAGGAAGATTTTCTTGATCAGCTGATGTGATTCCTTTTATTAAACAAACAGAATTATAAAATGTACTAAATTTTTTCTTTTATCTTAGCTGTTAGGAAGCTCAGAGCAAAGTTTTAGTTTCTTAAAGTTTTCTCTTTTTGCAGCATAATTTGGTTATGAGATTATTGATTTCATTTGGTTTTGCTTATAACATTTACTTTTTCTTTCTCCCATTTAATCTGAAATTTTGCCTTTAATTTTGTCACATGTCTGGCAACTAATAAGTGCTCAGAAAATATTTGCTCACTATGAATTTTTCTATTTTTGCTGAAGGTTATCCTAAATTCTTTTGAGAATTAATTGGGTAAAAGTATAAACCAAGAGGAGACAAAGTACCTACATACTTGAAAAATGTATAAAAATACTTTTACACATGAAGTAACATAAATTCGCTTGTGTACGACTAATTACAGTTGAACATTAAGTTGTATGAAAGAGGATTTTTCAGAGGCATGGGAAAGGAATCAGGAGTGGTGGGTAAGAGAAATACATTTAAGGGCCTCCAGATGATAGCAAACAATGTAAGAATAAAAAAGAAGCAGGCTTGAGTCCCATCTAGAGAGTGGTCAAATATAAGCAGTGCATGGAAACAGTGAGGACAAACCCACTGATGACTGTAGGCCAGATAAGATCAATCAAGTTAGTCTGGTCCCAGGTGATCTGACCATGAAGGGCTTCAAGACCATTTTAGAATGGATTTATCACAGAAATCATAGTCTAGACATCTAGTCAGGAGCCCAGGGCTGCTGGTGGAATCCTCTTATAGATTTTCTGAATGTAGGACAACATGATTAGACTCATGGCCAATGAACCTGCCAAATCATCAGAATATTGGGCCTTTAAAGGAACATAGCCATGGGACTTGGTCCATGTTGATGAACAGCAGAAAAGTAATACATTTCTGGAGCTGCAGACTGATCTGCTTGCCTCTCATTCTTCTAGTGCAGGGGTATGCAAAAGAGTCTGTGAGCCAAAGCTACTCCACCACCTGCTTTTATAAATATAGTTTCCTTTTAACAGAACCCGCTCATTAATTAAATATTACCTGTGGCTGCTTTTTGCTCTAACAGTGGAACTGGGTAGCTCCAACAGAGACTATATGGGCCACAAAGACTAAAGTATTTACTAGCTGGCCCTTCACAGAAGAGTTTGATGACATCTGGCCTAAAGCCATCTCTGGAGCAAGTCAACTGGTTATTTTTTGCTAAGTTTAATGACAGATGATAGATTAATATATTAATGTAATTTATCTATAAATTACAGATTATTTATAGATATCATAAATTATATTCCTATATAATTTATCTATAACTCAGAAAGGGGATTTCTGGAGATAGAATCTTCACATCTGAAACAAGACTGCAATGATGGAAATTTTAGGCATCACAGTAAGTGATGGGGGATACACTTGAGGACAAGCACATGTCCCAGTTATCATGGACTGTCCCACTTTAATTAAGCCCGTTGTCCTGAAACAATAATTAAGAGTGCCTCTTTTCACTCTCAAAAAGTATCTTCATTTGAAATGCAAAACCCTAGGCAGCCATGCCCTAATTTATATATTTTTAAAATATTTATTAAAATTATAATGCATTCAAGTAGAAAATTATTTATAGTCAGACACCTGGGTTTAAAAATGAAACAGCAAAAACAGCTAAAATATTTCAGTGCAATTTAATGGGATATATAGTGTCACTGTGGAGATTATGACCAATAAAAACCAGACAAGAGCATAAAAGAAGAGAATAAAATTTATGTTTTATTCTTGACTTGGACAAATTGTACAGTCCTCAGTCTCATTAATTTTTTAAAATTTATGCTCTAAATCCAAGTCTGATTTGATAATAGATGTACTACGTGAGCCTAGATTAAATAAATAAATAGCCGATTCACATACACTAAGTAAAAAGAGAATCTTATAAGAGATATATCAGAAGTGATTTATAGGTCAATGAAACTGAATAAGTGGTTCTGAGCTCCCCTGGCTGTTGATCAGCCCTGAGTATTGCACCCTGGGGAAGGCATTACACATGCCACAGTGAAGTAAACAAAATATCCCCCAGCATCTCTGCCTGTTCTTTGGAAAAGCTCCATGGACAGAAGTCTTTGATTTGGATATTTATCAAGCACTTGTTGGTTTGGTTTCTCTCTGTCTTTTGAAATTCAAAAACAACTTAAGAAACAAAAAACTGCTCAAATAGATATTCCTGCCACAAAAAAGAAAATAGGAATAATCTAGTAATCACCATTTTTTCATTAGTTTTCTTAATCCATATTTTTCCACAAGAGGACAATTCTATAGGGTAGAAGAGGACAATTCTATAGGGTAGTACTCATCACTGCCATTCTTCTTGATATATTTCTCATTTATGTTGATGAGTAGTTTACTCTAACCATTTACTCACTCAATCAACATTTATCAAATACTTAGTGTACAGGCACCATTGTGGGCTCTGGAAAACCAAAGGGGCATAAATCAGGTCCTGTCTTTAAGGGACTCACAAAATAGTGCAGGAGTGGGGGGAACAGTTCACAAAAGTATAATTTCACCAGAATATACATTCAACATTCCAAGCACACAGAAGAAGGTGTTGAAGAAGTCTTTGTGTGAACTGTGCCTTCCAGGGTGGGCAGGCATGCTCTAGGCTGAGTAGTGGCTGAAAGTTTTCCGGGTTGAGGGACCAAATACGTCAGTTTGAGCTGGAAGCAGAAAGAACCCTAAAAAGGGTTTAACTGAACCTAATTCAATAAAGGGACTAGTCACAGAAGTTTGGGCAGTATTAAAAGAAACCAGTAAGAAATGGTGAAGTCCCAGGAACTAGCAACCCCGGAAAGGTTACAGTCTAAAGGAGCATGTCTAAAGGTCACAGAGAACAAGGGGGAGAAAGAAGGAAGGATGGCAGAAGGGAGAGAATAATGCCTTTGGTGTCCTTGAGGCACTAGAACTATGGAGGGGTTTTAGAAGAATCTGGCCACCTGTAACAACTGGCAGAGAAAGATCAAGAGGAATAACTATCCCCAATTTCTCTCTCCTCTAGCCCTTAAATCTTCTGCTGGGGGTGCCTGGGTGGTGCAGTAGGTTAAGCATCTGATTCTGGGTTTCTGCTCAGGTTGTGATTTGAGATCATTGTATCAAGCCCTGCGTCAGGCTCTATGCTCAGTGTGAAGTCTGCTTGAGCGTGTCTCTCTCTCTCTCTGCCCTTTCTGCTCATACTCTCTCTCTCTGTCTAAAATAAGTAAATAAATAAATTTAAAACCAAACCAAAACAAAACAAACCAAAACAAACAAATAAAAAAACCTTCTGCTGATCCATCCTGTTTTTCAAACTCAATTGGAACCCAGTGGGCAAGAAAGCCATTCAAGTGCACTGACTTAAGGAGAGAAAGATGAAGAATAGACAGGAGAGGTGGGGTTTGCAGAAAATAGTACAGAGTTGACAATGTTGAACTTTGAGTCATGCTCCCCCCAAAAGCAGTAATAATAAAGAAATCCCTCCTACCATTTTGTTCCAAAATTGGCTAACCTCAAAGGACCACCTGCCCTAGCATATACCAAAATAAGACCTGTCTTCATCCTTCCTTCCTTTTTTTGAGATGTTCCTCAGAAACGAATGTTCTTATTGCAATAGCCTAGATGAAATTATCTCCCTAATTGTTTGGTGCATTTTGTCTTCCACAAGAACAACATGTACAAAGATACAGAGGCAAAAGCATGCATAAGCTGACCATAGGGAGGTGACAGAGGAGGAAAAAAAGGAAAGGGTGAGGCTAAGGACCAGAAAGGACAGTCAAAAGTTAAGTTGAAAAAAAAAAAAAAAAGTTAAGTTGGGAACAGAGGTGATGAACTTTGTATGTTGTATGTTGGACAATTTGAACTTTATGGTATAGGCAATAGACAGTTACCAATATTCTGAATCATAGGAGAGGCAGATGCATGTTTTAGAAAGAGAACTAAAAAGAGTATTAAGAATTGATGGAAAGGAAGGAAGACTGCCCCAACTGCAAGTGAAAAAATGAGTCGAGGAAAATGTGGAGCTAAGAGATTAGTAAAGACAGAGTAAAGGCAGTGGTAGAAGAGGTGGAGGAAGGGGCTAGAAATGAGGTCTCAACATAAAAGCAACAGAACTTACAAATGATTGAATGTAAATGGTAAGAAATACTTAGAAGGTACTGTTTTTAGCTCGAGTTACTTACTACATGATGATGCTCTTAACTGAAATAAGGAATCTCAGAAATAGTAAACATTTGGGGCAGTATGTGGTGGATATGGGCAGTGGGGACTGAAGTTCAGAAGTTGTATATATACATATAGTTAACACATAAGTGATTAGTGATGTCAGTTAATATATTGATACAAAATTATTAAAGTGAATTAATATAACAGATATATAATATGATATAGTAATGATTAATGATGTGAGTTTATATGCATATATATATGTGTGTATACACGCACACACACACATATATATTTAAATGATTATTTGGATGATCATCAGAGTTTTTTTTAGATAGTTGCCTCTTAGCACTCAAGAAAAAGTACTTGGAACAAAAATCAAAAAGAATTTACATTGATTTCCTTAGAGGGGGAAGGCAAGCTATAGAAAGGTGGGAAAATGGAAAGAAAATGAAATAGAAAGGAAACCTAAAGCGACTTTTGCCACTCAGGATGGAGGGGATTGAATTCTAGGCTGTTCCAGAACAATCAGAATCAGATAACCATCACCTTTATCTCTTCCTCTCAAGTGTGGGATTCAGGAAGATCATCTAGTTCAATCGCTTAATTGTATGTGTATTTACACAAGAACTAAGAAGTTAAGGAACATATTAAAAAGTAAGTGTAGCTCATGCTTCCTGGTTTGGGCAGTGAGCTCCAGAAACTAGCTTCCTGGTTATAAGCTGGGTGATGAAGTCCTTGCTGGAGTTCTGCACCATGCAGTAGCTGCGAGCCATTGGGATGATTCATGAGAGGAAAACACAAGTAAACACTAGGGCTGAGACAGTGCTTTAGGACTTTGCCATGAAAATGTCGGCATTCTTGCTCTCCTTGTTGAAGCATATAAAAAGAAAAAAAAAAACAGAGATAAAAGTAAACACATGAGCTAGAACGGGGTACGAATTGTTTAGACAGGTTCATGAAATGGCATAACATTATGCAGGGAATATTAGTTCAGAGCACTAAATATTTCCTAATGTCAACAGTAGCTAGCTATGGAGTGATCTTTCTATTTCTTCAGTCTAGTGGAAGATACCATCGACAAAGTCACTTAAAATTGATTGACTGAAACATTTAAGGGAAGCAAAAGAAGGTAAAATATGAATTTTGGCCAGAGAAAAAGGCATTTCTTTTTTCTATTTTTGGCATCCACTGAGTGAATTGATCAATTAATACCTGCCTGCTCAGTTTGAAGACCAGGAAAGCAGTTTCTAAACACTGAGGTAAGAGCTTGATGCGTCAAAGCTTTGATAACAAGATTTCAATTTCTTTTCTTCCTCTTTCCCTCAAATGAACAAAGGCCAGAAAATATTATACATCTGAAATAACCAGCTTTTTAAATATTCAAACTACAAGGCAATAATTGAAAACTTCTGTTTCCAAGAATGATTTAATGAAACAGACAAAAGCAGAAGTTATTTTTAGAGGAAGGAAACTTCCAGCAGATTTTTTTCCTGAAATGATGCTTCCCCCACCCATGACTGTAAAAAGTAACATATGGAACATGAGCAGACATGATGCCATAAGTTAATGCTTGGACACATCTGTTCTTTCTCAGAAACAGAGCACAGATTGATAAAATATGGAAAGCGAAAACCAAAAAGACATCTAGAGGTTAAAAAGCAGAAAAAAGAGAGGGGGAAGATGGCAGAGAAGACCAAAAAGAAAAGTCTATAAAGGGCCACGCCCAAAGACGTAGATCTATTATGCTCTAAGACCAGAAACAGGCAGGTGGCAATGATTGGAATTTCAGCTTCTACTAGGGTTTGGGGACTAGAAATGTTATCTGGAAACAGGTGACCTAGCTTCACCCTCAGAATCTGAACCATGCTGCTCCTGGCTTAGGGTAATATTACCAGACAGCAGGAGACCCACGTCAATACCTGGTTCTTGACTAGGGACCAAGGAACTGCCCAAATTGTTAGGGAGGAAAGAGTACAAGAAAGAGCCAAAGAAAAATGGCACCAACAAACAAAACACCCTCCCAACAAAATGAGCTCCAATCCAAAACTCAAAAATGGGTGAACAAATAATATTAATACAACTAAATCAACGACCTACAGAACTGGGCAAGAAGATACTGATAAATCCCCGTTATACTGAACATTTGAACACACCTGTATCAGAGACCGAGAGGTGAAGAATGGAACAATATTAAGTATATGAATGATGTGAGCAACATCTCGTTCTTGACCAGTGGGTACCACGGGAAAGTCAGCTGGGAAAAAACTCTTTTGGAAAAGACTTTCTCCCTTGAGAAAAAGAGAAATATGTGAACAGTTTTCCTTTCTTCCTTTCCTGGGACACAGTTAATGATGGTACACTGCCTGGAGATGTGCCAGCCTCCTGGACAACGAGGCTGAAAGGCAGCCGAACACTGAGACATGGATGGGAAAGTGAACAGAGCTGGGCTTTTGGTTGCATCATCAGGCTACTGCACCATCCCGAATCACTGCCTGCAGACTGCGTCTCACAGAAGCTGAGGCTCCAACAGCTGCCTCCTCCCACCCTTGCTTAGTGAGAGCTACAGCCTGCCTGGACCATTGGACCATGAACACCCCCACCCCTCCCCATTCTTTTCTGGGGCTTTAAAGTCAGCAGGTGTGGGGGAGAATCCAGCAAGTCACTCAACTCTCTGAGCCTCATTTCCTCCTCTATAAAATGAGAATGAGGGACGCCTGGGTGGCTCAGTTGGTTAAGCAGCTGCCTTCTGCTCAGGTCATGATCCCAGCGTCCTGGGATCGAGTCCCACATCGGGCTCCTTCCTCCGCAAGGAGCCTGCTTCTCCTTCTGCCTGCTATTCTGTCTGCCTGTGCTTGCTCGGTCTCTCTCCCTCTCTGATAAATAAATAAAATCTTTAAAAAAAATAAAATAAAATGAGAATGATAATAATACCTATTTCATAAGGATGAGGGGGAATTAAATGAATTCCAGTCCTTCACGCAACATCTGGAAGCATTCCATAAATGCAGACTATTGCATGGGGCTGGGGTGAGTGCTGTTCTCCTAGGCTTCCCCGGAGCGTTATAGTCACAGTATAATGGCAAAGCTACCGTTTGTTTAAACCACACCTGCTGAAGTAGAAATAAAGCCAAGCTCTGCTAAAATATGGGCAAATACTCCTAAACGTTTCAAACATACATAGATTTTTAAAAACCTGATGTTGTAAGTTTTACGATACTTGTTATTACATCTCCAAAATTTACCCTAAGGTTCTTATTCTTGGAGGGAAACAAACCTAAAGGCAAAGACAATAACCTTTTATAAGTAAAGTACAGTAAAATACCATCCTCTGAGGCATTAACAGCACTTAAATAGCTAGACATTCCTGGTCTTTGAAGACACTTCACGGTAAAGATATTATATTGCTGCTAAGGGTTTAGTCATTTAACTTTCAAGAAGTTAGATTGATGATGATCATTATTTTCAATACTGTTGTGTATTTACCCAACAGATTTCCCCCCAAAGAGCCAAAGGGTTTAACAGAAAGCTGAAGCTAAGTTGCTGCAGATTGGAGGCCTTGAACTAGCTCAATGCCTGCCCTTGGCTTAACAGGTGCCCCAGCGGTGAAGAGGCCAGGAGCCGCCTCCACCTGGTGCGTGCTCTGTGCAAGCATCCCAGCTCCAGAGCAACATAAAGAACTTGGAGACTACTCTTTAAGCTTTTGCTGCAGAGCACAGCCCAACTGAGGCCTGTCACTCCCCTCAGCCCAAGTACAATCCATCTGAGCCCAAAAGCAAAGGGCACAGCTTCCCCAGGATTTGTTGGCTTCCTCCTCATAAGAGGCCTGTGGAACCCTGCCTGGACTGCAGTCCATGCCCGAAGGTGCCAAGGGCCTTCCTCATGCTGGGCGAACAGGATGGGAGCCTGGCACTTGAGCTAACGTCTATTCAGCTGGGAGACACCGGGCAAACCAGCTAAGCCCTCAGTTCTCTGCTCTGTTAATACTCAGGGCTGGGAGCCATCTCCAATGTTCCCATCAATGTAAGAGCCTATGTTTCTAAGGTGACAGTAAAATAAGATGGAAAATATACATAAAAGAAAATAACTTTAATTTTATGAAAAGTGACCTCATGGTTAGAAGAGTCATGAAGAGAGTGGTTCAGGCAAAGATTTCACAAGCTAAATTACAAACAAACGAAACCTTAGTCCATTAACACAGTCTTCAGCTCTCTGTGACAGATAAAAGACTTACTGGTGATTCAATGTCTTCTAGGAGCAAAACAGAACAGCGTTCACATTTCAACAAAGTTTGGGCCCGATGCATTATTTTCTTGACAATTTTCTCCAAGTCAGTCTGTTCTTCAAAGAGGTCATTAACAACCTCCAGCAAAGCCTAGGAAAGACGAAATGAATGTATTTAGGTGGGTAAAGACCGAATAAAAAAAATTTTTTTTTCTCTCAAAATTCCATTTAGTGTCTGTTGCAATCTAAATATGTGTGGCTACTTGTTAGAGCATTGATGATTGTTTCGACTTATTCCATAATTTTGCTTATAACACAGTTTTGAACTGCAAAACACAACTTGAGAATACTGCCAATCCATATAATGCCTGTAAATTCCACATATCGCTATAGGATTATCTCCCGAGTCACTAATGACCACATGATCCCGTTTTAGTCCGCTAGAGCTCTAGGCTTCTCTCCCCACCCCTGCCCCACACGAGCTTTTCTCCAACAGGACTAGGTATAAACCCAACATTTAAAAAAATCTATTTGTTTGCTTATTTTCATCACAACAAATGCCCTCCTTAATCCTCATCACCTATTTACCCTTCCCCCCAACGAGTTCTCTGTAGTTAAGAGTCTGTTTTTTATAAACCCAACATTTTATAAATTATGAATACCCGATTCTCTCCAAAGCACATTTATTTCAGAAAATTACAAAGCAGCTCTACTTCACCCTCAGGAAGAAATAGGGTCATGGTCAAACTTGAGACTTATTTTCCCTAATACACATCTATCACAGAACCCTGGAAGAATTATAGGAATGAATGCTAATTAAGCTTCAGAGCCTTCAAAAAATGTATATAAAATCTCCATTAATCCCTCTACATAAGAAGTATTGCTTCATTGCACCTGTCCAGGAAAACATAAATACTAAAATATATCTTAGGAAAGAAAATACCACTAAAATTTCTGTTAAAACAACACAATAAAAACACACAAAGGGAAAAAAAAAACACCTTAGAATTCTAACTTGAAAACCACATACTCACTTAAAAACCAAATTGTATAACCTCTCATTTTATCCAGCTTATTTAGCTTACAATTTTTGCATCGAAATAATATTTATTTGGAATTTTTAATTACATGGCTCTTCCCAGAGATTTCAGAATAGCAGGCTATGTACAGGTAGTAGATATTATTACGCTCCTATGAGAAAGCAATCAGAACATTACACAGCCAGTGAACTGGCCAGAGTGTGCTTTGTTCAACAGAACCTAATAAAAGGTACCCTCTCAGGTCTGACCTCTCACGAAAGGATTTTGTGTGTTTTCAAATTCACATCTGTTCTTGTAGATGGTGTTGAGGATCATCTCAGGGTTGTGACCAATTTTCAACTTTAGTAATGAATTTTATTTGTCCTGAAACCATTGGAAACGTGCAAATTTCTTCTTTGAGTCTATTCTGGTAGAAAAGCATTTGAATGAGTTAAGGGATCCATGAAATGAGTCTAGTTCACTGAGCATCTAAAAGAGGATCAAATGTCCTTGGCAGCATTTTCTCTAAAGAGACCTTGTGAGTACAGCTAAGGGCCCTGGGTGGCTCTATGATCCTGAAGCAGAGATACACCAGGAGGTGAAAAAAGTTTTGAGTATATCCTGACTGTTTAGCATTTGGACAGCAAATTGCTCTAAGAAGTCAACAATGTGCAATAATTTCATATTTAAATATAACATTAAAAATGAGGCAATTGTCTGAATAATTACCAACACCATTCCCTGTTATTAAGGGGGAAAATATTATTTCCTTAATCATCCAGGCTATTTCTTCAGATAGATCCTATTAACTGAACAATTATTTAACTTTTCAATTTGTTGTGACTGTGTGGATAGGGCCTCTGGGACCCATATGCAAGAACATTTATCTCGGAGGAAAAGCTAATTGTGCCTTGAGTCTTGCACTGACAAATCACATCATAGTAATTTTACTGTTTCTAATTAAAAATTGCTGCTTTACTAACAAGTGATAAAAGTTTCATAAATAACAATACAGACTCGCTCCACAACGGGAGAAAAAGGGAAGACAATCTTGGATGATAGGAAAGTCAACAGATCGGAGGCTCTTAACACAACTGAACACTCCCTATTTCTTGATTTCCCTTGTGTTTGCCCCCCTCCTTCGTCTAGTGCCATCTTTTGTTCCCGGGCTCAATTTTGGACCTCTTCCCTTCTCTTATCCACATATTCTCCCCCAGATGGATGCATTCAGTGCCCTACTTTTAAACATCACCTATATATTGATCTTTCCCTTATATGAGTCTTGAGTCCTAACATCTCACCAAAACTCTAGAGTCCTGTACCTGACCATTTATTTGCCAGTTGTACAAGCCAAAAGTAATTTTCATTCATTTCCCACATCAATAAACTTTGTCTATTTCATCGTTAATTTGGGGGGGGGAATCTCTCATTTCTCACTGATCTAGTCCCAGCCACATTGTTTCTTTATTTCTTAGTTCTATTGAGATATAATTGACAGATAAGTTCTGGATGTAAAATATGATGATTTGATACATCACAAGTTGTGAAATGATTAGTACAATAAGGTCAGTTAACACATCCATTACTTTACATAATTACAATTTGCAAATATCTTCTCCCATTCCATAGGTTGGTTCTTCATTTTGTTGATGGTTTCTTTTGCTGTGCAGAAGACTTTTAGTTTGATGTCGTCCCACTAGTTTATTCTTGTCCTTTTGTATCAGATCCAAAAAATCACTGAAGCTTTTCCCCTATGTTTTGTTCAGAAGTTTTAGTTTCATATCTTACAATAATATCTTTAATCCATACCAACTTTTATTTTTGTGGGTGGTGTAAGATTAGGGGTCTGATTTCAGTCTTTTTCATGTGAATATCCAGTTTCCCCAACATCATTCTCCATTAAGTATTCTTCACTCCCTTGTCAAATATATGCTGACTGTATAAGCATGGGTTTATTTCTGGGCTCTAAATTCTATTCCATTGGTCTATGTATCTGTTTTTAGTGCCAGTGCCATGCTGTTTTGATTATAAGAGCTTTGTATTACAGTTTGAAATCAGGAGGTATGAGGCCTCTAGTTTTGCCCTTCTTTTTCAGGACTACTTTGGCTTTTTGAGTTCTTCCTCTCTGCTCCCTAGATACATGGACCAAGGTTTTGCCTGCCTCATGCCTTTCTTCTTGACATTTCCACTATCTGGACTGCTCTTCCCTAATCTTTGTGTGGTTTTGCACCTTCATTTCATTCAGGTCTCTGCTCAAACAACAAGTTACAGAGAACTTCTTGACCATGTTCTGGAATAAACATCCTCCCAAACCATCCTTCAATGATCAATCTCTATCTCTTTATCACTACCTGATACTATATTATTTCTTATTTGTTTGTTTCTCTATTATCTACTATACCTATCTATACCTACCTGTATCTATTGTATTATGAGTCTAATATAATTTAGTATCTATTTGACAGTTTAGGATTTTTTGAGTCTTCCTTTCTTTCTCTCTTTCTCTTTCTCCCTTCCTTCCTTTCTATTTACAGGGATAGCTGGTGAAAGTCCCTCTTTGTGTGTGTTTCTTTATAATCCTATAAAAGTATTTGCATTATTGTCCAGTTATCTAGTGATGCTCTTCCAGAAAAACTTTCAATTCAAAAGCAAAATTAATGAGGTGGGGTGAAATCACTTGTAATGTACCTTGCTTCTTAAAGAAACTAAATTGTAAAAATATCACTAAAGTGTGTTATTGTTTCAAGACTATAAGAGTATATCTACTACCTTACAGTACAGATGTAAAATTAATTTCGTTTTTAAAAGAAGCTTGTACTATTTGCCCCAAACAACAGAGAATTCGTATCCACTTCCATTTGCACTTATTGCTTCAAAGGTATCTTCAACCATAAACTTGAAGGATTAAACAAATAGAAAGGACTCCTAGACTATTCAAAACTCATCTGCTGGTTTTAAAACATATGAAGGTTCACAGATCCTTGAAAGTGAGAGAGCTTTGAGGGTTGTCAACAGTGTTTCTTTCTACTCACCCTGCTTCTTTCATATTCTTTCCTTGAGGCAGCAAAGAGCTGAGCATTGGATATGGCAATTCCACAAAATGGAAGATACATCTGCATAACCTGGGGGCAAAGAGAGTGTTAAGAACATTAAAACATTACTGCCCCAAATTCCATATTGCCTGCATTGGCTTGGTCATAATACATTCTCTTCAGCACAGAAATTGAGTGTGGAATTGTCAGTACTAGTATCTTAACTTCAGAAGGGATATTTTTCATCATTAACTATAAGATGGTTTCAATCAAGCTTTAACTAGGGAGAATCAATGAGCATATATAGTGAAGCAAGACAACGAAAATCACTAAAAACTATGATATAGGAACTGTACCTAAACCATCTGTGTATTCCTTCCTTGATCAGTGAAAAAGGAATAAATAAAAGAACTCATATATCTAGAATCTAAAGCAAGTGTCCACACTCACATTTGGAGGCTATGAGTCAATTTCTTAGTGCATGTGTATCTGTAGCAGGGTTCTCAGCATGACCCTAGCACTCTGCCAGCTACGAATTTCAGTAGATTGTTTCAGTAAGAACTTAGGGGCCACAGGGTCTAATAAGTTTGTGCAGAAGAGCTCAAATTGTGCCCACTATTCTGTTGACATAACTAGATGTGAATGCAAATGTGAGGGATGGTCCTACAGAAGGCTGTTTGAGGAAAGTTTGGAGAGCCTTTCAGACAGCACACTTCTTCTATGGGAAGAAACGGCTCGGTGGGGAGGGCTCAATCCTAACAAAGACTTTCTTAATCATTTCATCAACACCTATTTTCAGTACTGCCTGACACTCTCACTCAAATTTATCTCCAGCATTGCTGATTCCAAAGAGAGAGAGAACGCCCCAAGTAAAACCAAAGGAATAGATTTTCCTAAACTCTTCGCAACATGGAACATTGTGACGAGCAATATTGCTTTGGGATTTCTAGAAGCAGAAGGAAAAGGGCACGTTTTCTTCCAACATCCTTCTCCCTCTGTCTCCTTTTCTGTCTCTATCTGTCTCTCTGTCACACATACACCCCCAACATTGCAATGTCCTGTGAAGAGGTACAGAGCAGTGACAGCACAGAGCAGCTCCTGCATGCCCAGAAGAGGGAAGTGCAGTGTTCACTGTGGGGGGGGGGGGAGGGACAAGAACAGCAAGAGCAGTGTGAGACACCCCGGGGACACACAAGACACAATTACGTAGAGCCTGAGGTGATTTTGCAGAGGACTTGAGAAAGACAAACGATGAAGGACAATCCCCATTCCCTATCATTTCTTTCCTATTAAAATCTTGCTTTGGGGGTGCCTGGATGGCTCAGTGGGTTAAGCCGCTGCCTTCAGCTCAGGTCATGATCTCAGGGTCCTGGGATCGAGTCCCACATTGGGCTCTCTGCTCGGCAGGGAGCCTGCTTCCCTCTCTCTCTCTCTCTGCCTGCCTCTCCGTCTACTTGTGATCTCTCTCTGTCAAATAAATAAATAAAATCTTAAAATCTTAAAAAAAAAAAATCTTGCTTTGGCTACCTGGGCATACTCAACTCTGACCTTGGGTCCCAGCAAGTATTGCACAATGCTGTACAAGTTAATGCGGTGACAGCAGTCTTAAAGAAAGAGACACAATGGGACTGGGATTAAGTAGTGGTACAAACTTAATGAGTTAATTTTTTTACACATCCTTCCAGGATAAATTCCTTCACCGAATTTGACTTGAACTTCTATTTAATGAGGATCTACTAGGTGCCAGACACTCTCACTTCATTTCTTCAACTTTTCACAGAGAGACTTTAAATACATTTTAGAGGTCAGGAAATCCAGTAACCTCCTCAAACTCGCACAGGAGCTCAGGTCATCTTATTCTACAACTGATGACCATTCCCTACAACATGCTGCCTCCCAGAAAGAGATACTATTTCTGTCACCCCCTTATTCCCCTTCCTTACCACTCTCCCTCATGCCTTAGAAAGTTTGTTGATAAGCCGGATAAAGCTGTTGACATAAAGCTGCCGGATATTCTGCCAGAATTTCCCTGTCGTTAGCCAGAACGGGACCACTTCCAACATCACCTACACACACAGAAAGCGCTTTCCTGTTGTTTCCTGTTTTTTCTCTGCTGTGGAGGCGGTGACATGATGGAGGTGGGGGGTAGGGGAAGATACGGGTTATTTTACCTCCTCTTTTTCCTTTCCATTCCTTTGTCCTTTCCTTCCCTTCCCTTCCCTTCTCTTCCCTTCCCTTTCCTCTTCTCTTCCTTCTTCCTTCCTTCCTTCCTTCCTTCCTTCCTTCCTTCCTGTGTTTATTTGCCTTCAGAGGCCATATTTAAGGTGGTTTATAGGTTATGCAAGTAGGTAGAAGAGAATGACCAAATGAATAAATATATGAAATGTTTTCTAACGTATCTAGGCTTGTTTCAATTCATTTGTAATAACAACATTTATGAACTCCAAGCATTGTGTATAATTAAAAAGAATGTGAATTTTAAATTAGATGACCATTGTCCTTTATATGGCTGTTCTGTGTGAAAGCCAACAAGTCACTTAACCTTTCTGAACCTATTTCCTTATCTAAAAAATGCCTGGTTTCACTGGCTTATCTTTCCTTTTTAGTTCTAATATTTCGTGATTCTAGTAAGTAGAAACACCCATAAGCTGTAATATTCTGCTTGCTAGAGAAAACAAAGAATTCAATAAACATGCTCACATTTTATTCAAAAAATAATCATTTGTAGTAGTAATTGATGTTGACACAGTCTTTGGATATGATGTTAAGTATTTTATATGCACTCTATGCTCTGATCCTTATAATCACATATGCCATACCATTTATTCTATTTTTCAGATAGGAAAACTGAGGCTTTAGAAAATTAGCCAGATTTGTTGGGAGCCATCTCTGCATCGGGTCTGTCACATTTCTGCACAGCTTACAACCAAAATCATTGCTCTATCTTTCAAAGGTGTTTGTATAATGAACAGCCTTAGAAAACAGTGTCTTTTCCAGAGTGAAGAGCAAACTTGTTTACTACAAAGTGTAATTAAGATAGTGTCTCTCTCTGGGGCAGAGGTCAAGCAGACTTACTGTCCATTATGAAAGATCTGTGTTCCCTACATTTGAGGTTCCTCTCCTAAACCCTTGACCTGTGTCATCAAGATGACGCTGTTACTGAACATTTCATTCCAAGTCAGAAGCAATTGTTCACATATCATTAAGACTATTTCATTTTGGGGATGCCTGGGTGATTCAGTTGGTTAGACGTCTGCCTTTGGCTCAGGTCATGATCCAAAGGTTCTGGGATCAAGTCCTGCATCAGGCTTCTTGTTCAGCAGGGAACCTACTTCTCCCTTTGCCTCTGCTTTTCCCCTTCCTTGTGCACGCGCTCTCTCTCTCTCTCTCTCTAATAAATAAAATCTTAAAAAAAAATTTAAAAAGATTATTTCATTTTTCATTTGTCTTGTAGGTATGTTGATATGAACTCCCTGATATAGTTACTTAGTAACTTAATTACTTAGTATTTGTAATTATAAGGTTAAGAGTCCCCGGAACAATTACTGAGATCCATGTTAAATTTCTTTATTCCCTTTTACTGAGTTCATTGCTATTTATCTTATTGTCATATTTCATTGATTTCCCCCTCCACCACATTGCGTTTCCTTTATTTTAGTGATTAAAACTAGAAAGTCTATGTGTATGCTTAATAAAATCTAAATTTAACACCTTTAGCCTCCTTCTAAGTAAGATAAAGACATTGGACTACTTTAACTTTCTTGTTATATCTGTTACATTTTTTACTCATCTCTTGTTCATTATTGCAAACTGGACACATTATTATTAATTCATGCTTATTTATATTTACTCACATGTTTACCAATTTTTTCTTCTTCATTCCTTCTAGCACCTCTTTCTTTCCTTGTGGAATAATTTTTCTCTTTTTGAATCCTTTAGGATATCCTTTAGCACTGCTGGCAAATGTGTTATTTTTGCTTTGTATGAAATTGTTCTTATTCTATGATCAATCTTAAAAGGTAATTTAGTTTGGTATACAATTCTAGGTTGACAGCTATTTATCTCAGTACTTAGAAGATATTATTCCAATAATAATAGAATTCACATACAGCTGATGCTGCCAAAATAGTCAGCTGTCAGTCTAATTCTTCGTAGGTTATCCATCTTTGTCTCTAGTTTCTCTTAGGTCCTCTTTCTGTCTTTGGTGGTCAGTCTGTACTTTTGCAGCCTCAGTCTAAGGCTTCACCAAATCATATAGAACTCCAAATATATTGGTCAAAGATTACTGAGGATGGAGACAATATCACACATTTACGACACATTGCAGACTGAGAGGGGATTGATTTACAAAGGGAATGACTTCCCAGTGTCATTAACTGGTACAACAATTCAACACTCTGAGGCCAGAGTTGGTTCCACTATGGACACCTATACGACAATATGGTCCCAAGAGTTTCTAAATAAATGTTCTGGAGAATCAGGCAAATGCATTTTGAAAGGAGGAAGTGAGAAGTTGCAGAAGCAGTAGCAGTATGGAAATACGAGATAATGAAAAGTTAAACATTTATATCTTTATTTCAGGCCCAGTGTAACAGATGTCTTTTTTTTTTAACTGTTACTTTTCTATTTTTTTTAAAGATTTTATTTATTTATTTTAGAGAGAGAGAGAGAGATCACTAGTAGGCAGAGAGGCAGACAGAGAGAGAGGGGGAAGCAGGCTCCCTGCTGAGCAGAGAGCTTGATGTGGGGCTCGATCCCAGGACCCTGGTACCAGGACCTGAGCCAAAGACAGAGGCTTTAACCCACTGAGCCACCCAGGTGTCCCAACAGATGTCTTTTTTAAACAAAGAAAGAGAGATACTGCTCTGTTCTTCTCCTTTTGAAGTCCCCCTCCTCCAAGATAAAATACTAATTTGGCCTTCATCATCTAGTTTCTGAATGCAAAAGGTCTAAGAAAACCTTAATGACTAAGAACCTAATGAGTCCGTACACGCTTGTGCAGTACTTTTCAGCTTAAAAGCACTTTATGAACATCACCTAATTAATCTTTACAACATCCCACACGGAAAGGGAGTTAAACTGAAAATCATTAAACAGTGCAGAAAAGTCCCTTCATCCCTGGAAATTCAGGAAAAGTGTCACTAATAAGCATAAGGTGGGAGCACTGGGTCCCTCGATCAATGTTCTAAAGAAAGACAGTAGGTATTGAGACTTTTCAAACTCACAGATCACTGAGAAAGGTTATTAAAGCCTCCTGGGCTGGGCTGGTCCAATTATGTATCATTAAAGGACACTGGAGGTCTACCCTGGAGATTCTGTGAGGGGACTTGGGCCATCCCCTTTATGGACTCCACTCCTGAAAGTAAATCGCTTGAAGAGCCACATCACTATCAGCTCAAGTAATGGGTGAGAGAAGGTCTTCTCACCATCATGTAACATCAATCTCTGTGCAGACCCTGTGATTTGCATTTGCAGGTCCTTTCTGTCTGGCAGGAACTATAAGGCAAAACTTTCCTGAGCCGGGTGGGCCCCACTGATTTGAAACTGGGGGTGTTGTAACTCAAACACTAAATAAAGTCTTCAAGTAATTTGGAAAATAAGGTATCAAATTATGGAGGCAGTCACATTTTCACATAATGAAATACTCCCTCCCACATATTTTAGAATAGAATATTTAAAATGGTAAAAAACTAGGAATGCCTGGGTGGCTCAGTCAGTTAAGCATCTACCTTGGGCTCAGGTCATGATTGCAGGGTGCTGGGATGGAGTCTCATGTCATGCTCCCTGCTCAGCCTGCTTCTCCCTCTGCCTGCTGTTCCCCCTGTTTGTGCTCGCTCCCTCTCTCTGACAAATAAATTTTTAAAATCTTAAATAAATAAATAAATACAATAGTAAAAAAAATAAGTCTTAAGTTTTCTAGACTCTCCAGAGAAAACTCCTGCTTCCACGGGTATAGTTTGGTTCACTGCAATTTTCTTTCTATGCAAATTCAGTAAAGATATTAGGTCAGAGTTTTATTTCAAGAATCAGAGCCATAAATGAATCTTGTCACCTCATACCAAAGTATATGCTCTTGGCTAAAGCACGCCTTTCTCTTGTCAGTGATGAGACATCTTTGAAGAAAATGGCCTCCCCAAAATATACAGAGACATAAGGTCCCAACTTTGAAAGAACATTGCCATGGATTAGGTTGGTTCAAAACATAATGTTGGAAATTGTTTCTTTAAGAACTAACACCCTAAGGATGCCTGGGTGGCTCCATCATTTAAGAGCCTGCCTTCAGCTCTGGTCATGATCCTGGAGTTCTGGGATGGAGCCCCACATCAGGCTCTCTGCTCAACAGGGAGCCTACTTCTCCCTCTACCTTTCCCCCTATTAGTGCTCGTGCTCTCTCTCTCAAAAATAAATAAATTTATTTTAAAATTTAAAAAAAATTTTAAACCTTAAAAATTAAAAAAAATTAACACTCAAAAGAGGTTAGAGGGGAGCCCATTTCATTCATAAAAGATGAGGAAGAACAAGGCAATAAATAAATGAGACAGAAAAACTTACTCTTCTGCTTTTCTTTCTGTTTTCTTTCTGAGGAGATAGGCAGTAGGAGTAGGTACTTCTGCTTCTGCCCCTGGTTATCAAAGCTGGGAGCCCAAGGGAACTGGTATGAGCTCCCTTCCACTATCTTCACCTCTCTTCCTGAGGCTAGTATTGGCTAAAAGATCCCTCAGAGGCAAACTTATCTAAGGGTGGACAGGCTGGGGCCGATGCCTGGAAGGCAGCAACACCAGGGCCTACTGGACTTCTTGCAGGCTCTGGTCTGCTGAGCACTTGAATCTTGCATATTACCTGCATTCATATTACCATTCCGGAAGGGGGATACTTCCAAAAAATAACCCTCTCATATCCCGAATCACTTCTGAATTCCCACCCTCTTACTCACTGTATTGAAGGGAAAACCCTGAAAGAACCCATTTCAGGAAACTTGTCCTTTCCAAGATAATTTGAATTATCTTTTTTGGATCATAAGATTTCAACAGGAAAAAAAAAAGCACTCGTATTTCTAGCACTCAAGGGTAACCACTATAAATCATTTGGAAACCGCCATTCAAATTTTCCTCTCTCTCCCCATATAAATTCAAATAGGCTAATCCTAAATGTCATATTTTATCTACTTTTTTCACTTTTATAATCAGCTATCATTTATTATGACCAATGCAAAATATCTTATTGTATAGATCAGAAAAAGAAAATTTGTACGGAAAGAAGGTGGATTACTGGTTCCTTGGGCTAGAGGTGGTAATGAGATTAACTGTAAATGAGATAAGGGAACTTACTGGGGGTCGGTTCTAAAACTGATTTATGCTGATTGTTGCAACACTCATAAAGTTACTAAAAGTCATTGAATTGCTCTTTGAAATGGGTGCATTTGTGGCAGGCAAAATATAAAGCAATATAGCTGTTAAAAATTATCATTCAAAAATCCCACTTACTGTATGGATTAATATTTTTCACTTAGTCAATCATCTACTGTTGGATATTTCGGTCACTTCTAACTTTAACAATCTCAGGGTTATATATCCTTGCAATTAAATCTTTGTGCATCTCATAATTATTTTCTTAGGATAAAGCCCTAATATTTGAACTTATTTATTTAACTTAACACACACTTACATAGCACTTTCTCTGTACCAAGAAATATTCCCAATGCTTTATTAGTATTAATTTGTTATTATGCATGTACATTTTTAATAACTCCTAATGTTACACAAATTTTTACTTTCTGTTAAAAAAATGCAACGGTATAGAAGTGTATACAATAAAATAACTACAGATACCTCTTCATTTCCTATCCTGCTAATTACTCCTCTCCCAAAGAACAACCTTAAGAGGCATTTACAGTATTCTTCTGGACATTTTTAAATTAACTGCCTACATACAATACCTAGTTTTGGGTATGTTTGTAAAAACAAGTGGGATCACATTATTGGTTATATTTTACACCTTCTTTATTGCTTGGCATTATATCTTGGAAAACATTACATATCCATTCAAAGAAATCTACTTAGTTCTTTTTAATCTTTGCTGAATATTCTAGGAGGTGAATGTACCCATTAATTGATATTCATATTGTTTCCAATTTTTCTGTATTATAAATAACGCTGTTGTGAACTTTCTTATGAATTCATCTTTGTGCACTTGGACAATACTTCTGCTGGACAGATTCCTAGAAGTGAAATTTTGGTTGAAGAAAATGTGCATTAAAAAAATATTAATATCTACTGCCAACTTGTCCTCCAAAATTTCTCTACTGGTTTATACTCCCACTAACAGTCATCAGAGAATTCATTTACGTCTCCTCTTACAACATTGGGTATTATTATTCTTTTACAATCTTGTCTGACAGATTAAATTAGCACTCATTATTGCATTAACTTACATTTATTTGATTACTAGTGATATTATAATAGCTTCATAAATCCATATTTGTTGCTTATAATTTTCTTAATTTGTTGGTTATCTCTGTTTTTTAATATGGCCTATTTTTGCTTATCTTTTACTGGACATTCTATTTTTTTACTGCTTAGTGAGCACTCTTTTTATTCTAAGCATAATAACCATCTTCCATTTTTGCAGATCATGAATCTTACTTGATAATTAGCAGTTTTCATCTATTTGATACAGTCCAATAGCCCTACAATATATGATTGCTTTGTTTAAGATAAATAGATATTATGACTCAGTAAACTTAGGCCTACTCCCTCTCACAGTATAAAGAAATTTTACAGCTATATCTGCCTATATAATCCTGTCAAGGTTATTTTTATAAGCAGGTTGACCTACATATCTCATCCTGCCTTTTTGCTCCATTCATTTTTGTAACTCAGAGTTACTGTAAGAAGTCAATTTGAGCTACCATTTGATCCAGCCATTCTTGAGTTTTAGCTATTAAGGTCATTGTGATTTCTCCAATTACTGAGCATAGGTATAAATGCAAGAAGCTATGCTGCATAGTAATTTAACCTTGGTATCAACACCTTGTTGCTAAAAAAACCTTATTATATCATAATCATTGTGTGAACAGAAAAATTCCTCTTAGGCTATTTTCTAATGAGAAACACATTAGTTTTTCTTTAAATTTAGAACAGTTTCACACTATTGCCTCCTATTATAGTAGCAGAATCCTTCCTTTCACCATCTCATTTATCTAGTTCTTTCTTTTTTGTAATTGCTGGTTCTTAAAGTAGTGGACATTTCATATAAATAGGCTCACACAATATGTGGCCTTTTATGTCTGTCTGTCTGCTTTCACTTAGCATACTGTTTTCAAGGTTCATTCATATTGTTGCATGTATCAATACTCCATTCCTTTTTTGTCTTTTTTTCTTAAATTAATAGACTATTTTTTAGAGCAGTTGAAGGGTCACCAAAATGTTGAGTGGAAAGTACAGAGATTTCCCATAAACTTTCTTCCCTCCTCCAGCATACACAGTTTCCCTCAGAATTAACCTCTTACTTTAGTTTGATACGTTTGCTACAATTAGTGAGCCAATATTGGTATATTATTATTGACCAAAGTTTATACTCTACATTAGAGTTCACTCTTTCTGTTTCTTATTCTATGGGTTTTGACAAATGTATAATGACATATATTTACCATTATAGTGTAACAGAGAATCATTTCACTGACCTAAAAATCCTGTGTTCTGCCTATTCATCCTTTCCTCTGTCTCCCCAAACCTTTGGTATTGGTAGTCAGTGATCTTTTAATTGATTCCATAATTTTGTCTTTTCAGGAATGTCATATAGTCAGAATTATATAGTATGCAGTCTTTTCAGACTTTTTTGGCTTCTTCTGCTTAGCAATATTGACTTAAGGTGACTTCACGTCTTTTCATGGCTTGATAGCTTTTTATTTCTTTTTATCACTGAAAAATATTTCATTATATGGATGTACCACAGTTTGTTGACCCATTCACCTTCTGAAGGACATCTTGGTTTCTTCCAAGCTTTGGGACTGATGAATAAAGCTGCTATAAACATTCATGTGTAGGTTTTTATGTGGACATGTTTTCAGCTCATCCAGCTTAATATCCAGGAGTATGATTGTTGGATTGTATGGAAAAAATATTTTAGTTTTGTAAGAAATTGACAAACTGTCTGCCAAAGTGGCTGTACGATTTTGCATTTCCACCAGCAATGAATAGAAGTTCCGGGTGCTTCACATCCTTCTCTGCAAATGCTGTTATCAGTGTCTTGTATGTTAAACATTATTATTTTTTTTTTTTGAGAAAGAGAGAGAGAGAGTGCAAGTGAGCAGTGGGGAGGGGTAGAGGAAGAGGGGAAGAGAATCTTTAGTAAGATCCATGCCCAGCACAGAACCCAACATAGTGCTTGATCTCACAACCATGAATGAGATCAAGACTGGAGCTGAAATCAAGAGTTGGATGCTTAGAATTGAGCCACCCAGGAACCCTGAATTTTAAACATTTTAATAGATATTTCATTATATCTCACTGTTGTTTAAATTTGCAGTTTCCTGATGACATAAGATGTTGAGCATCTTTTCATATGTTTATTTGCCCTATCTTCTTTAGTAAGATATCTGTTCAGCTCTTTTGCCATTTTTAAATCAAGTTGTTGCTTGGTTTGTTTTGGGAGTTCTTTATATGTTTTGGATACCTGTACTTTTTATGCTTTGCAGAGTTTCTCCCAGTCTGTGGTTTCATTACATGCTATTTTTGTTTAAAGCTTAACTAGATTTTTTACTTATTTGTTTCTCTTCTGATTTCAGAGAGCTTTAGGATTAATCAAAAGATTTTAATACATTTCTTTATCTACTTCCAACCTTATTCTCAATATCAGGACAGTATCCTTTTGTCCAACCCCAAGGAAAAGGCCATGTTTTGTCTATGGAGGTAAGGTCTTTCCCAGGGCTCTCATTTCTGTCATTTCTGTGGGATTTGGGGACCCTTCCTCTCTACCATCATTGTTTCTATCTTTTGATCTCCTGTTTCTGGATCATCCCTTCTCTCTCAAAGGTAAATGTCTTTCCTTTCATTTGGTATTGCTGTTTCCATCTGCTTACCTTCAGGTCCTCACTGCTATCATCTGGCTTACAATCTTCAGTCTATAAAAATGGCTCACTGGAAGCTTGTTTATGATCTCCCAATCACCAGATCACAAAACCCTCAACTAATCTATGTCCTTGTTCTCTTTAAAGCCTTTGCCACTTAATCATCAGCTAGATATTAAAATTTTGGCTTCCATACACTATACACTGTTATTTCTTTTTGGCGTTTTTGACACCCGTATTCAAGTTATATTCCCAGATTCAGTCTTTGGTCTTCTAACCTCCTCTTTCCCCACTCTCCCTTTAAGGAATTATTTATTCTCATAATATAAGAATCCTACAGGGGCACCTGGGTTTCTCAGTTGGTTGAGTGTCCAACTTTTGTCTCAGTTCCGGTAGTGATCTTAGGGTGGTGAGATGGAGCCCCACATTGGGCTCCATGCTCAGTGGGGAGTTTGTTTGAGCTTCTCTTTCCCTTTCCCTCTACTCCCCTCCCTTTCTTTCTCCCTCTCAAATAAATAAATACTTCTAAAAAATCCTACAAAATAAAGCAGGTTGGCCATCCAAGAGCTAACCTTTGAGAAAGAGTCAGCTAGAAAAGACAGCAAATTTGGTAGGGTCAGATAGTTAAGCAGCCAAGAAACTTCCTTCTTTTGCTTACTTGCTTCTCCTGCCTCACTCCTAAATGTTGCTCCATCTCTAATTCCCTTTGGTTCTGAATTCAATCTCCCATGTCCCTAGCCACACTTCCTCTCAGCCACCCTCTGCGATTTTTCAGATTTAGGTCTCAGAGTTTCTCATCCACCTAATCCACCAAGTTGAGCTCTAGGAACATTTGCTTCCTCTATCTCATGCTCTAATTTTGGCATTTCTGGTCCTAAATTGAAACTGACCCTGAATTCAACAATATTAACTAGGCAAGTGCAAAAGTCTCTTCTTTTTTATCTGTGTCTTCAATAGTAACCTCAGGGATGATTCTCAAAGATGGCTCTCCGGTGCTAACCTTTTCTCTGTGCTCTAGCTCCACATCACCAGTTGCCTATAGGATATTTCAACTTATAGGTTCATATATTACCTCAAACTAAGCATTCCAAACCCAAGTTGACCATTTCAATCCCCTTCTCCTCCTGAAGAAAGAGAGCTTCAAAAATCCTCTACAGGTGCCAAATGAACATTTAATGTTCTGTTTACTCAGTTCCAAACTCTCAAAGCCAACTTTGATTGTTGTCTGTACATTGGCATAAGCACATCATAGCAATTCAGTAGATTTTGAGGTCTCCATTCCATACCCTCGCCATCCCTCACTATCTCTAGATTACTGTAATGATAGTCAAGACATTCTTATCCCCAAAATGTGCCAAGAACTCATTAATCTTTGCTTTCCCATTCAGAAAAGTCATAAATTTAAACATAGCAACTGTCCCAATGTGCCCTGTTGTGACAATTAAAGAATGGAATAATAAATATTATAAATGCCTTATACATATTGAAAACTGCTTTTTCAAACTACTATTGTGTGAGGCTGTTTCCACCAGATACAGTATTTTCAAAAAAATCTCATTAGAAACTCATCAGAAAGTATCTTGAATATTTAAGACTATGGCTTAGTATTTTATAGATGCTTATGGAAGATATGTAATAATCTCAGGAAAAATAGTGAGGAAATATAAAATTGCTATTCAGAAGAACACATGAGACCCAGAGGGGATTCTTCTACTTATATATCTTTTTTTCATTTTCCAAAAATAATTTATCATCAAAATGCAATGCCAATGACATGGATAATAAACCACACTATTTTTTAATTTCCAGCAATATTCTCCAGTGGAGAAGAAACAGGGAAGGCTATGAAAAATACACTGAGAGCATTAATATTTAATTAATGTAATAGGACCGACCCTAAAATGAATATTATAAGTGTAAAAGCCTTGATCAAATCCGTAAGTTGTGCCTACACAAGTAAAACACTGAATTGGCACCTACAAAATTTAAGATATTTTTAATAGACAACCTCAAAGACAGAGCTTAAAGTTTAGCCTAAAAACACACAGAACTTTGTGAAGGGCTAATCATTTATAGGCATACCTCATTTTATTGTGCTCCACTTCACTGCACTTTGCAGATACTGTATTTTTTACAAATTGAAGATTTGTGGCAACCTGACATCCCACAAGTCTATCAGTACCATTGTTCCAAAAGCATTTGCTCACTTCATGTCTCTGTGTAAAATTTGGTAATTTTCTCAAAACTTCAACCATTTTCATCATTATTATATTTTTTATGTGATCATGATCAGTGATCTTTCATGTTATTATTGTAATTACTGTAGGGTGCCACAAACCATGTCTGTATAAGATACAATGTTAATCAGTAAATGTGTGTCTGACTGCTCCACCAATCAAGCATTCCCCACTCTGTCTCCCTCTCCTTGGACCTCCCTATTTCCTGAGATACAACAATATTGATATTGTGCCAATTAATAACCCTTCAGTGGTCTCTAAGTATTCAAGTGAAAGGATGAGTTGCATATATCTCACTTTAAATAAAAAATTAGAAATGATAAAGCTCAGTAAGGGAAGGCATATTGAAAGTGAGATAGGTCAAAAGGTAGGTCTCCTGCATCAAGCATTTAGCTAGTTGTAAATACAAAGGAAAGTTCTTGAAGGAAATTAAAAGTGCTATTCCAGTGAACCTATGAATGATAAAAAAGCAAAACAGCCTTATTGCTGATATGGAGAAAGTTTTAGTGGTCAGGCTGGAAGATCCAACTGTCCACACGATCCCCTTAAGCCAAAGCCTAATTCGGAATGAAGCTATCACTCTTGGAGGCCATGAAGGCTGACAGAGGTGAGGAAACTGCAGAGGAAGAGTTGGAAGCTAGCAGAGTTGGTTCATGAGGTTTAAGGAAAGCAGCCATCTTCACAGCATAAAAGTGCAAGGGGAAAGAAAGAGCAGGTGCTGATGTAGAAGCTTCTGCAAGTTCTCCAGAAGATCTAGCTAAGATCATTAATGAAGGCGGCTACACTTAAACAGATTTTCAATGTAGATGAAAACAGCCTTTTATTGGAAGAAGATGCCATCTAGGACTTCCATAGCCAGAGAAGAGAAGTCAAAGTCTGGCTTCAAAGCTTCAAAGGACAGGCTGACTCTCTTGCTAGGGGCTAATGCAGCTGGTGATTTTAAGCTGAGGTTAATGCTCACTGACCATTCCAAAAATCCTAAGGCCCTTAAGAATTATGCATAATCTACCCCACCTGTGCTCTATCAGTGGAGCAACAAAGCCTGGATGACAGCACATCTGTTTACAACATGGTTTACTAAATATTTTAAGCCCACTATTGGGACATGCTGCTCAGAAAAAAAATTCTTTTGAAAATATTACTGCTCATTAACAGTGCACCTGGTCATAAAAATGCTCTTGTGGAGAGGGACAATGGAATTAATGTTGTTTTCATGTTTGCTAACACAACATCCATTCTGAAGCCCATGAATCAAGGAGTCATTTCAAATTTCAAGTCATGTTATTTAAGAAATATATGGCATAAGGCCAGAAGCTGTCGTAAGTAGTTATTCCTTTGATGGATCTGGGCAAAGTAAATTAAGAACACTCTGGAAAGAATTTATCATTCTAGATGTTGTTAAGAACATCTGGGATTCATAGGAAGAGTTCAAAATATCAACATTAAGAGGAGTTTGAAAGAAGTTGATTCCAGCCCTCATGAATGACTTTGGGGTTCAAGACTTCAGTGGAGGAAGTAGCTGCCAAAAATGTGATGGAAATAGCAACAGAATTAGAATTAGAAGTGGAGCGTGAGTATGTGACTGAATTGCTACAATCTCATGATAAAACTTGTATGGATGATGAGTTCCTTTTTTTTTTTTTTTTAAGATTTATTTATTTATTTATTTGATAGAGAGCGAGCAAGCACAGGCACTCAAGTTAGGGGAGTGAAAGAGAGAGAATCCTCAAGCAGACTCCCCACTGACTGTGGAACCTGACTCGGAGCTCTTGATCCAATGACACTGAGATCATGACCTGAGTAGAAATGAAGAGTTGGCTGCCCAACCAACTGAGCCACACAGGCACTTGGAGAAATTGCTTCCTATGGATGAGCCAAAAGAATGGTTTGTTGAGATGGAATCTATTCCTGGTGAAGATGCTGTGAAGATTGTTGGAATGACAACAAAGGATTTAGATAGAATATTACATAAACTTAGCTGATAATGGAACATCGATTGGAGGATTGCCTCCAATTTTGAAAGAAACTCTACTGTGGGTAAAATGCTATCAAAGAGCATCACATGCTACAGAGAAATCATTTGTGAAAAGAGTCAACAGATGCAGCAAACTTCACTGCTGTCTTATTTTTTAAAATTGCCAGCCACCCCAACCTTCAGCACCCTGATTAGTTAGCGCCATCAACATGGAGGCAAGACTCTCCACTAGCAAAAAGATTAGGATTTTCTATAAGCTCAGATGATGTTTACCATTTTTTTAAGAATTAAAGTATTTGTTAATTAAGGTATGCACATTGTTTTTTTTTAGATATATTGAATATTTAATAGTCTATGATCAGGTATAAACACAACTCTTATATGCACCGAGAAACCAAAACATTCATTTGGTTTGCTTTATTGCAATATTCACCTTACTGAAGTAGTCTAGAACTGAACCCACAATATCTCTGAAGTTTACTTGTATTACCAGTGTTGGGTAGCAATCCAAAGAGGTGAGGGAAAGCTTTCTGTGAGGTTCATCTGTAGTTCAGCAAGGTTTCTCATTACTTATCTTGGAACACTCTAGCTAACAGTCTAGGAAGCTATCTTCAGAGCCAAAATGCTTTATTTTTCCAATCCATTTTTCATTCTTCATCCAGATTCAGTCTGTCGGCAATATGGTCTCATCAATTGCTTTAGGTGTTGTTCCTTTTCATAGTTCAAATATTTATTTTAAGGGCTAAATTACACATACAGTAAGCAGAAAGAATAAAAATACAAGCCCAAATAAAGCAGAAGGCAGGAATTAATAAAAATAAAGGCTGAAAATAATAAATAAGAAAACAACCAGTAAAACTCATAAATTATTCCAGAAACTGTGCTTATAGAGAAAATCAGTAAGACAAATAAATCACTAGGTAGTTTAATCAGGGGGAAACCCCACAAATACACTAAAACAGAAGTGATAAAAAATATAATCACAGCTACAAAAAAATTTAAAAAAATAGTTATAACAGATTTCTTTGCACAACCCTAAGCTTATATATTTGAAAATCTGATGGTGCATTTTAAGGAAAATATAAATTAACAAAATTGAATCAATAAGAATGAATCAATCTGAATAAACAAATCACCACAGAAATAAATAATGAGAGTTATAATAGTATCAGTCTCAGAAAAGGTGCCAAACTTTCAAAAAACAAGGTAATTACTATGCTATTCAAACTATACTAAAGTCCAGAGAAAGGTGGAAAACCCTCAAATACTTTTTGAAGGCACAGTAATTATGATAACCTTCCTAATAAAAATAGCACAAAAATTAAACCCATAAAACAAGTCCCCTATGAAAATAAGTGAGAAATGTCCTAAATAAAAATGTTAGAACATCAAGTATATATATATATATTATATATATATTATATATATATATATCCCATATATATATATATCCCATATATATATATATGAGAAAATTGAATTTACCCAAATATAAAAAAATGGACATGACCGAATTTCTGTTCACTGAACTAATGTTTCAATATTGCAAAATCCATTATTACAAACTTTCATATTAACTTGTAAAGGAAAAGATATGATCACCTTAATATTCTGGAAAGTCATTAGATAAAATCTACTACCTATTGCCTAGGAAATTTTTAATAAGCTAAAATGCTATTAAAAAGTATTTTAAAAGTGGAGGAATATGTCATATTTCTAAATGAAGGGACTCAATATTTAAAAGAGATCAATTTTTCCCTCTAAATTACTCTATAAATTTTATTCTAGTGGAAATTGAAATGATACATTTGGAATTTGAAAAAAATATAATTCTAAGTTCAAATGAAATGAGAAATATACAACACTAACCAACACTGAAAGGAATAAGAGAAATAAGTAAGTAAAGCTATGATGGCTAAGATAGAATAGCACCAGGGACATAATAATTCCACAACATAATGGAACAGAGATACAGAACCAGGATGTGTAACAAATGTGTATTGACAAAGGTGGCATTTCAGATCAATGGGAAAAGATGGTTTAATCAACAAATCACACTGGGAAAAATATTTCATCTTTGGGAAAAAAAACCTTAAAATTAGAAGAACTTTTAAAAAAAATTCCAGAGAGATTAATGATAAGCTAAAAAATATAACTACAGAAGTCATGGAGGAAATATAAATACTTATATACATAGACCTTAATTGTGAAAGTCTTTTCCAATCCTACCACCAAATGTTAAAATTGTATGAGAGATTTTGGATATATTTGAAAGTGAAAACATTTGTGTCTCAAGATATAAATTAATACTAAAAGGCAAAATGAACTGGGAAAAATGATCTGCAAAGTTTATGATAATTGTAAATACCCTAAATAGGAAAAGAATATTCTCAAAGCAATCAGAAAAAAAAAAAAAACCTCATAAAAACTATCCACAAACCCCCACAAATAACTAAAAAATATATAAAAAATGTTTAATATACTGATTGTCAAGTAAACTAAGATAACAATTAATTGTCACATTTTTCCTATTAGATTGACAAATATCACAATTAAAACTAATATCCAAGACTAATAATAATGTGGGAAAGAGACATCTCTTTAAGGAGCATTGGTGTCACATTTCCGAAGAACAGTTTTGCCAAATGTATCAAGGGCTTTGTCTTTGTCTTTACAAGGCCCTTTGCCTTTACAATTCCATTCCTAGAAATCTATTTTAAGAAAATAACCTGACAGGTTTACTCAAATGTGCTTATGTCTTACCAGGGGCAAATTCACATTTTATAAGTCCTGAAATGTATACTTTGGGAAGGGAGCTCTTTAAGAAAAAAATACAAGGGGTGCTTGGGTGCTTTAGTGGGTTAAGCATGGGACTCTTGATCTCAGCTCAGGCCTTGATCTTAGGGTCCTGAGCTCAGGGCCCACTTTAGGCCCCAAGCTGGGTGTGCAGCCTATATGCATGCATACATATATACATACATACATAGAAAAAAATACAAAATTATGAAAACAAAATTAGGGATGCCTGGGTGTCTTGGTCAGTTAAAGCATCTGTCTTCAGCTCTGGTCATGATCCCAGGGCCCTGGAATCAAGCCCTGGTCAGGCTTACTGATCAGTGCGGAGTCTGTTTTTCCCTTTCCCTCTGCCCCTCCCTCCACTCATGCTTGTGCTCTCTCAAAATAAATGAATAAAATCTTTATTTAAAAAGTAAAGGAAATTAGTTATAAAATGAATATTTATTTAGAATGAGGAAAAAAATCATGATATATTACAAATTTTTAAAACTTGACAAATACCACAAACATTACAGCATCTCCCAAAACAGCATATTTATATTAATTTTCCTAAATTTTTGACAGTATGCTTTTTGATTGCTTCTGCATATGATAACAATTTTTAATATTACTTTTCTATAGACACATAGAAAAATAGTTGTCTTCTTTAGCATGAGCAATCGATATTTGTTCTGTATTACTGATGGTTAAAATGCATAATACAATTAACTTCACACAGAGATTTATTTCTTATTTGCAATGTTAGTACAGATTTGTGTCATACAAATGTAGAAATTCTGATCAATTCTATGTTGCATAATTCTCACATAACAGTAAGCAAGCAAGCAAGAAAGCCAGGCAGCCAGCCTGGTGTGTTTATTATTGTAAATGCTCCATTAATGAATATGCTTCTGACAGGAGAGAACTTGGCTTTAGCTGGACATCTCTAAAAGCCAAATTTTCCATACACTAGATTTTGTCCCCATATATTTCAAGCTGTATTTCTCCTCCACTGTGCATACTTCTAAGGCTATGTACTATAGAAAACATTCATATTCCTGTGTGTCCTCTAGCCCTGAACCTTTGTGCCAAGATGCTGAGTGAGCAGGGATAGTGAGTAAAAGAGTATTCAGAAAAGCCATTCTTGCAACATAAGCCTTGCAACAACTTAACTCTACACAAAAGGCAATGAAAATCATAAAAATGTATCTTACTAAACTCAAACTAAATGCATCCTCAACCTGACTTCTTCCCCATGTCCCCAAAATGTGGCCCCCTCCAGGAACACTTGATAAATGGGGAAGCATGACAGATAGGATGTTGGAATGGAAAAAGAAAGTTGTCTCAAGTGAGTACCATTGAAATATTTTATAGTTGCTAATCTTAAAAGACTTTGTTCATTCCCATTTTTTCTGCCATCTGACCATTACTTGTTAGAGTTCCTCAAGGCTTGATCCCAGGACTTCCTATCCCACTCACTTCTTTCTAGGAAATCTTATCTGCAAAGCTAGGTTAAATTACTATCTACTTGCTTAGGACCTCCAAATTTGTATTCCTAATCCAGAGTTTAAGTTCTAAATCCAACTGCTTACTCACTATTTTCACTTAGATATCTCAAAAGCATGTCAAATGCCTTATCCAAGATAGAAGTAACAATTGACCACCCTCAACAACATTCTCTTTTGAGAAGAATGTAGTATCCTAGCAAAGCACCTCCTCTCAAACAAGGGTTAAATACAAAAGCCTAAGCCCCATACTAAACACATCACCAAGTCTTGATTTTACCAGTTATCTCTCAACATTGTCTGTTTGCCTTCATCATCCCCTCACTTCCCACTGCCTCACCTTCACCCCAATCCAAGCTACACTCCAGGCTCTTCCATGTTTTCCTACTTCCTAGAGGACCTGGCAATTAAAGCCCTTCAGAATCGGGCCCCAGCATATTTTTCAAGACTCATCTTCCAACACTCTTCTCTTTCTACATTCCTTGTATGCTAGCCACAGGAGGTTACTCATTCTTGTGCATAAAAAGTTTTATACTTGTCTTTTCCCATCATTATTCCCTCATTCTAGAATTTTCTTGTCCACTCTGTCCATCTTTTAAACTCTATTTATTTTAGAAGGCTGAGTTCAAAGATCATCTTGATGACATCTTCCCAGACCTTTCCTTTTGCCCTCCTATTTTCTGCCACACTTTCCACTCCACCAAATAAATACCCAGCACTCTATCATGCTTTTATAGCTCTTTGTACATAGCACTAGTACAGCAGTTTTATATTATAGTTCATTTGTACCAGTATCTATAACCTTGGATAGATTATGAACTGCTCAAGGGCAGAGACAATGGCTTACTCATCTTTTTCCCTTTTGCCACTTGGCACAGGGCCTAGGTACTAGGTAGGACCTCAATATATGTTTCCACAGCATACCTTCAATACTTTCTGTTACAAGTGAAAAAGATCCCAACTGATCTGTCATAAGCAGAGATAAGAAATATATTTGTTCATGTAATAAAAATTACAGGGGTAGAACTAGCTCCGGCAGGTGCTGAATTAAACCTCAAATGGGTCGTAAAATGCTGTCCCTATTCACTTCTTATCTCCACTCTCCTTTATGTGGGCTTTATTCTCAAGCAGCATAGTAGCTCTAGACCATCATTTAAGATGAAACTTAGCAGTATAGGGGGAGTTTCTTTTCCCTGATAGCGTGCACAAAAATGCTAGACTAGCCCTCATTTACCTAACTGGATTACATGATCATTGCTGAACCAATCCTTGAGGCCAAAGAAAACCAAACACCTAATAGGCACAATCTGAGCCATATACCCATCACTGAGCTTGGGGTAGAAACAAAGACCAGGAATAGGATAGCTCTCTAGAGGAAAATCAAAGCTCCTATTACCAAGATGCTGTGAGCTCAAAATAACAAATGTACACAAGTAGTTTAAGATTGGGAAAATTATCATTAACTTTCCTTTCAGACAAAATTCTCAGTGTTACCTCACTTATTTGAAATTTCATAAAATTTGAAATCTATCCCTAAAAAAGAGTCTTCAGTTCTTAAGAGCATCCTGTTGGTGTTTCTGAACATCTTGCATAACACCTAGCACATGGCACCTGGCACATGTGTGCTAGGACATATATGTTAAATAAATATAAGAATGACTTGGAAAAAAAACCACAGCCTGTCAAATAATATCTAAAAAAGCATATAGAATATGTCATACATAAATACACACATTGACCAGGACAAGAAACACAGAGAGCTGCTTTACCCTAAAGTAATTTATTATTTAACAAGTGACCGAGGCACCTGGGAGTCTCAGTTGGTTAAGCCTTGGCCTTCGGCTCAGGTCATGATCTCACAGTCCTGGGATCAAGCCCAGCATCAGACTCTCTCTTTGGCAGGGAGTCCGCTTCTCCCTCTCTCTCTCTGCCTGCCTCTCTGCCTACTTGTGATCTCTCTCTCTCTGTGTCAAATAAATAAATATATATATATTTTTTAAAAAAGTGACCAAGTGAAACAGAACTTGTATTTGCTTAAAGAAAAACTGTGCATACCCCACCATCTTCTCTTTCTTTTCCTTTCCTTTAAAAGAAAAGTTCAGAATATGGGCCATCGGTTTAAATTCTTGTCCTCACTTACTAAAATCAACTGTTAAATGATCATGTATGAACCCAAATTGGAGTTTGGATTTATATCTATATGTTAAAACATCCTTGACCAAATCAGACCCTGGTTCAAGCTGACATTGCAGAAATGCTGACTACCAAGTAGAGTTCTGCCTGAACTAAAAGCAATGTTACTACTTGTTTTGATCTTAAAGGGCAGAACTTTCCCTTACAAATATATCTAGCAGACCTACTCTAGGTATTGATTTCATGACTGCTCTAATGACCATGAAACTTAGATGTGGCTGTCAACTCAAGGAATTTATAAGATCCAATGTCAAATCCATAGATAGAGAGTAAACTCCATGATGACAGAGTCATTATTTTATTCATTTCCCTGTTCCTGTGAAACAGGACACAAGGTCTTTCACAGAACTTTCTCAAGGGGTGTCTGGGTGGCTCAGGAGGTTAAGCCTCTACCTTCAGCTCAGGTTATGATCTCAGGGTCCTGGGATTGAGCCCCGCATCAGGCTCTCTGCTCAGCAGGGAGCCTGCTTCCCCCTCTCTCTCTGCCTGCTGTCTTCCTACTTGTGATCTCTCTCTCTTAAATAAATAAATCTTTAAAAATTTTTTTTCTCAAGAAATAATTCATGAATTGATGTAAGCACACATACACATATATTTTTATGGTTTAATGTGTTTCCTCATGTTTCATCTGCTGTCAAGCTTCCTTTTAGGGACATTTCATTACCAAGAAAGGATAGAATGCCAGTCTTCTCATGACACCCAACAAGCAGGAAGCTTAAGGAGACAAAGGTGTGTTGGAGGGGATGAAGAACCAACTTCTGGATCACATCAACTTTTCTTGCTTTGAGAAAGAACAGGGGAGAGCAAAAATCCTCTCCAAATCTCTATCAATATACAAAGTTAATGAAGATAATAGGAACCAAAAGAAACAAATAATTTTTATCACTGGAAGCATTATTTGTGTGAATTATATGTTAAACAACACTAATTTCATTTTTGTTTACATAGCGTACACAGCCTTAATAAATAGCTTCAGGCTAACTTCAGAAGTGTCTTTTTCATTTTCTAGGGTGGAAAAAGAATGCTCGATTTATCACCCGTATTGCTACTAAATATTTTTTAAAAGTTAGAAGGAACTCAAACATTCTTTTCTTCTTGGTTTCATGATAGTTTAGGGAAAAGTTTGTAGCAAAATATTAGCTTCATATTTTCTTGTTAGAAACTATCTTGTAGTCTAAGAAGTAGACTGTATGTCTAAGAGAATCAATTTAAGGTTTCAATAAAGGCAACATTTGATTCACTGATATATATTTTAATATTTCCTCTGTGTTTGCATTATAATTCAGTGGATACAACCCCAATAATCAGGTAGGAACGTAAGGTGCTGAGCGTGAACAACTTCAGGCAGTAAAATATAGAACCCATGAAATAGGAGACAGGGCAACTTTTAGCTTTTGAGATTTGAACAATTTGAAGAAAAGTACTGGCACTCAGAAATATTCCAAAGGGGAGTTGAAAATTTCAAAGTATTCCATATCTACCCATTGATTTTTTTTTTGAAGTCCATGATGTAATGGGGATAACATCTTTTTCATTATTTACCAGTTCTCCTTTAGAGCTTTTTCCTCTACCAGTCTACCTGCCTTCACACATTTTTGGACCTTTCTTCTCAGAACTCCTGCCCACTATGAGGAAATAATGGACTGGAACTTTCTGATAATTTTTTTATTCCAAGTCTGCAAGTCCTAATCAGCTTTTACCTGCACCACCAGAAAAATCTCTTCACGGATTTAAGTCTCTCCACTGTTTCCCCTTCTCTCTACCACCGTTTATTCTCCAGATCTGATCATGAACTCTCCTGTTTCAGTGACCTCAGTGGCTCCCTAGTACTCCCAGGTCAGAGTACTCCTGGCCATTTATAGGCTGGACCCAACATCCACATATCCTATTCTCACCTCCTCCTGGCCCCTTATACAACTGACCCTGATCTACACCTATGAAATACAAAGCCAAGCAGTATCTCTCTTCTTGTTAATAATCTTTCAAAAGGCATGATAGTTAATGGAACTGGTCAAGCCATCCTTTGCATCTGACACATTTTCTCCTTCTCAGTTATTTATATGCATAATAGAAAATTTTGCCTTAATGTAGAAACTGTCACTTCTGATATTTAAGTCAAATTAGCAAATATTTCTTAAATATCCAATCTTCAGTATTGATTGTGTTCAGTGAAAATGTGAAGAGGATGAAAATGTGCCTCTTAACTGTTGAAATTGTAGACTAGAACAAAATCCTCCAGGATACCAAACTGTTGGCTCACACTGTCAAAGGTAAAACAGCTCTATAGGTGGCTAGTAAGTAATAAAAGCATAGAGGGGTGCCTGGCTGATTCAGTAGGTAGAGCATGCAACTTTTGAACTCCGGGTTGTAAGTTCAAGCCCTATGTTGGGTGTAGAGATTGCTTAAAAATAAAATCTTAAAAAAATCATTAATACTTACTTGTTTAGACAGATGAGTTCTAGCAAAACACATTTTCCATATTCTAATAAGTCTTTGCTGATAACATATCAGATTATTGGTAAATTGGGACAAGAAAATAACTATTTCAATATTTCAATCTTTGCATTAGTCTTTCCACCTTTGAAAGAGAAATACTAATAGTAACTAATTTCCTAAAGTAAAGGAATAACTTAAAGCTCTGAAGTTATAATTTAAAATGCTACAATGCCAGGTTCATCATATATTATTATGGTGGATTTTAAAAGAATGTACGAACTGTTACCATATGACCCAGCAATAACACTCCTAGGTATTTGCTCAAATTAAATGAAAATATGTCCTCACAAAAACCTGCATATGGATGTTTATGGTAGCCTTATTCATAACTGCCAAAACTTGGAAGCAACCAAGAAGTCCTTCAAAAAGTGAATGGATATGCAAACTGTGGTATATCCAGACATTCAAATATTCAAGTATTATTCAGTGATAAAAACAAATGAAAAATCAGACCCTGAGAAGACATGGAGAAAATTTATATGCACATGACTAAGTGAAAGAAGCCTTTCAACTACATGGCATTCTAGAAAAGATAAGACTATGGAAATAGTAAAAAGATCAATGGTTGCCAGGAGTCTGGGGGAAGGAGAGATGAAAAGGTGGACCACAGGGAGTTTTAGGGCAGTAAAACTATTCTGTTGAATGCTACAATGGTAGAAACATGCCACTGTACATTTGTTAAAACCCATAGAATGGATGACACCAAAAGTGAACCATGCTGTAAACTATAGACTCTTAGGTGAAATGGCGTGCCAATATATGTCTATCAGTTATAACCAATGTACTCTTCTGGTGATGGATGTTGACAATGGGGATAATGCATGTGTGGGGATAGGGGTATGTGGGAACTCCTTGTACTTTCCACTCAGTTTTGCTGTGAAATGAAAACTTCTCTAAAAACTAAAGTTGATTGATTTTTTTTGTAAGAACATAAGACGCTAATTCAACTTAATAAAAAAAAAAAGAAAAGAAAAAAGTAAAAGAACGTAAGTTAGAGGAAATACCATTTAGCAAATCTCATCTAATGAATACTTACAAAGCTACCTGACAATCACTTGACAGAATGTCAAGATTTTATTTTCTGTGATTCTAAGAATAAATTGTAGAAAATGATAATATAGGTTCAATATCTTGAGTTCCTGTACAAGTTCTGATCCCGACTGAAACTGAAAAATTAACTTTGTTCCAAGTAACAGAATAATCTAAAAAAAAAAAAAAAAAAAAAAGCAGTGGGTTGGGGGTAGGGGCAGCTGGGTGAGTCAGTCACTTGAGCGTCTAACTCTTCATTTCAGCTTTGGTCACAATCTACGAGTTGTGAGATTGAGTCCTGCATCATCAGGCTTCACACTCAGAGTGGAGCCTGCTTAAGATTCTCAATCTCCCTCTCCCTTTGCCACTTTCCCCAACTCCTCTCAAAAAAAGCAAATAACAGAATCATCTAGAAATAACCTTGAAGTTATGTTTTCAATTTTTATGTTTCTCAAAATAAAGGCATTTGAGAACTTCGAACACCTAAGCTGTGTTCCTTTAGGTCAAGGTGGAGGGAAGAATAGAAAAAAAAAAAAAAATTGCCTACAGCAAATGAATCTTTTTATCTTCAGGATATTTGCTGCATTTTCAAGGAAATCTGACCCACCTGTCTTCTCTGTCTCTCTCCAAGAGCAGTGAGTCCCAGCCCACAAGTCTCAGCTAGTCTCTGCTTTCCCGCTCACCCTCCATGAGGCATCCACATTCTCTGTGATTTGGAGACCATATTTGGAGAGACCATTCTTTAGTTCTCTGAGACTCTTGAGCATAATGTTCAGGAACACTGATTAGAGGTCAGTAAGATCAAAATAAAATGGCTACTTGGTAACTGCATTAACCTTGAGAAATGAAGACTGCTATACTTTTAAATAATCTTATGTTAGAACTGCATTTCAAAGATGGCATGAGTATTTTAAATCCTGCTAGGATGAACTTGAAGCTTCATCTATACAAGGACAAGACTTGCTTCAGTTCATAATTCCCATGAGCAGCTTCTGCGGTTTGCCTTCTCTTTATTTAACATATGTATGCTTGAAGCTCTTGGGTTTCTTTTACATTTAATTTCGATTAAATTACTTCAGGAGTTTGTATGTGGGTGGATGTGGGGCTGTGGGGAGAGAGAGTTAATTTTGTAGTTGAATAAATTCCATTTAGAATTTTATAAAGCTTCCCCCCATTTCACATCAAACTTTTAGCACAGAAACCACAGTATACAGTGTTGCTTTTCCTCCAACCTGTTTTTCTGTGGGAATCTAAAGACAGCAATAAAATTTGTAAGCAGGTAATTGCTATTTGAACAATAATCTCACTTTTGTACAAGTTATTTACTTAATAAACCAAAGTTCTAGGATAAATATGAGTATAATCAACAAAATACACTCTCTGACAAGAAATAGGAATGAATCACCTTTTACAAGTTTGATAGAATAAGAGTGGGCTGTTCACTTTGTCAGTCTATGTATGTGGTTTGGCAGTTAATACTTTAGATTTCTCTTTGCTCAATTTGAGGCTTATTCTTTGAGGCTTAAATTGATCAATTAATTATGTGCAATTCAATAGCTATCTCACAAAATTATTATATATTTGTGCCACTAGTCATAAAATGACTAGCGTTTCTGAAGCTAATTTTTCTGATAAATGTATTAGAGGCAAATGTGCTGTTTGAACAAGTTCCTCAGTGCATGCAGTAGACAACTCATATATGCTTATAGAGTGAAAGGTTTGCATCCAAGAAGGCAAGCTTGTACTAGCAGCAGCACAATGCCTACCTTGCAGGTAAACAACAGCCATATTTGATACCTGGATAAGTAGTCAATAAACTAGAGCCAAATCAGGAAAGACAACATAGTTCTGGCATGAGTCCCAGTCTCCATCCTAGGGAAGCCCAGGTCGAAGGCAGAAGTGACAATCGGTTAAAAGTAGAATACTGAATAACTACCATGTTCTGGGGCCCAACTCTTCCTTTACCTGGAAATGAGATGCAGAGAAAAGTAGAAAGGGTAGGAAATCTCATTCCACAAGTATTCACAGGGTAGCTTTTTCATGCACATTGACTAATTCAAGGTCCAGAATCTGGGAAGTCTGAGTAAATCACAAATGTTGGTCCCTCTGTTACTTGCCCTAAATCCGAAGGAGGATCAATGAACCAACTGGGACCTTGTAAGGATCCACAGAGGTTTGGATTCTTAACTGGTCTGTGAAACTAGACTGAAAATGTTCCAGAACTTGCACATCAAAGAGACTCCTGCACTGTGGCTTCATAGCCAGCTTACCTCCCCTTGGGACTCATAATCAGCCATGGGCTAATCCACTGATTCCCATGCTCTTCACCAAGAACAGCTTTTGTTTTTATTTCCTGTCATCTTTTTCTCTCTCTTTTTAAAAAAGATTTTATTTATTTATTTATCAGAATGAGAGAGAGAAAGAAAGAGCGCACAATCAGGAGGAGTGGCAGGCTGAGGGAAATGCAAGACTCGATCCCAGGATCCTGGGATCATGACCTGAGCTGAAGGCAGATGCTTCAGTGACTGAGCCACCAAGGCATCCCAAATCATCTTTTTCTGAATTTGGCATTATTAATAATGATTTGTTTCTCATTGTTTAATTCATCAGATACATATTGGAAGTGTGAATCAAGTCTTCTGCTAAGAATATTGATAAAACTTCCACCAAAAGACATTTAAAAACCTTGTTTTATTTAACCTGGTTAATTTAATCTGGTTAATTGAGCATGTTGTCTCTGTTAGTCTATTTGCATTACTTAAATTATTCATGGATCCCACCTCTTACCAACCAATTCCCACTGCCCCAACTCTTACTACTACCACTTACTTCTTATACAGCTAGGGGCAGGAGTCCCTGTGTTGGGAATCATTGAGCTAGAATAGCTACAAATTTGTTTAGGTCCAGAAAAATTACAATAGCTCAGCTGTGGTGAACACTACTATGAGACATCATTTTACTGTGTTGATCTAGGTATGGTATTTTCAAGAGAGTGTTTTTGGTTTTGGTGCAAGGACTGATCACCTCAACCTGGCATCTAAGCCCATGGCAAGTTCCAGTTTGCATGTGTTCACAGACATGACATAACAAATCAATAGCCTATACCCAAGAGACCTCAGGAACCAGCTGTTTCTCCACTCCTTCCACACTCAAAGTTGAGCCCCTGCCTCATCCCTTCCAGCTTGAGTCAAGTCCTTGACCTAGGGGAAGGGGCAACCAGAGGCAGATGTGTGTATGTGCATGGTGTGGGGGATACTGTTGCTCAGAAGCCTGTTGATGGAATGAGCTTCAGATGTAAAGTCAGATGATCTGGGTTTGAGTTCTGGTTCTGACCATAACACCTAACATAAATGTGACATTTAGTAAGACAATTGACATTGGCTTGGGGAATAATAAGGATCTCATTCCCATCTCCCTAATCTCAAGCAGATGTCAGAAAGACCAAAACACCTAATTAGCTATCAATCTGCTCCATTTTGTATCTTGGAATATAAAATCACTTGTCAACACATGCTGTATTACCTTTATATAATTTCCCTTTATTTTTTCCGTAGCACTCTTTGGGCAATTCTGTTTCTTCTGTGATATCTATGTACATATCTTAACCTGTCATCATAAGGAACCACAGCAAAAGATGGGTGGGATGTCATTTGAGGAGTGTGAAGTATTGACAGAAAAAAAAATGCAAGTGGACATTTTCCTAGGCAGACTGAAGTTTGAAAAATATTAGTGAGTCTTGAGCCATAATAAAGAATATCCTTTTACTGTTTTTTTTTTTTTTTTTTTTTCCCTCCTTGTGCTCCCAGAACACACTGCTCATGTTTTCTATGCCTGGTCTATTTTGAGCTTGGTTGTATTTTGGCATTTGTGTGACAATGTCAGAGCCACAGCTTGTCATTTCACATTCTGCTAGTGGCACTTGGATCTATTTTTCTTTCTGTTTCTAGAAAAAACTGTCACTCTACTTCCATGGTTTGAAACCATGGACAGAAAGCCACCTCCATGCCTTTCGTGTGATTTCAACAGAGCTTTTGGTAACTCCTTCATCACTGAGCTACTGCTCACAGATCTCCCCTACTGTGAAAACATGTTGAGAAGGACTCGTTCCCGAAGTTGATCTGTCTCAAATGCTCTCCCATGGGTAGGTGAATATCAGAAAAGTGCCCTGGACTGAAAATTTACTAATTTATTCCCAGGGTTTTAAAAAATTAAGGAAAACCATTTTTTTCTTTTTTTAATTTTAAATTCAATTAGCTAACATATAGTACATATTAGCTTCAGAGAGAGAGTGCAATAATTCATTAGTTTTCCATAACACCGAGTGCTCACCACATCACATGCCCTCCTTAATCCCATCACCCCATTACCGCCATCTCCTCACCAACCTCCCATCCAGCAAACCTCAGTTTGTTTCCAATAGTTAAGAGTCTCTCATGGTTTCTCTCCCTCTCTGATCACTTTCCATTTAGTTTTCCTTCCCTTCCCCTCTGATCCTCTGCCTTGTTTCTTATATTCCATGTATGAGTGAAACTATATAATAATTTTCTTTCTCTGGTTGACTTATTTTGGTCAGCATAATACCCTCCAGTTCCATCCATGTTGATGTATTTGGTAAGTATTCATTCTTTCTAATGGCTGAGTAGTATTTCATTGTGTGTGTGTATGTGTGTGCATACACACACATATATATATATTTATTTATAAAATGTGGCAAAGAAAATGTGGCATATATATACACCACATTTTCTTTATCCATTTATCTGTCAATGGGCATCTGGGCTCTTTCCACAGTTTGACTATTATGGACTTTGCTGCTATGAACATTAGGGTGCATGTGCCCCTTTGGATCAATGTAATGATCTGAAGGAATACCTTTATTAAATTGTTTTGTATTTTGAATACCTCTCTGATATTCCTAGGAGTTGTAATTTTCTGAAAATTTGGACTGACTGCTACAGGGACTGTTAGAAATAATTGCCATGTCCCAAAAATATTTGTGAAGTGTCTCTTTACACATTTCTACAGAGGAAAGAAAGCTGCGAATGCCTTGACAGTACTCTAATTGGAGTGAATATACCTCACATTTGGCTTGGGAGATCTGGCTTATGCTTCTTGACCCACTTCCTCTGATTTGCAGAAGTGGCCTGATTTGTATGAAAAGTTATATAGCCACTCTATCTTCTAGGCACTTGTTTATATAAGTCACCCCAAGGAAGACATAAAAGACAAATAATTGATTAAACACAGAATTTAATAATAAAGTAAAAGCTTCACTGACAAGAAGGTGTGGCTCTTTATAAAATTTACCTACAAAAATGATCTAAAGTTTCTTTACATCTTTTCTTTCTAAAAAGTTGCAATGGAGCAAGCAAAAAAACACTTAAACTTTGCCTTGAGTTCCAAGATGAAGAGAAGATCCTGTATAGCCCAGACAGGAAGCAGATTTGCCTCTCATCCAATAGAAGGGGTATGTCCAGGAAATAAAGTGAGAAGTACAGATTTTTTTTTTTTCCTGAAGAGCATGCCAACCACCCAAATGACTTTAACACTTTAGGACTTTAGCACAATCACTAGGACTTTAGTATAATCACTAGGGAAATGAAAAAGAGGAAAGTACATTTATGAAGACAGGCAACAATTACTAACTGTTAGCATTCACGACCTTTTTCTTTAGCCTGCAACCACGGGGGGAGGTAGAAGAGAAGGAGTGACTAGAAGAGGTTGGGAAAACTTAGAGCGGAAAGGAAGAAAAATCACTACTATAATGAAAGGAAGGGAAGAGGAAGTTTGGAGGGGAGGAGTGAAGAGTAACAAGAGCTGGGTTTGGAGCTGTTTAAAGTGTGGGAGAGAGCGTTTCGGGAGGATGGCGCTGAGGATGCCTGTGAAAGCAGGAACAGAAATCCAAGCTAAAAGTGCCCTTTAAACAAAGGGAAGACATCATTGCACATAGGAATTCCAAAGCAAGGAAGCCAAGTGGGTTAATTCATATTCAGTCTCCTCCAGGACTTCCATTCTGGAAATGCTCTGCCATCCCTGTCAATTTCAGTGAGACGTCAACCAGCAGGGTCAGCCTACTTCCCTCATGTTTCAGTAAAAGAAGCTCTGTTTCTTCTCCTGTGAGATCTTTTTAATCAGTGAGGAAAACCCTTTACAGAAGATTCCCAGCTAATTCTCACATCTCATTGCTAGAATGGCATGTTGTACTCATGCTTAAACCGTTCCCTGGCAAGGAAAATAGGACTACCCTATGGCTTAGATCAACCACAATTCACCCTCCAGCGCACAGGTTGGGCTCCCCTTCCCTGAAACTCACGGTAGTGAGGCATGGGGTGGGGGCGGGGGGAGGGGATTCTTGTTAGAAAGGAGGAAGAGAAATAAACAGGGTTTGGTATGTGTTATGGGCTGAATTGTGTCCCTCCCAAAATTTATATGCTGAAGTCCCAACACCCAGTATCTCAGAAAGTAATCATAGTTGGTCTTTAAAGTAGTAATTAACATAAAATGAGGTCATATGGGTGGGCTCTAATCCAATGATGGGTGTTCTTAGAAAAAGAAGAGATGAGGACACAGATGAGTAGAAAGAGAAGACAATTTGGAGATGTAGGAAGAAGATGGCCATTTACACATCAAGGAAAGATAAATTAAGAAGAAACAATTCTGTCAACATCTTGATCTCAGACTTATAGCCTCCAGAACTGCGAGAAAATTTTTTTTTTTTTTTTTTAAGGCATTCAGGCTGTGGTACTTTTAATGGCAGCCTGAGTCTAAGACAGTATGCAACCAGGAATATCTGCAACAAGGGAAGAAATAAGAGATGAGAAAGAAATTTTAAAATGTTTTGCTAATCTAGATATTGTTTATCAACAACTGCTAACATCACAAAAGATAGAGAACCAGAAATTATGTACCTCCTGATGTAGGTGTATAACACTATAACCAATAAGGCAATCTTGCCAAGAAAGAAGAGAGAGAGAAAAAGAGAGGGAGGAAAGAAGGAAGGAAGGAAGGAAGATAGATTTAAACTGAATTTAAACAAAACACTAGACCACCAATTCATAAAAATAGAGAGGATAGAGAAACATGTTGCTATAGAAATGCAATCAGTAAAATCCATATTGTGGGGAACTTTGTAGGACAAACATCCCCAGTTTGAGGAACTTTCCAGAACATAGGATTTTTCAGTGTTAACACAAGGAAAATTATGGGTAAACTAGCACAAATTGGTTACTCTAGCCATCATTTCAGCAAACAAATTGAAAGGGGAAAAAGAGGGGCACCTGGGTGGCTCAGTGGGTTAAGCTGCTGCCTTCGGCTCCGGTCATGATCTCAGGGTCCTGGGATCGAGTCCCACATCAGGCTCTCCACTCAGCGGGAAGCCTGCTTCCCTCTCTCTCTCTCTCTGCCTACTTGTGATCTTTCTCTGTCAAATAAATAAATAAAATCTTAAAAGAAAAAAGAAAAAAAAAGAAATGAAAGGGGAAAAAGAAATAGAGAGGGAATCTATACTTTAAAAATACTTAAAGACATATCAGCCAATCATGTGGACCTTGTTCTGAACAGATTAATGAACTGGTGAACAATTTTATGAGGCAAATGAATATTGTTAATTTTTTAGTATGATAATAGTATTACATTTTTGTTTTGTATTTATTTTTTATTTTTTATTTTATTTTTAAATTCAAGTATAAATAACATACAGAGTTATAATTTCAGGTGTACCATATAATGATTCAACAATTCAAACATTGTAAGTGCGTTCTTAACCCTCTTCACCTATTTCAGTCATCCTCCCACCCACCTCTCCTCTGGAAATTACCAGTTTGTTCTCTATAGTTAAGAGTCTGTTGTTTTTCTAATGATATACTATATGTTGGCTAACTGAAAATAATAATAATAATAATAATAGTCTGTTATTTTTGTTTGTCTCCTTTTTCTTTGTTTTGTTCCATTTCTTAAAATTGAAATATAAGTGAAATCCTATGATATTTATCTTTCTCAAACTGACTTATTTCCCTTAGCATTTTACTCCCTAGCTCTATCCATGTTGTTGCAAATGGCAAGATTTCATTCCTTTTTATGACTGAGTAATAGTCCGTTCTATATATATATCACATCTTTAACCATCAATCTATCGATGGACACTTGGACTGATTTCCCTATCTTGGCTTTTGTAAATAATGCTGCAATAGACAAAGGGATGTTTATGTCTTTCCAAATTAGTGTTTTCATTTTCTTTGGGTAAATATGTAGTAATGGAATTACTGGTTCACATGAAAATTCCATTTTTAATTTTTTGAGGAACCTCCATACTGTTTTCCACAGTAGGTGCATCAGTTTGCATTCCCACCAACAGTGCAGAGGGGCTCCTTTTACTCCACATCCTCACCAACACTTGTTTCCTGTGTTTTTGATTTCAGCCATTCTGAAAGGTGTAAGGTAATATCTTGTTGTGGTTTAGATTTGCATTTCTCTGATGATGAGTAATGGTGAACACCTCTTCATGTGTCTGCTGGCCATCTGTATGTCTTCTTTGGAAAAATGCCTATTCATGTCTTCTGCCCATTTTTAATTGGATTATTTGGGGTTCTTTGGTGGAGTTGTGTAAATTCTTTATAGATTTTAGGTATTAACCTTTTATTGGATATAGCATTTGCAAATATCTTCTCCATAAAAGACTGCAAATAGCCAAAGCTATCTTCAAAATGAACAAAATTAGAGGTATCACAATCCAAGATTTCAAGATATACAAGAGCTGTAGTAGTAAGAACAGTATGATACTGCCAAAAGAATAGTTCCATAGGACATGATAGAAAGCCAAGAAATAAACACATGCTTATATGGTCAATTAATTTGCAACAGAGGAGGTAAGAATATATAATAGGGAAAAGTCTCTTCAACAAATGTGTTGGGAAAATTGGACAGCTATATGCCAAAAAATGAAATTGGACCATTTTCTTATACCATATACAAAAATAAACTCAAAATGGATTAAAGACCTAAATGTGAGACCTGAAATCATAAAATTCCTAGAAGAAAACATAGGCTGTAATCTCTTTAATATCAGTTGTAGACACATTTTTCTAGATATGTCTCCTTTGGCAAGGGAAACAAAAGGAAAATTAAACTATTGGGACTACACTCAAGTAAAAAGTTTTGGCACAGTGAAGGAAAACATCAACAAAACAAAAAGACAACCTACTGAATGGAAGAAGATATTTGCAAATGATATTGTTATGTTTTCTAAAAGAAGGAATCCCTCTCTCTTAGAGAGCTACGACTGAAATATTTATAGATAAAATTGAATGGTGTTTGAAGTGTATTTCAGAATAAGATGGGAGGAGAAGATAAGTGGTGGGAGGAATGATGTAAAAGATACAATGAATCAGGATCGGCCAAGAGTAGTGATGACACTTGAGATTATTACAGTATTCTGTCTAATCTGTACAAATTTTAAGATTTCCATTATAAAAACAAGGTTGCTTTTTAAGGAAGAGTTTTTACTATATATTAAGAATATAATCTCCAATTTAGTGTTTTCTTCCAAGATGGAAAAATACCTGAATTAACTGAAATCACCTATTTGTTGTTGGGCTATGTTTCCTCAAAAGTATCAGGCCAAAAGGCGACTCTGATATTACTATAACTGTATTTGAAAACAAGTACATGAAATGATAATTAGGACAGAATGGGGTCCTGGGAATTTATGCCATTTTATTTATTCTAGAAAAGCTTACTAAAGGAGGTGAGATTTCAGCAGCTGCTTGAATGAAGGATGCAGGTCCTATTTATAATCGTTTGCCTTATTAGCCCGCTGTGCTCTTAGCTAATGCCATTATCAATTTCATTCTGGTGCTTTAAAAATTATTTTTTAAATGTAAGCAATTCTCTTTGCAAATAATAATCATCAAGAAATTACCCTAAATTGTCTTCTGTGTGATAATAATAAGGGTTCTGCCAGATAAGTTAGGAATCACTGAATTAAAGAGAATGCTAGAGACACATGAAAAAGTGTCCAACATCACTAGACATCTGGAAAATACAAACAAAACCTCAAAGAGATACCAACTCACACCAGTCAGAATGCCTAAAATTAACAAGTCAAGAAATGACAGATGTTCGCGAGGATGTAGAGAAAGGGGAACCCTCTTACATTGTTGGTGGGAATGCAAGCAAGCTGGTGCAGCCACTTTGGAAAATAGTATGGAGGTTCCTCAAATAGTTGAAAATAGAGCTACCCTATGACCCAGAAATCGCACTACTGTGTATTTACCCTAAAGATACAAATGTAGTGATGTCAAGGGGCACCATGTTTATAGCAACAATGTCCACAATAGTCAAACTATGGAAAGAGGCCAGATGTTCACTGACAGATGAATGGATAAAGATGTTGCATATATATATATATGTGTGTGTGTGTGTGTGTGTGTGTGTGTGTGTGTACACACACACACGAATACTATGCAGCCATCAAAAATGAAATCTTGCCATTTGCAATGATGTGGATGGAACTAGAGAGTATTATATTAAGCAAAATAAGTCAATCAGAGAAAGACAATTATCATATGATCTCACTGATATGGGGAATTTGAGAAACAAGACAGAGAATCATAGGAGAAGGGAGAGGAAAATGAAACAAGATGAAACCAGAGAGGGAGACAAACCATCAGAGACTCTTAATCTCAGGAAACAAACAGAGGGTTGCTGGAAAAGAGGGGGGTGGGAGTGATGGGGTGGCTGGGTGATGGACACTGGGGTGGGTATGTGCTATGGTGAGCACTATGAATTGTGTAAGACTGGTGAATCACAGACCTGTAACCCTGAAACAAATAATACATTATATGTTAATAAAACAAACAAACAACAACAACAAAATACAACCAGAATGCTGGACAGACCTTCTGATAGCTTTTGCTGTGAATCTCTAACAAGAGCACATGGTTGAGCCTTTATCTTGCAGATTCTAAAGCACATGATGCTTCATGGCATGCCCTTAAACTTTCCACCTAGTAAGGAGCAAAGCTGAGACTCTACCACATCCAAAACTATTCTTTCTTCTAATCCTCCTACCAAAGGATCCCCACCCCCCGGCATAGTTAAATTAAATGCCTAAGTCCCTCCAACACTTTTCTTGATGCATGTGTTTTATAGCAGCATAGCAATTCTTCCTGGAAAACTTCAGGTATAGATATCCAGATTTTTTTCCAGAGCACAGAGTTCTCTGAGTCATATTATGACTGCCTCAACTAACCATTGTAATTTTAAAAGTATCCTACATAAAATTTACTGTCTTCACCATTTTTAACTGTATAGGTCAGCACTGTTCAATATATTCACTTTGTTGTAGAACAGAGCTCTGGAATCTTTCCATCTTGCAAAAATTAAATTAACACCACCATTAAACAACTCTTTTCTCCCTCCCCCACCAGCTGCTTGCAACCATCATTCATTCTATTTTCTGTTTCTATGAAATGTGACTACTCCAGGTACCTCATATAAATGGAATCATACAGTGTTTTTCTTTTTGTTGGACTATTTCACTCAGTATAATGTCTTCAAGGTTCATCTATGCTGTAGCATGTGTTAGGATTTCCTTCCTTTAGAAGGCTGTATAATATTCCATTGTCTGTACATACTGCATTTTGTTTTTCCATTTATTTGTTGGTAGTTGCTTAGGTTGCTTCCAAATTCTTGGCTACTGTGATAATGCTGCTATGAACATGTGTACAAATATCTTTTCAAAACTCTGCATTCCGGGGCGCCTGGGTGGCTCAGTGGGTTAAAGCCTCTGCCTTCGGCTCAGGTCGTGATCCCAGGGTTCTGGGATTGAGCCCCGCATCAGGCTTTCTGCTCAGCAGGGAGCCTGCTTCCCCCCCCCCCCTTTCTGTCTGCCTCTCTGCCTACTTGTGATCTCTGTCTGTCAAATAAATAAATAAAATATTTTTAAAAAAACAAAACTCTGCATTCCATTCTTTTGAATAAATATCCAGAGGTGGAAATGCTGGACCATATAGTAGTCTTATTTTAAAATTTTTGAGGAACCACCATAATATTCTTTATAGTGGTAGTACCCTTTTACAATCTTACCAATAGTGCACAAGGATTCCAGTTTCTGCATATCCTCACTAATAACTTGTTAGTTTCTGGGGGATTTTTGTTTCTTTTTGATGGTAGCCACCCTAGTGGGTTATAGCTCATGGTGGTTTTGACTTAAATTTCTCTAATGATTAGTGATGTTGAGCATCTTTTCATAAATTTATTGGCCATTTGTATATCATCTTCAGAGAAATGTCTATTCAAGTCCTTAACCCTTTATTGAATCAGGTTATTTTGTTGTTGAGTTGCATGAGTTATTTATATATTCTGGATATTAATCATTATCAATATTATCCAATATTTTATCCAATATTTTCTATCATTCTGTAGGTTGCCTTTTCACTCTGTTGGCTGTGTCCTTTGATGCATATAAGTTTTTAAAGTATGATGAAGCCCCATTTGTCTATTTTTGCTTTTTTAAAAAATATTTTATTTATTTGACAGAGAGAGAGAGACACAACAAGAGAAGGAATACAAGCAGGGGAATTGGGAGAGGGAGAAGCAGACTTCCTGCTGAGCAGGGAGCCCCATGTGGGGCTCAATCCCAGGACCCTGAGATCATGACTGAGCTGAAGGCAGACGCTTAATGACTGAGCGACCCAGGAGCCCCTTATTTTTGCTTTTGTTGCCTGTGCTTTTAGTGTCATATCTGGGGTATCATTGTCAAATCCAGCATCATGACTTTTCCCTTTACATTTTCTTCTAAAGTGTTTTGTAGCTTGGGATCTTATGTTTAGATCCTTAACCCATTTTGAATTAATTTTGGAATACAGTGTAAGGCAAGGGCCTAAATTCATTTTTTTGCATGTGAATATCCAATTTCCCAGCATCATTTGTTGAGAGAGCCATTTTTAAATGATATCCTCTATACACTTAGAAGCTAAATATTGTTGTTGTTTGATATGTTGTTTGTTTGTTCCCTACATGCATTTAGGGTATGTGTCAGATATTCTCAAGGAAATGTTCAGAAAATGGGACTTTCTTTGTCATTTCTGAGGTTATTTGCATGAGTTAGCTTAGACTTTAAAGGAAAGAAGGTGGTATAAAAAAGAAAAGCAGGCTTCTAGTACACAAAGGATTAAAGTAAGTATCTGAGCCCCATCGCCCCCTCACATCCTCTAGACAGAGACAGAGAAAAAGTGCTTTACCTGAGGGCAGGAGAAACTTTAGATTACAGCATATAGAAAATATGCCCCCCCAAATCCTGTCACAAGTGTGTAACTGAAGCAGCCTTCCTCATTGATCCATATGAAAGATAGATTCAATAATTCTATACATTACTCTGTGTTCATCAAAGTGTACTCTTAATCCGCATCATCTATTTCACCCTCTCTCCACCTAACTCCCCTCAGGTAACCATCAGTTTGTCCTTTCAGAGTTCAGAGTCTGTTTTACTGTTTCTCTTTTTTTCCTTTGCTCATTTGTTTTGTGTTTTAAAATTCCATGTATGAATGAAATCATATGGTATTTGCCTTTCTCTACCTGACTTATTTCTCTTACCTTTATATTCTCTAGCTCCATTCATGTCCTTGCAAGATTTCATTTTTTTTATGGGTGAGTAATATTTCCCTCTGTGTGTGTGTGTGCATGTGTGTGTGTGTGTACACGCCACATCTTCCTTCTCCATTCATCAGTCAATGGAACTTGAGCTGTTTCCATAATTTGACTATTGTAAATAATGCTGCATCCCTTGAAAATCTTGAGAGGAGTGACACAGGGACAGAAAACACCTGTTGATTCATCCCTCAGCAACTCCCTTTAGCAACTGTCCTTTAGTTTCTTCTACTTAGAAGCCCAAAGCACATCAAGAAGAGCAACTTTATCACAAAACCTCCTCTTGAGAGTCCTGAATTGAGCAACCTTCTATAAAGATTGAAGCATTCATATAACCTATGTGCATTTTCAATTTCTTTTTGTTAAAGATTTATTTACTTATTTGAGAGAGAGAGAGAGCCAGGAAGGGCAAAAGGAGAAAGAGAAAGAGTTTTAAGTAGATTCTGCACTGAGCATGGGGTCCCACATGGGGCTCAATCTCAGAACTCCGAGATCATAACCTGAACCAAAGCCAAGAGAGCCAAGAGTCAGACACTTACCCGACACACCACCGAGGTGCCCCACATTTTCCATTTCAAACTGAAAATCACTTGTTTAAAAATTTACTAGGAGACAACTGAGAAATCTCTTAGGTAAAAAGTGGTTAGAAAAGTTAGTATCATACATACAAGTTATAATACATCCTTCTGAATATTTATAAAGAACACTGAAGCTAGAGAACACTGAATACTAGGAAAACAATCAGTTCTAATTTTTTTCATTAATGTTGAGTACAAATTGCTACTTCAAAAATATCTTCGTCAGACTTGAATTATTCTGTAATTCCATTCCTTATTTCCCATCCCGCAAACGATGTTAAAGCTAATTTATCATTCTCAGGCATGCATTCTCATGATCTGGAAGGACACAGTGATTAAATGAAACTTTGGTGACTCTATTCCACAGAGGTAAACATGAGCTGAACACAAATCCCACTAATTCTCATAGAAATTCCCAAAAGTGAGAAGATGAGTGCTTATATTGTCAAAAATCTCCTTCAACTCAGGTTATTTTTCAAGGGACTGGCTGCAAAATCTAATAATGCTAGAAATGTTTGAAGTACAACACAGAAAAATGTGAATATATAAAATTCTGCATTCATTTCTACATGTGTCTTAAGAGAATCCTTTATAAATGGGAATTTTATCATAGGATTTTACTTCTTTTGCTTAATGAAAGGCATTCCCAGTGACTGTAAATTATATTCAGTCTATATACTCTTTCCTGTTCTCTTTGGAATCCCAAATCTTGCAGATTTTTATTTGTTTTTAGGCTTTCAAAGTGTCAGAGACTGTTGATTTTATACGTATAACATTAGCCAAGTACTCCTAAATGGGGTGGGGGGAACCAAGTTACATATAATTAAATTATTTAGTTACGGCTAGAGAGAGGCAAAATGGCAGAAAAGTACAGGACCTCATTTCACCTGATCCCTTGAATTTAGCCAGATACCTATCAAATCATTCTGAACACCTATGAATTCAACCTGAAATGTAAGAAAATAATGGATGGAATTCTACAAATAGAAAAGCGACCACGTTTTGCAAGGTAGAAGATGTGGAGAAGTGAATCTGAAGGGATATATTGAAAGATAAACAGTGGGGGTAAGTAGCCTCCATAAACCAGCTACTGGAAACTGATACAGCCCTGGACTGCAAAAACGCAACTTTTAGAAGTCTGCTCCAGTGAGGGACATCCCTACCTGAAAAGTGCTCAGGTGGCAAAGTGGGGCAGAATTCTAGGTGAGACAGTGTGGTCTCAGGATCCCTGGTGTCACAGAAAGAACAGAAATGCCTGAGCTGGCAGAGTTCCCAAGCAGTGGAGTGGGAAAACCAGCTACGATTAGTAGTGCCTGGGAAAGAGTTCTCAGCTCAGTTTGCCATAAATCGTGAACCTCGGCATGACGGGTGACCCCTCCTGCACAGGGGCCCTACAAAGGGCAGAAACACATTGACCTTCCCCCTCATCTACCCACCACAGAGGATCTGCCCAGGTGAACATCACAAGTGTCTGCAGATTTTGGTGCACACAGAAGCGAATTCTGCATTTCTCTGAGGGTTTACTGAAGAAAGGGGCCATCAACTTTCAGCTCCAGGGCTAGAGATCAGGGTGCCGCCATTCTTATTTTCATCCTCTAAGGCAGCTTGGAAAGCCTTCAGGAAACAGAAAACACATAAGGCAACCCAAAAGCAGCTTACACTGGAGCCCAGCTCTCTGGCAAGAAGAAGTGTGACTTGGCCAGGCAAAGACACCTGAGAATCAGTGCAGCAGGCCCCTCCCTCAGAAGACCAGTTGGTGGATACCAAGTTTATGGAGAATACAGAATGGCAAAACCCCAGCACTAGAGGAAAATAATACATAGAATTCGAGGTTTTTTTCTCATGATTCTTTTATCTTTTATCTTTCAGTTTAAAATTTTCTATTCTTTCTTTTTACTTTTTTTTTCCAAGTAATTTCTTATTTTATCAACTCTTTGTTTTTAAGTCTTTTTTTGACTTTCATTTTTACATTTACATTTTATTGATATGTTCTTCATTTTTGGCTTCCTTTCACTGTATTCAATTTTATATATATGTATATATATACATATATATATCTCAAGCAAAAACTTTATATATATATAAAGTTTTATATATATATAATGTTTTTGCTTGCTTTATAACTTTGGGATTTAGTATCTTCTAACAAACAGACCAAAATACACCTAAGACCAAGTGGGTCACCCTGTTTTGTCCACTGGAAGATTATATTCTCTCCTTTTCTCCTTTTTTCTTCTTTTTCTTCTTCTTCTTTTTTTTTTTTTTTTTCCTTTTTTTGGTTTCTGACATCTTTGGATTTGTCTAGTGTGTATTTCGCTTGGGTCATGGTTGATATTTTTTATTTTGCTCTCTTGTTCATCCATTCTTCTCTTGGGAAAATTATGAGAAGGAGAAATTTACGACAAAAGACAGAACCAAAGGTAATACTCTGTGCCATCTAATCCATATGGATATAAGTAAAATGTCAAAATTGGAATTCAGGATGACTATAAAGTTACTAGCTGGGCTTAAAAAAACATAAAAGACACTAGAGAATCTCTTAATGCAGTAATAAAATCTAATCAGGCCAATATTAAAAATTAAAAATGCTTTAAATGAGATGTAGTCTAAATGGATGCTCTAACAGCTACGGTAAATGAGGCAGAAGAGAGAGTCAGTGACATAGAAGACAAATGATGGAAAGGAATAAAAATGAGGAAAAGAGAGAAAAACAACTAAAAGACCACGATGGGAGGCTCTGAAAAATCAACAACACCATAGAGAGAAACAATATTAGAATTATTGTGGTCCCAAAAGAAGAAGAAAGAGAAAAATGGACAGAAGGTATATTTGAGCAAATATAGCTGAGAACATTCCTAAGCTGGGGAAGGAAACAGGCATTCAAGTCCAGGAGGCAGAGAGAACTCCCCTCAAAATCAATAAAAATAGGGGTGCCTGGGTAGCTCAGTTGGTTAAGCAGTTGCCTTTGGTTCAGGTCATATTCCCAGGGTCCTGGGATCAAACCCCATGTCAAGATGCCTGTGTCAGGGGCACCTGGGTGACTCAGTGGGTTAAGCCTCTGCCTTCAGCTTGGGTCATGATCTCAGGGTCCTGGGATCAAGCCCCATGTCAGGCTCTCTGCTCAGCAGGGAGCCTGCTCCCCCCCCCCCGCCTTCCTCTCTGCCTACTTGTGATCTCGCTCTGTCAAATAAATAAAATCTTTAAAAAAAAAAATGGCCTGTGTCAGCAGAAAGTCTGCTTCTCCCTCTGTCTGCTGCTCTGTCTACTCATGCTCTCTATCTCTCATCAAATAAATGAATAAAATCTTTTTTTAAAATTAAAAAAAATAGATCAAGGCCCTGAAATATAATAATGAAGCTTGCAAATTTTAGAAATAAAGAGAAAATCCTGAAAGCAGCTCAAGACAAAACTCCTTAACCTACAGGGGTAGGAATATTAGACTGGTAGTAGACCTATCCATAGAGACCTGGCAGGCCAGAATGTGCTGCCAGGATATATTCAGGGTACTAAATGAGAAAAATATGCAGCCGAGAAAACTTTATCCTGTAAGGCTGCCATTCAGAATGGAAGGAAAGATAAAGAGCTTCCAGGACAAACAGAAACAAAAAGAATTTGTGATCACTAAACCAGCCCTGCAAGAAATATTAAAAGGGATTCTGTAAGCAAAGAGAGAGCCCAAGAGTAACATCAACCAGAAATAAACAGAGACAATCTACAGAAACAGGGACTTTACAGGTAATACAATAGCACTAAATTAGTATCTTTCAATAGTTACTCTCAATGTAAGTGGGCTAAATGTTCCAATGAAAGATACAAGGTATCAGATTGATAAAAAGGCAAGACCCATTTATATGCTGTCTATAAGAGACTCATTTTAGACATAAGGACACCTCCAGATTGAAAGTGAGGGGGCGGAGAACCATTTATCATGCTAATGGACCTGACAAAAGAAAGCTGGGATAGCAATCCTCATATCAGACAAATTATTTTAAACCAAAGACTGTAGTAAGGGATGAAGAGGGACACTATATTCAACAAGAACATCTAACAATTATAAATATTTAAGCTGCTAATTTGGGAGTAGCCAATTATGTAAAACAATTAATAACAAAATTAAAGAAACATATTGATAATAATACTAGTAATAGTAGGGGACTTCAGCATCCCACTCACAGTAATGGACGATAAGCAGATCAACAAGGGCTTTTTTTTTTTTTTTTAAATCATGTTATGTTAGTCACCATACAGCACATCATTAGTTTTTGATGGCCTGTATTGCATGGAGCACTGGGTATTACACACAAACAATGAATCATGGAACACTACATCAAAACAAGGGCTTTGAATGACACACTGGACCAGATGGACTTCACAGATACATACAGGTAATTCCATCTTAAAGCAACAGAATACACGTTCTTCTAAAGTGCACATGGAACATTTTCCAGAATAGATTACAACAGTTAATGTGATCAGGTCTCAACTAATGATTGGGATTGAATAATTGCATAATTGCATAATTTCAGACCACAATTCTTTGAAACTTGAACTCAATTACAAGAGGAAATTTGGAAGGAACTCAAGCACTTGGAGGTTAAAGAGCATCCTACTAAAGAATGAATGGGGCAACCATGAAATTAAGGAAGAATTTTAAAAATTCTTGGAAATAAAATAAAATGAAAACACAACTGTTCAAACCCTGTGGGATACAGCAAAGATGGTGCTAAGAGAGAAGTACATAGAAATACAAGTTTTCTCAAAAAATGAGAAAATTCTCAAACACACAAGCTAAACTTACACCTAAAGGATCTGGAGAAAGAACAAGAAATAAAGCCTAAATCCAGCAAGAGAAGAGAAATAATAAATATCAGAGCAGAAATCAATGTAATAGAAACCAAAAAACAGTAGATAGGTTAACAAAACTAGGACCTGCTTCTTTGAAAGAATTAATAAGATAGATAAACCCTTAGCCAGACTTATCAAAAAGAAAAGAGAAAGGACCCAAATTAATAAAATCATGAATAAAAGAGGAGAGATCACGACCAACATCAAGGAAATAAAAACAATTTTAAGAACATATTATGAGTGACTATATGCCAACAAATTGGGCATTCAGGAAGAAAGGGATGCATTCCTGGGAATTTATAAACTACCAAAATTGAAACAGAAAGAAATAGAAAACCTGAACAGACCCATAACCAGCAAGGAAATTGAAGCAGTAATCAAAAATCTCCCAACAGGAGGAGTCAAGATAGTGGAGAAGTAGCAGGCTGAGACTACTTCAGGTAGCAGGAGATCAGCTAGATAGCTTATCTAAAGATTGCAAACACCTACAAATCCAACGGGAGATTGAAGAGAAGAAGAACAGCAATTCTGGAAACAGAAAATCAACCACTTTCTGAAAGGCAGGATGGCAGAGAAGTGAATCCAAAGCGACGGGAAGATAGACTGCGGCGGGGAGGGGCCGGCTCCCGGCAAGCGGCGGAGCAACGGAGCACAAAATCAGGACTTTTAAAAGTCTGTTCCACTGAGGGACATCGCTCCAGAGGCTAAACCGGGGTGAAGCCCATGTGGGGTCAGCGTGGCCTCAGGTCCCACAGGGTCACAGAAGGATCCGGGGTGTTTGAGTGTCACAGAGCTTGCAGGTATTAGAATGGGGAAGCTGGCTATAGAGACAGAGCCGAGGAGTGAGCTCTTAGCTCAGGATTACCTTGAACCGGTGGCAGGCTGGGTGAGCTAGGAGCGTGGCTGGAGGCCAGGGAGACGGGAGTGATTGGGCGCTATTCTCTGAGGGTGCACTGAGGAGTGGGGCCACGAGCTTTGGGCTCTTCCAAGCCGGAGACTGGGAAGCCGCCATTTTCATTCCCGTCCTCCAGAACTCTACGGAAAGCGTTCAGGTAACAGAAGCCCTGAAAGCAAACCCGAGCTGATTACTCAGCCCGGCCCCTGGTAAGGGCGGTGCAATTCCGCCTGGGGCAAAGACACTTGAGAATCACTACAACAGGCCCCTCCCCCAGAAGATCAACAAGAAATCCAGCCAGGATCAAGTTCACCTACCAAGGAGTGCAGGCTCAATATGAAGGGGAACAGCGGAATTCCAGAGGAGGTGAAAGCAAAGCACGGCACTCACGGCTTTCTCCCCATGATTCTTTAGTCTTACAGTTACTTTAATTTTTTTTTCTTTTTTACTTTTTTTTCTTCTGCTGCTAATTTTTTTTTAACTTTTACCCTTTCCTTTTATAACTTTTTTAACTAGTTTATCTAATATATATATATATTTTTCTTTTTTATATTTTTCTTTATTCATTTTCTTTTTTTAATCGTTTCTTTTTTTTCCTGAACCTCTTTTTATCCCCCTTCTCCCCCCCGCATTTGGGATCTATTCTGATTTGGTTAAAGTGTATTTTCCTGGGGTCTTTGCCACCCTTTTAGTATGTTACTTGCTCCTTCATATACTCTTATCTGGACAAAATGACAAGGCGGAAAATTTCACCACAAAATAAGAACAAGAGGCAGTACCGAAGGCTAGGGACCTAATCAATACAGATATTGGTAATATGTCAGGTCTAAAGTTCAGAATGACGATTCTCAAGGTTCTAGCCGGGATTGAAAAAGGCATGGAAGATATTAGAGAAACCCTCTCGGGAAATATAAAAGCCCTTTCTGGAGAAATATAAGAACTAAATTCTAACCAAATTGAAATCAAAAAAGCTATTAATGAGGTGCAATAAAAAATGGAGGCTCTCACTGCTAGGATAAATGAAGTAGAAGAAAGAATTAGCTATATAGAAGACCAAATGACAGAGAATAAAAAAGCTGAGCAAAAGAGGGACAAACGGCTACTGGACCATGAGGGGAGAATTCAAGAGATAAGTGACACCAGAGACAACGCAACATTAGAATAATTGGGATTCCAGAAGAAGAAAGAGAGAGGGGGAGCAGAAGGTATATTGGAGAGAATTATTGGAGAGAATTTCCCTAATATGGCAAAGGGAACAAGCATCAAAATCCAGGAGGTGCAGAGAACCCCCCTCAAAGTCAACAAGAATAGGTCCACACCCCGTAACCTAATAGTAAAATTTACAAGTCTTAGTGACAAAGAGAAAATCCTGAAAGCAGCCCAGGAAAAGAAGTCTGTAATATACAAGGGTAAAAACATTAGATTGGCAACAATGGTAAAAATATTAGATTGGCAGAAGACTTATCCACAGAGACCTGGCATGCCAGAAAGACCTTGCATGCTATATTCAGAGCACTAAACAAGAAAAACATGCAGCCAAGAATACTATATACAGCTAGGCTATCACTGAAAATAGAAGGAGAGATTAAAAGCTTCCAGGACAAACAAAAACTGAAAGAATTTGCAAACACCAAACCAGCTCTACAGGAAATATTGAAAGGCATCCTCTAAGTAAAGAGAGAGACTACAAGTAGTAGATCAGAAAGGAACAGAGACAATATATAGTAACAGTCACTTTACAGGCAATACAATGGCACTAAATTCATATCTCTCAATAGTTTCCCTGAATGTTAATGGGCTAAATGCCCCAATCAAAAGACACAGGGTATCAGAATGGATAAAAAAACAAAACCCATCTATATGTTGCCTACAAGAAACTGATTTTAGACCCTAAGACACCTCCAGATTTAAAGTGAGGAGGTGGAAAACAATGTACCATGCTAATGGACATCAGAAGAAAGCTGGGGTGGCAATCCTTATATCAGATCAATTAGATTTTAAGCCAAAGACTATAATAAGAGATGAGGAAGGACACTATATCATACTCAAAGGGTCTGTCCAACAAGAAGATCTAACAATTTTAAATATCTATGCCCCTAATGTGGGAGCAGCCAACTATATAAAACAATTAATAACAAAATCAAAGAAACACATCAACAATAATACAATAATAGTAGGGGACTTTAATACTCCCCTCACTGAAATGGACAGATCATCCAAGCATAAGATCAACAAGGAAATAAAGGCCTTAAATGACACACTGGACCAGATGGACATCACAGATATATTCAGAACATTCCATCCCAAAGCAACAGAATACACATTCTTCTCTAGTGTACATGGAACATTCTCCAGAATAGATCACATCCTTGGTCCTAAATCAGGTCTCAACTTGTATCAAAAGATTGGGATCATTCCCTGCATATTTTCATACCACAATGCTCTGAAGCTAGAACTCAATCATAAGAAGAAATTTGGAAAGAACACAAATACATGGAGACTAAACAGCATCCTTCTAAAGAATGAATGGGTCAACCAGGAAATTAAAGAAGAATTGAAAAAATTCATGGAAACAAATGATAATGAAAACACAACAGTTCAAAATCTGTGGGACACAGCAAAGGCAGTCCTGAGAGGAAAATATATAGTGGTACAAGCCTTTCTCAAGAAACAAGAAAGGTCTCAAGTACACAACCTAACCCTACACCTAAAGGAACTGGAGAAAGAACAGCAAAGAAAACCTAAACCCAGCAGGAGAAGAGAAATCATAAAGATCAGAGCAGAAATCAATGAAATAGAAATCAAAAAAACAATACAACAAATCAACGAAACTAGGAGCTGGTTCTTTGAAAGAATTAATAAGTTTGATAAACCCCTGGCCAGACTTATCAAATAGAAAAGACAAAGGACCCAAATAAATAAAATCATGAATGAAAGAGGAGAGATCACAACTAACACCAAAGAAATACAGACAATTATAAGAACATACTATGAGCAACTGTACGCCAACAAATTTGAGAATCTGGAAGAAATGGATGCATTCCTAGAGACATATAAACCACCGCAACTAAACCAGGAAGAAATAGAAAACCTGAACAGACCCATAACCAGTAAGGAGATTGAAACAGTCATCAAAAATCTCCAAACAAACAAAAGCCCAGCGCCAGACGGCTTCCCAGGGGAATTCTACCAAACATTTAAAGAAGAATTAATTCCTATTCTCCTGAAACTGTTCCAAAAAATAGAAATGGAAGGAAAACTTCCAAACTCATTTTATGAGGCCAGCATCACCTTGATCCCAAAACCAGACAAGGATCCCATCAAAAAAGAGAACTACAGAACAATATCCTTGATGAACACAGATGCAAAAATTCTCACCAAAATACTGGCCAATAGGATCCAATAGTACATTAAAAGGATTATTCACCATGATCAAGTGGGATTTATTCCAGGGCTGCAAGGTTGGTTCAACATCCTCAAATCAATCAATGTGATACAACACATTAATAAAAGAAAGAACAAGAACCAAATGATACTCTCAATAGATGCTGAAAAAGCATTTAACAAAGTGCAGCATCCCTTCCTGATCAAAACTCTTCAAAGTATAGGGATAGAGGGCACATACCTCAATATTATCAAAGCCATCTATGAAAAACCCACCGCAAATATCATTCTCAATGGAGAAAAACTGAAAGCCTTTCTGCTAAGGTCAGGAACACGGCAGGGATGTCCATTATCACCACTCTATTCAACATAGTACTAGAAGTCCTAGCCTCAGCAATCAGACAACAAAAGGAAATTAAAGGCATCCAAATTGGCAAAGAAGTCAAACTATCAGTCTTCTCAGATGATATGATACTATATGTGGAAAACCGAAAACACTCCACTACAAAACTTCTAGAACTTATACAAGAATTCAGTAGTATCAGGATATAAAATCAATGCACAGAAATCAGTTGCATTTCTCTACACCAACAACAAGACAGAAGAAAGAAATTAAGGAGTCTATCCTATTTACAATTGCAACCAAAACTATAAGATACCTAGGAATAAACCTAATCTAAGAGGCTAAGAATCTATACTCAGAGAACTATAAAGTACTCATGAAAGAAATTGAGGAAGACACAAAGAAATGGAAAAATGTTCCATGCTCATGGATTGGAAGAATAAATATTGTGAAAATTCTATGCTACCTAAAGCAATCTACACATTTAATGCAATTCCTATCTAAATACCATCCTTTTTTTTTTTTTTAAAGAAATGGAACAAATAATCCTAAAATTTATATGGAACCAGAAAAGACCTCGAATAGCCAAAGGAATAATGAAAAAGAAAGCCAAAGTTGGTGGCATCACAATTCAGGACTTCAAGCTCTACTACAAAGCTGTCATCATCAAGACAGCATGGTACTGGCACAAAAATAGACACATAGATTAATGGAACAGAATAGAGAACTCAGAAATAGACCCTCAACAATGGTCAAGTAATCTTTGACAAAGCAGGAAACAATGTCCAATGGAAAAAAGACAGCCTCTTCAATAAATGGTGTTGGGAAAATTGGGCAGCCACATGCAGAAAAGTGAAATTGGACCATTTCCTTACACTACACACGAAAACAGACTCAAAATGGAAGAAGGGCCTCAATGTGAGAAAGGAATCCATCAAAATCCTTGAAGAGAACACAGGCAGCAACCTCTTTGACCTCAGCTGCAGCAACATCTTCCTAGGAATATCGCCAAAGGCAAGGGAAGCAAGTGCAAAAATGAACTATTGGGATTTCATCAAGATCAAAAGGTTTTGCACAGCAAAGGAAACAGTTAACAAAACCAAAAGACAACTGACAGAATGGGAGAAGATATTTGCAAACGACATATCAGATAAAGGGCTAGTGTCCAAAATCTATATAGAACTTAGCAAACTCAACACCCAAAGAACAAATAATCCAATCAAGAAATGGGCAGAAGACATGAACAGACATTTCTGCAAAGAAGACATCCAGATGGCCAAAAGACACCTGAAAAAGTGCTCCATATCACTCGGCATCAGGGAAATACAAATCAAAACCACAATGAGATATCACCTCACACCAGTCAGAATGGCTAAAATTAGTAAGTCAGGAAATGACAGATGCTGGCGAGGATGCGGAGAAAAGGGAACCCTCCTACACTGTTGGTGGGAATGCAAGCTGGTGAAACCACTCTGGAAAACAGCATGGAGTTTCCTCAAAATGTTGAAAATAGAACTGCCCTATGACCCAGCAATTGCACTACTGGGTATTTACCCTAAAGATACAAACGTAGTGATCCAAAGGGGCACATGCACCCGAATGTTTATAGCAGTAATGTCTACAACCGCCAAACTATGGAAAGAACCTAGATGTCCATCAACAGATGAATGGATAAAGAAGATGTGGTATATACACACAATGGAATACTATGCAGCCATCAAAGGAAATGAAATCTTGCCATTTGCGACGACGTGGATGGAACTAGAGGGTATCATGCTTATTGTTATAAGTCAATCGGAGAAAGACAACTATCATATGATCTCCCTAATATGAGGAAGTGGAGATGCAACATGGGGGGTTAAGGGGATAGGAGAAGAATAAATGAAACAAGATGGGAGTGGGAGGGAGACAAACCATAAGTGACTCTTAATCTCACAAAACAAACTGAGGGTTGCTGGGGGGAGGGGGTTTGGGAGAAGGGGGTGGGATTATGGACATTGGGGAGGGTATGTGCTTTGGTGAGTGCTGTGAAGTGTGTAAACCTGGTGATTCACAGACCTGTACCCCTGGGGATAAAAATATATGTTTATAAAAAATAAAAAATTAAAAAAAAACAAAAAAAAACAAAAAACAATCATAGCAATAAAGGTTGACAATAAATGTATTCTTCAAAAAATTTAAAAAAAAACTAATGAAAGAAATTGAGGAAGAACACAAAGAAATGGAAAAGTATTTCAAGCGCATGGATTGGAAGAACAAATATTGTTAAAAAGTCTATGCTACCCAGCAAAGGACACAGTTAACAAAGTAAGGAGGCAACCACGGAATGGGAGAAGATATTTGCAAATGACAGCACAGACAAAATGTTGATATCCAGGTTCTATAAAGAACTCCTCAAACTCAACACACACAAAACAGATAATCATATCAAAAAATGGGCAGAAGATATGAACAGACACTTCTCCAACGAAAACATACAAATGGCTATCAGACACGTGAAAAAATGTTCATCATCACTAGCCATCAGGGAGATTCAAATTAAAACCACACTGAGATATCACCTTACACCAGTTAGAATGGCCAAAATTAACAAGACAGGAAACAGCATGTGTTGGAGAGGATGTGGAGAAAGGGGAACCCTCTTACACTGTTGGAATGCAAGTTGGTGCAGCCTCTTTGGAGAACAGTGTGGAGATTCCTGAAGAAATTAAAAATAGAACTTCCCTATGACCCTGCAATTGCACTATTAGGTATTTACCCCAAAAATACAGAGGTAGTGAAAAGAAGGGCCATCTGTACCCCTATGTTTATAGCAGCAATGGCCATGATCACCAAACTGTGGAAAGAACCAAGATGCCCTTCAACAGATGAATGGATAAGGAAGATGTGGTCCATATACACTATGGAATATTATGCCTCCATCAAAAGGATGAATACCCAACTTTTGTAGCAACATGGACGAGAATGGAAGAGATTATGCTGAGTGAAATAAGTCAAGCAGAGAGAGTCAATTATCATACGGCTTCACTCATTTGTGGAGCATAACAAATAACATGGAGGACATGGGGAGATGGAGAGGAGAAGGGAGTTGGGGGAAATTGGAAGTGGAGGTGAACTATGAGAGACTATGGACTCTGAAAAACAATCTGAGGGTTTTGAAGCGGCGGGGGGTGGGAGGTTGGGGGAACCAGGTGGTGGGTATTAGGGAGGTTGGGGGAACCAGTTGGTGGGTATTCATGTATTGCATGGAGCACTGGGTGTGGTGCAAAAACAATGAATACTGTTACGCTGAAAAGAAATAAAAAATAAAAATTTAAAAAATGTTTATAATAAACATTTATCCAGCAGGAAATTTTAAAAAAGAGTCTATGCTACCCAAAGCAATCTACATATTCAGTGCAATCTCTATCAAAATACCATTAACGTTTTTCACAGTGCTGGAAGAAATAATCCTAAAATTTGTATGGAGTCAGAAAAGACCTTGAATAGCCAAAGGAATGTTGAAAAAATAAAACAAAACAAAGCTCGTGGCATCACAATGCCAGACTTCAAGCTCTATTATGAAGTTGTAATCAAGACAATATGGTACTGGCACAAAAATGACACATAGATTGATAAAACAGAATAGATAATATCCAATGGAAAAAGGACAGTCTCTTCAATAACTGGTGCTGGGAAAATTCGACAGCCACATGCAGAAGAATGAAACTGGACTATTTTCTTACACCACATGCAAAGAAAAATTCAAAATGGATGAAAGACCTAAATGTGAGACAGAGACCCATCAAAATCCTAGTGCGGAACACAGGCAGCAACCTTTCTGACCTCAGCAACTTCTTGTTAGACACATCTCCAAAGGAAAGGGAAACAAAAGCAAAAATGAACTATTGGGACTTCATCAAGATAAAAAGCTTCTGCAGAGTAAAGGAAATAGTCAACAAAATGAAAAGGCAACCTACGGAATGGGAAAAGATATTTGCAAATGACATATCAGATAAAGGGCTAGTATCCAAAATCTATAAAGAACTTATCAAACCCAGCACCCAAAGCATAAAGAATCCAGTCAAGAAATGGGCAGAAGACACGAGCAGACATTTCTCCAAAGAAGACATCAAATGGCCAACAGACACATGATAAAAGGCTCCACATCACTCAGCATCAGGGAAATACAAATCAAAACCATAATGAGATATCACCTCACACCAGTCAGAATGGCAAAAATGAACAAGTCAGGAAACAACAAATGTTGGTGAGGATGCAGAGAAAGGGGAACCCTCTTACACTGCTGATGGGAACACAAGCTGTTACAGCCATCCAACAGTATGGAGGTTCCTCAAGAAGTTAAAAACAGAGTTACCCTATGACCCAGCAATTGAACTACTAGGGATTTATCCCAAAGATAGAAATGTAGTGACCCCAAGGAGCTCCTGCACCCCAATGTTTATAGCACCAATGTCCACAATAGCCAAACTATGGAAGAGCCCAGATGTCCACCTGCAGATGAAGAAATAAATGGATAAAGAAGATGTGAGATATATATAGATAGATATATCTATCTATCTAGATAGATAGATATAGATAGATATAGATAGATATAGATATAGATATAGGTATAGATATAGATATAGATATAGATATAGATATAGATATAGATATAGATAAATAAATATTACCCTTCCATCAGAAAGGATGAAATCTTTCCATTTACACTGACGTGGATGGAACTGGAGGGTATTATGCTGAGCGAAATAAGTCAATCAGAGAAAGACAATTATCATATAATTTCACTCATCTGTGGAATATAAGAAACACAGCAAAGGATCATAGGTAAGGGAGGGAAAACTGAATGGGAAGAAATCAGAGAGGGAAACAAACCATGAGAGACTCTTAACTATAGGAAACAAACTGAGGGTTGCTAGAGGGGAGGTTGGGGGTGGGTAATTGGGTAATGGGCATTAAGGAGGGCACATGATGTTAGGAGCACTGGGTGTTATATGCAACTGGTGAATTACTGAACACTACATCTGAAATTAATGATGTACTATATGTTAACTAATTGAATCGAAATAAAAAATTATTCAGTCACAGTATAATTACTCATTTCTATAATTTTCTTATAGCTTATCAAGTGTCCTTCATAAAGGAGCCTGAAAGAGAGGTCCTTTTCAGATGTTTTGTATTTGAAAAGTCATTCATAATATAAAAACTCAGGAAACCTTTCTGAATTGGACTGATTATTAGAAAAACAGATAAAAAGTCGAAGATTCAATAGTTCTTGAAATCAGTTCCCAGATCTGACCAACTTCTTTACACATCAGCTTCAGTTTGACATGATGAAGAAAGATAGCATAGCAGGGCACATATATAATGAGATTCCAATAGAAAAAGAGACGTTATTGTCTAGAGGAAATGGAATCAGTGTCCCTTAGATAGAAAAGACACACAGTTCTCTGAGAAAGGCATTCTGGAATTCATCAAACACATTGCTCTGTGAAAATGGTATTTAACCTGGCCACACTGTAAAACTACCCCAAAAGAATTAGAACATAACAAAATGAAATAAACAAAAACAAAACCCAGCAAGCCTGGTCTTCACCACAGAGGTTCTGAGATTCTGATAACAATTAGTCTAGTGTGGGTTGAATCTAATATGCAACCAGGGCTAAGGAGCACTGACCTAGGGACTCAAAATAATAAAAAAGATAGAATTAAGATACAAAATTGGTATTAGGAAAAAGTTTATCTTCTTTACCTTAAAGTATGCAGGACCTATGGGAGCTGAACAGGCAATTTTCTCCTAACCTAAACACATCAGGACCAGTGGAGTAGAATTCAATTTTGGGGAAAAAGGAAGATGCTTCCAAAAATTCCTCATCTGTGTGATCAGTTCTCTGGTCAGTTTGATTATTTTTATTAAAGCAATAGGAAAGACTTATCAGATTTTTCTCCTAGATTTTTCCCAGGATAATAATTCTGTAATTATAATAATTATCCTACTCCATCTTTCAGAGCTGTTTTTGCAGCCTGAAATGGTTGACTTTTTTTTTTTTTCCATTTCATGAGACTATAATGAAAGTTGACTAAGCATATGCACACATAATTTTTATGTGGAATTTCAGTGGGTTCACAAATAACCACCTACAACTAACTCTTCATAAGGGTCCACAGACCCCAGCTTCAGAACTCCTGCTTTATGGACTTCTCTATGAGTTCTTAATGGGAGTTGGAGAGAAGAAAAGGAGGAAAGGCAGTAAATGGAGCAATCTGGCCCTGGAAACCCCCTAAGTATACTAAGACAAAGCTTGTCAATTCATGCACATAAGAATGGCCCACGGATCTGTTAAACTCCAGGTTCTGAGTCAGTAGTCCATGGTGGGCCTGAGAATCTGCATTTCTAACAAACTGCTGTTTCATTAATCAGATCTGAAGGAGCAAGGTACTTGGAAAAGTATCTCACCAACCTTAAAACCATAAATGTACAAGTATTTCCTCCTTTCTTGAAAACCCGATATTGTATGTAACATATGCTATTTCCCCCAACAAAAAAGGATAAAGGAGAGGGTAAACTTAATTCTTTTATTTTCAAGTCTTTGATCTCCAGTTGTTAGAACTGTTAAATTCAATATTGTTTCTTTTCCTTGAGCCAAATATTATTGATTAAGTGGAAGTAATTTTTAAATCCTAAAAACAACAACAAAACAACAACAACAACAAAAAAACCTCCCCTGGGTGATGTTGCTCAGGAAGAAATAAAATCCCATTATGTAGTACAATGTGGTCTTTAAACCAGTTTTGTCTGGAAAAGAATTATACCTCAAACCAGGTATGAATCCAAAACCAGCTTTTTGAACCAGAAAAGAATACAAAGCCCACTGAGGTACATGATCCTTCAGGTTATTATTAGCAATAAGATTTAGAAGCTCAGTGACAGTCACTCAGAAAGATGACCAGAGGCCTGGGTGCTCAGAGCCCACCTTAGGGTTTTAGCTCCAACAATTCTCTCTTTTGGAGAATATTCTTTTTTTCTGATTATGAGAGCAATAAAAATAATAAAAGTAATACACGTTATCATTTTAAAACTTAGGAAATCTCAAAAGATATAAAGAAAATAAAAATATTTATAATTTCAAAACCACTTACTGAGGACCTATGTATAGTTGTTTTCCCTTCCTGTTTTTTCAATGCATTTTAATGGATAGAACCCTATAGCACATAGAGTATTGCAGCCTGCTTTTTTTCCAGCAATACATGCAAGGGCTTGGTGAACAGGGTTTGGTTAACTGGAAGGAGGAATGGAAGTGAGAAGAACAGGTGCCTCCCCAAATCACCACAAGCCTTCTGTGAAACTACTATCATCCTATCTCTACTTTAAAGTTTTGTGCAACCTTACCTAATTGTTGAATAAAGGTATTTTGTTTTGGATGTGGAGAGAAAAGTCAGACTAACAAATCCATATCTACAAAGGGAAGTAAGACAAGTTTGAGAGGGGTAAATTATTTCCCTGTAGTTTTAAAGAGGCAATCACGAAATACCATTCTTGTACACATTGGGAATAATTAATCTCCCTCCTCTGATTTCTGCCTCATGAAAGAAGTGGAAAGAACAGCTATCAAAGGAGAAATGCTAAAACCTCTGGTGAATTTCAACAGAATAAAGCCATTAGGAAAGAATATAATTCTCTAAACTGAGCAACTCTCAGAGCTGGGTTCAGGAGAACAAAGAGCTATATTTTTCCAATTTCCATATAATTTCATTCTACAGTTAAATAGAGATTGATGCAATAGTAGGAGGAAACAGAATCTCAAAGAAAGAGCTAAAGATTTCTCTCCCTAAATTCATTAAATAAAAGGAAGAAAAAAATACAGAATTCATAAACTGGCTAACTAACAAAATTTATGGAGTCTCTATTATGTTCCGCTGTACTAATTACTGGGAATGAGTGGTTCCCATAAAGATAAGGTTGCTGTTCTTATGTAGCTTACATTCCAGAGGAAAAGTAGGTAGAGACGGACAAACAAACCATAAAACAAAGAAGCGAATGAGAGAATTTTTGTTTTATGAGAAGAGTGACTTGAAAGTGGTGGAACAAATTTAAGAAGGATCTCCCCCCATGAAAGGGGCATCTGAGTGACAAGAAGCTGATCAGAGGACTGAGGGTTTTCAAGAAGAGGGATGAGCATGTATAACATCCCCAAGTCTGGAGTGAGGTTGGCATGTGCCAGGAACAGAAAAATCCCTGTCGCTGCAAAGTACAGGACATGGAGGGCAGAAGTAGAAGTGTCTCAAAGGAAGACTGGACCCAGATTGTGTAGGACCTTATAAGCCAGGGCTGAGAATGTGGGTAGAGTGAGAAGGCAGGGGTACACTTTAGCTAGAGGAGTGCCATGATCTGATACACATTTTAAAAAGCTCTCCCTGGGGGATGCCTAAGTGGCTCAGCTGGTTAAGTGTCTGCCTTCAGCTCAGGTCATGATCACAGGGTCCTGGGGTCCTGGAACTGAGTCCCACATCAAGCCCCACATAGTGCTCCCTGCTCAACAGGGAAGGGAGCCTGCTTCTCCCTCTCCCTGCTGCTCCCCCTGCTTGTGTGCGCTCGCTCTCTTTCTCGCTGTCAAAATAAATAAATCAATTAAAATCTTATAAATAAATAAATAAAAGATCTCTCTGGCTACTGTATGGAGAATAGATTGTTATGCAACATTCGCAGAATCAGGAGGACCCAGTAAGAGGCTATCTCAATACTCTGGGCAAAAAACGTTAGTGGCTTGGAGTATGACCAAGATGTTAACTGTAAAGATGGAGAGACTGGATATATTTTGAGCCAAAAGGACTTGCCTATGGATTGACTGGATTTAAACAGTGAGAAAAAGGATTAACAGTTGAAGAACAAGGTAGCTGGTAGGGTCATTTACTGAAATAGGGAACAGTTGGGGGAAAATAGGTTGCAATGAGGATACAAATTTTTGTTTGGTCCGTATTAAATTCGATATATCAGTTAGATGTCTAAAAGTCAAATAAAGTAGAGAGTTGAATTTAGGTAGGTAGAAGTAGAGATACAAGTTTATCAAGCATTAGCCAGAAGGTTAGATATATATTATACATATTTTATTGCTCTAAATTTTACTCTAATTGTAATGCCTTTAAATTTTTAGGTATTAGGGATACTGGTTGATGTTTATGAGTAGAGTAAATTATTATAACTTATTTTTAATAGAGTAATTAAATAAAAACTCTCTTCTTTTTCAAAGTAGGCAATTCTTGACCCCAGCCATAATCAGTGATGGCCTTGCTTATCTATGTATCACAAAAGGTTTAGTAATTATCCCACACCCCCTGACAGGGGTTATGAGCAATTACTGTCATTACTGCTTTGATCTCTGGACCACTGGAGATGTACCCCATGGCTTACAGTTTTCATTATCTTTTTCATCTTTATTTGAGAGTTTCAAAGTAGAGAGAGATATAAAAAATAAATTAAAGCAGATTGTCTGTAGCTGAAGTAGAGATCAGAACCCAGAGTTCTCCTTCTCATCCACCACAGAAAACTGAAAACAATTTGAAAAATAGTTCTACTTTGATACCACTGCATTACCAAGAAGCTAAAGGTACCCTTTTGGAACTCATTTGAAATGAAAAAAATTCAATTAAATAGAAAAATTAGTAATATTTTTCATTATTTACAAATTCTTTTCCCAAGTTGAATTTCATTACAAAGCATTAGGCATTTCATGTTTATTTTTTTTAAAGCCAAATTTTTATTTAAACACACTACAAAATAAACTTAAGAGAATTTGCACATTGTTAAACGAACTCCAAGGCTGCCCCAAAGTAAAATCACTTGAGAATTAAAAGCAATTATAAAAAGAACTTGAGACTTGCCATAGTTATGTATGATTGTCTCAAACAGAAAAGCTACCAAGAGTGAAAGAAAAAAAGGAGACACATAATGACAAATACAGTAACGTGTTATTGGGACTCTTTAGGAGCCTCATTGCAACAAGGAGAAGACAGATCAGCCCTAAGCAAAACTATTGAGATAAAGCTATTTGGGCTGCCCAGCATTCCATATGTTGGTCCACTCTAGTCCTGCCCTATGTTCCCTCCCCTTTAAAAGGATCCATATCCTAATGTTGCCTTCTGACTAAAGGGGTTTTCAAGCTACTAATTGCTAATTGCTATAGAACCATAACCAGTGGGAAAGGACAGCAAATCCTTCAGTAATGACGATGCTGAGACTCTCTTGCTGGGAGATACATATGTGATCCAGAAGGCTTTTTAGAGCCCTCCCGATCATCCTTCCTGGATGCTGGCTCCATGTGGAATAAAATGTTTACTCTTGAATATAAATAGCAAATAGAGTCCACATTTCTCAGTATAACATTCAACACCCCATACCATCTTCCTTCAAGCCTACATTTTCTATCTCACATCCTAGGCTCCTCTACACAGAAACTCCACTCTATACTTTCCCTGCCTCTCTCTATAATGTGAATTCTGGCTTCCACATTCCTTAAGTGCTGTGAGTTCTGGCCTTATTCTCCCTTCTCTCTATCCAGTCTTAAGTATTTCCTTCTCCGGGGAGCCTGCCCTCCCCTCCAACCTTGCCTCCCTCCAGCACCAAGACTGGTAATTGCTGGTAAGACTCCTTGTTACAAAATCACTGTTGACATTTCTTTCATTTGTTTCCCAAATTGCAGTATTCGTGTATCCTTGACTATTATTCCATTTCCACATACTACCTGTTTTGATTTCATCTGTAATATTTTCCTAAAATGAACTGCTGTACTTTTACTTAATACATTTAATTTTATAGGAAATTTTAGATTATGACCATAGTGGAAAGCCATTAACACTTTACATAAATAGAAGGTAATTGTAAATATGTATACAATAAAAATATAACCATTAATGTGAAAAGTGTTTGTCCATGTCTCCTACCTAAAATTATCTCATACAACACGATTTGGGAGAGACTACTTTATGTTGTTGTCTCATACTGAAATTTGTCTTATATCATGTAACTCTTTATGTGTTAATATCTATTTCCCCTAATAAATTGTGAGTTCCTAAAGGAGATCATATATTATACTTTACATTCCTCAGTAGTTTTATTTAGCCCAGTGCCTGGCACATGGTAGGCATTAAATATTTGTTCAGTGAAGAAATGACCACAAATATATCAATACCACATAGTCATAGCTTGTAGATATACAATCAATAAAAGGAAGATACTTAATCTTTCAGTTAAACTTAACGAGACCATTTAATTATACACAGAATTTATATATATACTATACTATCTTGGATATAAAATACATTGTAAATAAAGAAAAACCCCACATTGCTGATAGTAGTAACTTATGCTAACCACAGGAGACTCTGGATTTTAAAATTTTAAAGTGATAGCTCTAGATTTTATGAGAGCAATAAACAGGAATAGATCCAATGGTTAATTGATGTGCCTTGATCTAGACAAACCTAATAGATTAAAATCCAAGCTTTCATCAAAGATAAATTAGGGTCAAATAGCTTACAGTGCAAAATAAATTTACAATAGAAGCTATTAAACAGCAAATCCTTACTACATTTTAAATATGGTTTGATTTCTATTTTAGCAACATATTTATTAGATAAACTAAGGTGTGTTCTATCATCACAATAAACAAAAACAGATGCAAGGGAGAGAAAAACCTGGAAAAAGGCAATCCCAGGAATGTTCAGATCTGAACTGGAGATTTAGTTAATACAGTATCCAATTTTTTTTTTTTAAGTTTTGGACTGTTAATTCCCAAAGCCCATGGTTTTACTTTGAAAAAAGAAAAAAGCTGTTTACAAGAATTTTAAAAACTAAATAGAAAAACTATTTGGGGTGGTGGGAATTATTCCAGCTCCCTATACCTTGATCCAGGAAAAATAAACAGACCTTAACAATAAGCTTTCAATATCTATGTCTTTTAATTATCTCAAACACAGAAAAATAAAGTAAAATCTACTGCTTTGAAATTATCAAATAATCTTCTGCTAAATTTGTAAGGATTCCTGCTCAATTTTATCAGTTGTTCTGTGGCCACGCCACTATTTCTGGATGAGCACTGTATGGAGGGGAACCACCAACAAGAAATGTGCATGAGTGTGTGCGGGTGTAACCTTGAATTCCAGATGCCCACAAATACGTATTATTATTCAATGATCTACCTCCTCCTACGTGGAGAATCACAAAATGTCAGAGTAGGAATAGATCTTTAAAATCCTCTAGTAAAACTCCTTCAAATACGAAAATTGGCCCCAAAGAAAGGGAGTTATTTTCCCAACTTTGAAAAATGAGCACAAGTTGAATGAAATTAAGTGGCACATTGAACCAGAGTCCAGCTACTTAAAGTGTCCATCTCCCCTTGTCCACCTACAAGGTAAGAGAGCAGGTCCAGAGAAATATCCAATGCATTATCGCCCTGCTCTCTGCTCTTCTCTCAAAATCTGCTTTCAGAAATATAATATCTAAAATAGCTCTTAGCAAAAGAACTGTTGGGACTTCATCAAGATAAAAAGCTTCTGCAGATACATCAAGAAGCCTAGAAGTTCCGGGGAGCTTGGGTGGCTCAGTGGGTTAAGCCTCTGCCTTCAGCTTGGGTTGTGATCTCAGGGTCCTGGGATTGGGCCCCACATTGGGCTCTCTGCTCGGTGGGGAGCCTGCTTCCCCCTCTCTCTCTGCCTGTCTCTCTGCCTATTTGTGATTTCTCTCTCTGTCAAATAAATAAATAAAATCTTAAAAAAAAAAAAAAGCTTCTGCAGAGCAAAGGAAATAGTCAACAAAATGAAAAGGCAACCTATGGAATGGGAGAAGACATAACTATGGAATGGGAGAAGACATTGCAAATGACATATCAGATAAAGGGCTAGTATCCAAAATCTATAAAGAACTTATCAAACCCAGCACCCAAAGCATAAAGAATCCAGTCAAGAAATGGGAAGAAGACATGAGCAGACATTTCTCCAAAGACGACATTAAATGGCCTGATAAAAGGCTCCACATCACTCAGCATCAGGGAAATACAAATCAAAACCATAGTGAGATATCACCTCACACCAGTCAGAATGGCAAAAATGAACAAGTCAGGAAACAACAAATATTGGTGAGGATGCAGAGAAAGGGGAACCCTCTTACACTGCTGATGGGAACACAAGCTGTTACAGCCATCCAACAGTATGGAGGTTCCTTAAGAAGTTAAAAATAGAGCAACCCTGGGGCCCCTGGGTGGCTCAATGGATTAAGCCTCTGCCTTCAGCTTAGGTCATGATCTCAGGGTCCTGGGATCGAGCCCCACATTGGGCTCTCTGCTCAGTGGGGAGCCTGCTTCTCCCTCTCTCTCTGTCTGCCTCTCTGCCTACTTGTGATCTCTCTGTCAAATAAATAAATAAAAATCTTTAAAATAAAGAAAAAATAGAGCTACTCTATGACCTAGCAATTACACTACTGGGGATTTATCCCAAAGATAGAGATGTAGTGATCCCAAGGGGCTCCTGCACCCCAATGTTTATATCACCAATGTCCACAATAGCCAAACTATGGAAAGAGCCCAGATGTCCATCTGCAGATGAATAGATGAATGGATAAAGAAGATGTGAGATACACATATCTCTATAGATATAGATATATAACTATTATCCCACCATCAGAAAGGATGAAATCTTTCCATTTACATTGACGTGGATGGAACTGGAGGGTATTATGCTGAGTGAAATAAGTCAATCAGAGAAAGACAATTATCATATGATTTCACTTATATGTGGAATACAAGAAACTGGGCAAAGGATGATAGGTCAAGGGAGGGAAAACTAAATGGGAAGAAATCAGAGGGAGAGACAAACTGTGAGAGACTCTTAACTACAGGAAACAAACTGAGGGTTTCTGCAAGGGAGGTTGGTGGGGGGATGGGGTAACTGAAAGAAGCTCAGTGACTGGATAATGGGCATTAAAGTGATATGTGATATGATGAGCCCTGGTCATTACATGCAACTGATGAATAACTGAATGCTACGTTTGATATTAATGATGAAATAGATGTTGGCTAGTTGAATTTCAATTTAAAAAAGAAAGTGAAATGGTAAAAAATAAAAGAAAATACAATAGCTCTTACCTTAAAGCACAAGCACAGGGTAACTTTCAGGAGAGTATTTAGTCAGTCACAAATAACAGCTTAGGGATAGGATAGGGCATGGTGGCTGATTGGGAACTGGAGCCATTCTGTAACCCAAGCTTCAGACGTTTCCAGTGGCCTCCCTCATCCAGCCCTATGCCTTCAGACTGGGTTAGGTGCTGGGGAAATACCTGTCTCATTGGATTATTGTAAGTTAGAAGCACCTAGTACAGGGTCTGACAAATAGCAAATGTTCAATAAACTTCAGCCTTAACAACCTGACCTGACCTACCCTCTCCCCAGGTTTCACACACCCTCCCAGCTCCTCCTCTGTATGCCTGTCAAATTAGACCAGTCACTTCCCCTAGGAACTATATATATTAGTGCTTTGGTTTTGTGCTAAGCAGTATACTTGTATTATATCAGCTTATTTCCACAACAATCACAGATGTAGGTACTATTATTTGTCTTACTACAAGTAAATTCCATGAAGGTCAAGACTTTTGCCTGTTGCATTCACTGTTATTTCCCAGATTCCTAGAACATGAGTTTGCACATAGAACTTGCTCAATGAACATTTGTTAAATGAATGAATATCTATTTTATGGATGAGGAAATTGAGGCTGAAAGAGAGGAGGCCATGTGCCCAAGGTCACACAATTACTAAATGGTGAAACCGAGATTCAAACCACAGTCTGAATGATACAAACACCCATGGTCCTTAACCACTCTCCCATCCTCTCAAATGGGAGAGTGATGATTGAGTCAGACAAGGTGATAGTTTTGAATCATCCCACATAGACCTGTTATCACAGACTAAAAAGACAGAGAGACCATATTTATTCTATCCCATAACTGTAAGAGATTATTTTGTCTCCTAAAAAATCAAGGTTTATCAATGTATACATTTACTTTTATGCCAACACTAATGAAATTTCCCTGTGGTTCCCAAAATAATAAAATAATTCACTCAGGCAAACCTACTTAAGAAGATAAATATTTCTCACATTCGATAGATTTTCTTTGATTGACTCCAGCTTAATCTGTATCACAGAACTATCCTAAGGAAGAAGTTGTTTTTTCTATACAAACTAAAAAAGATTTAGAAATTTGGTGCTCTCCTAATCAATGCTGACTGGTTGAGAAGGTCAAAATAATTACTATATACAAAGTTAAATAAACTGAAGCTTCGGGATATAGCTGTTCCAAAAAAATTATTCAGGTAAAAATACTTTATTTGTCCACAATCAAGTAAATTCCTACAGGATAAAATAACTTTTTGGCTATTAAAAAGACTCTAGTGTTTTCATCATAGCCATAATTTCATTGTTAATTATGATCCAGATTTAAACACTCAGTGTTTCATGTACTTTGTATTGGAACCTTTGCTACCAGAAAGTAGGGAGCAGATATGTAACCTGTAATATATGATACAAAACTTGAGAGTCCTCTATGTGTAAAAGCTCATGTAGAGAAAAGTTATAAGCAAGTTCATTACTACAAACATTCAATCATATCTAAGTGACTAAAAAAGTGGTTTGCAACTATTTATGTCAGCACCAATCTTGTAAATAGCTATCCTCCCCCTAGTGAATAACAATTTATGCTAGAGGGTAGTAAAGAATGCTGATTTGATTTCTTTAACTGGTTATTTTACTACTTTGTGTCTCCTGGGGAAAATATGGATATTAAAAATACATATAACCAGGCAGACTAGTAATTATTTAGCTCTTGTTTCAGAGTAAATATTTCTGAGTACCTACTATATTTCTGGCACTCTGCTAATTGCTGGAAACAAGAAGATGAAAAAGATTTGATCTCTGCTTTCATGTTCATGTTCAGGAGAGAAGCTAATCATATTTCAATCCAACAAACATTATTAAGTAGCATTATAGTGAACTTTCAATAAATGTTAGTGACTTTAACTGAACTCTAGACTGAAGGAATTGAAAAAAGCAAAGATCAGAAAATGGGAAGATGCATTTTGGGTCCTGTAATTGGCAAGAATTCCAATGTGACTTAATGTGAACAATGTTTGGGTAATGTTTCTAGAAATGAGACTCAAGAAGTAGTAGAAATGATTTCAACTGAAATGATTCAAATGCTATCTTAAGGGTTTGCATTTTATGCTAGAAGCAATAGAGTGTTTTCAGGGACTTTAAGTGAGTGACATGGTCATATTAGGACTGTAGAAATCTAACTCCAGGAAGAGTACTTCAGAGAGATAGCAAGAATCAACCATATGGAGTTATAAACTATCACTTTTAAATGTTATAGATCCCAGAGTCTTTTGTAAGTAAAACTGATAGAATTTGACAACCAATTGGATATTGGACATGAAATTAAAGGGAGGAGTAGAATCAAGGATGATGGCAAGGTCTCTAGGCTGGTTGCTAAAAGAATGGTGATTTCATTAAATAACTCCAACAACTCAAGAGTAAGACTAAAGTAGGGGTACCAGTGCAGGAAGGTAGTGGGTTTGGTTTGGGATGTGTAGCATTTGAGAAGCCAGCAGAAGATCCAAGTAGAAATGACCTGTGCATCTTTGGAGCTTCAGAAATGAAGAAGCTTAGTGACCTTCATTCAACATGATGGTGAGAATGTACTAATGAGACTCTGGAGGGATAGAATGAAGAACAGAAAAGGGAGTAGAGGATAGCACCTATGGAGATGCCAGCACTTCAGGACTGGTAAAGGAGATAAGCCAAAGCAGGTATAACAAGGAACACTGAGGCAGGTGGTGAATCAGAATGAACCATACAGCATGGAGTGATGACAGCCAGGAGAAGAGTACAAGGATGCAGGGATGATAGGCACTGTCAGTGGCTTCAGAGAGAATAAAAAGATGACTAAGAAGACCTGGTACTTAGGGGATCAGTATTTACTGAAGCAAACGTTTTTACTGCGGTTTGATCAAATGGTCATCTAGGGAATATCCAGTCATGCACGAGTAATAGAGCTGTCAAGAGGGATAAAAGTCACTGGATTCTAGAAGACTGGTCAGCTGAGCAGCAAGAAAACCCTACTGCATGGTAGGTGTTGCATGCTCCAACAAACATCGCTGTACCGACAGACCGTCCACTAACAAGGCCCCAGGCAACTCACCGAACAGCCCACTACGCAAGCTGAGTACTGAGCTGGCCCCCCACCACAGTACAAGGATAGCAACCCTCTGCAGTAGATATCTTTTCACTTCTTCTTTTCAAATTGTGTTTTTTTTTCTTTTCTCTAATACAATGTTTATACAGTGTGGGTGGGGGGCGGAATCAGAAGTTTTACATATTTGTAGATTGGAACTCATACAGCTTTGGTGACTTGCCCAGGGCCCCAGCACTAGAAATGGCAGTATTGGTGAGGCCAGGAAAGCTCCCAAGTCAGCAATTATTCTGCCCCCGCTGATCCTTTCTGCTTTAGGAGGGTTTTCCCCAAACCTTGGATTTCCATCCTGCTATCATGCCTGACTAAACTAAATTAAAATCAAACTACATTAAACTAAATGATTAAAACATAGATGTGTCCCGAGTTGAGGAATGTCAGGTAGGGACACTCTTTACTGACTGGACATCAACTGTCTATAAAAAAAGGAGAAGAGGGAAGAGTAGGGGAAGTACAGGGGGAAAGAAACCAAGATTTTATAATAAGTTTCATTATTTAAGGTCACAAGGATATTTTCCTTTGTGCCTATTAATAAAATGGCAGGAAAAGGACAGTGATATCAGTCACTCACCTGATTTCCAAGCTGGTAGGTAAGAGTTGGACAATTCGAAGAGAAAATTCTAGAAAATAAGAACCTCTAAGAAATTCCGGGGGAAAAAGTAGTTATAAAAGAGGCAATGTGACTATTGAGTGGTGACTTCCCATTGTGGGCTGCTAGAACTAGAACCATCTAGGTGCCAATGAGATTCTCATGAGACAACAAGTAACATATGTCAGTTTGTTGCATGTTTTCCTAATTTAGCTGAAAGCAATATTAGCAGTAGGATGTAAAAACTAAATCCACCAAAACCAGGTATCCTTCAGAGCTAAAAGGAGAGATTTAGGAATCCCAAGGTAAAAGTGGTAGGCAATGCCACTGAAATTAAAAAGAGAATTTTTTTTAAAAAGTCTGTAGACCAGGACTAGAAGATGATTATGTAAAGAATCTTGATACTGAAGTTTATGTAGAAAAAGAAGAGCCAAAGAAGGGATGGTCTGAAAGGGCTGATATCCAAGATCTATAAAGGACTTCTCAAATTCAACACCCAAAAAACAGGTAATCAAGTAAAAAAAAATGGGCAGAAGACATGAACAGACACTTCTCCAATGAAGACATATAAATGGCTAACAGACACATAAAAAAATATTCATCATCACTAGCCATCAGGGAAATTCAAATCAAAACCACACTGAGATACCACCTTACACCAGTTAGAATGACAAAAATTAAGAAGGCAAGAAACAACAAATGTTGGAGAGGATGTGGAGCAAGGAGAACCCTCTTACACTGTTGGTGGGAATGGAAGTTGGTGCAGCCTCTTGGGAAAACAGCATGGAGAGTCCTTAAGAAATTAAAAATAGAGCTACCTTATGACCCTGCAATTGCACTACTGGGTATTTACCCCAAAGATACAGATGTAGTGAAAAGAAGAGCCATCTGTACCCCAATGTTCATAGCAGCAATGTCCATAATTGCCAAACTGTGGAAAGAGCTGAGATGCCCTTCAACAGATGAATGGATAAAGAAGATGTGGTCCATATATACAATGAAATACTACTCAGCCATAAGAAAGGATGAATACCCAATTTTTGCATCAGCGTGGATGGAACTGGAGGAAATTATGCTGAATAAGTCAAGCAGAGAAAGTAAATTATCATATGGTTTCACTTACTTGTGAACATAAGGAATAGCATGGAGGACATTAGGAGAAGGAAGGAAAACGTGAAGAGGGGAAACCGGAGTGGGAGACAAACCATGAGAGACTGCGGACTCTGAGAAACAGGTTTTAGAGGGGAAGAGGGTGGGGATGGGTGAGCCTCGTGATGAGTATTAAGGAGGGCATGTATTGCATGGAGCACTGGGTGTTATATGTAAACAATGAATTTTGGAACACTACATCAAAAATTAATGATGCCCTGTATGGTGACTAACATAACATAATTTAAAAAAAAAGAAGAAGAAGAAGGGTGGTCTGAGACATGGGAAGAAAATAGGAGAGAGGGAGACCAGAAAGATTCAAAACTATCAGTAATTGTTCTCAGGTTAAGGACTGTTGATTCAAAATATGCCTTGGGATTTGGCAGGAAGGGAATACTCAACCTCAGTGAAAACTTTCAGTGAAGTGGTGGGGAGAAAGCCAAACTAAGTAAGAGTCAACAATAAGTGGAAATGAATGGAGTGGCCACACCAGAATAGAACCATCTTTTAAGATGTTTGTTCCTGACAGGAAGGCAGAGAGAGAGAGAGAAGAAAAAAGAAAAGCTCAATCGAACTATTTTATAATTGGGAGAAGTAAGCATTGGGGGAGGAGTCTGAGAAGGGAGAGCTGAAAAAATGAAGCTTTGGAAAAGGTGGGTGGGCAAAGGGTCCAGTGTAGATGGGGAGGGGCTGGCCCTGGACAGAAGTAGGGGTGTCCCTGGGATAGAGGTAAGAATTGACCAGAATCATAGCAGGTCATGTTAGAGGTTGGAGCTGCTGCCAGATACTTTCTCTGTGACTGAGGAGCCAGTTTTCACTGAATGGGACTAATGTAGAGGTTAGTGAGGGCCTCACAGAGAGAAGAAAAGCTTTGGATCACTACTGTGGTCAGAGAGAGGGTGTGCGATGCATGTATTGAAATAAATCAGATGATAGATGGGAAAAGCTTCAACTAAGGTAGTGATAGGATAGAGCTAGAGAGAAGAAGGCACTTTAGGAGGACAGGTGTGAGGCAGAGTAGACAGGTTCTGCTGGCCCTATCAGATGTCTGTGCTGTGACTCAGGACACTCAAGGAGGGCTCAAAGGCAATGTTTCTCAAACTTCAAGTCTCGATGCACTAGTTGGGCTGTGAAATCAATTAAGCCTTGAAAAGAACATTTTTGTAAATGAAATAAAATAGGCCAAAGAATATCAGAGTGCACTGACCATAGTAAGGGTAAGTACGTTTCATGACATTTCAGTTATAAATGTAAATGTGTGCCGGGTGGCTAATAATGGGTCAGTAAAGGGTGTCCCTACCTGACATTCCTCAACTCAGGACAGATCTATGTTTTAATCACTTAGTTTAATGTAGTTTGATTTTAATTTAGTTTAGTCAGGCACGATAGCAGGATGGAAATCCAGGGTTTGGGGAAAACCCTTCTAAAACAGAAGGGATCAGCAAGGACAGAATAACTGCTGACTTGGGAGCTTTCCTGGACTCACCAATACTGCCATTTCCTAGTTCTGGGGCCCTGGGCAAGTCACCAAAGCTGTATGAGTTCCAATCTACAAATATGTAAAACTTCTGATTCCGCCCCCACCCCACACACACACACTGTATAAACATTGTATTAGAGAAAAGAAAAAAAAAAACACAATTTGAAAAGAAGAAGTGAAAAGATATCTACTGCAGAGAGTTGCTATCCTTGTACTGTGGTGGGGGGCCAGCTCAGTACTCAGCGTGCATAGTGGGCTGTTTGGTGAGTTGCCTGGGGCCTCATTAGTGGATGGTCTGTCGGTACAGCGATGTTTGTTGGAGCATGCAACACCTACCATGCAGTAGGGTTTTCTTGCTGCTCAGCTGACCAGTCTTCTAGAATCCAGTGACTTTTATCCCTCTTGACAGCTCTATTACTCGTGCATGACTGGATATTCCCTAGATGACCATTTGATCAAACCGCAGTAAAAACATTTGCTTCAGTAAATACTGATCCCCTAAGTACCAGGTCTTCTTAGTCATCTTTTTATTCTCTCTGAAGCCGTTGAGAGTGGCTACCATCCCCAAACTCTTACCCTGACTCTTGTGACTATGGGTTAGAGTCAAAAACTTAAAAACCTACTGCTTAATGTGGAAGACTGAGCAGAAGTTGACACCCAAAGTCAACAATAAGAATATCCGACAAGGAGAAATTTTAGAGGTTAAAGTCAAATATAACCTGAGATTTCTAATTCTCTTTGTATTTCTATTGAGCTCATAGAAATCTCATTTGATGACTTTAGCTTTGATATCATATGACTAATGTATAATCAGCTATCTGTTTTGCTTAACTATTGGTCTAACTAGAATTCCTTTTTTAACTGTACCAATCCATGACACTGTTATAAATTAAATTTATTTCTTGGTTTTAGGGATCATTGAGTGGAATTAAACCATACCAGAAATAGTTATTAACCCAAAGGGCACTCATTCTGAGATTTCAAAAAACAATTCTGCTCTCAGAATGACAGGATTAGTTTCACTGATGACATTTTGGATTTTAAGTGTTAGCCCAGTTTTGAGTATCTCTGATATACACAGTTCAATGTAGGTTTATTTAGTCTTTGACAAAGACATTAGTTGGATTTTTTTTAAAGAAATTCTTTTGAAGCAGAAAATTGACTCAATGTAGATTTTTCACTCTGTTACACATACTAAACTACATTGATTTGGGTGATGGAAAGAGGCGGAGAGAAATGGAGAGGTGTGGGAGAAGAGACCAATAAGGTTATAAATTTCAAATTACAAAGAGACAAGAGAATATTACCCACCCTTTATTGTCAGAGAAATGGAGTTTTACTCATGCCCTTGAAAGCTGAGGGTGGGTTGCCAGTGAATGCCAAGAGAAATTCTCCTCCAAATGGAGATGAATGGTTCTAGAGGAGACATGAGAGTGGTATGAAGGTAGCTGTAGCCCTAAACAATCCAGTAAGGAAAACACACACACACACACACACACACACACACACACACACACATACACACACACACCCCACAAACAGACATGGCTTCAAATCCCAGCTCTCTCACTTACTATGATCTTAGGCAAATCATTTAACCTCTCAGAAAGTTAGTATCCTCATCAGTTAGTATCTTGGGAAGTTAATAATAGACTTCGAAAGGTTATTCTTAGGTGTAAATGCGACAATTCCTGCCAGTACTCAGAGGGCAATGTAGTAAGTACTAGTTCAATGTCATGATTGCATTAGTTTCATGGGACTGTTTTTTTTTTTTTTTTCCCCTAAGGGCAGAGGTAGATGGGGAGACATGGGGGCCCCAGAGGGCCCCAGGTGGCAGTGAGGGAGCTTGGGACCCTGAGGGGGCATGGTGACTCCTTGCCGGAGAAAAGGCACCTAGATAGGGAAGCTGGGCCTGGGGGCCTCCCAGGGGGCCAGGGGTGAGGTGGGGTAGGCTGAAAGAAGTCGGAAGCAGGGTGGTGAGCAAAACCCAATCCTGGTTCCCAAACGACCCCCCCACCCTGGCCCCAGGGAGAATGAAGGAACCCTGGAGCTGAGCCCTGCCCCCCAACCCTCTGCCTGAGCAAGATGGCTTTATCCCCATCCCACCCTGCCCCCCAACCCAAGCCCAGGTCCAATCTCTTTCCCACCCTTCCCACTGCCCCTCTCCAGGCCCTCTTCTACAAGACAGTGGATGGCAGAGGGGCCTCAGGCCGTCTTGGTGTGTGATTTAGGACAACAGAAATGTATTATCTCACAGTTCTAGAGGCTAGAAGTCTTAAATTGAGGTGTTGGAAGGGCTATATCCCTGCAAAATCTCTAGAGGAAGGATCCTTCCTCTTCTAGTTTCTGGGAGCCCCAGACATTGTTTGGCTTATGTCAGCATTGCCCCTGATTTCACACAGCATTTTCCCTGTGTCGCTTCACATAGTCTATCCTCTGGGCATGTCTGTTTCTGTGTCCCAATTTCCCGTATTTATAAGGGCACCGGTCCTATTGGATTAGGGCTTCCCCTAATGACCTTATTTTAAATTGATTACCTCTGTAAAGACCCAATCTCCAAATAAGGTCACATCCTTATGGTACTGGAGGTTAGGACTCCAACTTACCATTTTGAGGAGTAGACAATCAACCCATAACAATTATTTACTAAGCTATTTTGCTAGAGATATTTTACAAGAGATATCTTGTAAAGGAAAATTGCCACAGACTATGCAGCCAGGTCTGCAAAAGTATATCCTGCAGAAAAAGAGCATGTACCTCTATTCTGAACCATTTGTTACTCCTGTAACAATCTCAGTTATGCTCATCACAACTGGAAGAGAATTGCTCTTCAGTGGAATTTAAATGAGTATAAATTACACACTTACTAGTCGAACTGAATTCTTTTCAACCAATTTCTTTTGTTTTCTCCTTAAATGTTTTTAATGAGTAATATGGACTTTTTGTTGTGCAGTTTTCTCTTCCATAACCCTCATTCTAAGCCCATTCTCATCAAGAAAACATAATACCCAAATACTGTATATTCATCTCTACTTCATATGCTTTACAAAATGACATATTTTTATCCAAAGCTGCAACATGCTATGAAGGTTTGATCTCCTAAAACTTAGTCATGGGTACACCTATTATAGCCTTCATATTAAGTTACATAAGAAATAAAATAGGAATATTTGAGGATAAAATGAAGGCCAGTAGAAGACATAGTATGTTTATTTACTTGTTTATTTTAGGACTTATTTATTTATTTGAGAGAGAGAGAGAGAGCACATACAAGCAGGGGGAGAGGCAGAGGGAGAGAGAGAGAGAATCCCCACCCCACTACCTGCTGAGCAAGGAGCCCAACAACACAGGGCTTAATCTCAAGACCCTGAGAGCATGACCTGAGCTGAAATCAAGAGTCGGACGCTTAACAAACTGAGCCACCCAGGTGCCCCAACACCTTTATTTTTTATGTCAGGCTGTACTGATCCACATTCATTCAAATGTGTCAGTGACTTCCTTTAAAAGAACATGTAGCAGAGAAAAAAATATTCATACACTAATGTGAAGAAAAGAATCAAATAGAGACAAGAAATTAGTTAACTATCTTACAATTTTTTTTGTAATTTTATTTTTTTTCAGTGTTCCAAGATTCATTGTTTATGCACCACACCCAGTGCTCCATGCAATATGCGCCCTCTATAATACCCACTACCAGGCTCACACAACCCCCCACTCCCCTCCCCTCCAACACCTTCAGCTTGTTTCTCAGAGTCCACAGTCTCTCATGGTTGTCTCCCCTTCTGATTTCCCCCAACTCACTTCTCCTCTCCATCTCCCAATGTCCTCCATGTTATTCCTTATGCTCCACAAGTAAGGAAACCATATGATAACTGGCTCTCTCTGCTTGACTTATTTCACTCAGCATAATCTCCTCCAGTCCTGTCCATGTTGATACAAAAGTTGGGTATTCATCCTTTCTGATGGAGGCATAATATTCCATTGTATATATGGACCATATATTTTTTTAAGATTTTATTTATTTATTTGAGACAGAGTGAGAGAGAGAAAGAGGGAGAGAGAGAGTATGAGAGGGGAAAGGGTCAGAAGCAGACTCCCCACAGAGCAGGCAGCCCAATGTGGGACTCTATCCTAGGGCTCCAGGATAATGACCTGAGCTGAAGGCAGTTGTTTAACCAACTGAGCCACCCAGGCACTCAACCATTTTATAATTTAACAAGATGAAATTTCAGGCACCAAATGTTTTTTTCCCTCTAAAAAGTACTAGCCAAATGTAACTTCTTGTTAGTGCCCCCCCCCAAAAAAAGAAGAAAGAATCCAAGTGTAAACCTACCTCTATTTGTACCATGCAAGTGATCATGAAAATGAAATTACCAATCAAACCTTCATAAAGCAAATCACATTTTCCCTTTGATTCCAGCAAATAATTCAGAGATGATTTGTTTTAATTTTTAATTTGTCTTCAGCAGTAGTAAATGCTCATTATAACTATGGTTTGTGTTTACCTCAGTTTTCTCAAGTAGTTAGATGAAAACAATACTATGATCATTAATGATACATCTGGCCTCAACTGAGGGCCTGCAGTCCCTGTTCATGGGTACAGTAATGGATCAAGGCCACAAGATGGCACTATAAGCAATGGGCTATTGGCGCTTATTTTCATCAGCATCTACTCTAAAAACTCTTACAATCTAAGTGGCTCTAAAGTAAACCGAAAACCTCTGAGACTGCAACACAGAATGAGGATGAGGAAAGAGAACATAAATGGAAAGAAAGTAGTTATAATGATTACATAGAAAACACTCCAGGTCTTCCACTACACCTAAGAAGCCACTTTAAAGACTCCTACTATTTACTATAATGAACTAGTTACTTGAAAAATGAAACACAAATTCATGAAGGTTTTATTATTTGATGGGCTAAAGAAAACTTTTTCACAGGTTCTAAGTTCCCTAGTCTTTCTTGTTTTTAAATACATGGCCCCAGTGAATTTATAGTTGAAGTGCAAGACAAACCAAAAACTAAGAACTGCTGGTTCACTGGATATGACCATAAAATAAACACATTTAGTCATCAAGTCTGTGTAATCTGATTGTTTCAGTCAACTAAGCAAGGCAACTGACATTGACAGCTGAGAAAAGTGACCTTCCAGATAAAATATTCTGAAACCAATGAGGGACTCTTAATCAGAAGGGCATGATAAAGCCAACTCCCAAAGTAGCATCAATTAGTGAAACAAATTAGCAACATATCTTCTCTTTAATACACTGGTACTCATATTTCCTTCTTAGAAATTCTTTTATTTAGCAGCTGTTCAGTTGTTGCAGGGCTAAGAGAAAAAAAAGCAGTTTTTATACAAATTTGAAATGTGCCAATCACTAGAAATGATCTACTCTAATTTGAGAGTGCCTTAATAACTGTGTTGATTTTAGACGGGGGCTGAATGGAAGAGTAAAAATGATGCAGAGCAAAAATGCAAGAAATTGTTTGCTAATCTAAAAAGATTATAAGAGTAGGGCAAATGAAAATATATATAAAAATATATATAAAAATATATAAAAATCTGGAATTATTAATTTTCTTGTGAACTCAATAGCATATTGCTGCAGGTATGTAAGAATGGCATAGGCACAGTTTTTAAAATTTGGATATAATTAAATTATAACATTGTATTAGTTATAGCTGTATAACATAATGGTTCCATATTTGTATATATTACATGTACACTTTTTATAAAAGATGTTATTTATCTATTTGACAGAGAATGAGAGAAAGAGTCAGAGAGCACAAGCAGGGGAAAGAGCAGAAGGGGGCAGGAAAAGCAGGCTCCCCACTGAGCAGGCAGCCTGATGTGGTGCTCTAGCCAGAGACCCTGAGATCATGACCTAAGCCAAAGACAGACGCTTAACCAACTAAGCTACCAGGCTCTCCATTACATGGACACTTTTAATTGGATCAAAGCAAGCCCAGAGAGAAAGCAAATCAAGGCTATGCCTGTGCCTCCTTCGAGCATTTTCAAATTATGGAGTTTTATTCTTAATGCTTTTATTGCTGGTTCTACATTAATTGGCACCCACTTACATGTTTCAGTCCCTAATTAAATCAAAAGTTCCTTGGCCTTAGTAATCTATCTAATTCTTATGTCCCCAAAGTCATAAAAATAATAATATAATAAAGCTTACCATTTATTACATTCTTATGAGACTCTAGGCATTGTGATAAGTAGATATCCTTTCACATAAACCTTGCCAGAAAATCCCATAAGATTAGTACTCATGCTTTCCCTGTTAAAAAAGAGGAAACAAAGATAATTTGCCAAGTTTACACAACTACTGAGTCAAAGAGCCAAGCTTTGAATTCAAGAATACTTTACGCCAAAGCCCTGGCTTGCCTTGTAGAGCAGAGGTAGAGGCGTGATGCTTGGCAGTGTGTTCCCTGAGGTCAGCCCAACTCCAGAGTTGCCCAGCTTTTTGGTCTTGGCACATTACATAGGCATTCTAAGTCCCAATTTAGTCGTTATTAACCACCTTGCAGTTCATATAGTAGAAATTCAAAAACTCTTACTAAGAGCCTTCCAACTGCCCTCGGGTACCTCTAAACTGCACAAATAGCCCCTTTTGTGAAATACACTCCAGTTGCTCAAATAAACTAGTAAGTGTACTGGCATTTGATAAGCTGAAATTAAATGCATATTTGATTTTCAGGAGCTCTCCTCCATGGCTTCTGATATGGGACACTGTGTTGTGCCTATTAGCCATTCAGGCTATGGTAGTTCAAGTAGTGCTTTCTTTCTTCAAAAATCTACATGTCAAGCAGGATTGGCAGCTAAAATGAATAGTGTAGATGAAAAATAAGCCTTTTCGGGAAAATAATCACTAAGACTATTGAATTTTAACATTACTAAGCCTTATTAATGGATTGCCACAGTTTGTTCCCAAACCAGTTTACGCTACATGGCTAAGAAGAGAGAAAGGAATGGGAGTGTATTACTTTGGTGGTAGGAGCTTGACTCCCCAGCTCCATGAATGTCTCAACGTGGAAGATGCTGCAGACATATCCAGGCCATGATGCAAGTTTGGGGCCCGGGAACCTATACTTCTGCATCTACCTGCTCCCACTAGCTGGGTTTGCTTACCACATGCCAGTTGTATTTGTTCCCAAACCTGTCTGGGTCAGTTGCACTTATTGTTAAGTTCAAATATGCTTTTTATAACATAAGCCAAAAAAACAAGAAAAAATAATTATTTTATTTTTTTCTAGGAAAATTAAGGGAAAAGCCATAGAGTTTGATAAAATTTTGTCTTCAATAAGAGCTCTCAAGTTACTTGTGGGTAAAATAGCTGTATAAAAAATCAGAGAAAAATCATAAAAGCCTATAAGAATTCTCGATTTCTTTAGGTTTCTTCACAAGTTCCTCTTACCTCTAGCTCCATTTTAAATCAAACCAAGTGATCATATCTATGATTTAAACAAGGAAAACAAGGGGCGCCTGGGTGGTTCAGTGGGTTAAGCCGCTGCCTTCGGCTCAGGTCATGATCTCAGGGTCCTGGGATCGAGTCCTGCATCAGGCTCTCTGCTCAGAGGGAGCCTGCTTCCCTCTCTCTCTCTCTGCCTGCCTCTCTGTCTACTTGTGATTTCTCTCTGTCAAATGGATAAATAAAATCTTTAAAAAAATAAATAAATACTTTGGTGAGTGCTGTGAAGTGTGTAAACCTGGTGATTCACAGACCTGTACCCCTGGGGATAAAAATATATGTTTATAAAAAATAAAAAATTAATTAAGATAAATAAATAAATAAATAAATAAGGAAAACAAAGTGTTCCTCTAGTTAGTGGGTCCACAAAGGAAACACAGTACCCAACAAGATGAGATTACCAAATGAATATTCATTAATATTTTAAATTAAAACAAAATGTTTAAGAGGCAAAGTATTATTTCAGTCAATTTGGGGCTTAACTAACCAATTACCAGTCCTGATCATATCAGATAAGAAGTCTTCTTATCTATGATTGTGATCCTATTTTTTATCTTATCTAGTACAGTCATATCTTTTAGATTATACAGAATATACAATAACTTTAAATTAACATGGTTTTACTGAAAGAACTCTAGTTTATAACTGATCTAAATCTTGGAAATTAACATCTTAACTTTGGAAGCTGAATGATACTTAGTGTCTAATTTTTTCAACAAACATTCCTAAAGCTACATCCTTCTGAGTGTTTACAAACAAAGGCAGATTTACCCATTGATATCTGCTTACACTGTAAAATCTCAAGGATTCCATGAAGACCTCTGTCTGCTAGGCTTACAGATGTCTTCAGTGCTATAGAGCATACTGTTTTCTTTATTGCTTTTTGACGGCAGATTTTCCTACAGCGAGTACCAAGGACACAGAAGCCATGGGGAAGAAGAGGGAAAAGGACAACGAACAAGAGCCTCAAAAAGCGTCAAATATATACTCCAAGTTTCATCCTCTTCCCTAATGCTTGATAAAATCAAGTATTTTCCCAAATATTTCACATCACAGAACTTACAGAATCAGTACTCTGAGGAATACCCAGTAATGAACTGTTTGAACCAAATTTTCCCTATCTCCAAGTACAATGATGCAGAGCAAACTGGGTAATCGCATAAAGCAGAGATGTTATATACAAAGGTGTCTAACACAGTGAACCGCTCTGTAAATGTTAGTTTCACGTCCCTGCAGGAGCTATTGTTCTCATCAGAAATAAGCAGATGTTTTATTTGACTGGTAGATGAACAGAAAATGGAGGGGGAAAGAAAGAAGATAGACTGTTGTCTCTAGAATTATTTTGTTTGGAAATAAATATTCTATGTGTCACTATTGCATTAAAAAGATAAGGTCTACTTTCTTCTTATAGAAATTTAGAAGAACTTTCTCTGTTGTGTTTTAATTTTTATCATTTATTATATGTTTTCATTTTTTCCTTAATACTTTGTGTTATTGCAAAAAGAATCAGACAATACTTTCACTAGCTTTTCAATGGCTCTAGAACATTCCCTCAGAGTAGTTAATGCTTTTTCCTCCATTGTCGCAGTCCATCCATTGAAAGCTGAGCAGCTGTGCAAAACTAGTCACTAGTGAGAGTTTAAGTATAAACATAATTTCTAGTGAGTTAAACATGAGAAGTCACTGGGTGCCACCACTGCCACACATCAGATCTTGCGAGGAGAAGTTTTCTTATCTCTTCAAGTTCTGTGAGAATCTTTACTCTAAAGCTCTAACTAATTAAAGCAAATCAGGTCTGGAGACATAAATAAAACATTGATTTTGAGCCTTCTATGATTATCCCAGGAATTTGAGAATGTCACCTCTACCCAAACTGGGCCTTCAGGAGTCGCCTCTCAATGCCTCCATGGATCTGCTTGACTCCGAGGCTGGCACAAATAAAAAACTCTTGGATCTACCCAGTGAAACTTCTCAGAAGAAGGAGTTTGCTACTAAATAAAGGAGTGTAAGCTCTTATCATCCACCTTGCAATTCAGTGGTTTCCTTAAAGTTAATTTTCTGAGATGCCATCCAAAAAATTTATTAATTCCATTATTGCTTTTAAACCCTGTAGATTGAAAGCAAGTCCATCTCTCTCTGGATTTCTAGACCAATGAGCTGGGCCAGCTTCCCAGGCATTCAACCCCTGGAGTCACAGAGTACTCCATGCTTAGAAGAGTCCTGAGCTTCGTTTAACACTCCCTACTGTCACAGGCTTAAAATTCTTAATACTTATTTTTTTTAATTTTTAAAGATTTTATTTATTTATTTGACAGAGAGAGAGAGACAGCAAGAGAGGAAACACAAGCAGGGTGAGTGGGAGAGGGAGAAGTAGGCTTCCCGCTGAGCAGGGAGCCCAATGCAGGACTCAATCCCAGGACCCTGTGATCATAACCTGAGACGAAGAAAGATGCTTAATGACTGAGCCACCCAGGTGCCCCTAAAAATTCTTAATACTTTTTAAACTAGGGGTCTAGCATTTTCATTCTGCACTGGGCCCTACAATTGCTATTGTTGGTCCTGCCACAGAGTCTGAACTATCTAGGCCTATTCCCATGTGGGAGCCCATGCTCTCTTAATGTCTATGGCTCTTGGAGTAAGACAGAATTAGTGCTGGAAGTCAAAAGGGTAAGTCAAGCGAGGTTCACAGAGAGCAGCCATGGAGAAAGCTATTCTTACAACAAATGAGCGGGAGAGAGATATATTGAAGTTAGAGTCTCTGATACCTTCTTGAGGTCTTCAGTAGCCCTGTTATTTTTCCCTTGCTCAAAAGTAACCAAAGTCTTCCAGATACACCCAGGATAGTGTGTTCTCTGTACATAAAAACACACCACTTATGCTTATAAAATTTCAGTATGATAGAGAGGATGGGGAAATAGGCTTTCCTGATGAACTTTGGTGAGCTCAGAGTCTGATTCAGTTGTTTTCTGAAACATGCTATTAAATGGCCTTCAGTATCCATCAGACAGTCTAACGCAATCAATAGCTTTAGCACTTCTATTACATCAGAAAATACAGAAGAAGAACAATTGAAGCAATTCACTTTGCTTCAAGAAAGATACGCTGCAGCTCACTAGAGATGTGGAATGCTGTTTCCTATGCAGTTATCAATCCTGGATGTGGTTATGAGAAAAAGCTATTAGCCATAGCACAGAATGAATGAAGTTCAGAGGAATACTCCACCCAAAGCGAAATCTCCCTATCACACCCCAAGGTAAGCTATAAATAAGAAAGGAAATGAAAGCTCATTTCCTTTGTAAAACAGGATTTGGTTTTTTCCTGTGTGTTCCTTCATGCACAAATCAGGGATTTCTGCCATTTACACGGTAGGGAAATGGATCCACTAATTGACCTACTACAGCCCAAATCCTAATGGTAGTACTGATACATTAACAATATTCTTCATTATGTTAACAAATTTCCCCACCTCGAGATAGCAGCTTTCCTGGTTGGCAGATCACACAATGTTTTATCTCCTTGAATAATGTTATTTGTCTTGTGCATTCTCAGTAAGTCACTGCCCCTGGTCTGAAATTCCTTCAACCTGAGACCTGGGAGCATCTGTCTCAGTACTAGGAGTCACTAGGATATTCCAGCCCCATCCCATGCCAGAAAGATGGTGGATCAATGACACATTCTGGTCAAGACTGAATGTAGTCAGAAACTACTGCCACATCTAAGCAGAATTCAGCCCTTATATTCCCCAAAATCTACAAGGAAAAAAGAGCCATAAAGAACGTCCAGCTCATTGCCTCATCTGGCAATGAGACTTCTACTCATATCCTAATATTTCCCATCAGTTGTCTCAAATCCTTTATGGAACTAGATGGAGAAGAAGAGAGGGAAGAGAGAGAGGAAATGTCAACTGTGTGACATTTTGTTCTAACCTTAAAAGTACACTACTACCGTTTCAGCTTTGAAAATTTGTGTTTATATATTATATTTATAAGCAAAACAGACATTATTTCTCTGGTAAACTTCATCCCATCACCAATGGAGATAGGAGAAGTAGTGGGTAACTTAATGCAGTACAAACTACTTATGGTTAGTAACCATGCACTCACCTCAGAAGGAAACATGAATTATTCCAATCAAATAACAGTTAATGAGAATTCACTTGTGTCTTGACTTTTCTGCATCTCAGATGTTGCAATTCCACCTTTAAAGTCACAATGGTGACACTTTTCCCTTTGAAATCATGTGGTTTCAATCAACAACAAAACTTAATGGTTTTTACTGTAGAAATTTAGAGCAGTGATTTTCAGAGTTATAAGTTTCTGACAAGATAGTTTGAAAAATATTTAGAACATAACACAGCTTTGTATTTGGAAATGAAAATACATGTATTGTTTCCATAAAACAAACTGTAGAAAGGGTCATTCAGTAATATCTTCTTGGTCAATCAAGACAGGACTCTTGTAGATTCTTATGAGGGAATGAGTTTTCAAGTGCTGCAAAACATCTACTTAAATGAAAAGCACTGTCTTCTTCCTGTAAGTTTCCTGAGTTTCCTTTCCAATTGAGTAGGTATTAGATATGTGGGAGAAGGACATCTGGGCCATAATAAAATCTCTTATTGTCAGCTTCAGACTGTGCAAGAGACCCTAATTAAATTTCTAACTCTTCTGTAAATAGCACATTACACTTAGAGTAAAACTTATTTTTAATAATGATTTTGGGGACTATCTGATAACCCTGTGGAGACTTCCCAGTTGTAATAGACTAAACAATATTTTACTGCTTTTTCCCTAAATTTAAAATAATATGCCTAAATAATCTTCATAAAAATAGTAGAGTTAGAACTAACTGGCTGGCTCAGTCAGTAGAGTACTTGACTCCTGATCTCAGGGTTGTGAGTTTGAGCACCACACTGGGTGTAGCGATTACTTAAAAATAAAATCTTCAAAAAAATAATATGAAAAAGCTATAGATCGATCTTATTTATCAAGTGGGAACCAAACCCAGCAATATATCAAAACAATACACCACCAAACAAGATTCATTTCAGAAATAAAAGCAATACAGACCCAAAGTTTACAAGTTTCCAAACAGCATATAAATTAATAAAGTGGAAAGTAAAAATTGCCCAGAATTGGGATGGGGGCTAAAGGGAGGACAAGATTACAGGGTGTCTTAACAACTTTAATTCTGAGAAAATGCCGCATCAAAAACACGTGAAACACAATGTTTCATGCAGTAAGATGATAAAGAGAAGCTACTAAAATATTCCTACCACTCACACTATTTATCTTTCCAATAAACCTGTGCCTCCTACTTACTCAAAACACATTTTCACCAATATTTTCTATTTCTTAGAGTTGTTAAGAGTACACTCCATATAGTTTTACTCCAGAGTTTTATTTTCTCTTTCTCTCTTTTTTTTTTTAAAGATTGTATTTATTTACTTGAGAGAGAATGAGTGAGAAAGAGCATGAGAGAGAAGAAAGTCAGAGGGAGAAGCAGACTCCCCAAGGAGCTAGGAGCCCCATGCGGGACTGGATTTGGGAAGTTCGGGATCAAGACCTGAGCCAAAGGCAGTCACTCAAGCAACTGAGCCACCCAGGCGCCTGAGTTTTATCTTCTCTTAAATATATTGTGTTAACTATCAAAAATCAATGATCACAGTAGATAGTTAAATAGTTGTAACCCCTTTTAAGGTTCTTAAGCCAAGTAGACTGCTGATTTGCATATCAATTTTTTGAAGATTCCTCAATTTGACATAGTATAACATTGCTCTATCCAAATATCAGCTTGAGAGTGTCAAAACTATGCCAGTCTAGAATCTCACCGAATATTTTGACATGATTCCAGCATGACTGAGATTGTCAAAGAACATGACAATATGTACTTTACTTCAATACTGTCTGAAGAACAGAAATTCTTTTTTTTTAGTCTCCTTTTTTTTTTTAATTCTCAGCTCTTACAGCTGAAATATATAGATGATATTCCACAAATCCTTTTCACTGTGGAAGCAGAAACACTGTAGACTCCTACATCTGTGAGAAGACAGACAAAGAGCACTTGGGAGACATTACACGACTGACGTACTAATTGCTTCTGGGCACATTCTTTTTTTTTTTTTTAATTTTTTATTTTTTATAAACATATATTTTTATTCCCAGGGGTACAGGTCTGTGAATCGCCAGGTTTACACACTTCACAGCACTCACCAAAGCACATACCCTCCCCAGTGTCCATAACCCCAACCCCCTTCTCCCAAACCCCTCCCCCCAGCAACCCTCAGTTTGTTTTGTGAGATTAAGAGTCACTTACAGTTTGTCTCCCTCCCAATCCCATCTTGTTTCATTGATTCTTCTCCTACCCACTTAAGCCCCCATGTTGCATCACCACTTCCTCATATCAGGGAGATCATATGAGAGTTGTCTTTCTCTGCTTGACTTATTTCGCTAAGCATGATACGCTCTAGTTCCATCCATGTTGTCGCAAATGGCAAGATTTTATTTCTTTTGATGGCTGCATAGTATTCCATTGTGTATATATACCACATCTTCTTGATCCATTCAGATAAAGGACTAGTGTCCAAAATCTATAAAGAACTTAGCAAACTCAACACCCACAGAACAAATAATCCAATCAAGAAATGGGCAGAGGACATAAACAGAAATTTCTGCAAAGAAGACATCCAGATGGCCAACAGACACCTGAAAAAGTGCTCCATATCACTCGGCATCAGGGAAATACAAATCAAAACCACAATGAGATATCACCTCACACCACTCAGAATGGCTAAAATCAACAAGTCAGGAAATGACAGATGCTGGTGAGGATGCGGAGAAACGGGAACCCTCCTACACTGTTGGTGGGAATGCAAGCTGGTGCAGCCACTCTGGAAAACAGCATGGAGGTTCCTCAAAATGTTGAAAATAGAACTGCCCTATGACCCAGCAATTGCACTACTGGGTATTTACCCTAAAGATACAAACGTAGTGGTCCAAAGGGGCACGTGCACCCGAATGTTTATAGCAGTAATGTCCACAATAGCCAAACTATGGAAAGAACCTAGATGTCCATCAACAGATGACTGGGGACATTCTTTAATCAGGATTTTCCTACCCATAAAATGAGGTTCCCCATGTGGTGTTGCTCACCAGAGTACCAGAGGTGAATGGGACTGTCACTGTGGTCTGACCCTGTGTCCATTGGCAGCCGAACATGAGCATGGCACAGAGTAAAGCCCAGGATTGATTGGAGTTTGAAGATACAGATCCAACTCTTAGCTCTGTTATTTTCTAACTGTGTAACCTGGGGCAAATAATCTTAAGTCTCTGAACTTCTCTCTCTCTTTTTAGTTGTAAAGTGAAAGTTTGAAGAAAATAATTTCCCAAATGTCTTTGTTTTCTACGATTTTCGCACATTCAGAGCAGATGTTTCTTAATTTTCCATGAGGATTTATCAGGTAAGAGATAAAATTCTTATGTTGCCTTTATCACTTTAACAACTCATTGCTCATCATACATGAAGAACTGTGATTTCATTGTTATGATCTTCAATTTCCCACTGATTAGTTAGCTGTACACTGTGTTATAGTAAATGGCATAATTTCTACAATTAACCCAAAGGGTACTCTTTACTCTGAGCTCTCCTCCTTCTAGTGGGAATAGTCAATGCACTGTTTACAAAAAATGACAAGCCAGGCTGGAGAGGAAAGCACACTGATGTCCCAATTCCACTATTAATTTCTTGCTAGAAGAGACAGACTGCAGTTATCTCATCTGTAATAAAAAAAATTAACAACTGTCTTACCTATCTCATAAGAATATTGACAGAAGCATATGGGTTAAATATGTGTGAAGATTAAAGCCTCTGCAAATATAAATTCTGCTGTTATTATAATGATTGATGCTGCCAATAACTTCTAAGATGGTAAATGGAATGAACCGGCATGTATTCTGCCATCTTCCAGCTGACTGTCTTGCCAAATATAGTACCAGACCACAGGTCTATCTGTTGGACAAGCTCCCTGCCTTTAGTGCCCATAACAAGTTCAGTACAAACATTTTACATCATTGAACCACGAAGAGCAGAGAGTATTTTTCCAAAGTATTTTTCTGGGAATAATTGTGAAGGATCATCTTCCAGGTGAATGGCTGTGACCTTGTACTTCCAACAGAAATAGAACTATGTTTTCTATACTGGTCCTAGTGAAGATGTAATTTCAAGGAGAATGACTTACTGCTCTGTGCATGGCAGGGGGAACAATAACCCTTGCTTAACCCAGTGATCTGTGCATAATCTTTCCCCCTGGCAACAATTTGAAGACAAGAAATGAAGAAACAGTTTGGTTTCCAGTTTTCTTCTACTTAAGAAATCCATGCTGCAAACCAGAGGTTTGCCATAATTTTTACAGTTTTGCTTTCATCTGGATGGGTCTTCCAAGCTAAAGAAATGGAAACTCCCATGACAACAACCACAAGTATCAGAACTAAATCTTAAAAGAGTGGATATTCTGGATCTAGAATAAAATGAATTTATAGTCAGTCTTAAAGAGACAGTAATTCCTATCACCTTATCTCAGAAGTTAAAAGAATAGTAACAGCAAACTCCCATGGTCTCATGACTATCCAAATCATGAATGTATCATTTCAAATTGCTAACTTGAGGCTTTAAAATAAATCTAGAGCCAAACACAAAAAGGAGCAATGGACACTTAAAGACTCATCCGAGGACTGTGACTCTCTGTCTTCATGATGGGGGGAATAATTCACAGCTTATTCTAAAGGCTCATTTTGGGTTTAGAAATAGAAAGTTGGACAAAATACCTAGAACAAATTTCAGTTACACTCAACCAGAAGCACTACTGAGAAATCATGACAAACAAAATTGATGTCAGTATTAAAGGATTTGCAAGATTAATTAGAAACACATTGGTTTTTCATTTGTTTTGTTTTGTTTTGTTTTTAAGAGACAGAAAGAAAACAGATACGGATAGGTTTGGGAAATGAAGTAAACCAAATAGTCAAGCACTAAAGATGGAGTGACGACTTCCCAGATGCCATGGTGGACATAAATACCCAGTGCTACAAACTAGGTGGCAGCTTTAAAGAAAAGGTATTGATTTTCCAGTCACTTATATACTATAGAAAGTGACCCTTCCAAAACACTGAACACACTTTTCAGACAGACAAGCATGTTCCAGCCTTCTGATAGTGTCAATTAATTCTGAGGAATCATTTTAAATTCTCTCCAGTGAGAGAGTTTTGTTACTGCGTTTAGTTTCATTTAAACCCCTTTCAAAGAACTGTGTCTAATAGACTTTCAGAGCATCTCTGGGCAGCTCTAACTTACATAACCTCATTTTTCAAAAGTGCTCATTACTTTCTCCCCCTCTTAACATGCTCTCACTCCAGCTCAGGGCCTCCCCGGGGGGAACTTTGCTGCCTGCTTTGGTAATATAGTAGTGCCTACCTTTGAGACTTTTTCTCATTTCTAAATGGAGTGTGCAGAATATGAAAGTGGGGGGAGACAATGCTCCTATTGTTGCTGATTGGCAATGGAATCAGAATCTGCCAGTGCAAATAACCTACAATCATATCTAGCCAGGATATTATCCAGGGCACATGTGGGAGAAATAAAAGGAAATAATGGAAAATGACAAAAAGAAATGGCTTCATTTCTACCTCTGATACAGAAAAAAAAAAAAAAGAAAAGAAAAAAATAAATGTCCAAGTATATTTTTAAAAAAATACATTATTAAAATAAAAATTATAAAGTATGCTACCAAGTCATCTTATATTCTATTTGAGTTCTCCAAGAACATAATGTAGCTTCATTTAAACCGCATACTCCATAATTCTGCTAAACAACTACAACAAAAAAAACAACAGCCCTCTAAGTTAGAGATAATTCAGTGGAACACCTCACTTCTCTGCTTAGTGAAATTGAACACTATTTGCAAATTCTGACTTGCAAAAAGCAAAAGAAAGCTACAGTCATACTTATCCTCACCTCCTTTTCATCCTCAAGGAGAAAAAAATACATTAAAAACCATAAATGTAAAATGTTTTATTTGTCAGTGAAACACGAAAATGGAATAAAAGGAAAATATTAAATCACCTACTTAATAGTTATACATATATGAAGCTGTCATTATTTTTTAATAATTCCTAACTCTTTAGCCTGTTAGTGTTTTTATTTTTCTTATAGACATAAAACTCAAACTTGGTTACAGATATTTATAAAAGGCCAAAATGCCTCCAGCAATGTAATTTAGAAATTACATTTTACTCAGTCATACACTCTCCCTGAAATTTATTAAATATGCAGAATCTCACATTTTATTTAACCAACCATGCATGTACATCAGGAGTATTCATAAGTCTCCAAAGTGAAGATGAAATAATAGGAAAATAACAAACATCTGCCAAGCATTCCAACATGCCGTAAGAAGATGGGCAGGCAGAGACAACGCCCAAATCTGTCATTTACAAACCAAGTGATCCTGGACACATTATTAAAATCTCTCACATTTAGTTTTCCCATCCATAAAATGAAGATGATAATAATTACACACAGGGTTTTTGGAGATTAAATGAGATAATGTATGCAGAACACTTACCACAGAGTAAACAATAAATGGTTTTCTTTATTCTTGTTTTCTTTCTAAGGAAAAAAAAATGGAGAGATACTCCATGCTCTTTTATGTTTAAAATTTACTTTCCCTTTAGCAAAAATAATGTGAAATTATGTGTGCCCATGGAGTGGGGCAGGTCTAATATGCCACTGAGGAACAGGCAGTTGTCCTATCAAGAATTCGCCCTCCAGGCATAATCAAATAACCATACTCCAAATGTGGCTCTTACAAGTGCTCCAGAGAGTTTTGCCTGCCATTAATAGCACGGTGCTTTGCCAATGTTAAAAATGGACTTTCACTGGTGAAATTAATAGCTTATTAATCAGTACAATGGATAGTAGATATGGATGGTAATTACTGAAATTAGTGGTATGCAGGATATGCGCATTGGTAATAATAATATTCTAGAGACATCCCCCCAACCCTTGTATTAATAAGGTATAAAAATCTAGCAAATTCCAAATGTGTATCCATAAGGAAGGAGCCTGAGGCTATCCAATCCTGCCATTCGGTAAAAGGATTCTGGTTGTCGGATGTCCACCACAAGAGCAATGAGATTCTGCTTCTGAGAGTCTGCTTCTGAGATTCTGAGATATTCAGGTGTTTTGACCACCTAACATTAAGAGAGCTGGGACTTTATAAAGCTTATTGAACAGTGTCTGAACTATTTGACCTGACTTGCCAATAAATTTTTGTTTGAATAAATGTCTTTATAAGCAGCAGAATTTGGTCTGAGATCACCTCTCATTAAAATCAAATAGGGGGGCACCTGGGTGGCTCAGCTGGTTAAGCAACTGCCTTAAGCTCAGGTCATGATCCTGGAGTCCCAGGATCAAGTCCTGCATCAGGATCCCTGCTCGGCAGGAAATCTGCTTCTCCCTCTGACCTCTCCCCTCTCATTCGCTCTCTCTCTCAAATAAATAAATAAAATCTTAAAAAAAAAAAATCAAGTAGGAAAGTTATAGGATAGGGAGTAGTCAAACTCCTACTTACTGCAAACTTTTTGGCAATCATTGTGATGTACCCGGGTGCTATTATGAACAACCTAACAATTGTGTGTGGCCCAACTGGCTTAGGTCAGTTTGCTTCAGGCTAGTCTTTTTTACTTTTTCTCCTTTTTTAAGATTTATGTATTTATTTTAGAGAAAGAGAGAGAGAGAATGTGTGTGTGTGAGTGGGGGTAGGAGCAGAGGGAAAGAATCTCTAAGCAGACTCTCCTCTGAGTGCAGAGCCCCAAGCAGAGCTTGATTTCACAACCCATGAGATCATGACCTGAGCCAAAACCAGGAGTTGGACATTTAACCAACTGAGCCATCCAGGTGCCTTAATCTTTTCTCGAATCAAAAAAATATATTAACTTAGATCAATGGTTAATTCATTCCTTATGGAATGCATACACACACAGAATAAATCAAAGGAGTGGAAATAAAGTGAAATTAGAAATCAAAATAACACAACTTTAAAAAATTTTAATATTGAAGCTGGTAAAGTTTCAGTGAGTTGATATATGGCTATTGGCATCAAAAAGTAACACCATTTTCTGGAGAGGAAAATAGGTCAAATTTATCATGAACCATAAAAATAAATGCTCCACCTATAACCACATGAAAGGATGTTGACATCATTAGCTATCAGGATAAGGCAAATCAAAATCACTGTGAAATATCCCTCTGTACCCACTAGAATGACTATAATCAAAAAGACTGATAATAACAAGTACTGACAAGGATAGGGAGAAATTAGAACACTCAAACATTGCTGGTGGAAATGGAAAATAGTGCAGCCATTTTGGAAAACAATCTGGTGGTTCCCCAAAAGGTTAAACATTAGAGCTACCATATGACCCAGCAATTCTACTCCTAGGTACATATCCAAGAAGAATGAAAATTGGTGGCGGGAGGGATATTGGGGAGAGTATGTGCTATGGGGAGTGCTAAGAATTGTGTAAGACTGATGATTCACAGACCTGTACCCCTGGGGCAAATAATACATTATTTGTTAATTTTAAAAAATGTAAATCTGTATGTGAATGTTCACAGCAGCATTATTCATAATAGTCAAGAAGCAGAAGCAACCCAAATGTCCATCAACTGAAGAGGAATGGGTAAATAAAATGTGGTGTATCCATATAATGGAATAATATTCAGCCAACAAAAGAAATAAAGAAGCACTGATGCATGCCGCAACATGGGTGAATCTTGGAAACATTATGCTAAGTGAAAGAAGCCTGTCATTGAAGACCATGTATTGTATTATTCCATTTTTACAAATTGCCCAAATAGGCAAATCCATAAAGAAAGGAAGTACATTGGTGGTTGCCTAAAACTGAGAGGGCTGGGGGCAAATTAGAATGACTGCTAATGGGTATGGGGTTTCTTTTGGGGATGAGAATTTTCTCAGATTGAGTGCAGTTATAGTTACACGTCTCTATAAGTAATCCTAAAAACCACTGAACTGTATACTTTAAATAAAAGCATTGTGTGACATGCAATTATACCACAACATGGCCACTGTAAAAATTAGTAATGTTCAATCTCTTTGACCCAGTAACCCTAAGCATCAGTTTGAACCATAGAAAGTTACCAGTATTTTTGACCTACAAAATAGCAACTTAATATAGCTATCCTAAGATGGAATCCAAGGTTTATTTATAAAGAAATTCATTCATTATAAATTTATTAGGACATGATTTTTTAAAGATTTATTTATTTTAGAGAGAGAGAAAGCCCACATGAGCAGGCACAGAAGTAGAGGGAAAGGGAGAGAGGGAATCCTCAAGCAGACTCCCCGTTGAGTGTGGAGCCCACAAGGGGCTTGATCCTAAGACCCTAAGATCATGACCTGAGCTGAAATCAAGAGCAGGCCACTCAACCAACTGAGCCACCCAGGAGCCCAGAACATGATTTTGGAAAAAATCTAAATGCTGAGGGGGAAAAAAAAGATTAAATGAACTATTATAAAATTACATGGTAGAACATAATGCAAACACATAAATTACCTCCTTGAAGAAGTGTTCAAAGCATGACAAAATACCAGTTATGCCACATGATACAAATTTGGAAATATATCTTCATTCATAGGCAAAAAAAGTTAAATATAAGGAAATACACCAAGAATATTAACAGAATTATTTCTGAAAGTGAGGATTATGGGTGATTTTAGTTTTCCCTTTATTTTTGGACTTTGCAAATTTTCTATAATAAACTTGCATTACTCTTATAATTTGAAAATAATCTTTCACAAAAGGAAAGGAAAAATAAAACAAGAAAAACTAAGATGGCTAATTCAAAGATAGCCAAATGTACTTGGAATTCTACTAAATTTCACTTTTTTTTTTTAAAGATTTTATTTATTCATTTGACACAGAGAGATCACCAGTAGGCAGAGAGGCAGGCAGAGAGAGAGAGAGAGGAGGAAGCAGGCTCCCCGCGGAGCAGAGAACCCAATGCGGGACTCGATCCCAGGACCCTGAGATCATGACCTGAGCCGAAGGCAGCGGCTTAACCCACTGAGCCACCCAGGCGCCCCTAAATTTCACTTTTAATCAAAAAATAATTTGACTTAAGTTTTCAAAATTCCTATTCAAGTATTTTAGCCTCTAAGGTGAAAAGAAGAAACCCTATTGTTTTTTTTTTTTTCAGACAATAACACTAAACTAGTTATTCAAAGACTAGTCAATCTGTCTTAATTTGAAAGCTTTGCTAACCAAGAATCCACAACAGGGGCGCCTGGGTGGCTCAGTGGTTAGGCCGCTGCCTTCGGCTCAGGTCATGATCTCAGGGTCCTGGGATCGAGTCCCGCATCGGGCTCTCTGCTCGGCAGGGAGCCTGCCTCCTCCTCTCTCTCTGCCTGCCTCTCTGCCTGCTTGTGATCTCTCTCTGTCAAATAAATAAATAAAATCTTAAAAAAAAAAAAAAAGAATCCACAACACCCTGTTCTAATTCTTTAGAAATAATTCTTCCTGCTGTCAAGTGCTTATTTATTTCTGATCTGCAATTGCATATCATCCTCCCTTGTCCAAGCTATGTATAAATCAGAAATAGAGTTTATATGACAGTTTTTTGTCATTTTGCACTTTTAGAAGTGACTTGACTAATAGGAGTACTCCATGTCCCGCCAGCTAGTAAAAGCCATAGATGTATCATTGGTCCCTGAAAATCAGAATGTACTGAACTCCTCTCAGCGCCTGACCTTTCCTTCCCAGATGCCCCAGAGTCCTGTCCATCCAGTCTACATCTCCACAGCCTGGCAGTGTCAGGTTTAAGGTTATCAAGTCTCTTAACACCCCCAGTTCAGTTGATGGTAGTTTGACACCATAATGCTAGTGTGATACTCATGAGAAGATATAGCCCAGAGACCCTTGAGGTAAACTCAATAAAAAGACAACACTTTCTTATACTTCAAGTTTAGCACCTAAGGCAGCCTAGAGGGACACATACTTTATGTGAACACCTGGAGTTCAGAGAAAAACAGAAAGAGATTCAGTTGAAGAGTCCATCACAATTTATCATAGTTATTTGAGAAGGAGCTCAGGATCAAATCTTGCTCCCTAGTAAAAGATGCTATTTTATGGTAAACCCTTTTGATATTACCTAGCCTTAATAAAAGCACACTCATACAAGTAGAAGCTACAGAAAAAAATTATTGAATTACCTAATTTATAAGAACTGTACATCTAGTCACTGCTTAAAGTTATGTTATATACTTACATAGTTACTTCATTTATTGTCTGTTTTTACCACAAGAATTAAACTCGGAGAGGAGGAATTTTTGTCTTTCTTATTCATGAGTTGAACTCCAGTCCTGGGGACCGTGCCTCAAACATAGTGTGTGTTGAGTAGAAGCTCAGTCAGTAGTGAGTGAATGGTTCCTCCACCCAATGGAACACTATTCAGCTGCTAAAAATGATGTTCAGATCGATGATCACTCAAAATCCTCTCCATTCTGCATTGGAACAGTTACTACCATGTAAATTATTTAGTTCATTTATTTTATGTTTCTGCTCTTTCATGTTCTTGCTAAATGCAAACTACCCTCCAAGGTTTTGCAAAGTACATGGAAAGACATAGAAAGAAAGATGCTGCAACTAAGCACTTATCATTTCCTTGCTAACTCTTAGAAATATAAAAAAGAGAAACTAAGAAAGCAGGAAATTACATATGCCAACATTACCAGCCATCTGATGACATCAGAATTTCTGCAAGGGGCCTGCAAACTTACATGCATACCAAGTGTTACTTGCATCTGAAATATAAAATGCACCCGGTAGAAACTGCCCTTCATTTTGTCAATTGTTGTATTACTGATTTTTTTTTTTTAACTGCCTGATTATTTGGTCACTATATGTTTTCCAAATTGTTAGTCAAAATCCAGCTGCAATCATTAGGGACATGTGAAAAAATGTTACACTATAAAATACTAGAACCACTATTAAGAACAAACAATAATCACTTTTGGAATAGTGTCTTCTTACATCTGAGATGTCAGCCTTGGACTTAAACCTTTGAAAAGGATAAAGATGAAGAGACTTTTGTGCAGTTAGATATGAATATAAGTCAAGCACAAGACCAAATCTGGAACAGAGTGACCATTTTTTGTCGAATGTGAACCCCTAAGATGGTCCCAACAGATAGACCTGCTTTCTTACCCTGAAGTTAGACTGCCTAAGGAAGAGGCAGAGAATAGAGCTAAAAGTCCACAACGATAACCTGAGTTCTGACAGGGCCTGTATTGGAAATGGTTTTCTTGTAGATCTTGTTTGTTTCTGAACCTCTCAGTAAGATATAATCCAGCGAATACATAGAATATGAACAAATGAGTCTCTGAAGCTCTTGTAGTTTCACAGTGATCATATGGGACCTGAGTAATAGCTCTTAAAAGGCAAATAGTGCAGTGACTAGCCAATTTAAATGCAGATAAAGTATTGTGATCAAAGAGTTAGGATATTTCATCCAGAATTTTCTAGGACTGAATTTTATTGATCAAGTATAACTTGAAATCAAGAGCCTTCTGCGAGGACTTCTAAAAATTTTTTGCTAAACACTGATGATGATGATGATGATGATGATGATGATGATGATTAGAGAGGGAGGAGAGAGAGAGATCATGGAGGGAGGGGCAAACGGAGAGGGAGAGAGAGAATCTCAAGCAGATTCCCCACAAAGCACAAGCCTGACATGGGGCTCAGTTTCACAACCCTGAGATCATGACCTGAGCCAAAAACCAAGAGTCAGATGCTTAACCAGCTGAGCCACACAGGGATCCCTAAACACTGATTTTTAATAATAATTTCATTGCCACCTGATCCTAACTTGTCGGAGGCAGGCCCCTGGCCAGGGCGGCCTCCGCCATTAAAAGATGGCGCCTGGCTAGTTGCCAGGTTAGGATTGCCTCGTGAGACTAAGCGGAACGCCCAAAGAGGAAGTAAACAGCATTGGTTGCTAGCAAAGTTGTTCGTTTAGGTGCACAGCCTGATTCGCTCCCTCCTGTACCCTGCTCGCTGATTGGTCATGTAAGCGTATATAAGTGTGTAGACTTGCGGAAATAAAGAGAGAGAAGATGCATCCGAACTGGGGCTTCTTGTCGTCCTTGCAGGCCGAGGGTGACACTAACTTAATTGGAATATAGGTAGAAAAGGGGTAAAATGAGATAAGAACAAAAAAGCCACTTCTTACAATTAGTTAATTCACAGCTCATTTAGCATTTGAGGATCCAAAAGACTATAGAGCATTAATAGAAAGCACATGAACTTACCTGGTGGAATTGCAATACTATTAGCCATGTGTACAAGATATTTTTCAAAATAATAACTATTTGAGAAGTACTTGTTGAAAAGTACCTTTGTATAGAAACTAACTCTTCAAAAGATGACAGAAAAAAACCTGTCTGTCTTGCTTCCATTAAGCTGACTTTATTAAACTGACTAGTTGTTTGGGGATTGGCTATTATGGCAGAACTAAAGCTTGCAGCCATACCTAAAGTCTTAAAAAAAAAAAAAAAATCAATCCTATGCCAGTCAAATTCCATGCAAGTCACACATCTGTGAGCTGCATTCTTCGGGGACCCCCAGTTTGTCACTCCTATCAGCAAGACATATTCAATTTCCCTCTTCCTCACCAAAATGAATTGTAATACCTTTTGCACATTTGACATCTCACCAGGATCCTAAACATTAGCTTTGCACAATCAGGAACAGCTTAAAAGTGTAAAGCCAAGAGCTTATCAAATCCTTCCCAGTTCTCGGTTGGAAGTCTCAGGCCTGCTGTAAATAACAAAACTCCAGCTTCTGCAAGTCTCATTAGCATCATCCGTGCACCATCCTCAACCCAACTGGCAGGGCAGCATCTTCCATAACGAATTCCTGGAATGTGGCCAGTCCCGGGAAGCCAAGTTTGGCTGGCTGCATCCCAGCTTGGCAGGGTGTCTGATCATGCTGGCATGAAGGAGAGCAGCAGGGTAGCTGAACATTCTGAATTAGGAGCTGGGGAGTGGTGACCACACACTAAAGAAACCCTGTAGAGATTAGCTAAAGAACTTCAAGCTACAACTGCTGATATGGCAGCTGTTGGAAAGTGATTGCAATAGACAGAGTCTTTATGCAACACTGCAATAAGAAAAGGTTCCTTTGGGGACCAGGTATGGGTAGCCTTGGAAAGGCAGGTGAGAGCCCATGTTCACTTCCATAGGCCAGGTTTCATCTGGTCTGCCCTCACACCTTGATAGATCATCAGTGTTTGCTCTCATCCAGGTCTCATTTTATTCTGCAAAATAATGCCTCCCTTCACTCACCCAAGAATACCAAAGTGATAAACTAATTGGATGCAAGCAGCATAATCATACCACCTAAATCAGCTAGCTTACCCATATCACTGAAGAACAGGGACATTTGCTAGAAACCCACGAAGTAAACCAGGGAATTCCAATCATCTCCTTTGTATGATCTGCCTTTGTGTGCACTTCCAATGTGATTTACAGAACTAGTAATTTGTCAGTATGTAATTTAAATTATTAATATGTGTCTATGGTAGACTATTATTTCACTCAAAACTCTAACCAGTGCTGATAAAATTCCTGCTATTGTGCTAGAATTTTAAAGAGTATGATGATTTTAAAGTCACTAAAAGTGAAATTTTTAGGTAGGGTCTGGATGACTCTCTGTCAAGTGAAGATTCCTTCATTGGATGAAGGCAGGGTTGGTGGGAATTATCTTAATGACCTTTCCAGACTTTCCCATCAACTTTATGTGATACAGCACAGCCACTGAAATATAGGCATTGAATTTTCAAGAAACACAGTATGATCTTATGCACAATTGCTTTAGATACATAAAAAACCCAGAAATGAATATACTACATTTAATTTTCGGTTTATCCTGGGTAAATAATTTACTGATTCTCATATTGTAAAATGTTTGGAATTATACCAAACACAACACAGCTGATACTCTCCAGAAGCTGACATTTTAAGATATCAGGATCTACAAATCATATTACGCTAAATGTGCGATAAATTTCCCACTATCCATACAAATGGTGGCAAAATCACAAAAAAGGTTCAAATTATTTTAGTCTTACTTTGAAATAGATGACAACATTTCATGAAGTTCATTTACTGGTAAGTGCTACCTTAAGCACTTTACATCTCTATCTATTTTATCCCTCACCACAATGCTATTATGGGGGTCCCGAGGCTAAGAAAGATTGAGCAACTTGCTCAAGGTCACTCAGCTACTAAGCAGCAGGGCAAAGACTTGAATCTGCTTTGGAAACTATCTGATTTGGAGTCCCCTACCTAGCACTGAGTTTGGGCCTTACAGTTCTCTTCCTTGTTCCCTTACTTACAGGCCATACTAAAAGTTATGTTGCTTAAGTTAATACTGGGGAGTATGGGAGGAGGTTGTCTGAAGCTGGCTGGCAGACTGAGGAAAACTAATTTGAGTTTTAAAATGGGGACTGAACAAAGTTGGCAGGGCTCTGCAAAAAAAGAGGTATAGGCAAGCTACTACTATTGTAAATAGGTTTAGTATTCCCGAAAGCTATCTGTATCTTGGAATGAGAGCTATAAAACTTTTCTTGCCCTTTGACTCAGTAATTTCAGTCTTTGAAATATACCCCAAGGAAATAACACAAAAGAAAAAGGTAATTTGTTCAAGATGTTCATTCAGGGGCTATTTTGAATTAGTGAAAAACTGGAAATAACCCGAATTTCCAGTAATAGGACAGTGACTAAGCAAACAAGGTTATGTAGAAAAAGAAAAAAAAACTTCATAATCTCTAATAATGGCAAATGTAGACTACATTCACATGTGGACATATATGTAAGAAATAACTCTAAAAAGTAGAATTCAAATTAGCATAAGCATAGTCTTATGCTGAGACTTTTCTTTTTTCCTTGTGCCAAGTAAAATACTCTGTGCATTAACAATCACACGAGAGAAATGTAAATTTATAAAGACGCATATGCCTCATTTCATTGTTGTAACTCCAATAGTGGAACTGGTATATAGGCTATCCTTAATAAAAATGTATAGACCACTTATATAGAGCTAGTTTTTGAACTGAGACCAGACTGTATCTGGCATGTATTGATGTACTATCAGTGAGAGCTAATTTTTTAAGAGCACTTACTATGTGCTAGGCGCTCTTCCAAGTTCTCTCCCTGTATTCTTTCATATAATCCCCCCTATAGCTCAGGAGATAAGTATTACTACTATCATCTCTCTTCCAAGAGGAGGAAATTGGAGCACAGAACAGCTAAGCAACTTGCCCAAGTTCACAAAGGCTATGGCAGAGATGGATTTTCAACCAGGCTAGACTGTTGCTATGACCTCTTTGCAGCCATTATGCCACAACATCTTCTCTTATTTGAAAGAAGGTTCTAGATCTTGTTCTTTCCTAGTAATCATTTCTAGATTATGTTTTCTGCTTTTCTTCTTCACCACTTCTGTTTTGTCTATAATATATAGAATCCTTGCAGGAAAGAACAATAACCAGATATAGAAGTTGAGGTAAAATACTCTCCATCTAGTGTCATAATCAACTTGCCTGAACTGCTAAGACTTCATCCAAGAAGTAAGACTAGAGTAGGGTTTTTAAATCAGGTGAGGGAATTGTAGAGGCTGAAAAATAAAATGCTATTGTGGGCACATGGGATAATTGCAAATGAGAAAAAATATAACACATGGAGGAAATGTGATACTCAAACAATGTTGAATCTAAGAAATAAGTTGCCTGAGGATAAGTGACAAATATAGAAGAACATTTAAATCTCTTGGGAAAATGGTAATTTAAAAATAAAAATTTATGGTTTATATTTACCTAGTATCTTATATTTTATAAAATATTTGTAATTTATGATCATATTTAATTCTCATGCTGTAAATGGTGAATAGTATAGTTGATGGGGAAAAAACAGAGAGTCACAAGATTAAGTGTCTCACCCAAACCAGGCCCATTTATCCACAGTGGGGCCGGACCTCTGTCCCAGCCCTCATTCTCAGTAGAGCTAGACACTGATGCTGTTTAAGACAAAGCCAGGTGCAGAAAATCATTCAGAGCCCATGAAGCCCTAGGTCATAAGTAAACAACCACTAAGAGAAGTCCAGAAAACAAATCTAACATAAGCACAATCAGAGATGAGAATTAAATATATAACAGGATCCTTTCAAATGAAGGAGGCAGAGTAAAGACAGAACTACCATCCATCAACTAAACTATTTGGGAAATGTGGGCAGGTGGTTATATGTTTGGAAAAACATAAAACTTGAATCCTATTATCTGAATCCTTATAAAAGGCACATTATTATAAGACTCTCACATTTGGTACAAAATAACATTTTTGCTTTATCAGTACATTCCATGGAAGCATTTGCAGAGTGAATGAGGCAGCCTCCATTGTATACATCCCTAAACACCCTCACCTTCACCTGACTCTGTCTTATGGAAGCCTAGGCTTTCTTGAAAGATCAGAGCAAATGCTGCCTGTTCCTAGAAGCCTCTTCAGGTTCTTCAGGTGATAAACTTTCCCTTTCCCAGGCATTCATAGCATGTTCTAGGTCATCTTATTGATGATCTTGCCTTCTGCCCTGTTCAGCGCCAGGATAACATAACACATTTGGGATTTATCTTTGTGCTTCCTACAGCCCCAACACAAGTGTCTTCACACTGTAGTTTTTCACTGAATTGGTGAGACATTGTCTGAGGTCCTATCAAGCTCTCCCCCATAGACTCATGAGATGCTTACTACTACAGTTATTATTATCATCTCTCTTCCAAGAGGAGGAAATTGGAGCACAGAACAGCTAAGCAACTTGCTCAAGGTCACACAGGCTATGGCAAAGAAGGAATTTCAACCAAGGTAGACTGTTGTTGCTGTGCCTATATGCAGCCACTATGCCACACATCTTCTCTTACTTGAAAGAAGTCTTTCTTTCAAGACATAAACTGCAAAGGTTTATAAACCTTTTCCGGGATTTGGGATACTCAGATTTAACTACAGGTATGACCTCAGTAAAGGACTCTCTTCACTTAAAAATCTTGTCTCCTTATAATCATATTTTACTCTAACCTTTTGTACCAGAACATTTGCATTCATTTAATGCATTAGTAATTAGCACTAGCAAATAGCAAGCTTACATCCAGAAGGTTACATTATAAAGTGTCTTTTTTAATCAAATAGGTATATGGCAGTCATCAAACAAACTAATTTGAGATTTGCTTTTACACAAATTTCATAAATATCCTACCATATTTTATGCAATATGAAGGTAAGAGCTTCAAAACCAGAAAGAACCCCAGCTTTTTGAAGAGTCTCTCTTTTAATATGAGCTGGTGAATAAACTGTGGTGAAAGAACTTAAAATTTCAGAACAAAAATACATCACTTCTTACTAAAGTCAACTGTTCTTTGGGGACAAAAAATAATGTTTTTTTAATTAGTAATTTAGAATAATGGTTAAATAACATTCATTTTATTGAGATTTTTATAAAGAACTGAGAAAACAATTCTTCATAGTAGTTATGAAAACACAAGAGCAAGCGTTGAGTTTCTGAAACACAATCATCTTCCTAATTCCCTATCTTCCCTTGGGCCATGTGTGGTGGTGGTGTGATCCTCAATTAAAAAGCTTGCTTATAAGGAAGATAAAGACCTAGGAAAGAATACTACTGAGGCTTGCAATGAAAAGTAAACTAAGAAAAAGATGAAGTAATTATTTTCAAATTTACCACATTCTATGAAATATCCAAAATTTCTATTACATTTTGTGTAACATGAGAAAAGCTCTTTGATCCATGAATAGGTTAATCTAACAACGATTCACACAAGTTTTGTCCTTTTCAGGGAAAAGAGCAATCAGTGATCAAGGAGCATACAAGTCACAAAAGGCATGAAAACTTACTTTTTCATCATCTTCAGTAAATGGAGCACCTTCAGGAATCTTGTTTATTGCTTGCGCCACACCAATAATCTCACCATCACTGCTTCGGATAGGCATGCACAATAGTGACTTTGTCTTGTATCCAGTTAGCTTGTCAATTTCATCATTGAATCTTCGATCCTAAAAATAAGACAGAGAGTGCATTAAATGCATGTGTGTTGTTGTCAGGCAGAAGGAGAGAGAAGTGTATTTCTGTGTATGATGTTTTATCACCAGGAATTTTACCCAAAGAATTCTTAATAATAATACCAGATTTGATTTCATGTTGAAGTCACCAAAGGAACATAAATGAAAATAAATCACTACCATAGTTGTTAAACATGGTCAATGATGAAAAAAACTTTAAACCCTCAAAGTTAGAGAAGAGGCAAGTGTTTGTTTTTTGGATTTTATTTTATTTATTTTTTTTTTTTTGAGAGAGAGGGTACACACACTTGAGAGCAGGGGAGAGGCAGAGGGAGAGAGAGAGAAAATCTTAAGTAGGCTCCATGCACATCATGGGGACCATAACAGAGCACAACACGGGTCTCAATCTCAGGACTCTGAGATCATGACCTGAGACAAAATCAAGAGTTGGTTGTTTACCCAACTGGGCCACCCAGGTGCCTCCCAGCGGCAAGTGTTTTTAGTGGAACTCCACTCTATGCTATTTACTCAAATCTGTTATTTCACATAGACAACTGATTATGAAGTATCATAAAAGAAAAAGACCATAAATTCATATTAAGTACTATGAAAAAATATGCAGAAAAGAACCGCTTTACTTCTGGTCAAAATGTCCTATGAGAAAAGAACCTATGAGCTCACAATGATACTATTAAAAAAACAAAAACAAAAACAAAAAAACAGTGTCATAAGAGGGAGGAGAGAAAAGTCTTCTTTATAGAATGTCAGCTTTAAAAATGTAGAAGGAATGGTAAATTATATATTATTTATTTCACAACTACCAATATAATAATATACACAGGCAAGGATCACCAATGGATGCTAATACCACTCTGTAAAATGTGGTTATATGGTGGTTTTGTGGAAATATTGTTAAAAAGAATATTCACAAAGTCTCAGGGTACCACTCCAATGACTCCCTCTTAAATTCAAAGAGAAAATGATGTCTTTATAGTAAAGACACAGGGTAGACACAACGTTAAACAAGTAATCAAACTTAACATTACCACTCATGAGCCAAAATAATATCATATGCCTCCTGATGGAATGCAATGTGATGAGGACATCATCAAAAACATGGAGTGTTCTTGTCAAATGTGTAACATGAATCTGACCATTCAGGAAAAGAAAACTAAGAAAAATGCAGATTATTGGTCATTCTATCAGAAGCCTGACTTGAACTCTTCAAAAATATCAGTATTGAGGATGCCTGAGTGGCTCAGATGGTTAAGTATCTGCTTTCGGCTCAGGTCACGATCTCCAGTCTCCGGGGATCCAGTCCCACACTGGGCTCCCAGCTCAGTGGGGAGTCTGCTTCTCCCTCTCCCTCTGCCTCTCCCCCTGCTTGTGCTCTCTCTGCCTCTCTGTCTCTCAAACCAATAAATAAAATCTTTTCAAAAAGATCAATATCGTGAAAGACAATAATTTTTAATATAAAAATAAAATAGGGCCATGGGAGCTGTGCTGGTTTAGAGAAGACTTAAGAGACCTGAAATCTAAATAAAATGTGTGATTCTTCATTGAAAAGTATTGTGGAATTTCTGGGTGTGGAGGGGTGACAAATAGAGAAAGTTGAACAAGAACATTATATTTGGTAGTATTGTTCTATCAACATAAACTTTCATAGGTGTGATAGTGATATTGTAATTAAGTAGGAGAATGTTCTTTTTTTAGGATATACATGTTATAGTATTTTGGTGTGAAATGTCATAATACTTTCATATGGTAAGAAAGAGAAAGAAAGGAGGGAAGAAGAAAGGAGAGAGAGAGAGAGAAAAGAGGCTGGCTCTTGAAAAAGGTAACAGAGGCTCTTTGCCCAGCAGGGACCCTGCTTCTCCCTCTCCCTCTGTCTACTTCCTTGCCAACTTGTGCTCTCTCTCACTCTGATTCAAGTAAATAAATCAAATCTTAAAAAAGAAAAGAAAAGCTAACAGGGACTAAAAATGCTCCAAGGAAGATGATTAACTAGATTCTGGCTCACTGCTTCAAGCGAGGGATGGAGTGGAGTGAAGCTTCTCCCAAGGACTTCAATATTCTTTCTGACAAGATACTTAAAAAGCAACGAAGGCCCATTGTCTACTACCATCTAGAGCTATGAATTTCATCTAAGAGTCGAGGGAGGCTGACTGTGGACAGGGTGACAGCCTCAAAACCAAACACTGTTAGCCTTCTGATGAGTTATCTCTCTATTTATCATCTTTGTTATCTTCAGTATCACAAGGATAGGAGCCCTTAACTCCATACTAAGACCTGGTTTTGGTCTGGGGACTCATCCAAGCTACCCTAACCTGAGTTAGGGGAGGGAAGAGCCCTGAAGGAGAGAGGGAAATAAAAACCCAGATTAACCAAATCTCCTGCTCAAAATGAGCCTGCAACCAAATTTTCAGAAAAGCACTAATTTGTATTAATTTTTTAAAAATTCACCAAGGAACAATTATGCACCAAGCTGTGAGCTAGGAGATACAGCAGGAAGCAAGAGAGGCATCATCCCTGCCTTCACAGAACCTGCAATCTAGTAGTTGAGGCAGATGATATATAAATGTATAATCATGTGTTGTAGTAAGTGATACTAGGAAAAGAGAAGG